>NC_090936.1:583374799-583998966 GCF_040938575.1 Ambystoma mexicanum
CTTGTTTGGTAACTCTAAAAATCCACCTGTAGCAACCCTGGGTTGCACCCTAGGTGAACCAGCAACTAAAAAGTTTCAATCTCCTTATACCATAAATACAAAGACAAAAACGAAGAAAGTTACTAAGTTGGCTGTATCGACCAGAAAAAAGCGAAAATTACATGATGATATGGAAATTCAGTCCCCTAGACAGGAAACTTTAATATATCAACCATTAGATGATTTGGTGGAAGTAGTAGATTCTTCAACTACTAACCAAACACATCATAGCACTCGGTCTCCAAGAGTGGAGTCCTTGATGTAATCTGTTTCCAATGAAAGTTTCCATCCACTAGCTATCACACAAGGGATACAGGCCTTAGACTCAGGTACTGCTTGTATACTTGACTCTACAGTGGCAGCAAACTCGTCAAGAACACCCATTGATATTATTCAAGAAGTGCGAGCAGAATTAAGAGCCTCCTTTGACAAGCAGATTAAAGCTAGTGAGGCTCTTGTACAGCGTTTTAGTGCCTCAGCTAACAAGAGCAAGACTGAACAAACTAATTCCATTGACCCACAAGAGGGGAGGGGGAAAACTCAGATACAGCACCCTGTTGACCTTTTACAGGATCTACGAGAGGAGATTCGTGCATCCTTTGAAAGGTATACTAGAGAAAATGAATCTAGTAAGTTATCAAAACAGGGTTCACTACACATATCTGATCCTAACCCTCAGAACTCTCAAAAGGGTCTACCTAACATTGATCCTTTAATAAAGGGTCCGATGAAAGCACAGAACATACCCTTGCGCAAACCCATGGAGGAAGGTGCTGGGCGCTCTATAGCCCCCAGCACGAAACAACAGAACAAGCTCAGTTCTAGATCATCCAGGCACACTGGTAATGCCCATTTTAAAAATCATTACCGTCTTTTGATAAGATGTCGTGGCCACCCCTTTTCTACATATGATCTCAATCGAGCCAGCATATTGAATATCTGTGCCGATATTACTGCTCTTGAAGACATTACATCAGCTGACATTAGTTTGGTCGAGTTTACCAACGATCGCGACCTTACAGAAGCACGTATATTTGTGCAGTCAAGAGTGGTACTAAACACAATATGGCTGGCTCGTACTGCCTTTTACAACTTAGGCTTTATAGTGACACAAGATGTATCCCATGAGGATCAGACACAATTCATTGATGATCATTCTAAAAATCGCATATATGGTGAAAAGATGGCCTCTTATACATCAGAGATGGGACCTATGCATAATGCTTGGTCCCGCAGTAGGGATTATGTGGGCTCGTAACTAGTTCAGAAGCTCGATTCAGTTAGTCTACTTTCCTGGAACACAAGAGGGTATAAACATTTTCTTAATAATGAAAATAAGGATCTCTCACAATTTGATATCCTGGTGTTTCAGGAAACATAGCTTCGTAATGTTCCAACCTGGGACATATATAACATCTTGATGGTTCCAGCGGTGGAGGCAGTTAAAGGTCGTCCGATGGCAGGGCTTTTTATGGCCTTCCGCAAGGATAAGAATATCGAAGTTATCTGGCACAAGACGTTTCCACCATGTTTTCAATATGTAAAAATTCGCGTTGCCGACAGTTTTTGTGCCTTGATAAATATCTATTGGAGGAAAAAACATATTTCTTCGAATGAATTCTTCGATACTATCAGAAAGATCCTTGACCAACTTTCATTGGACGTGACCATCACTAACACACTCATAATGGGGGATTTAAATTTGCATCTTTTTACTCCAAAACAATGGTGCCCCTTTATCTGATGAATGCCGTTGGCTAACCTTAATGGCTGACCGTAATTTTCTAATGGTCAATGGATCAATATCTGGAGATGTTCCCCCCAAATCTACATGGCACAATTCTCATTGTTTCGCAACGTTGGATTATATCTTTGTTAATGCTAAATTTCTGAACAACATATCCAAATTTTCTATTAAGCAGACCCACTTGAGTGATCATAGTTGGTTACAACTAACATTTGAATGGCCCAAAACAAAATCACTTCCTTTAAATATGAATGCGGCAAATTTACGGCTCAATAATGTTGGTAATCGTGTACATTGGTCCGAGTGGAAACTGCATCAGCTTAGAGACACCTTGTCGGCACAATATGCTGATGACGCTGACTGTCTTAGCGGTTGCTACGTTCATGCCATCCAACGTTTTGCAACTCAGAGGTCTCAATATAAAGGTTCCACTCAGTTACATCAACATGCCTTTGATCTAGAAGTAAAACGTAAGAAATGTGAACTAAGAAGGGATATTAAAGATCTGTTAAATAGGCACGCTGACGTCCTAGGAGCTAACCAAGATCAGATTAAACAATTAAAAAGGACGTATAAAAACTGGATTAGAAATCGGCGTGCAACCCAATATCAATATGATGGGGAGGTCATGTTAAAGCAAATTATTCTTAAGTCAACAGCAGGTATTTGGGCATTATTAAATAATACTGGGTTGAAAACTCAACATTCACTACAAGTTAACTCCATCTCACATGAATCTTGGAATTATTTTTATCGCACTATATACACTTCACCCTTTACTGATCTTGGTTTAACATGGGACGGCAGTGTGGCCAATCATATTGTTAACTTTGATCGTGAGGATATATTGTTCCTTATATCCAAATTGAGCGAGTCTAGAGCGGCTGGACCGGATGGATTACACAATGTAATGATCAAACAGCATAAACATCTATGGGCAGATATTTTGTTTGACATGTTTAATCACATTATGCTTACTGGCCTGGTGCCGCCGAACTGGCAAACATCGATTATTCTCCCAATTTTTAAGAAAGGTGATCGAAGGGATCCAGCCTCGTATAGACCAATTGCGTTGCTGGACTGCCCTGGAAAAATGTTTGCCCGATTAATCCTGGGTGAATTTAACCGCTGGTTAGATCAACTGTGCCTGCGAGATTCCTTTCAAACAGGATTTGTCCGTGGATTGGGTACTGCTGTTAATTTGATAACTTTGAAGGCCATAATCCATTTGAATATGCAACGCAATCAAGCAATTTACATGGCCTTCGTTGATTTCAAGGCAGCTTTTGATTTAGTCCCGAGGGAACTATTATTCAAGAAACTAATGGATGCAGGGTGCCCATGGAATATACTTAAATGGATCATCCAGCTACATTCCAATACATCCATTTCAATTCGCCTGAATAACGAGGGCCTGTTGTCTGAGCCCATACAAACTACGAGGGGATTGAAACAAGGATGTTTATTGGCGTCAGCCTTGTTTAATTTTTTTCTATTAGATTTCGGTTTATGTATTGAAGGTTTGATTGTTGATTCTCCCAAACTACAAGGTGTAGCAATTCCTTGGCTCTTATACGCCGACGACATGGTATTAGTATCCAAGACACCCTCTGGCCTATGTAATATGCTAAGTGCCTTGGATATATATGCGGAACGAAATTGCATTAGTATCAACACCAATAAAACTCAGGTAATGCAATTCGGCTGTAATAAGGGTCGGAGCCGGTGTCGCTGGCAACTACAGGGCACTAATCTGCAGCTTGTAAACTCCTATATCTACTTGGGAATTTGTGTCTTCAGTAGATTTTCGGATAAAACACAAGATCATCTTTTACAATCGAAGCTTCAGAATGCTTTATCTCAACTCCAACTAATTCGGGCTAAATATTGGAAATTTACTATTAGACCATTGGTTATATATTACAAGCAAAAAGAATGTGTGCCCTCCAACTTATATGGATCTGAAGTGGAGATATGTCTAACATATAAATACTGGGCTAACTTCGAAAGCAAGTATTGGAAAAGAGCGCTTAAGCTCCCTAAATCTGAGTCTATTACGATCATTAGATATGAATTAGGTCTTATATCACTCTATGCTGCATTTAAATGGAAATTATGTCTTTTGTATAGAAAGTGCATCATGAAAGAGAGCACTAATGGACTACTCGATATTATATCTAATTACCTATTAGCAGCAGAGGAGCACTTTCCAACGAAATGGCGGGCTAATGTCTCAAAAATATTGACGGGTGCTGACATCTCCAAAGTCCTACTCATTGAAAATCCCAATAAAACGAAAAAGAAATTATGGGAATCTGATTGGATTAAAACCCGTGAAGCGTGCTTGAAAATAATCAAATTTGAGTCAAACCCTTTTGCTTTAAAACACCACGGACATATTGAAAAATATCTTAACCAATCACCACACCCTCAACATCGCACTGACTTTTTGCATTTTAGATTGAATATCTGGCCTACTAGAGAAATTTTGTTTAGATGGAAGAAGATATCAGTTCAATCTTGTCGATTTTGCCATCAAGGAGTGGAAACATTGAAACATCTAGTGATTGAATGCGTCACCCTTTTACCATCTAGAATAATGTACTTTAAGCATTTGATCAACAAGCCAATAGTGATGCACGATGAATTATGGTCAATATTATTTCAAGGCCATTCAAAACAACTGAGGTACGCCCTTGTAAATTTTCTAAATGCTTTGGAAATTAAGTTACCAGAAATAGATGCTATTAACACAGCGTAATTGTGATGATTACATGTATCTGAGCCTTGATCTGACTGAGTAATAATCAATATGTAACATGTTAATAATGAGTTTTAACAATTGTATATTTAGAAATATGGATGTATAATTTTATTTTAAAAGTTTGTAATGTCATGATTATCTTCTTTTGTTGAAAGGTCAGGTTTTACTGATCAAAACAACAATAAAAAAAAGAAAGTCAGGTATTTGAACTCTTACAAACATTATACTTACGGTTTCTTGCCGGGAATCTCTGCGTCAATATAGTTCTGGAACTCACCAATTCCTTCGAGCCAATGAAGCAACTGGTTATCAACACGCCCCTGCGCTCAATGCAGGATGGAGAGCTCATCTTTTCAAACCATCAGAAGAATATTCCTACGGGCCAAGCAAACAAAGCTAGGTGGGCCAGTCCAGTCCGTCATCTCGGCCCTACGCGTCACATTGGTGGAGACCGCAGATGTCCAGTTCCGATCGACGCCTCTGTGGGAGCCAGGTGAGCAAAACACCTACCAAACTCACACAATTCCAAGTCAAAAAGTCTTCAACCCCTGCCTAACATTTTAATTAAATATGCTAAAGATCTACACAAACAGGATATTTTGCTATGTGGACATAACTAAAACAATGCTTGAAAATTGGTGGCCTACACAATCTATGGCTTTGAGGATACTTTTACTTACAGGTGAGGCCTTGTAATGAGCATCAGGGAACAGCAGAGCACCTCTGGGACAGCAAGGGTGACAGTCCAGGATAGTCCCATCTGCCACCACAAGGGGTCCCAGTCAGCTTTTAGATCTCCTGGTCCCTATCTCCAATGCAAGATTTGGGGCCTCTCTGCTTGGGTGTTTCTTCCAAGAGTTCAGCAGTAGATAACCTTCCTGAATACGTGGAAAAAGCCCAGTTCTGATGCAAACTGGTTTACTTATGGGGCATATGACATCACAAACTAGTCATGATTCCCGTGAAAGGGATTGGTTGGTTTTCTCTGCCAACCTCCCACCTGTGTGCTAGTAGGACAAGGAGATGATGGGTGCGAGTTAGGAAAGTTGTGGGAGGAGAAAGCTTCGCCAATCCAAACTGACATGTGGGCTTGGCACATTCAAAACTCTGAAAATCTATCAACATGGCAAGTACCGTAATTTTAAAAATCTTTCCATGTAAGGATAGATTTTTAAGAACTACATTTTAAGGCAAATCAGATGATGCTTATCTGAAGGGGGCATGCCCTTCCTATGCAGAGATATGTTTTTCCTTCATTTACTCAGGGGCTATATCAGTTAAAAACATGCCACTTCATAGTTCCCATGTTAATTTTACCCTTCACCCTCACACCAACTTTCAAATCTCTTGGAATCAAGGGAAGGCCCAAATCAAATTTTCATTAATAACTTTAGTTATGTTTATAACACAAAAATAGTTTTAGCATGGTTCAAAGGGGGTTACTGTCACCTTTAATAAAGGTCTGGAATGACCATTGTGGCATATACGCTGCCCTTTTTATGCAACCATATGTATTTTTCTATTAACTAAACTCCAGCCTCAGCTTTATTCTCTTTAAGTTTAATTTCCCCTTTTAAGCATGTAATCAGCCAGAGGCTGGCTCATGTTTATCTTTGCCTCTTCCCTCATGGCCTGTAATGGCCCTGGCTGCAACTCTAATGAACCTTTTATGGGCATCGGGACCACAAGGTCACTTCTGCTAAAGGGCAGGCATGGCCTCATCTGTTTCCACAGTGGTTTAAATCTAGGCAGTGCATTTCTTTCTATATTTTTAAGCAATGGCCCTCATTGATGGTTGACAACCAGACCTCCCCTCTCCAAGACCAGCAGAGGAAAGGTCTTGGAGGTTAAGTTTCATCTTTAGGAGAAATTACCGGATGCATGTAAAATTCTGCAAGAAATGGCTTTTAAAATCACACACAATGCATTTTACATGACATGTTATAGGGCACCTGAGTCTTTTATCCAGGTGTAATATACTTCTTTAATCTCACAGTTGCAAAATACACACATCACTTCTGGATTGTGCATATGTACAGGGCAGTTATATGAGCAAACCATGTTCAAACTCTGAAAGACTAGTAGGCACTTCTCTCTGCATACTGTCATTTGGATGAGGGAAAACAAGGTTATTTAATTTTTTATAATTGCAATGAGCTTGGTTTCACTTGAGATGACTGGAGCACAATCTGGTATTAATGTACACACTGCTATCTGTCTCTTTAAGTACAAGTGCAGCTCTCCATGGATTTAGCAAAACAGAATGGTCAGCCACGTCTGTTTTTCTTGCTGAAATGCATTGTGCATATTTCGCACTTTTGAAATTCAAGCTCACTTTCTTTCCTTTGGGATTTAGGCCGGTCTTTAGTTCAATAGATCTCATGTCTGACATGACAATTTCTGTGCTGGCCTTATACTTCTATGGGACTCCACAAATCACCCTGGCCTCTTTATTTCTGGCATTCAGGGGCTATATTGCACCCCACATGACTTCCTAAGATATGGTAATTGCATGATCCCTTTACAGTTTCATAACTTTAACAGATGACTTAGCCTTTTCATGGTGCTGTTCTACTGCATCCAATTCCAGAGCAGGTTGTGAACAGTGCAGTATATAGCAGTGTTAAAGTGTCATCTAGTGCTGATACATATGGCAACACAGTATGGTAGAGAAAAATGCAGCTTCCCGTTGAATTACAAAGCAGTTCCACTACTTTGATTTTAAACTGTTTATAGTTCCACTATTTTCTACAGCTATTTGCAGTTTTCCAGAGCTGCACTGTATACCTCTTCGTTTTATAGGCTCTTTGAGAATAGCCACCTCACTTGGGCTCCTTTTAACCTGTCATCCAGTAAACACGGTGCCTGCATGGCTTAAGAGGCGCCTTTTGGGATATATGCTGTACAAGTGTAGAAGCACATATTCATTGCATGGTGCATCTATTTTTATCTGCCTAAAGCTCTGGCAGAACTGTAATTGCACATTGTTTACTTCTTGTATCTTTATATTAATGTTTGCCACTTTTTTGATTTTCGATGACTCAAAGTTGTGAACAATTTGTCATCTAATAAACACAACTATTGCTGTACAACTTTGAGGTCATGATCATCATCCCCAAGAATGGCAGATTTGACAAAATGGTTGTGCTATATTAAAAAGTCTGGACTTTATACTTGCACTAATGTATACAAAGGTGTAGAGCTATTGCACAACAATATAAAGTCTCATATCAGGGCTGAAAATTAGAATGACATTGTAAATTGCTTCATGCTCCAGCCTATGCCCATCCCTGGAGAGTCACAGCTCCACTACTTCTTTTGTTACACTTCTACCACTGGGTCCAACAAATTCTTCCTGAAGTGTTGCAGTCCAGATATAAATCAAAGGAGTGGGAGACTCCCTCTTATGCAGGCAAAAGCTCACAGTTGACTGGGCAAAAGCCTGCCTGCCCCTGTACATGAGAGAAGTGGTATTTGTCTTCTGACATCATACCTAAAGTGATTTGTGTTAAAGGAAGTGGAGGAGACCGGAAGGAAAGAAATATAGAAAGAAGATCGACTCTACCTCCAACTATGCTCAGCTCCCTCGGACTACACTAACTCTGCCCCTTTGCCTTGTCCATAGCATCAAAAGCCATTTTGGTATGCAGCAACCATGTGTGAGGCTCGTCCTTTTAGGATGAATCTGTCCTTTGATTCCCGTTTCCAAGGACAGCTTCTGTTGGGAGGCTCTCCAGCTGGAGAGAAGCATTACCAGACCTCCCAAAGGGTCAGCACAGTCATCCAGTCGCCTGAAATACAGGTTGGTAGGGCCAGACTGTCCAACCAGAACATACATAATCCTTCTACAGTTGGCCTGGACGCACAGTACGGACAATGTATGATATCAAACAGATGTGGCTTTTTATAGTTATATGAATGACTATAAACCATATCCTAAACTCTGGTATGGCTTTATATTTAAATATTAAACTGCCACCAGGGGTAGACCTTAAGCAGCGTCCATGCCGAAGTGACTTGACAGTCACAGTAGCTGTCAAATGGGCACCTGCGTCTTGCTCTATGCACTGGAGAACATATGGTGCAGAACATAACGATTCATCAGGGCACAGGTGCACAATAGGCTTTTGCATGGAGCTTATGAAAAGGGGGTATGATTAGCAGATCACCCTGAGATGGAATTCCCTGCATAATAGTATCAATTCATTTTTAAAAAGTAGGGCTTCTGCACCCTTGCCAGGTGGAAATTCCTCACAACCAATTTTGGGTTGATGGACTATTGGAAAGGTTGCTGCAGGTTCGGTTACTCAAACAGTATTATCCCTAACATTATCAAACTCGAGAAGAGGTCTGATTTGAAGTAAGAACTAAAGGTGGTGCAAGTTGGCGGCTATAAAGGGATGCTAGAAGGACCTATTGGGTGACACCAAGTACACAAGTTTTAGTCAGTCTTCAGGAGGTATATGCAACCATTTACTACTCAAAAAGATATAAAACTGGTACATACTGAGCCACAATTTCTATACTTAAGACAGCATTAGTTGGCTCTTTGAAAGCAGGTGGGCACCATTCACCGACACAAGCTTCGGCAGGCCATACTTGCAACCTTTATTATAGGTTATGAGGAATTGGGCCAGCCAGCAGACTCTCCATATTACCAGCTGAGACATAACATTCGGCTCGTTCATATGGGTCATTTGTCTAACCCTGTAAGACCAAATCAAATATTCACCAATGTAGTTCCACTCTGGGGTGAGGGATCTGTGCTAGAAGTGGAGAGTCGGTAGAATGCGTTTGTTACTTCAACGGATTAAAAACATTAGCATACATGTTGATATATACCAAGAGACATACTAGTACTAACAGGATTAGTGATGTGATTAATTGAGGTCCGGTTTGAACATTTGAAATTGCACAGCTGCAGCAGGATTGCAAATTGTAATGATGGAATAGGACAGCTTGCTAAGGGATACTAGGGCACGCAGAGATCAGAAATACTAGGGCAGCAAAGTAGTCCTCCCTGTGACATTGGCATCACATAACTGATCTTACGATTTTATCTATATCATCCAACGTTAACAAACACCATGAAGGCTTCTCGCTCTATCTTTTGCTCGCCTGGATAGCAACATTTCTTGCCCAGCTGGACAGTAGAGGCTTAGTTATCTGGGATGTTGGGAGACTCCTCGATGCACAAAGGTTCAGGTAACAGAATCAGATTGTTTTTATCATGCAACAGGAGAAGACTATCGCTCCACAAACCGATACGCCTGTGTAGCATCATGTAGTTTATTAACTACTTTTGTAAGCCAGAGGGCACCTATTAAAATATTAGCCAAAGGGCGGATATGATGCGGATCTTCAGATGCCATTGTGTTATAATAGTGTACCACCTGGCTGGAGGATTGGAGTTTGTTAAAGCAGTGCTACGTTTGCGTGCCAGAGGACATCCCACATCCTGGAAGAAGAAGGCTGGTCATGTCAACCAGAACCTCCCATGGGCAGCTGGGTCAATATAGCAGAAAGTTGAAATGAGAGATGGGTCCAATTGGACTGAACCAGGAAAAGTATGTAACACACTGGTGCAGGATTGGTGAAGCAGTAGGGGCTGCAGCAGAAGGCCTGGGAGCAGCAATCATAAAATTAGGAATAAGCTTTCTGTTCACCACCCAGCCGAACAATTCCAGTGAATTCCTCTAGCAGTTTTCAAGCAACTCAGTCTCCTTGGGATAGCTAGTCACCCTAAGTGAATCCCCAACACTAATTTTCCTTGCAGTGTGGGGTTTAGGCCCCGGCAAGGAGCGGTTTGAAAAGACACCGATGGCAACATATATGAACGTGGAGCTGCAAAGTCTGAAAAAGTTTGGGAAGCACAAGAGGTTCCCCCTCGCCAAATTATTTTTTTAGAACAAACAAACAATACTGCCACCATTGTGGAGCAAATCCGGGAGCAAGCTAAGCTCCTTTGAGTTAAATGTGGAATGCCGATTGGCGAGTGTATTTTTGGTATATGTATTCATAATGGTCTGAACGATGTATTTAAGGTACTGTAGGTAGGGTAGGGAAGGTCATCCGGGGCTGCTGTGAGGGTTCAGAAATGTGAGGTGGACAACTTGATAAAGGCTTTTTACAAGAAGCCGTTTTACTAACTTGAAAATGTATGATAAACGCCTCGCTTTCCCTAATGTAGGTTTCCCTGCCTATGAAACTAGGACTAAAAGGAAAACACTCTAATACAGAAGGATATCCGACCCTCACACTTATACATACAACAAAAGCATTTCAGATATTATTTGGCTGTTCAAGTTCAAAAAAATAATAATTAGAACCAAACATTCCTGTAACCAAGGGTCAGATCCCCTTCCCCGTAATTAAGGCAGAATATCCAAATAAAAGTTCCAATGAATAAAGTTCATTCCAATAATCAAGTTATGCTTCAAAAGGTAACATACACAAAGGTTTCTCCCAATAACCAAATTCTGTTTTCACCTGTCGTCTTGATTGTATTCTAATCAAACAAAGCTCATCATTCTTCCAAATGAATATTTCAATAGGATTTACGAATAGAATATATTTTCTCTTGAGAAAGACTACTACACACTTTCTATTTATGTACAGCAATGTTTTTGTCAGGATGATTTTTCCACAGTTCAACAAACACATCAGTGGGGCTGCCACTTTCTTTCCACCACAACCTTTCACCACAATGGAGTACTTTAATGTCTTCTTCATGGTTCACTAACCTGCCAGGACTACCACTAGCAATCAATTTTCCTGGTGTGCTCTCCTTCCAGGATGAATCTCTCAACACTACTACCAGTACTGTTCAGTGTAGGTTACTTCAAAACCACAGTAAAGTCTTGACTTTCAACAACAATAAGACTCACAACTTCTTTCATTAGGGTGCAACACCCATTGATGCAGTTTGTTCCACTGTTTAATTGGCCACATGCATTGCAGATTATATTTCTTTCCCCCTTTCCAATCTGCAAAAGGAGGGCAACTTCTCTGCCATCTTTGAATTTTCACTATCACACCTGGGAACTGTTGATAATATCTTATGTTCAAGTTTCTCTTTCCAAGAAAGCGATTTTCCACCTTTCTTCCAATTACCCTTCTTTGCCTTAGGCAAGGCTGGTTGTTGTCTGTCTTATAGATTGCCCCTCTTTACTCTGGAAATGTAGGTTACAGTTCTGATTTGATATTGCCCGTGCTTTACTTTGCCAATGGTGGTTATACTGGGGTTTTCATATTGTCCCCTCTGTTCTTGGGCAACTGTAATCACAGTCTTTCTCAAATATTGTCCATCTATTTGGGTAGTGGTTGTCAAACACTTTCTTATTTCGTTTCCTTTTCACTGTAAGGAAGGCATGGCATCAAAGTAAGACAGACACAAGTGATCACAGTTCAAGGGTGTTTATTAAACTGTAAAATGGGTGAGATAAACACCTAATCTAAACCTAAATCTAAGATGGGAGCAAGCTACAACCATCAAATAATAATAATACAGACCTAGTGGAGTCTAGTCAAATAAAAAAGGGCCTATACTAAAAGCCCTACTGCCAATCCTTACTGCTATGCTACAAAAGAGTGTGGGACAATGTTCACAAGAAAAGAAAGAGGTGTTCACAAAATTATAAGTCAGGATGTTATGGCCAGGGTCTACCTTCCCCACGTTTTCAGCACATAACAAGGCATCGAGCACAGCACACTGCTGGGCTTCTACGGCACGATTTTACAGTTCCTTTTCTCAGTATCAGGGCCTACTGTGCCCAATTCTCTTCTCATGTAAAGTCTCTTGCTTCAGAGGGCCTGTTACACCAAAACAAAAGGTCCTCCTGTAAACCTTTACGTCAGGTGATTACCCTTGACCCTTGGATCCCCCTCAGCCGGGCTCCAATCCTTCTCTCAGTCGTCAGCCTTCCTCAGTCGGGCACAGACCAACCACTCACTGTGGACATCCCTCAGTCGGGTTCATACTTGCCATCACAGTCTCCTTTAGAAAGCAGGGTTCCCTTCCCCTAGCTTTCTCTTGGCATCTCCCCATCAGGTTCACATTTGCCACAGTTCACATTTCAACAAAATGTCCTTCTAGACCCCTTAGGTTCTTTCCTTTACCTAAGTCTTGGACTCAGCCCCCATACAGGCTTTCTCTAAAGCCCTCAGTCAGGCTTCACACAGTTGTAATATGCAAAAAGTCTTAAACAACCCCTTTGGTTAAGTGAGGTCCCCCTCATCCGGGCTCAGACCTTCCAGGTGGTAGCCAATCTTTAAACAGAGACTTCCTAAGGGCGATCTTGTCTCGCTGGGTCACTTTATTAGCCTACGGCAAGCGCAGGCTTCATAACTTCACAGTTCGCACATTGTTTACCCTCAGCCGGGTACAAACGCCTGTTTCACAATATCAAAGGTTTTGCAATGTGTCAAGGACTTTCAATTGTACATGGGATTTGGCTTGACCCTTGTATGACCATCATAACACCTTATACCAGCCTTCCCTATGGCCTTTTGGTACTTTGAATTTTATTTAGATAAGTCACAATGTTCAACACTGTCTCTTTGCTCAAGAGAGGGGTGCCATCCAGAGACCTTCGACTGAGTGCCCACATGTCGCCGGACCACTCTATCTCTGGTACCAAGTCTGTTCACAAAAAACATGTCTATTTATCCTCTTAATGTTGCCACTGCATTCTTGAGCCTAACACAGTCCGGTCGACTATCAGGTTCTTCCGACTCACCGACTGTGATGAACTTGTTGGCGGTTCCTTTGCTGCTGCAGTCAAGAACAGTACCACAATGGCAACCACGTCTCCCCGCTCTGGCTATCAGTGTGGGAGGATGCCATGTACCGCTGTCATCTATCACACCATTTGCCAGCTGCAATTCCTGGTCTTATGTTTCTTTCATCTGAGGCTTCGCAGGTCAGGGCTGTAATGTGCAAGGGCAACTCCCTCCTTGACGTCCTTTCAGGTCTCGCTGCCTTCCTCCTCTGTTTTAACTACCGTCCTAGAATGGCTGTTTCTTCGTGTGTTTGGGCTGGTCAGAGTGTGATCTTGTGCTCTGACTTATCCTCATGGGGGAAGGGAAAGGATAGTCTGGTGTGAGTGGTTGTTGGTAATTGCCCGACTCTGCCTGACCTTTGGGTTGTGACATTTCAGGTAAACGGCTCGAGTATTAGTCCATTCTCGTTCACACTGAGAAAGTGTTTGTGTTGGAAAGGGGTGGGGGGTAGAGTTTCTAAGTATACTACTGGGCAGAATCAGCAAAAGGTGTCATAAGGAAGGGGATACTGTGTCTCAATCTTCAGTGTCCTACTTTCACTCCCCGAAGACCCCTCATCCAGGTGATCCTCCACACTGGTCCACTCCAGGAACTGGATCCAATAGTGATGGCTGTGTCCTGGACACCTGGATAACAGATCCCCAGGGACTAGCGAGTGTGGCACCTTCAAGTTTCTCATATCACATACTCTTTAAGCCAAAAACACTTTTCATTAGTTTGGTATTCAAAAGAAGGGCAAGCAGTTAGCGGTTTACACCGGAGCGCCCCAGGGTCATCTGTCAGATGATAACTCACTGGGTACTTCCGTTCTTTCGCTTCCGCTGCTGCTTCTACTCTTTGGTTCAGGAGCTTTTGATAGCTCCAGTTGCTGTACCATGACTCGTGTCTCACCAAGCAGGAGTCCTCATTACTTCCTTCGGATCCCGGTGCTCGCCAGCCATCATCAGAGGCAGACACAGAGTGCGGAGAGCGCGTCTCTCTCTCACGAGGTCTCTTGCAAGCACAGCGCATCCCGCTGCGTAACCTCTGAAACTTGGGCTTCTCTGCTTCACAACTCTCACAGCACCATTAACTGCCAAAGACACAGCGGTGGTCCCGGCATCTTCGTTCTGCCTCTGCTGCATATACGGCCAAGAATAACTTCTACTACTACTACCACCACCACCTCTCCCGCATCTTCACCTGTGAGGGATTCAATATGGTCAAAATTCCAGCTCAGGTGTGGATAGACACTAAACCGCATATTGCAGTTATGTGACTGAGCTCCTCTTTCCACCACCCTCAGGGTCAGGATCAGGCAGCGTCTGCCTTTCCCTGGCCACATGAGAAGGTTCCCAGGCCAGGGTTTGGGGGGGGGGTGATCAGTTGTGATTTATCACACTGCTCAGTGAGGGTTAACGTCTCTGCAGCTGTGCTGGTGGTGCCAAGTGAGGCATCCGATGACACCAACTTCTCCAAATGTTGGTAAGCTCTTATTAGGCCACCTACCAGGGGAAACACACTTTGAGCTACTGGAACTGAGGTCAGGTTATGCTATTAACAAAGCATCTGTGAGCTCAAATTGTGCCACCTACTATAGGTGTTTTTGCCTGTTCAGCTAGGCAGAAGCAAACTAGGTCAGTAAGCTCCTATTGTGTCGCCTACTATGGTCTGCCCCACCAAGCAAACTAAACTGATTCATTAGCAACAAATACCAAACCTGAGGTAGGCCCAGGGGAGGGTGCCGGATATATATGAAGTAACAGGGAACTTGCCCCAGAAACATTCAAGAGCCTGGCCGTCCCTTTGTGACGACGCAGGCGATGTCAGTACCTGCGCCTGTTCCGGCCCCGCCCCAAATGTACCACCCAGGCGAAAGACGCTAAAAGCTAAGGCAAGCATACCGCACCATGACCCTGGGAGTGTTAGAAAGAATATGAGCTAAACCACATGCATGAGACACGAAAAACACATACAACTGAGAATGTATGCACCAGACAGAAGATCACTAACATAACACGCCTTAGACATGAAGAACATTGACATGGTACATGTATAAAGTGAATACAAAATGAACAAACATGGTTATAAATTAGCATAGATTGAAGCCCAAGCACACAGACAAGTAGCCATTTTCCTAATGCAGCGAGCTATAGCAGTAGGTCTCAAACTCCAATATGCTGAATTGATAAAAGCACGTGTATTTCAGAAAACCATCACTGTTCCCCAACAGTAGCTCATAGTCTAAGCCAAGGTCAGAGAGGAAAGGGGAGTAGTAGACGAGCAGAACCCGGAGACAAGATAACCGTTCCGAGGACTGGAAGCAGTATACTCGCAAATTAATTAAGCTTCAAAAAGGAACATGTGCAATCCTTGAAGTCCAAGTGAAATGAAGTAAATAGGCCATCTAACACTTTGGGAGATAGACCAAGAGGGTCCCCCGTGGCTGCAAAGAACAGAGCATGCACATTACAATTAGCCAAAATCCCAATAAATAGAAGGATATTCACTCTGAAACATGGTACGCTAGCATGTGAACAAGACAAAAGGCACTGGCTATTCATGAAAAGCCGAACTCAGATAAGACACACGCAGCACTCCCTAAGAGCATACACAGACACCAGCTGAAGTCCAAGGTTAAGTACAAAGGATAGGGCAGGCCTCCTCGCTTTGGGATGACCAGGAGTATTCTTTAATTGGAAGTATGGCAGCCAACAGAATTCTCGTCCCCCCCACTATAGGTCTTGCTCATATCTTGACATCCCATCAAAGCGTCCAAGGTTGCGTAGCTAAGTGCCAACCAATGGAAATGCCCTGTTGCATCACCGCCTATGATGGTCAATGACAACCAACCACTAGCGATAGACCCGAGCGACTGGTGCTCACATCCCAATAGTGACTGTATTTTAGTGGGCTGTGGGATGAGCTCCCTACCTGCCTATCTTAGACGCTGCAAATACTTGCCTAAAGGATCATCGAACTGTAATTTAATTCTCCAATCTCAGCTCGTGGTGCTAGCCATTTGTATGATCGTTTGGTTTACTCTCCTCTACCTTGAGCTTTTTTGTTACTGTTGTATATTTTTATCATTGTCTTTTGTCATGTCTGCGCCCTCAAGCCTTTGGGTTAATAGGTGCGCAATATAAATAATAAACAAACTACTCTTTGTAGTGATGTATTAATTAGGTTATTCATAAAGGGGTGTGCACAGGAGGGGCCATCAGATAGTTATAAACCAAAACGGTGACTAACCCTTATATTTTCTATATGTCTCCTAAAATACTAACCAATCCCCATTCCCATCCGGTTTTGTAAACTGTCATTTGTGACGCAGCTCTGGAACAACAAACGCTTGTAACCATTGTAAAGGTGAAAGCTATGAGATGTAATGCTTGTCTGCTGTCCCAGCTAGGATTCATTCTGTGAATAAAACTGGGGTTTGACGTACACCAGAGTACTCCATCATTGAGTCTTATTTTTGACTGTCTTAACGTGGGCATATGTTTACCTTAGTGGGCCAACATTTTGACCGCAGATGAAAAATCAGGTGCACTCTTTTAAAGGAGGACTTTCCCCACTATTCATCTGACCCTCTATTGTTAAAAACGGGCAGGTTGCCATTTTAAATCAAAGCCACGTTTTGGGGGGGGGGTGTTATATATATATATATATACTGTCAATGGGGGTGGAGGTGTGGCCCAGCTGTGACATCTCCCCAACTCCCTTTGCAAAAAGGCAGAAATTCCAGTGGAGGCAGAGAACTGTATAGAGAAATGGAGATTAAAGGCAGGGTGAAGCAGTGAAAACAGGCGAGACACATACAAAGCACAGAGAACGGGAAATAAGGGGTGGGATGGAGAGAAGTGAATAACTCGGGGGCAACGGATTCGGAAGGATAGCTCAGGGGCTACACGATCGCCTTGGAAGCAAGATGACACGGAGCAACACAGGTTCAATCCCCGGGTCCGCGCTTAAAAACCTCCAGGTATTAAGCGTGTTACAAATGACCAATCATAATAGAATTGGGAGAGCATATAGTAGGAGGAGGGAAGAGAAGTGGGTGGGAGGTGAAGATATTGGAGGGCGTAACAGAAAAGATGAGACAGAAGAACAAAGGGAGGCAAAAGTCGGCAGTTAACAGAAGCTGAAGATGAGAAAGGGATGGCAACAGGGAAGAGAGAAATGGGTGAGAGAATAAAGAGAGTTAAGAAAAAGAAAATGTGTGAAAAAGATGGGGTGGGTGGAAAACTGTGAAGTAAGCAAAAACGAGCACACATGGGGAAATGTGAGGGCGTGAAAAAGTAGGGCGGTAGAATGGGAGACCACTACAGAATAGCAGTGACACGGACAGGGGGAAGAGAAGAAGTGGTGAGGGCAAAGCAGCGAGAGAAGAAAACAGAATGGGTATAACCAGAGTGGCGCATGAGAAATGGTGAATGGGCCAAGTGAAGGAAATGGTGTGTGGAGTGATGCACAGAGGGAGAGCTTGCCAGAGGAAGAGAAGAGAGGCAAACTTAGGCAGGGGATGGATGGCAGAGTAATGCGTGTCACTGTAGAAAGCAAGAGCGATGCAGCGTGAGAAAGGGAGCAATGGGGGGATACGAAGGTGTATTTGAAAGACCTTCGATCCTTTGTGAGAAAAGACGCTGCATGGGGGCAGGTCCGCTTTATAAGGGCAAAGGTTGAACGTCCAGTTTTTACTCTTAAGTGAAGTTGTGCGGTGGAGAGAGTGTGGCGCTCAAAGTGTATGCTTCATGCTGGTGTGAGGCTCGCAGTCCTGCTCCGAGTAAATCGCGCCTTTTTATCTGGTCTATTTTAGAGTGCTTGAAGGATGGGGATGGCCGAAAGTCGCGTTCCCTTGGGGCTGTGGCGAGTGGAGGAGTATGTGTTTGTGTTATCAAGACGCTGCAGCTGTGCTTTCCCCATCACTGTCCCATTATGCTTTATGTTCACATTAGAAGAATAGGGCTTCATTATACAGGACAGCATAACAACTGCTCCAGCAGTGCCATCTGCCAGCACTGCGCCTGGCCTTTAAGAAGCCAACTGGCTCAACACTTTTTAAAGCACGCTTTTCCTTAGCGTTGTTTTCGCTAAGAACAATAATTGACAGCTTTGCAACAGTGCACAAAATGGTGCAAGACGACATGGAATCACGTGGCATTGCTGGATAATGTTACATTCCGGGAGGAGCATTGATCCTGGGTTGACAGAATCCGGGTAATTTTGTACCTTAATCCAGACCTAACGGGTACATGGCAGAGGTCCCTCTAGAAACAGTCATGATGCGCTATTGAAGACGGAGTAGGACAGTCAGCGGCAGCGAAAGACTGAGTGGGCACAGCCGAACGAGCTTGTGTGGGCCAGCTTGTGTAGGCCTGCTCGTGAAGAATTGGCCGCGCAAGACCGAGTGGGAACAGCCCAACATGCTTGTGTGGGCCTGCTCGTGAAGAATTGGCCGCGCAATACCGAGTGGGCACAGCCGAACGAGCTTGTGTGGGCCTGCTCGTGAAGAATTGGCCGCACAAGACCGAGTGGGCACAGCCGAACGAGCTTGTGTGGGCCTGCTTGTGAAGAATAGTCCGCGCAAGACCGAGTGGGCACAGCCGAACAAACTTGTGTGGGCCTGCTCGTGAAGAATTGGCAGCGCAAGATTGAGTGGGCCTGCCATCACTTCGAACCTCCAACTTGAAGGTTAGGCACAGATCGCTGCAGCAGAAAGACAACACATTGCACTATCTGACCAATATCTTTCAAGCTCAACCAGCTCCACAGATTTCCAACACCACATTTCTAAGCGAGATTCCGGTTGGTCTACTTAGCAGCACTGTCTGATAACTCATTCACTCGTGACCGATATCCATCCCAACTTCCACCCTGGGCAGCACCTATGCTGGCCGGTACTATGAAGGGTCTCCTCAGATTCCGATTGGGATGGACGATGAAGTAGCTCCTTACCTCATGGTCTCTCCTGAACCATTGACACTGTCCATCGTGGCACGGATGGTTTTGGTTATTTTTATGAACTCTGCCAACTCGTCAGATTAGGGGGCAGCTACTCCGAGATCTAACCCTGGCCCTTGGGCTTTCACAGGGTGGCAGGGCTATTCTACAGGTGCCCCTTTGTGCCTTTACTCAGAATAAGAAGTCTCACTTTTGTACTCATGCAGATTACACTCAGACCTACTTTGAGTAACGGTTCTCACGTTTTCAAACCAGGTGTTCTGCCTGAAATGCATACCTCATGAAATCACAAAAGTGGGCAAAGCTCTTTCTTGGGGGCTCGTCGAACCAGCTGGAGAAGGCGATTCCGAAGTGAGAAGTAATCATTCATTTTAAAAAATAAATAAATTGTGCATTGCCTAAAAATGTAAACTTTCACAATAAATATGCCAATTTAAATCCTCACATACAAATTCAAACCGTTTGCTACCATTAAAACCCCACATAATCAATATAAATCCACAAAATATATAAATTAACAGATTTAATGAATACAAAAAATATTTAATAACAAAAAACTCCCCTTGATTAGGAATAAAACTATCAATCCTGTAAACTCAATAATTCAAGTGTCAAAGCTTGAATATCTCCCAAATGATCAAAGATAACTCCTAAAAAATTCAAAAGAGCAATGGATAATTATAAAGGTTTTAGCCAGTATTAAACGTTTCCACAAACGATCACTGAAACCATACTTGTAGAATGAACAAACCTCCCCAGATACTGTATTCAATAGTAAACAGGCCTCACACAATCAAGCACAGGATACCTTAGAGTTTCGGTCGGGAGGGATTTACAGTCTACACACTTTTCGTTCAGGGCTAGACCAATATGCGGTCCCAAAACATCCAATGTAAGAAAACAATTCAGATACAATTTTAAAAAATCAATTCTAAAACATCTTGATGGGGATTTCAGGAGCATGAAGAGCAACCGATATTCCCCATACAGCTTTAAATTTTGGATCTCATCCCAATTTTCAATGCAGTCCCATGGTTTTATCTTAGATTATTTATTTATTTTTAAATACTGTTTATTGCAAGTTTCACCAGGGAACATATGTCAGATTAATACACCAATATTAAGACCAAAAAAGAATAGTGAAAACAAAATGACATTCTAAACATCACAGTACATGTCAAGGCTCAATTCTTCTTGAGACACAAGGACTAAAAGAGTGTACTTCAGTCTATGTGCTCATTTAGTCACATTCAACCTGTATATTGACCCCTGTCAAACAAGAAACCCGTCCTTCTCCCTTATTGGGACGATGGAAGAAAGAAAACGTAACTAATGTAGATGAAAGGGTTTTCAGAAGTATCAAGGTGGAGGGAGCGGAACGATGCAAGTATGCTTGTCAGGGGTATAAAGTGAGAGGGACATCAACTCAATGCTCCCAAACTCCCATTCGAAATTGGCGCTACGCCAGATTGGGTCTACTCAGAGCTTTGTCTGCAGATTTGAATTAATTATAATATTCCTGAAAAGGGAGCCATACTAAGTCTATATGAGCGTGAGTCTCGAATAATATTGCGGTTAGACTTTCCACGTCGTATATTTCAAATGCTTTCCTCAACCACCCTCCCGGTGTAGGTAGAGGACTCCTCTTCCAGTGAAGAAAGACACATTCTGACCGCTAAAAACAAGTTCCTCTGCATATGAGGCAACACAGAGAATTCATCGTCACATCTTTCAATACCAAACAGGACTAACCGCAGGGTAATTTCCCCGTCTATCCCATTTATCTATTTAACTCTTCGTAACACTTCAAAAAATTCCTTGCGAGGGGACACTCCCACCACTTGTGCCAATATGTACAGTTCTAGCCACAGTTTCCCCAGCAGAAGGGATTAACATAAGGATACATTTTAGAGAGTCTTGAGGGGGTAAGATGCACCTTCAACAGGAATCTGCTATTGTGCATCTTATACTGAGTCACTATAGATGAAATCCAAACCACCCTTTAAATCACCCGCAAGACATCCATGTCGTCAGTGAGCTGGAGGTTGGTAGACCATTGTTTGAGTATTCAGTGTATCTATATGACCACTCGTCAACAGTGACAGATCAATATTTGAGATAAGGCCTTTAGAATCTGAGCAAGTTTTGAGGATCTGCTAAAATTGGGTCAGAGGGCATTTAAAATTATTATCCCAACCCAAATCTGTCAGTACCCCCTTCAACTATAGATATAGCAAGGGAGGAAGAGAGGCCAGATTTAGGATATTCTCAAGTTCAGACTTAGACAGAAATGTCCCCTCTCCCCATACTGGGACAGCCCTAATCAGGCCAGATACATAACAGGATTGAAATCTGGAAGGGTATATGATCTTGTCCCCAATAGGGGAGCAACCAGATGCAACGTAGTGGGGAGGGCCACAACGTAATCCCCATCATCTCCCTCGACTTCCTCCAGAGATGTTAGAACACTGACTGAAATGGGTGGTTGAGAATTCTCAGGGACAGGTGCCTATGGGGGACCCACAACCATTCTCCCAAAGTTATGGGAGAAAAAAGTAAATTCTTCATAGTGACCCAATGCTTAGTCAAATTTTGTCTTAAGTGGTCTCCCAGGACTCTCAACTGAGCGGCCTGATGTTAGGGAGGATTTTCATTTCTGTGCTAATTCCCTTCAATCTTAGAGTGAGTGGGACCTTTTTCTCACTCCTCAATGTGTTGTTCCCCAATTTGGATTTTATGTTTTCACCGTTTTTGGAGTCTGACAAACTCCATAGGCATCTGCTTTTTGTATGGTGACACAAAATACATTCACCTTCAGTGCAGTGTCACTAATCTCTTAAAATTTAAAAATCTTTTCTTGGGTGAACTACAGTTCCCAAAAATAGTGAGATGAAATGTATCTTACTTACCTTTTCCTTTGCAGGTCGAGCACACACCATCTTATGTGGAGTGTTGGGGGTTACTTAGTAGCCCCTTAGCCTACTTTCTCATGTAACATTTTTTGTTACCCTAACTACTTTAAATGGCTGGTGGCAGTGGTCTACTTTTTACTACCATTGTGGTTTTTTTTTTACCGCAGGCTGAACCCTCAGTTGCAGTACAGCACCCATGGGTGTCCATTTTGTCAAAATGGCCCACTGTCTTCTTTTTTCGCCATTTTCTGGTTGCAAGGTCTTTCTTGGCTTTTACTCTGTTCGTCGAGACAGATTTGAGCCCTTTGTGTGTTTTGCATTTGGCAGGCTTCAACCCTGAAGCCCACCCCTAGCTCCAGTGTGTCTGGAAGGACGGGATGTGAGGGAGGGTCCCGAAACTCCCCTGTCCTTAGTCTCTAGGTGGGCCTGATCAAAACCAGTCCCGATTGGTCACCCTGCTGTCTGATTGAAAGCTTAGGCAGTGCATGAATGGGAAAACGTGCTTAAAAGGCGAGGGTTTTGGGACTACAGGCAGAGTCGACCACTGGATGAAACCTCTGATGAAGAAACCGGGAAGAGAAGCCTGCTGCAACCTCCTGGACCTATAAGTACCGGTCAAGCCCTGCGGCTGTGTTGACCTCCTTTTTCGAATCGACCAAAAAGCACCGTAATGGACGACTTCTTCGCTTGGGTTCGCGGGACCAACTAACCCCGAGCCGAACTCCACTTTGGCGCAATCCGCGACTTGCTGCAGCAACGGAGAGGCACAGAAGCCCAATTCCAGGGTTCGAGTGTGCATAACTGAGTGCAACGTCTCTCGTGGAACGAATCCGGTCAAAAGCTGCAGGTGCCTCCTAAGGACCCTCCAGAAGCAGGAAATCCTGATCCAGAGTCCCCTCACCAGAGTCCAGGACCGAGGGAGCAGGGAAAGTCCAACTGGAGATTTTTCTGCGGCGATGCGGTTTGTGTAGCACTGAAACCACGAAGTGCCACTGAATCAAAGAGAGCCCATAGCTGGCAACGAGCTTCCAGGTACTGCCGCAGGTGTCCTCCAGACATCCTCCCTCTTGTCCCCACAACTGAGGCTCAGGAACCAGGGTCTGCATAGCTGTAGCAAGACAGAATCCAGCTGGACCACTTTTCTTCTAACCAAAGTTACTGTTTGGGCGTGGTGGTACTTAACTTCTTGCCTTAAATTGTGCTGTCTCACTTGAGATTTGCACTTGCTTAACTTTCTGAGTTGATTTCAACTCCCCTTTGCACAGGCCTAACAGCTTGTGTGTCTTCATTGATTTCCTTTGAACAATCCGACTTTGTGAAACACTTTTATCCAAGACGTGCATCAGAACTATATCTTTTGTCCAAATGACTTTGGCTCTCCTGGCTCCCTAACAGCACTCTACAAAATCCATTGACTTTGGCAATTGTAGCTTGATGAATACTGTTACTGCTGGGAAAGGCTCACCTATACTTCATTGGAGGATTCAGTTATCCTCACCTCTTTAAGAAACTGTTCTAACCTTTTTATTTTCCTTAACTCTTTCTTTTTGCAACACAGGGTCTACAAAGTATATTGGTGTGATATATAAATGCAAATACTATCCTTGTAATTGAAGTCACTTCAGGGTGTAGGAGAAGTGTATTGAGCATATCCAAAGAATATTCACCAGCTTCATCGATTCTGTAAAGTATTTCCAAAGTTTACTTGAACTGTTACAAAGAATTGCCTTTTTAAAAAATACTTATTTAAAATTGATGTTAAATAAATAAATAACTATTTATAACTGAAACCTTGAGTGCAAGTGTTACTTAGTCACTTGTATTGACGGATTTCATTTGTACAGCTCACATGTACCCCCTCTTGAGATGTGTGAGAAACCCGAGGGTATTCTTAAGTATACGCACAGCAGTCTCCACCCAGCTCCCCGCCGTCCAGTTCATAGAGCCAAAGTGCTCCAGAAATACATCCTGGCTCCTGCACCGTTGGACACAAGGACCCCTTGGGAAGAACAAGACCAAAAGATCTGAAATCAATTCCTGGCAGGCAAAAAAATGTATATAGGTGCATCAGAGCAAGCAATGAGGGTTATTGAGGTAAAGTGGGCAACACCTACAGACAGAGGTGTAGCCATGATCGTCTTACTAGTGGGACCTGAAGCTAATGTAGTTGGAACCACTGCATTGATATTAAGATCTGAAAATGCCCAAACAGTGCTGATGAGTGGGCATTTACAGATCGTTGGTTGGCTTTGTCCGGTCAGGCCCTACCCTGGCTACACATCTGCCTACAGAGATGGCAGAGCATGAGGGTCCAAACGGTGGCAGTGCTCCGCAGACCCCGCTCAGAAATGAATGTGGAGCAGGCAGTGGATGAGAACACAGATGGCGGCAGACATCCTTGGCATCAAATGATTTTGAGTATGATTTGTCCTTTTATAGAATGTAGGGAACCAGTCTTAAAAATATTTTATTTTAAGAAGAAAGAAGTCGGGGGGACTCATTAACATAAGCAGAATCGGCAGGGGGCATGACATCAGGTGTCCAACCGCGTAAACCCTGGTACCCATGCAGTGCTTGTGATGGCCAATTAGGTATCACTAGTCCAACCTGCCTGGTGATAGTGAGCTGTAGCGTGAAGGTAATTCAAGTCACTAGGTGTTCAACCACAACAGAGACAAAGCAAGTGCAGCCTTTGGTTGCTGCAAAATCTATTTTGAGGGCATCTGCCTGTTGTATGTAGCGCTCTAGTCTTTGGAAATAACTTGTGAGGACATATGTCGGCTGTTCAAGGAACTGCTTGCACACTCCCATGCGGAGAACGCATGCAACCTTCGAAATAAAGTAGACGGAGGCCCGAGTTGAGCCCTGTACAAACAGTGAGAGGGAAACTACTGAGTCACTTTCCACTTTTTTGAGCATGCCCACAATTCCTATTGGGATTGGCGACTAAGATTGCCCAGGTGTCACTGGGAGTTCAGTTTACATTTGGAGTTACACATAAGGTTGACGAAAAACTTTCATTCTTTTTTTTACAACTGATTTAGTGGATTGGCTTCGACAACAGATTGGCGTGCTTCTGAAGCCTTTCTACTGTTAATGTTAATGTTAAAGGACATTTGTACCGCGCACTATCACCACCGGAGTGGTCCCCTGGCGCTCTGGCGGCTCTGAAAGAGGGAGGGAGAGGTGGGTTAGTGGGTGGAGGCTGGAAAAGTGCAAGATTGCAGTGATGTGCTGTTGGCAGCCTCAGCCCTGTGGTTGCGTCGGCTGGGCCTGTGGTGTATGCGGCCGGTAGTCGTCGTGTACTGATGTGCTAGTCTATGTGTGTTTTTTGTTTTGTTGTTGCAGTGTAGTGAAGTTCGTGCGGTTTGTTGTGCTGTAGGTTTATGGTTGCGTTTGGTTTGGAGTTTGAGAGGTGTATGCAGAGAAGGAAATTGTTAGTGGTATTGGTTAGTTGGTATCTCTATCCTGGATTGATCGGTTGGGCTTGTGTAATCTTACACGACTGGGTGCTTGCACATCCTGTGCCTCATCCTACTGCTCGAAGTGGTTTACTGCTAAATTCACTTCTGGCTATTGACCTCCCTGCTTAAGGTCATATGCTGTTGAACTCTCAGCCTGACTTACCCCACTAATGCCCGTTTCTTAAGACTGCAGCAAATCTTTACTTTATGCTTTTAAGAACATTGATTGAACATTCCACTCTGGCACAGTAGATCTATGGTCTACAACGATCCAACAGCAAGATTTTAAATCTGTCCATCACGGGCAAGATTCCTCAGCACCACCTCTTGATGAAGGTCCGGGAGAAGACGCCTCACTGAGACATGACAGATTGTTCCATTGTGACAATATTATAGCACACAAAGGCTGCTTCAACTTGTACCCAACCAGGGGTTACATAATCAATGTAATGAAACACAATTAAAAGCATGACAGACATGACAAACCATATGTACAACAAATACATAACACAAAACAAAACATTCAAAAGAAGAAGTGTCCAAACTCATACACTTTTGAAATGAAAGAGGATATGCAAAGTTGTAACATCAACCCAAATGCTCATGTAAATACAAAAAGACCCAACAGGTTTCTGTCCATTACTTTACTGCCCGACATTCTTCAGGGGTGATAAAATGTACAATCTGCTCTTCAAGGTGGATACACTCGTCTGTGATCCTCATACAATTCGGACAACAGTCTTTATCTAGTAAGTGGACACTACCACGAGAATCTCTTCTTTACAAAAACTACAACAAACAAAAACAAGTAACATGAACGAACCACCTTAGTCATGCATCTAATTCACGGACACATTTGAATTGCGAGATTAAATGGACAACTGCAATAACAATGACCAATCTGTGTCTTCTATCAGTCAAGACGGTACAATGCCATGAAATGAATCATGGGCACAAAGAATGTGCATCATTAGGACAGGATCCCTCTCCGTCACAAACCTCAATGCACAATATCTACAATGAGAAAGGGGGAGTAAAGGACACCCTTACCCTTACTGTAGGGGGATCACTCCTAAGCAACAACAGTACACAACCTATCAAAAGTGAAGGCACCACCCTCGACTATTATTCATAATACAAACATGCCTTGCTGCATGCCGTTCGGAAAATCCATCACCAGTGACAACCAACACCACCAGCAATTACACCGATATTTGAATGGGGTCAAGCTTTAATCACATGCAAATATCACTATTGAGCTCAAACGCCATCAGCTGCGCCAACAACATGCCGCTTCAACAATGTACCAGTTTGACACTGATCTACATGGTTACACCCAATATGTGCCACTGCAGCCAGCATGCAAACCACATGCGCATGCCAAAAATACCAGGCTTACCGAATTTATCAAAATTTACTTATGGGAGTAAGTGGTCCATGAGCCATACTTCAACCACAGCTCATCTTACACAAAACGGGATTTATTTCAGCCTAAAACGAAATTACACACATTGTAAAATGGTACAACCCAATGTAGCGCAACATAATTAATGTGCGCACAACTTCAACTCCTGGTTTCCTTTGATTTGTGTTCTTCTGCTGCGGTTGCATCCAGACATGCACAGAGCTCTTCCTTTCAGGAAGCGCTCTTGCTAAAAGATTGCCTAAGCAATGAAACAATAACGACCGCAGATCACACACTGAAAAATAGAATTTCCCATTTGTTACAGGATCAATACCAGAGGTTGGTCAGTTTCATAGAGCTGAAACCGTTGTCACACATGAGGATGAATTGATTAACTTAAACATTGTGCTGGCAGGATAGCTCAGGGGCAACTGCTTGTCGACAGCTTGAAACAGCACGGGATCAATTCACTTGCTTAGAAGCTGAAGGCCAGAAAGAAGTGTGTTAAAAACGATTACATTTGTTAACACCTCAACGCTCTTAACTGCCTTCTGCAGGCCATCATGGTAGAAATCAGACCCCGTGTTGATTGCCTACCATGACTGTCTAGTACGCTGAAGTGTTGTTGTTTCATCTGGAATTTTAGGACAAGCAAAGAGCTGAAAGTGGTGTGGTCCTAGTACCTGTGGGCTTACAGTTATGCTTTGGTTATCTTTTGTGAAAGTCACATTGATCAACAGCCCTTGTGAGGACCTCAGAGGTCTTAAAGGGATTAGGATTGGCCATCTACTGAAAAAGGTGAAGCATGGAGGCAAATTGGGCGGGAATATCCAGAGTTCCACCACCGTCTAGGGTCAGCAAGGTTCCCCCAGCCAGTAAGTGAGTCGGGGCATCAGTAGTATTACCCCAGCCCAGGCCTCCATCAGATAGAAAACGCATGTCACACATTTACTTATGTAGACTGAGACAGACCGTCACTGCATCCCTGCACAGATCCCTCAGCCACAACACTAACCTTGCAGGATACATGGTCCAGACCAACATCGGCAGTGGTAAGTGCTTTATGCTGGCTCACAAACTCAGCACTCTCTGTGGCTGATTCGCAAGGGGAGAACATCTGTGGAACAGCAACCAGCTTCCTTCGAAGCCCACACATTCAGTGAAGAAGGGGTATCCAGACCTTGAAAAGACCTACAGCCACCAAGAGTATTTCTCCTGGTCTGAAATTGGTGGATAGGGGCTTTAAACCTTTGGACAGCACAAAGCAGGAAAGACCAGCACCAAAATCATCACTGCAAACAGCTAAAGAAGCTTGGCAGGAGACAATACACTGGTGAAATCCCCTATAGACACGAAGGAGGGTGCAAGATAGGAAAGGGCCAACCAGATGTTTTATTATTTAACCAGACTAATTAGCAGCATTACAAAAAAGGATCAGAGGCCTGAAAGGAGAGGCACAGCCCAGATTATCAATTTAGATTGGAGCAAGATAACAGTATTCCAAGGTGGAGAACTAGGCCAAATATTTAACAGACTTAGATTTAAATATCAATGTGTCAAAAATGGAAATCCTATTTATGAAAGCTAGGAAACAGCCTAAAGGAACAATAGAAGGTTGTAGTTGGTTTCTGGAGGGGCAAAGGATTGAAAATGCAGACTGATTTTAATATCTTGGCGTGACAAGCTATGCTAAAATGGAGGCCAAAATAACATAATTTATTACAATCTGTAATAAAAGTCTCTGCGGCTCAAATGCGTATGATGGAAAGGAGGGTTGGGTGTTTTTTCGATCTTATAGAATAAAAATGTTGCCAAAGATATCCTTTGGGGTGGATACCAACCCAGTAGATGTAGAATAGGAAAGCTAGAAGCCCCTTTGTGGCGGAGAACTTGGACGTTACCAAGTGAGGTACCGATTAGCATGATCAGACAAGAGTTGGGGTTGAGTTCAATTCAAGCATTGGTTAACTGGAAAAAGTTGCAGATTTACGGTAAGATTATCTCCCCTCGCCAAACAGCTTGTTTGAAAACTTGAATGAACAATTGGTGAATAAATGGTAATGGGTGATGGGTTGTGGGAATAGATTATTACAGGTGGAGTCCATAGGGGAGGAATTGATTAGTAATCCTATGAAGGTGAAAAGGAAAATAAATGAATATGATTGGATGCTAAAATCGAGAAAATACAATGAGGTATCACCTGTTTTATCATTCAGGATTGCAAGTGAAAGCTAGACATCCCAATATTTACTTCAACGTCGTTCGAGAGGTTTTAGAGAGGATATTTGCGATTCAAATTTTATTTCTTTTTAACGTATGAAGTTGTAGGGGCTAGAAACAAGATTCCTAGGAGTGATAGACGCTGCAGTTTCTGTAATATAATTAAATGTGAAATGCTGTCGAAGCAGCAAGGGCGCTGGCTGTAAAAATGTGTTCTAGTCCATTTTATGCTAGGATGATTTTAAGACTAGAATACTAGGGGCACATTCGACTTAGTTATCAATTGCAGTTTTAGCTTTTTTAAAACAAACTTTTGTGATTTTATATAATTATAGTTGGAAAGCTGATACATTTTTTATGTATATGAAATATGTAAATAATTTGACTGAGGAGCAATTTAGACGTAGGATATTTATTGTATAAGGATATGTGTATAAATAATTTGTGTCTATGTGAAATTGTGAAAGGTTTAAATGAAGACACAGCCTTTGTCTAAACGACAAGATTGAACTTCTGATCATCGGTTCACAAGCTCGTCTAAACAATTTGGACAAACGTTACAAGGCCTTTAACATTGATGGGAACACCATCAAAGTCGCTAGCGAGGTCAAAACGCTAGGGTTCTAGTTAAATTCCACTCTAATCTCTCAAAAAACAAGTTAATACCACAGCCTCAACTACAGCCTACACTAACAAAATGCCTGCAAACCCCATTTATCAACCAACAGCTGCATTACACTAGCTAGAGTATTGATCCTCTCGAAGCTGGATTATTGGAACACCCTATTCCTTGGCTCTTTGACACAGAATTTAAATAGACTACAAGTCCTACAGAATAATGCCCTTAGATCAGCACTGAATATCCCACGCTCGAATCGTATCACAGCCCTCAGACGGGACGCACTTTGGCTACCCATGCATAACTGAATCACACTACGTTCGCTTGACATCCCGCATAAATGTCTCTCAAACACGGCTCCAAAATACCGGACAGACACATTCTCAAGGAATCAGTCGGACAGACCCACTAGATCCTTCTATCTCAACTGCCTCAACATCCCGAAATACAAACTAAAGACTAAAGGAGGTTCTAGCTTCCCTGTGTTAGCGGTCAAATGTTGGAATTCACTCCCCCCGGCCATTTGAGCAGAACCTTCCTTTTGGGCCTTTCGAGCCAAAGTAAAAGCTTGGCTCTTCGCTCAGTGACCATCCGAACACAGTTGTCATCGAAGGTCTCGGTCTCACCCTCACCCACATAGCACACTGTATTGAACTTTCTCTCATTGTCTTACCAGGCATGTCTTGACTCTGATCTGTAACACAAGTCAGCTGCCGACAAGTGTTCTCTATTCTCTCATTAACACTATTTGTTGCGATATTGTGTACCCGGAATACTGGTTGTTTTGTAAGTTTGCAATTCTGCGATATCATTTATTGCAAGTATGTAACATAATGTATATTGTAATTATGTAATACTTCATTGTAATGTGGTAACATGCTGTGTACTCAAGTGCCCAGATACCCCCGCGCTATACAATTAAATAAACTAAACTAATTAAATGTAAACCAAACCACACAACAACAACAAAAAAATCCAAAAAAGCAGGATAACTAGAGCCCTGTATAGAAAGGAGGACGTCTGCGGAGGGCTATACATCTCAGACACTGACGGAGACCAGACATGGCAGCAGAGTACGTTGAAAGCCTGCTGAAGCCTATAGCTCAGACACTGGCTAAAACAAAGCCGGGAAGGAAAGAGAAGAACTTAAAGTTGACTGAGAACTAGATCACAGACACTGGCTGCGGCTAGAAGCAGAATAAGGGAAAAAGATTAAAACCTGCTGGGGGCTATATCCCAGAAACTGACTAAGATCAGACCCGGCAGGAGAGCGAAAGCTGAAAGCCTGCTGGAGGCAAGTCAGAGGCAAAGAGCATACCTGGAGAAGTAGAAGATACAGAATTGCAGCTGTCAGCTATCTCTCATACAGTGGCGAAGGCCAGGCCCAGAAGCAGAGAAGGTGAGAGGAAGAGGCTAGAAGCAGATGGAAAAAGAAAGATGAAAGCCAGCTGGTGGCTGCATCTCAGGCAGTGACAGAGAACAGTACCAAAAGAAGAGAAAAGGGCAACATCTCAGACAGTGGCAGGAGCCAAAGAAGCAAGATACGCCACGAGGAACACCAAGGTGAGAACTCGACCCAGAAGGGCAGCTTATGGCTGCTGGGTGAAAACACCACAGCAGAACAAAAACCACAAGCAGGGGAAAAGGAGGTGGGAGAACAATTCCTGATATGAGCGTGTAAAATGTATAGTTAGGTCAGGAACGATAGTAGCTGAGCCTGGCCCAGGGGCAAAAGCAAAGGGGAGAAGCACTTGCTGGTAGGCAAAGATCAAGAAATCAGATCAGCATTAAATCCCGGGGACTGAGAAGGTAAGAAGCGTGATGAGCTTTATATCCCTGGACTGAGAAGGCAAGAAGCGAGACTATTAGATTAGGGAATCATGAAAGGACTGTTGTCCCTTAGATAGGCCCTTGCACCATTTGAGTAAACTCAATCTAACACCTTTAGTACAATTATCCTTATTGTGCTGTAATCCAAGCACTAGACACAGGAATTAATCTACCACATTCTTTTACTGTGAATAAAGGTGTTGAACCACACTGTTGGCTCTTGTGTGTTCTGTTGGTCCTCCATCACACCTGCCTACAAGAGCTATGAGCTCTTACAAATAATATTGTTGACTGTTGAAACAGAAAGAGGAAAGGCAAGACCTCCCCTAACCCCAGCATAAGTTGACATGAGCCTCACAGCAGCTCAGTCAGGAGAAAAGGGAAGGTGCCAGACTCTGGCAATGCTCAGAGGAGAGCAGAGTACATAGCATCCTACTCCTGCCCTTTAGGCACCAACAGCTCTCTCTCTAGAGAGGGGGAAAGAGTGTTGTGGGGGAGAGCGGTGAGGGGGGGGGAGAGAGAGGAAGGTGGGGAGAAGAGGAGGGAACTATAAGTTAAGGGCTTCCATGCTAACATGGAGGCCAGTTCATTTTTCTTTTTAATAGCATAGATGCTAACCCTTGTCTTTGCTCTGATTTTACGATTACTCCAGTTTTTCACATAGCTTTTCAATTCTGTTGATGGTTGTGACCCTAATTCTCCTGTTGGAATGTAGATTCATGCGTTTACGTGCACAGTAAAGAACTGCATTCCTCACAAGCTCCTTCTTGACAGGTGTTCTCTCATGAAATCTCCTCAAGCCAAACTTCTGCAAGAATCTGCCATCTTCGCTACCTTGTCTCGCTGCCACCATCGTGTTGCCTTGCGCACTCTGTCTACTGATGGCAGATCCAGCCCTTTTCGCGAGGACATTATTTTGGGGTTTAACATGCATCTAGCTCAGCTTCCTAGGTTTGGCATCAAGGATTCATTTGAAGTAGAAAACAGTTCAACTTATATCAGAGCCAAAAAACATGGCCTCTCCTGTGTTAAAGGTGATTCCCAACCAGACCAGAGGACACCATTTAATCATGTATAATATAATAAGTGGCTGTTCTGTGCTTGAAATGTAGATAGAATATTAAGACTTGTAAAGCCCAACCAATACCATGAAGGTTCTCCATGGACTGGTCATGGAGATGGCAATGGAAAGAGGGACATCTTAGTTGAGATCTGAAGGGGGCAAGCGAGCAAAGGTACTGAATTTGTGCAGATAGTACATTTCTGGTCCTGTGGTCCTAGAGGCCAGGACAGCAAAGCAATGTCCACGCTTGGATGATAGTTTAAATTGGGGAGGCTGCCATAACAAACCCTTGAGCTTCTCAAAGGACTGGAAGGCGATAACAGCGATGGTCTTTCACTCAGGGAATAAGGGGATTAAGGAGTACGGTATATAGAGGCCTAGCAGGCCAGTTCAAATCGGATTCTGTTCTCTTCTCCAAGCCATGCAATGGATGTCTGGCCTCCGTGGTGTGATCTTTTCTTGTGGAGACCATGGTGGAGTCTTACAGCCGCATTCTGAGCCCTCTGCAGCATGCCAAAAGAGAGGAAGTGGAGGCCAGCATACAAAGTATTGACATATTCCAGACGATAATTTACTAATGCCCCAGCACGATAACTCGATGGAGGAGAGGAGCAGCACCACTTTTTTTTCCTGCTTAAGCTGAAATATAAAACTGCTTACTAAATATGTAATCTGTGGTTTGAGGGGCATACAAGTCAGATACTACACCAATGTGTTTTAGAGCTCATAGGAGTCTAAGCCCTCCATCTTTCAGCTACCCTGGCCAAAGTACTCACCCATTTCCAACGATTCCTCATAATCGGCCAACTCCAGTCCTTCGTCGTCCCCGGCATAAGACCACTCCAGGAGGACGTCCTGTGCATAGAAATGAAGGGCACGGGGTCAGTCACAGACATCACACTAGCACATCGCATGGGCAAGGGGGGGGGGGGTGGGTGGGGAGTCTATACAATGGGAGGCCACACATCTGGAAATCTTCCTCTGTCCAGTGTGGCCTCACTCCACTGTGTATCAATTCCACCTCAACATGTGCATGTCCAAGATCCCCCCTGCCCACAAATACAACCTCACCCTACATGAAGGTGCCCTCCCAAACCTACATATCTGATCTCTAGACAAGAGGTACCTCTTCCAAAAGCCCAAACCCTCCCTCGCATATGCATCCTTCCATACTCCCTCCCCCACATCTTCGACAATCCCTCGCTCCCAGAGCTGGTGGCCGTCCAAGTAGAGCTGGTAACCAAGCAAAGAACGCAGCTACATAGGAAGCAGACGGGAGGGAACTCACCATAAGTGCCCAGAGACCTGCCAACTGGAGGAGCACTGCACATCAACACGACCTGGCAGACATCAGAGTGCTGTGGCTGCCCAGCACTGTTCTCACTTCCTTTATTCTCCCTCGCATCATCACTACTCGCCCTTTCATCCATTCAACCATCCTCCTTTCTCCAATCCATCTCTTCTTTACTTCTACCTATTCTTCCCCGCTTCTGGTCTTTCTTCACTGTTCCCTTTGTTACCCCTGCTCCATTCTTCTCTTCTCCTTTTCTATCCCTAATTTTTCCTCCCCTTAAGTTCAGAATCTGCCAATTACATCTCCCATTCCTTCTTTCTGGCCTCGGTTTCCTTTGTTTCTTCATACCAGACCTCCACCATTCAATCCCATTACCTCTACCCTTCATTCTTCTCTTGCTCCTTTGTTGAACTCACTGGCTGCACCTTGTTCCCTCTTGACATCCTCACATACTTCCTTCCTTCCTGCTTTCACCCTTTCCTTCCACTGATCCTTCCCCCTTTGTGTCAGTGCAGCTCCCCCGCCCCCTAATCTCATGCATTTTACCTACACGCGTCTCTTTCTCCCTTGCGGTCTTCCTTTGCGACGCGACACTCCCTCGGTTTTTTCTTGCCTCTTCCCCATTCTCCCTTCTTTGGTTTGTACCTACCCCTTTACTCCCACTCTACCTTCCGTTGTCTTCATACATCTTCCTTGCTCATTCCTTTGGATCTTCTCTTTTTTCCTCATGCCCACCTCCATGTTGTTCACCAATCCTACCAATTACTAATTAAATGTCCACACCCTCCCCTCTCAAACCTGCTGCTACACAGTAGGGAAATAACAGGTCTAGAAAGGAATACCTTATCGTCCATCGCTGGGTATTTGGCAATGTTCAGGGTCTGGCGTCAGGCGAACAATGCTGGATCCAGCCAGAGGCGACACTGAAAAGAAAAGAGAGCAGGGCGTGAAGATACTGTGTCTGCGGAGAAGGCAGCATTATAGCTGGAGACTGGCATCTAATAGGCGGGAACCCTGGTATAACTAGAGACTGGCATCCAATAGAAGTGAGTTCCTTTATAGCTGGAGACTGGCATCTGACGGGAGGGAGTTCCTTTATAGCTGGAGACTGGCATCTAAATGGAAGGAGTTCCTTTATAGCTGGAGAAGGGCATCTAATGTGAGGGAGTTCCTTTATAGGTGGAGGCTGGCATCTAACGGGAGGGAGTTCCTTTATAGCTGGAGACTGCCATCTAACGGGAGAGAGTTCCTTTACAGCTGGACACTGGCATCTAACGGGAGGGAGTTCCTTTACAGCTGGAGACTGGCATCTAACTGGAGGGAGTTCCTTTATAGCCGGAGACTGGAATCTAAATGGAAGGAGTTCCTTTATAGCCGGAGAAGGGCATCTAACTGGAGGGAGTTCCTTTATAGCTGGAGACGGGCATCTAACGGGAAGGAGTTCCTCTACAGCTGGACACTGGCATCTAACGGGAGGGAGTTCCTTTATAGCTGGACACTGGCATCTAACGGGAGGGAGTTCCTTTATAGCTGGAGAAGGGCATCTAATGTGAGGGAGTTCCTTTATAGGTGGAGGCTGGCATCTAACGGGAGGGAGTTCCTTTATAGCTGGAGACTGCCATCTAACGGGAGAGAGTTCCTTTACAGCTGGACACTGGCATCTAACGGGAGAGAGTTCCTTTACAGCTGGAGACTGGCATCTAACTGGAGGGAGTTCCTTTATAGCCGGAGACTGGAATCTAAATGGAAGGAGTTCCTTTATAGCCGGAGAAGGGCATCTAACTGGAGGGAGTTCCTTTATAGCTGGAGACGGGCATCTAACGGGAAGGAGTTCCTCTACAGCTGGACACTGGCATCTAACGGGAGGGAGTTCCTTTATAGCTGGACACTGGCATCTAACGGGAGAGAGTTCCTTTATAGCTGGACACTGGCATCTAACGGGAGGGAGTTCCTTTATAGCTGGACACTGGCATCTAACGGGAGAGAGTTCCTTTACAGCTGGACACTGGCATCTACCGGGAGGGAGTTCCTTTATAGCTGGAGACTGGCGTCTAACGGGAGGGAGTACCTTTATAGCTGGAAACTGGCATCTAACGGGAGAGAGTTCCTTTACAGCTGGGCACTGGCATCTAACGGGAGAGTTACTTTACAGCTGGACACTGGCGTCTAACGGGAGGGAGTTCCTTTATAGCTGGAGACTGGCGTCTAACGGGAGGGAGTACCTTTATAGCTGGAGACTGGCGTCTAACGGGAGGGAGTACCTTTATAGCTGGAGACTGGCATCTAACGGGAGAGAGTTCCTTTACAGCTGGACACTGGCATCTAACGGGAGAGAGTTCCTTTACAGCTGGACACTGGCATCTACCGGGAGGGAGTTCCTTTATAGCTGGACTCGAGACTGGCGTCTAACGGGAGGGAGTTCCTTTATAGGTTCAGACTAATACTACTGAGAGAGGACTTTTCTACTCCCGAAGGGACCATCAATCTGCCTGTGCTGAATGCTTTATTGTCCGAGGCCCCATCAGTCTGCTGGAATAGTAATCATTTTATAGCCAGAGGCCCTAGTTAATGCATTTGAAAAACAATCTTGATGAAAGAGTTGCATAAGCGAACCCTTCTTACACCCGGGATGAGAAGGAGGGTGCAATGCATAGCTGCTGATGCACCTTTCAAGGCTGGAGCATTCACTGAGTATTTGCTGGTCTGAAATGGCCAGTGGAATGATGGGATCTGTGCTCTGCTGTGCTGTGCAGGGGGACTGGGTATCAAATGGCGTCATTCTGCTCATGGACTCGGCTACTAATGCACAGGTTTTAAAGTTTCTCAATTTCCTGAAATGTCTCGTCTGTGCGAGCATTGGCTGGTTCGTTTTCCCTCTTCCTCTCCCTTGCTGAGCTTGGCTTCTTGAGGCTCCTGGGTCAAATGCAGAAAGTGTGTGATCTTGGATACATTTTAACTGTGACATGTTAAGCTAAGTTTCATTTTCAGACACAAAAATGCTTGTCTTATTTGGGCAGAACTTGCAATCTGATGCCATCACATTCCTATGGAAACGCTGCCAAAAAGGCATGAAAGCAGCGTGGGGTTGCCACATGCGGGCCGATTTATAAGGCCACGTGGCAACAACCGGCAGCAAATACTTTTTTTTCATAAGCATATCGTGTAAATCTCAAAGAGCCCTCTAATAGTAACTCATAGTTTAAACAGCTCGTTAATGCTTTCATAATCTTCACGGGGATTTACATTGAAAGAATCAGAAACACTCGGCTTCAAAGTTAGAGACAAGTTCCTCATGTGCTCGCCTGTACGTGTGGCCTAGGAACAGGAGCAGTGGATAAAGTAGGACACAAAAAGAGAGAGAGGCCCTTCCCTAGATCGGAGCTCGGTCTGCATGGAGAGTGATGCACAGGAACTCAGGCCAAGGTTCTGTGGTGATATAAGACCACACAAAATGTTAAAGCACTCTCAACCTGCGTCATCAATATAGATAAACTCAATGTTGCATCTATTGGTGAGTGTTAGGATTTATTGTGCAGTGTCAGTTTACCCGTGTTTCGACCCAATGAGGTCTTCCTCAGGGCTTTATTCAGTAGTTACCCGTTCCACTTACACATGAAAGGGCAGGTTCCCCGAATGCTACATTTCAAATGTTGACTAGTTAGGAGATGCAGAGTTTGCCAAATATCAATATAGCGGCCTTGCGCCATGACCACAGCAGGTCTACAGGCAGCGTCTCACAGATAAAGTAATTATGGCCATCGTGCCAATACCAGGAGGGGGGCGGCTTCATACTCATACTCTGATGTCATCGCCACTGTGCATCAAAAAAGTAAATGGGGCCATTCGTGGTCGTTCCCAAGCCCACAACTGTATTGCACCCTGTGTCATTATAGCAATCTTGAGGGCGACCCATTTGAAGTGCAACGGTTGAATAGTTGGGCGCATCCTGAGGGAGTGGAATGTGGAAACCAAACCAGGTCTTGATACATGCCCAGAGAGCACAGCGTGGAGTTATGTGGCTATAGGTTGAGGTTTGTGGTTTTTAAAGCAATCGACTGTAAACCAATATAAATTTGGCGTTACCCTAGATCACAGTGAACATCACTACCTGATAATTAAATATGTAAGACATTGCAGACATTGAAATAAAGACATGCGTGATCCCTGGAACTGCACGTGATGAAGTGCCACAACCACTGTGCAGGTAAAAGAGCATTTGGCACAACCTTCCACTGCACTGATGTTGCTCTTCTACTCCATAAGGAAATTTGTATTTTAGTGGTGGCGGGCATTTCAAATCAGGTGCCTTTAGACAGAAGTTGCAGCCATGCAGAAGAGAACACGTCTAATAGGCTAAGTGCGTCAGCGCTCACTAGTAGTGATGAAGAGTAATGCATGCCGGTGTCCAGTGCTGGGTGAGCTGGGATCCCTTTGTGGCAGCTCAGCCAAAGTGCAATGTCCACCATGAAAGTCAATAGAAGATGAATGTATGCACTGTCATCCAGTACAATGTGGACAAGGATGTATGTCTAAGGGCAATGAATTGGGGCCATGCGCGGGCAGAGACTTTTGGGGGTAGCAGTCGGAAGCCCCCACACTGAAGCTCACTGACTAATCTGACATGCACACAGTTTACAGAGCCCATTTGTATATTGCATATCGATGTATGCACACATGAAGACCAATTGGCATGAGCGTAGCTTTGCACTGAAGCCCAATCAGCTGGCTTGCTTGACAACCTAATTAGCAAGCCCAAGCTGCGTTTACCATTCTTGGGTGCTGGAATATTCAGGCCTGTGTTTGCACCTTCGTTACCACAGAGATTAACAAACATTGCACGTCACCGGAGGAGACAGTAAGGGGCTGGGCTTGGGCAAGCCTACTACTAAGTGAGCAGGTGCCCGGGAGACAATGCAAGACTTGGCACTCTTCCTTCCATGTGGCCCGCGGGGTACACTCGAGTCAATCCACCCGAGAAATACCAGGAGGCAAAATGGCGGCCATCCCTTGGGGGGGTTATTCTTGCAAAGGATTCCCTTCCCACGACACGCATTCTTGCTACCACTTTGTCTTGATAAAACAGACATTATCCAAGCAGATTCGTGTCGAGTCTATTGATTTTTTTTATGGGCTAATAGCGTTACCCCAGTCCGGTTTCTAAGCACGTATCGGGGATTCGTTCCTCTGTTGCTCCTGCTTCCAAGAGCAGCGCGTTGCGTTGCCCATGGGCTATCCCCCGTTCACTATAATGTGCCTACCAACATTGGGGATTGTGCTGAACATTCTAAAAGTCCAGACAAGTTGCACTTTTCCAAGCACGCCACCAGACGTGGTCTATAAAAAGGAAAAGGGAGATCACGAAATGAAACCCAGTACGAAATTAACAAGCAGAACAACACTGTAAACTGGCCACTACTTAAACGTTGAACTCACGTCGGCCACAAAACATTTGAAGCCAGAGTTAACGTATGTTTACTGTGTATGCTGCTCAGACAAGGGCGTAATTTTAGGGAGGGGGGGGGGGAAACAGGGGTGTTTGTCCCCGTCCCCCCCCCAACTTTCATGACATACCATTTTGTCCCCATTCATTTGGCTGGGGCACCTTTTCTTCTTATGTTATGTCCCCCCCCACCCCCAACATTTTCTGCAATGTTACTCCACTGTGCTCAGACGTCACCATCACTGGACACCAAGAACGGATTCCTGTCCTTGTGACGAAATAATTAAGAGGGATTTTGCAACTCAGTGCACGGTCTCGTCAGCAAGCTCGCTAAGCTCAGTGTGTGGCCAAAAGTACAATGTTGATGCCAATCACGTGATCATCGAAATTGGCCAGCGTGCAAACAAAATGCCTTTTTTGAAAATTAGCCAAACACGTGCGAGCTCCAGTACTGAGAGGCAAAGCAATGACCTGGTTTATGGCATGCCCACTGAGGAGGGTCTATGACCACGTCTGCTACCTAGGCCTCAAAACAGGAGGAATATGCATTGGTCGATCGGGCAGGCCCTGCCAACGAGGACAGTCCATCACAAAATGCCAGGCAATTCTCCTCTCAACAAGGGTAAAAACAACCCCAAACACGCACCACTGCGCACCAGTCAAATGCGGCCTTGATGAGGTGTCACTCTGGGTACAAAAAGCAAGAAGTAAACATTATGGCCCGCGGGAGCACAGGGTGAACCCCCAAAAGTTTCAAAATGGCCCCAAAAAAACATGCGATAGCCCTCTGTAACAATGTCGTATTGTCATCAACACACCTGAGCCAGCAGTTAAGTTGTATGGGTTTATTAGTAAAGAACACAGCAGGAACACCAGCACATCCTTGCCAGCCAGCTCTATCTCCAACTGCTCCCCCTGGAACACATATTAAGATGTCAACACTCTAAGCACAGTGACATCACCGCACTCTACTGACATCACCACTCCAGGGAGGTAATGGAATGGAGGAAAGACACAGGAGGGAAGACACACATTATAACACTTCTCCCTCCCTTCATTTAATAATAGGAAAACTCCAAACAATGGTACATTCTTAGTCATTCCTACACACAAAGTACCATTGTACACTATACCGATACAAATACGCGTGGCCACCACGTACCTGCCCCAGCAACACCCAAGCTCATGTGAACATGAAACCCAACCCCAGGAAACGGTCCACATGAAACCCATTCACACACAAAAACCAACAATAGAGCATAAACACGCCACACTACCATATAGGTACAAAAGCGCACTGATGCCACACTGAAATCTCGCTCCACACTAATAAAACCCGGGAGCACTAAGAAGATGGAAACAACACCATGCTCCACACAATATCCCAATATGAACACAGATTCACCCAACACCACCTTAACTCCACTCCGTTCACTAATAGACTCTCACACGAAAGAGGAACCCACCGACATGAAGTAAGGGCTGCACCTCCCTTCAACTGAACTGGAAATACAAATCGAGGAACAAAAACAATAAAAGAAGAACTCCACCTGTTTCAAGCTGCCCCTTGAAACCTAGGGCCTGCCACACCCCAGCGTTCCCAAAACGGATACACTATTAACGATCAGAAACCTTCAGTGCAGCTACATCCTTCCACCCTGGTCTGCACCCCAGGGCACCAGGGCTGCCACCCCCGGGCACTAACCCAAATGAAATGAGCAACAACAAGCACAACTAAGAACCTCAGTTCCAAACACTCTAAAAATATAGAATACACTTTACCTCTAAACTCAACCAAACCTGAAAATACAATGCAAATCTAGTCCCTGTGAAACAACGCACAAGCTCACCAAAAGGACCTAAAAAGACCCCTATATCACGGTGCAACCTAGACACCACACCTAACACCACAGGACCCCTAGTCCCTGCCAAATACAAGACACTGCTAGACCCATGGGACCCCTAATCCCTGCCACACGGAACACCTCAACGCACCACAGGACCTCTAGTCCCTGCCACACAGAACCTCTACACACCACGGGACCATAATCCCTGGAAAACACAGTAAACCTCTAATGGCACACACCACCTTACAATGGGACCCCTAACACAAGTTAAGCTACCACAGGTGTTACCCCACACACGCACCATAAACATGTGCACAACCATCATGCGCACTAGCACCCACACTCACACTTCAACAAAAAAAATACACAACACATCTAAAATATCACTGGAGCTCTTAACTAGATGGCAAATGTCCAAAAAGACACACAACACCAACATAATTGCTGGATTCTTCACACAATGGCATGTGCTATATTGCCGAACAATTCTTTACTTAGAAAAAAAACGAAATGCCGGTAAAATTGTCAACAAAGTGAGACCGGTAAAAACACTGAACAATCATGTTCCCACTTTAAAATATGAGCTCAACTTTGAGCCCCGACCACCCGCGAGTCCATACCCACCCGCAAATCCACATCCCTAGGAATTCCACTTCACCTGAAAGGAAAACAAATATTAACAGTATAACAACAACAACAACAAAATCACTTTCAATTTTACATTGGACACAACAGGCCACGACACAAACACACTCATGCACACAGGCCCGCAACACGTACACTGGAGGAAACACAGACAGGCCACAACACACCACACATACTGGCCTGACACTATTGGGTCCTATCTCAAAGGGGCATATTCCGCCACAAAAGAGAGCATCCTCCTTGGCATCGGGCAACATCGGTCCAACGCCCAAATCCTCCAAGGACCCATCAACTCTGTAAAACAAATGGTAACTCCAGGCAAAGTCTCCCTTCATGGTTGCTCCTCTCATGGTTGCAGGCACCGACTAAGTCCTTCGTTCTACATCAGCCGAGAACACCGCCGCTTGCAACGTTCTCAATTCACACGCCAACTGACAGTCACTGCATACCCTAGGCCGATGCTCGTACACCCCAAACTCCATTACTGGAGTGTGCATCACCAACTTTACAATCAGCTTGACAAGACCATCTATTTTGCCACTGTTGCCGGCCCGACAAGGTTCCCTTCCGGCAGCAGATAAAATGACGCCAGCACGTTCCCTGCGCCACAACCTTGCAAGGCATTCCAAAGACGTTGTGTGTTCCAGCGCGAGCAGCTGGGACACTCCTTGATGATACGCCAACGTCATCACTCTGTGATCAGGACCACAGCGATCACATCTCCACCGTCCTCCAACCGGACAATCCGCTCTGCTGCTAGGACGCCCATCCATGTCCTCGATATGAGGGCTCCTCCGGCAATGCAGCGGACGCATTCAAAACTAGAGCCCCAGTATGTCCATACCTCAAACTAGGCACAATTCCACGCACAATCGCGGGACATACGGCCGCCCGCCACAACACTGGACATCAGGCACCAAGCAAGCCACAAAGAGAAATTTTCTGGATGTGGATTGCCGCCGCCGCGTCTCGACCCCCTCCTGCACTGGGGAGCGCAGCGGCACGCTAAATGAGGACCAGCAGAACTCCTCACCAGATGACTGAAACACCTTGCACAGATGACTGGGCCACCCGGCCACCAGTCACTACGGAGCCAGGGCACACTTAGCTTGTCCTCAACGCCTCCTGGGAGAGCCGCTCCTGGCCCCCCCTCAGACCCTGCAAAACAGCAAGATGCAGGCAGTAAGACGCTCCACTGTCCTTAATGTCTCCTCGTCTCCTAGAAGGGCCGCACCTCGCCCCCCCCCGCAAGAACACATCAAGGTGAAGGCAGTAAGCTCACTGCACTGCTGTCACTCCGACTCTTCTCTCCGCTCAAAGTTAAGGACCCTACACCAGCAGGGCCCCAGCTCCCACTGTAAAGTAGCCTTCTTTCTTCCAGCACCACTCGGCCTGCTGGGCTGCAACTCTGGTCCGGATCTCCAAAGCTGCACAGCTGGCTGCTTCCTAGGACATGGACACTTGGAGGGCGGTGTCCTGATCAGCTGCTGTCCCATCCTCGTCGCCAGAGTAACAATGTCATATTGTCATCAACACACCTGAGCCAGCAGGTAAGTTGTATGGGTTTATTAGTTAAGTACACAGCAGGAACACCAGCACATCCTTGCCAGCCAGCTCTATCTCCAACTGCTCCCCCTGGAACACATATTAAGATGTCAACACTCTAAGCACAGGGACATCACCTCACTCCACTGACATCACCACTCCAGGGTGGTAATGGAATGGAGGAAAGACATAGGAGGGAAGACACACATTATAACACCCCCCCCCTCCTAGAACAAACAGTGCAACAATGTGAAACATGACATGCCCATCAGGAGGGTAGAAATATCAGTCTGGCCCCAGTCCACGGGTACACACCTGCACATGCATGCCAGGCAAATACCCTCTGAATAAGATAAGGGTACCAACCAACAGATACCCGAGACGCCATCAGCGAGGGGGAGCTGGAAGTCCGCATCCATTGCTGCTGACCTTTTTCAAAATGGGGCAGATTTCCAGAATATGACGCAGTGGTAACATTACTCACCCCGGGAAGTATTTCCGTTTGCAATGCCACACACATGCCAACATGAGGGCCAGAGAGTCAGGTGGCATACGGCTCCTAGGAACAAAACTCTGACTCTCTAAAACCAATTTTGTTTTGGGGATAGTGACGTTTGCAGGTGTGGAGAATGCATGCTGGGCTACGAGAGAAGAACATGCCGAGACGATGATTATCAAAATAAGACAGGAAAAATGATAATGTGTTATTTATATAGCGCCTCAATCCAAAGCGCTTTACAGAGCACATATCTACATACAATATCATCCAACCGAAATTGGTACTCATTTATCGACCTCAGAAGGATGAAATGCTGAGTTGGCCTTGCCGGGATTGGATCACGCTCAAATCGCAGCCGCGAGGGCTCAACCCGGTGAGCTATTTTACCGGCCTTATATTTATTTGTAAAAATAAAAGGGCGCCTTCAGTTTCATCAATACTGCGTAAACAAATATGGATACTTCAGACAGACACACACGCAAGTGCAGTTTGCCTTCTGACAGGTGTGGTGTTGGGAGACCAACAGAACAGTTGTGACAGAAAATGTAGAACACAGTTATTAGAACTTGCGGGTTAGCTGTAAGAGGCGGTACAGCAAACAAAACCGGTGGCCTATCTGGCTTCACTGTTTGTTTACCCAAATAGGAGAGGACGAAGCAAAAGGCTGAGGTCAGAGCTGCCTCTGACCAAGCCTCAGTTTCCTAAAATATACCGTAGGAGGCGAACGTATTACGGACCTCAAGGTTTTCGACTACAGCTCATGTCAAAGACGTTAGTATACAGAAAGAGCCGGGTGAGGAGCAAAAGCAGTGCAAGGGCCGAATTGAAAGGAACTAGGGTGTGCGAGTCCAGGGTTCCCATGGTAACATTCAAAGGCGCAGGGAGAGAGAACCCCACTTCTTGGTCTCTTGGCTTTCCTCTTCGGTCTTGGCCCTCCTCAGCGATGGGTTACCTTCCCAGGGTCCCCAGTGTAACAAGTACTTCTTACACCCCCTTCCATGAAGGCAATGGTTTCCAAACCTGGGACCACTGGAGTACAGATTATGTTTGCAGGGCCCCTCAAACACCAGAGCTGCTTATACTTTCTACTAAAAGCAGTCAACCTCCATTTTGAAAAAGCCTTGTGCCAGTGTGGAGGATGTTATAATGTAGGCTTATGAGCATTTGCTCATATCTAGGCTTGTGGAATGATGAGGGTGTCATTGTGTGGAATGTGGAGGTTCAGGAGTTCTAGTATTGACGGTTGGGCTGGTCAGTGAGAAAAGGTTTTTATGGGGTGTGGGGCTGTCCCAGTGTTTCTCCCTTTTACTTGTCTATGTGTTTCCCCTACAATCCTATTGTGTGATGAAGGAGCTGGACCTGGACAAAAAAAGACACTATAACTTACCTGGAGTGTCGGGAAACCTTCGTTACTACACTGGCGACGAAGATGGGATTGTGAGGGGAGACGTTGCTGCTGGGGGGTGGGGGAGGTGCAGCCCTGTGCCACCGGAGAACACTGCCCCCGAAGTAACCCCCGCACCTGAGCGGATTCGACTACAGAGGTCTGTTCTGTCCACTGTGCAGGGAGCGCTGCCCAGGATTTGGCAGATAAACGAGTACCGGCTTGACGGCTGTTCAGTTCCGTCCGAAAGGCTGTGGCTGAACCCTGAGCGACTTTGATTTCGGTGGCCCATTGTTGCAGCTGTTAGGGCCGCTCGCTGGGAGCCCCTGATGGGAAGTTTGCCATGGTGGCGGTTCTGTATGAAGAGACTTGGTGGCAGTAGAGGTCCCGTTGCCGTGTAGGAGCACGTAGGAGGTTGTAGTGCGGTGCCCAGCGGAGTCCCGAAGTTTTCTCAGAGGCTGGTTTGAGGAGAGCGGTGAGCAGCCGGCATACGGCCAGTTCTGGGCATGGAGAGGAGGAATGGGTCCGGGCCTCTGTCCCGTGGACGGCAGTCGTGGGTGCCTGGTCACTCCCCTGGACCGAGTTCCGCATCCAGGAATACAAGCGTGGGCCATTCCAGAAAGTCCATGGTAGAGGTCTCAGCAGGTGTTGGGAGAGATGTGGACAGTGCAGAGTCTAAGGGCACAATGATGATGTCGTCAACAGGAGTAGTTCGGCTAGCCAATCACCGCCAAGGCCGTTGGTGTTCTTGTGGGTCGTGTCCCGCCCACGTCAGCATTGAAGTAAACGCTAAATTTCGTATGTCATTTCCGGATTTTTCGTGGGATTAACACGTGATGCGGAGGTATGGCGATGGAGGAGATGCCGTGGATGTTTCCCTTCCAGTGATGCGGTCAGGGGTTGTGGATGGTCCTGGTGGGGTCTGCCAGCAGAGGATATTGCGCCCTGTTCCAAGGGGTTCTTTGTGCCGTCCTGGTCCTGGTGATGTAAGCCCAGCAGAGGACGGCGAATCGTGCAATGAGAGTTCATATGCCGGTGCTGGAAGTAGTGTGTGTAATTTTCATTTCCTGGATTTCGCGTTTGGGCACTTCAAGGAACCGCATGGATTGGAACATGATTGAACATCTGTTCTTTTCAGGTTAGTGTTATGGGCCAGTGTGTTGTGTTGATGTTGTGGCCCACTGTGGGGTGCAGGGTAGGATTCCTGGTAGCGCAAGGGGTTGATGTTGTCGAGGCCGTTGTATGTTCCCGGTGGTGTGTTTTGTTGTGGCCTCATTCTCTATGTCTAGGCCTAGTTAGAAATATTGTTAGCCTATGTCACTATTTAGGGTGGTGTTTCCATCGGATTAGAGGGATAATTCCTTATGCGGGATTCAAGGACTTGTGGGTGGTGCGTTCATAGAGACTGATGGTGATGTAGCTATGTAGCATGGTTAGGCAACGGGTTTGGGTGTTATTCCGTGGTACTGGGTATTGCATTGGATTTTGGACGTGTGGGTGGTATATCCAAGGGACTGGAATATCTATTGGACTTGAGGGTGTTGGTCTGCTGTGAAAGGTTAATTTTGCATGTATTAAATGTATTTGTATTGCTAAATTTCACCACAAACGTCATAATTGTTTGAATTACATTATATCGTATTTTATCATGTCGTGTTGTGTTCGTGAGGTGAGTGAGTGTATGTGGTGATATTGTGGTGATGAGGTTTTGTTTCTGATGCAGGATTTTGGTGATTGGTGGTTGTTGGGGGCATACATGGCCGGGTGGTCTATTGAGCCTCCCCATTTTATGCATTGTTAAAAGAGTGTGGACGGCCGGGTGGGTCCACGTGACATGCCGTTCTGGTGTAGTTGTGAGTTAGTTCAGGTTTCAGTTAGTGAGTTTACGGTCATCCTTTGTGGATATCTGGGAGGGTCCACATTGTTAGCATTCTGATGATCTGGATATGTATTATGGATGCCGGGTTGGGTCCATTTCCCATTTTGGGGTTTGTGGATGCCGGGTGGGTCCACCATTCCAGTTGAGTGTTCTGTGGTGAGTATGTGGGTATCACGCAGCCTTGTGGTCTCGTTAGGGTTATCACGTAGCCCTGGGGTCTCATTAGGGTCATATACAGAGTATATGTCTTAGGCACAAGGTCTATAGGTGTTTCAATGACATGCTATTTGCCCTGGCTGTAGTACGGTTTGCCCCGGGTGTTTACTACCGGTTGGGTAGGGGGCGTGTTAGTGTTTGTCACTAAGCCAATTCAGATCAAATGGAGTGTTAGGATATTTGGTTATTACCTTGTAAGATATATGTGCAGTGGACCGTTTGTTTAGTTTTGCCTGGTCCCTCGGTGGTGTTGGGCATTTGTTGTGCTCTTTTGAGTTGGTTTGCGCTCAGAAGTGGCAGTTCTGAGACTCTGGGGTGCAGACCAGAGTGGGAGGATGTTTGTGCGATGGTGGTATTGGATTGTTAGGTAGTTGTGTTCTGTAATGAAGTGTGTGATCTGAGAGTGGCAGTCCCTGGTTCCAAGGGGCAGCTCAGAACGGTGGAAGTGCATTGTTTTGTTATTTTTGTTCCTTGTAGGTTCCCATCGAGCGGTTTAGTAGTCGCTGGTGGAATTTTAGTTGTGGAAATTGTAACCGTGGAATTACATTGGCATTTGATCTGGAGCTGGTCATTGGTGGTGTGTAGTGGTGAGGTGGTGTTGTGGTCCGGGTGGGCCTGTGGAGTATTGTTGTGAGTGTGGTCCGTTTGGCTCAGTGAGAGTTTTCCTTGTGTTGGGTGCTGCGATTGCTGACAACGGCCGCCATGTTTTGTAGTGCAGTGCTAGTCTTGTGATGACTTGGGTATGATGCTGGTCATTTTTCTCTAGTCTCTTTGTTGTTTCCGAAGGGATGGGGGAAGTGTTATAATGTAGGCTTATGAGCATTTGCTCATATCTAGGCTTGTGGAATGAGGAGGGTGTCATTGTGTGGAATGTGGAGGTTCAGGAGTTCTAGTATTGACGGTTGGGCTGGTCAGTGAGAAAAGGTGTTTATGGGGCGTGGGGCTGTCCCAGTGTTTCTCCCTTTTACTTGTCTATGTGTTTCCCCTACAATCCTATTGTGTGATGAAGGAGCTGGACCTGGACAATAAAGACACTATAACTTACCTGGAGTGTCGGGAAAACTTCGTTACTACAGAGGAGAATGAGGGGCAGTTAATATGGATGAATAAAGAAGTACATATGTGCAGACTGGCTTATGGTATTATTTAATGATGAAAGAGGTGTACAACAAAAAGCTCAAAGCGCAGGATTGGTGGGCATCACTGATCGCATCACTTGACTGTGATGCGCTATTTAAAAAGGAGAATACAACTATTATATTGCAATATATTTACTTGCTCAAAAAAATACCCCCATTACGAATGGGAATTATACTCGTTTTACTCCTTAACATTATTGTACTCCCAACTAAAAAATTATCGGCAGTGAAAAACGCCCACTTCAAAATCCTATTTGAAGTCCTGGCAACACCTGTGCATCATTAACATGTTTGCTGCTCGTGTGCTTGACTCATGCTCGGTCCTTTGTTCACAAACGAGGGCAAGTCACCTTTTGTGGGTGGTTAGTAGCTTACAGCTTGAAATGCCGCACCCTGCGCCACGGGGCCGGTGACGACTTCACGTGCAATGATGGGATTATGGCCGGTTTTTAATATGAACATTAATGCGTAGACAGCAGGGAAGGTCCCTTGTGTTGGAGACTGCTTGCTGCCTAGAACACTGCAGGGCAATACTGCGTTGGGAGAAGGGAGAGTTTGCCGGGGAAACCTGACACGTGGTGTAAACGGACATTATGATCTCATTAGAGACTTGCACAATAGAGAGCAGGTCGAACAGGTGCAGAATTTCAGGGGAGGGCCGGGTACACGACCTGCTGCAACCAGAGGAGGGCCTTTGTACTGTAAACAAAGCAGATATATAAATATTGTATTAAACTCATGTGCACGGGTCTGATTTGCAGATTATGGGTGAACAACAGCTGCGCATGCTACCCAGCCACGCACTCGTGGTATCAATATCCCCAACACATCACGTAGGCACAAATGGGTCGCCGATTAGACGAAGGCGAGTTTGGAGGTAGACGATGGCTACCTCCAAACTCGGAATGAGGACCACAGTGTTTATACACTCGATGCTAGTGAGATCACTGGACACTGTGGGGGTGGGGGACTGACTCCGTTGCTTGGGATTTTGCTAATCAAATCCAAATAATATGCAGGCCTAATCACAAATCCCTGTGGAACTGACCCACCCCTCCCCACCCGTTTACCCCAGCAATGGTAGCAGTCGAGTAGGAAAGCTCAAGCTGAAGCTCCACTGCAATGTTTAGATTTCAGAGGGCAGTGGAAGAGTAGCACTAAGAACACAAGGAGTTACTGTGTCTCAAAGTGTCATTCTTTATTATTTTAGAATACAGACTTTCTTCCATGTGGTAAGATTTCTTCTCACTCTGTCAAGATAATCAAATCTCTCGAGAGTCGGCTCTTCCAGCTCTTCAGTCCTGTCTCAAATTGGCCAGTCTCTAGTTGGTTTCTCAAAGTCTTTCCAAGCCCTTCCCAATTCCCCTTCCAGCGAGGAGAAAACTCCTGAATCGCCATAAAGACAGCAGATAGTTCTCTCAGCTCAAAGACCTCGCTCAGAAGCTCACCAGTTTATTGCACCAGCAACACATTTACAACAGCAACTATGCTTTCAGAAGACTGTTTAGAAAGAACAAGGGCAGGCATACGTTTAATGTTGCAGCTTAACAAAGCTAGCTCAAAGAGATTCTAGGAGCGTGTGTTTGGGGCAGGGAGGGGCCGTTAGTGGGTGGGAATGGCCATAGGGATTAGCATGGCAAAGGGCAGTCAAAGGGTGTGTGGGGGGTGGGGAAAAAAAAAGAAAATAATAAACAACCCAGGCTGTGCATTTCTCCTGACATCCCCATCTCCATTTGTGCTGTACTTCAATGCAGTCGTTTTGCGCCATAGGTGTCACTTGGTCAGCTAAAACTAAAAATAGCAGCCACGAGGAAGCTTTTGCGGGACACAGGTCAGTCGCCATATGAAAAAGGTACACATACCCTAGCATAGATCAAGGACTTATTTAAGCAGAATGTAAAAGTGCTCAAGCATGCAGACAGATTGGAGGCAATGGGAAAAGTACACATACCACTGCATAGAAGCTACCAGAAAGGTGCATCTATGCTGACAGACTGATTAGAAGAGAGCTATGGCTTTCAAATTGTATCGATAACAGTCAGCCAAGACACATGACTGTTAAGCAATACATGAAGACCATTATTATCATAGACGAATCAATACTATATCTAGTTAAACCATGAGAGACTTTTTTTGAAAAGTATACCATGAAAACCAAAGCACTTTTAGGGGCCGACAACCCAACATTTTTAGAGAATGGCAATTTTGACAGGTTAGGCACCACAAGATTAAATAAATTGCCCAGAATCCCTCACGTTGGTTATGAGAAGAAGCTGGGATTTGAGCCAGCGTAGTGTTTGCTGAGTGTTGGGGACTGAAGCCTGCCTCTGCTTTGCTGCCTTTTGGAGTTGTTTTCTCCACTATTAAGACTGGCCTGGAGTCTGCCTTCAGTCTTGTTTAAATCTCAGCTTTTTGTACACACTTCTGAACGCGGAGCGTCACAGAGTGTTTGCTGAGTGTTCGCGGAAAGGACGCGAGACTAGCAGTGAAAAGATTTCAGAAATGGATCCGGAGTCACTCGGACGTACAAGGAGTCAGGTACGTCAGAATGAAATGCAGGTTAAAAGTATTCCAAAGCCCATAGCTAACAGAGAAGCTTGTGTGAAGATGCTAACAGCTGCACCGATGAGGCTACCGTTACCATTCTGTGAGCCAAACAGCTTTTCAGATGCAAGCGTAGCGGAAAGGAAAAAAAAACATCTTGCCACCAGCTGCATGACAGTACCCAGACATACTTAACTTAAACATATTTATGACAAACTCCCCGAAAACGGATACTCTCACTGGCAACATTTCTCCGATTTCGGAGCGTGATGCGAGCTAGGGAAAATGTGTTTACTACAGAACCCCAAATTCATGGGGGAACACCGCCGAAACATCTTACCTGACGCCTTCAACTATGCTGATCATGTGCGGGGGGCGCTGTCGCGCACGTTCAAGATGGCCGCCTAGGTGGAGAGCTCCGGCTCGTTCAAAATCCTTGCAACAAATTCATCCTTCCAGCTCTAAGTTGGAAGACGGTTGACCATAAAATACTGCGGCGGAAGGTCCAAGGAAGGAATCCTGAAAACGCGGACCACGGCGGCCCCGAAACAACAGAGATATCCGGGTGTGAGGCTGCGGCGACTGCTGGGCTGCAACGTGGCATCTACGTGAGCCCGGTGCTTGCAGCCGTGGGCGGGCCGAGTGGGGGAGGGGCTGCGCATCGACACTGCACTACATCGCTGCCCCCCGCCTGGGAAAAGGCACGATCGCGGACCTCCCCGTGTCGGACCAGCAAGTTGGGACCCGGTCGAAGGCTGAGGCCCGGCTCGAGTGCCGCTGGCGCGGTGAGTGATCCGCACAGGAGAGGGTCACGAGAGCTCAATAATAACGACCCGAGGTAGGGAGTATACACCTGGGTCGCGCCAAGCCTCAATCCTTCATTTGTGTTGCGAAAAGCTCCTTGCTGGCAGACATGGCTAAGGCTGCTACACCACCCTCCCATACAACTGCTGACATCAGACTCTGGTCTCCGGGGCACCCATCACGTATACGTGGGAGAACAGAATCCACCCCACACCAGTGGTGGTAACTAATGGCCCGCACTGAGAAGAAGGTTGCAGGGGGGAAAAAAACCAGGCCAATGGATTCCTTTGCCAGCTCCCAACCGCAGGCGACAACTGGGGGTGGGGCGGCACAAACATCCGAAAGCCAAGACACGGACCCCTTGGATCGCCTGGCAACAATCGTGCAGAATGGGTTCCTGGCTGTTAATGTCAAGTTGGATGACATAGTGGCTACAATTGGTTCCCTGAAGACGAGAGTGGAAAAGGAAAGCACGCGCATTACGGAGGCAGAGAACAGAATAAGCTCCAACGAAGATGTACTCACACAACAAGGCCGTGACATAGCTCTACTTCAAACCGAACTGCGCAAAACCCAGAATAAGTGCGAGGATCTTGAATCTAGGTCCCGCAGAAACAACCTTCGGATAGTCGGGGTTTCAGAGACGTTCGGCAAAGGCTCCATGGAAAGGCAAGTGGAGGAACTGCTAAAGTCTGTGCTGGGGACAGGATCCCTCTCGGACCACTTCCTTGTTGAAAGAGCTCACCGTGCCCTTGCACCGCCTCCGAAGCCGGGCGCTCCACCCCAAACCATCATAGCACGGCTCCTCAACTACAGGGACAGGGATACAATACTCCGGCTGCCCAGAGAAAAAGGTACAATACGAGGAAAATAGAATCCACATCTATCCGGATTTCTCTGCGAACATACAATCACATACAATCACAGCGCAGGTCCTATGAGATGGTGAAAAAGATAGCTACGGCTCCGTGGTGTCCCCTACGCTTTAATGTTCCCCGCAAAAATGAGAATCCAGCACAGAGGGAGGGCCCATTTCTTTGAGAACCCTGCTGAAGCTATGGCATACGTGGAGGCCTCCATCCCGTTGCCTCCTAGAGACCGAAATGTGGATCAAAATGTGAGACTCAATCCTGGTGAAGACTGAGGAGATCTGGCAAATGGATGAAGCTACACCATCCCCGCAATGGTATTTTGTTCACTTTCCTTCATATAAGTCGATACAACTAGACTGGACTGGACCGATCTCCATAACTACTGAGCCTGGGGCCTCCGGCATTGGCAGTGGCGACATTGGCTGCCCCTTTGGAAATGTCCACTAACTCAATGCCCACCGGGCGAGTTATGAGTGTTAATGGGCTGCATCGTCGAGTTGGGGGAGATGAGGGGGGTGGGGGGTCAGGTTGCGTGGCAACAGTTAGCTGCGTTGAGCTGCGGGTGAAAGGGTGAGGGGGGGTAAGTTGCTTTGTTATTGAGCTTGGTTTGAAGGTTAAGTGGTCTCGCAGTTGCGGTTGCTGCTCCCGCCATGTGAATACTGGAATTGGTTGATGGTATGGCAAGTGTCATTACACATGGGAATGTTTCCACAGGGGGGATGCGAATACCGCTGCTGTCCTGGAATGTAAGAGGTTTAAATAACCCGATGAAGGCCAGGAAGGTCAATAACTACGTTTCTAGACATTGCCCTCAGATCGTGATGTTACAGGAGACTCACGCAATGGACGCAGTAAATATGAATATAATGCCCAAATGGGGAAAGACACAATATTACACGAGCTATTTGTCCCAGTCCCGGGGGGTCATCACTCTCATCCATCCCTCGCTGGGGTTCCGGCGGAGGGGCACAAGGTGGATGCAATGGGTAGATTTGTTCTTGTGTGGGGGAAAATAGCGGGAAAGCAAATTACTTTGGTTAATACTTATGGCCCCCCAACATAGATATTCTAGATTTTTATTTAAACATATATGAGACCCTCAACAAACTAGATGCTTCCTCCATAATAGGGGGGGGGGGAGAGGGGCTTCAACATGGACCTGAACCAGGTGATGGATAGATCCGGTACAAAAACGAGGACACCAACCAAAATGGCACTGACACTGGGGCAACTCCTTCCACAAATGGCATTAATAGATGCATGGCGCACATTACACCCAGACGTTAGACATTATACCCACTACTCATCCGTTCACGACAGTGAATCACGAAGACTATTTCTTTATATCACAGAACCTCTCTGAGACGCTGCACAGCTGTGAAATCCTGCCCCGCACACTGTCCGACCATTCCCCTGTTACACTGGAGCTCAAGCTGAGAGATGCTCCTAGACATGCCAGAAGATGGCGAATGCCGGGTGGGATACTTGGTGACCCGGGTGTAGTGGATGCCCTACGGGATGAAATAACAGAGTTTTTCAGTAATAACGTTGGGTCGGTGGCACGGGTCTCTACGGTATGGGAAGCCTTTAAGGTCTGGGCTAGGGGGCAATTATCTCGAAATCCACTGGCCTCCTGAAGGGAGTGAGGAGGGAGCTAGAAGGGGTAGAAAATACCTTGAACAGCCTTGAAGAGACGTATAGCGTACACACGAAAAGGCTGTTCTGGCCGAGATTAATAAACATATTCAAACATTTAATGATCTGGCCGCTAGAGAAATACAATATATAGCGGCCCCTGCCGGAGCACGTAGATATGGTGAGAGTAATAAGGCGGGCAGAACATTGGCTAACCTGATTAAACATGAGAGGCAGCCGCACCCAATCACTAGCATACAAAACGCTGCTGGCGAGGTACAGATGAGCGAAGAGGGTATAAATGGAGAATTTGCCAAATTTTATCAGACGCTGTACTCAAATAAAGATAGGAAAATGACTACTGAGATTAAAACATATTTGGCGTCGCTGGGGCTCCCACAACTCCCACTCGAGAGTAAAATGGCACTAGATCAACCGGTCACTGTGGAAGAAATGAGTGAGGCAATTATGGGGCTAGCGTCAGGCAAAGCACCGGGCTCTGACGGGTTGGGGGCTGAATTCTATAAGGAGTTCCGCACGGAACTGATTCCCATAATGTTGGAGACCTGGGAGGAAGCCCTAGAGGGAGGCATACTACCCCAGACGATGAGGAAAGCCATTATTACTGTGTTGCCCAAACCCCAACGCCCACCTAGTGACATGTCATCATGCAGGCCCCCTTCGCTCATCAATGTTGATGCCAAGATTTTTGCTAAGGTACTTGTGAATCGAATGTTGCCCCTGGTGTCCACACTAGTCCATCCCGATCAGAATGGTTTCATTCCCCTGAGATCCACCGCGTTGAACCTCCGCAGACTAGTTAGTATAATGGCACAGATTGACCCAGGCAGAAGCGCAGCAGCTGTAGCCCTAGACGCCGAAAAGGCGTTCGATTCTGTATCATGGGTCTACCTTTTCACGGTTTTGGAAGCGTTTGGGGTAGGACCCGCGTTTATCAGATTCGTAAGGCTGCTCTACACTGCTCCGGGCGCCAGAGTTTGCACTAATAGAACCATTTCTGAGATGTTCCAATTGGGTAGAGGAACTCGGCAGGGATGTCCCTTCTCGCCCATCTTGTTTGCTCTAACCATTGAGCCTATGGCAGCTGCGGTTCGGCTGAGACACGGGGACAAGGGAATTAACATGAAAGGCTCTATCCAGCTAATCTCACTTTATGCGGACAATACGTTACTCTACGTCCGCGAACCAGAAAAAAACATAACACCCATTATAACTGATATACATGAGTTTGCGGACTACTCAGGATACGTCATTAATATAACCAAATCGGAAATATTCCCGCTCACACCCCACACTAAATGCCCTGCGAACACCTGCGGCCTTAAATGGTTGGACCAATTTATTACATATCTCGGGGTGTTGGTGACTAGGACCAGGCAAACCCTCTACGCGGACAACCATGAGAACGCGCTGCAAACATTGAGCACCAAGTTACAGATCTGGGGACACCTCCCTATATCCCTGTACGGCAGGATAGCCCTACTCAAGAGGATAGCCTTCCCCAAACTATTATATTTTTTTGTAAATATACCCATATGGCCGGGTAGAGATTTTCTCTCAAAACTACGGTCGCTGGTAGTAACCGTTATATGGAACGGGAAGGTGGCCAGAATTGGGTGGGGGAAAATGACAGAGCCCTACGACACCGGAGGTATAGCGGCTCCAGACTTTGAGCTCTATTACCTGGTCGCCCAGGCACAGTTTGCAAAGTATTGGTACGAGGAACCTGGGGGAAACACCACACACCTGGGTGGAAGCACAAACTATATTCCCAGCAGACATTAAGTCGGTCCTATTTAACACACGTCACAAAGAAACCTGTGATTACGATCCGGTCCGCTGCATGGTCAGGGCCTGGGGTGTATTATTTAAACGACTGAAGCTGGAAACACCATATAACCCTGAGGTCCCCTTGTGAAATTTTCTGGGCATCCCTCCTATGTCGGATGTGAGTATCCAGGAAGGCTGGGATCCACGCATGGAAATGAAGGTGGGCGATATGTTTATAGATGGTAAATTTGCAACCAGAGAGGACTTTACTAGAGCGATGGGGGGGTGGGCCACTCAAAATGCTACAATACTACAGAGTAAGGGCCGCATTTCAGAAAAGATGGCCAATGTTCCCAGATGAACCTCCTCAACACCCCTGCACACAACTCATCACCATGAAGGCTGGGCTAGGCATTTCTAAACTATATGGGGCAGTACAGGCCCACACCCCCCTCGGTGAACCGGATCAAGGACAAATGGGAGACAGACTTGCAAATACCTATCCCGGAGGACAAATGGAGCAGATATTGTTCACTCACAAAAAAGGTTTCATTAAATGCAGGATTAAGTTTGATACAATTTAAACTCCTAAATAGGTTACACTACACGCCAGCTAAAATGACAACATTTGTTGCAGAACATGGGGGGGGGGGGGAGTGCCCCAAGTGTGAGGCCCAACATGCAGACTCCTTTCACATGTACTGGAAGTGTCCTGCTCTCCTGAGATTCTGGGGAGAGGTGGCCGAAATATTGACCGAAATTACACAGATACCCCCTCAGCTAACCCCCCAAAAATACTTATTCGGAGACATTGCCAAGTGCTCGGAGAAAACCAGGAGGCTATTGAATGTTGCATGTGCTGTGGCGAAGAAATGTATCCTACAAGCCTGGAAGATACCTGTGCCACCAAATGTGACCACTTTCCTCCGCGAACTTACATACATCAATGAATGTGAGGAACAATTTGTTTTGACTTTGCCAGGGGCAAGCCGACCAAAAGACATATTCCGTACCCATCTGTGTGAGTTGCTCTCAGATGATGAAATGTCCATATAATGTTGAATGTAAATGCTATCTTTGCTTGTCGACTTGTGTTTCTTGATGGGTTAAGTTGCTGTAACTCTTGAGATCACCGTTGAACAATAAAAAGAGTTTAAAAAAAAAACTATGCTGATCATGTCAAACACAGAGCCAGTCGGACTGCAACTGAAGAGTACGGATGGCTGTGAGGCACGCTCTTTCTCCATGCCCCATACGGATCAGATGGATGGGTCTGAGAGACTGATGAAGCCCGCATGGTTAATGTAGCGTCCGGTATCCAGATATTATGTCGAATGCATTTTTTCGAATGACAATAACGTTGAAAACATTTGGCCGGAAAAAAAAAAAAACTATAAATAAATAAAATTGACAGTTTTCTTCATTTGGGAAAACCTCTCATTCAAAATGAAATGGGAGTTGGTGATGTGAAAAGACCTAGGCTCCACAGCCCTAGGTCAAAATTGACTGTATTGCCGGTCAAAACGATCCAACTTGATACGCAAGAGAGCAATGTGAGCCAAGAAAAAGTCAACATTGGAGAAACTGAAGAAAACTACGGACTTTCTGAGACAGCTAATATACAAGCTAAAGAAATAATCACTGCAATAAATTCACACTTGAGACAGAAAATGTATACCAAGAAGCAAACCGGAAAACCGAACATATTGCTCAACAAAGCTGCCCAGTGCAAGAACAAAAGAGACAACCTAGAGGACATTAATACAACAGCTGAGTCAAAGCCCATCAAAGTGAGTACTAATGACGATTCTACAGAGACAGAGGACAGTGAAAGTGCTGGATGGGAACAAGCAAACAGGAGAAACTTCAGACAGCCGACTTTCCATAGATGCAATTCCAAAGCCAGACATCCAGAAATCTAACCCATTAAACCATCATGGGCGAAAGAGATGCAATATTCGATCATTTCAGCTGTTTCGATAACTCTAGCCCCTTTTCTCAAACTGTATGAATCCCTGAGCGAAACTTACAAGGATGAATCAACTTTATTGGCAATGATGAACACCAAGATGACTTATGTGGAATCGGTAATGGAAGCACTTAAAGAAAAAAGGAGGCAGAGAGAAAGAAATTGTACTCAAATCACTGATTGACCTCTTGCAAGATGCAAAATCTGATAAACGCATATTCTTAGAGGGAGTTGGAGAAAGCTATACTCAGTTTCAAAACCATCTATACAAGACTATCCCTGTACAAACTAAATCACATAGTAACGAGGAGCTACCCACTGAAAATAACTGCCAGATCAACTTAATGGCCAACAAAGGTGAAAGTGCATCACAAAATTGTGAAGATGTGGCCCAAGTAGACGTTGCCATCATAAATACTCCATCTACCAGCCTCCCTGGCTCGACGACTGCCCGAGAACAAATCACTGGAAATCATCAAAGTCATGATGAGAGGCCCTCTGCAGCCATAATGGAACTCAGTCAATCCAAAAAGCGGAAAGTTACAATAGAGAACAAAATTAGTTCAAATAATCCATTCTCTATTTTTGAGCAGAAAAAAAACAGGTGAAAAATAATCAAACATACGCAGGCAAACATCCCTGTAAGACAAACAACAGGATATACAAAGAACTAGTGAAACTAAACTCCTTAGAAAAAGTTCTCTGCCAAATATGACTAAAAATCTACACACAAGCCAAACTGCAGAGACCCAAGAACAAAAACATAGATTAAAAAAGTATCAGAAGAAAAACTCTCAAAGGAGGCTACCATGTCAGAAGAGGAAGTTATTGAGATCGATGAAAGTATTAGTGAACGACTTGCTTTGTAAGTATACAAAGACAAAGAACTGTATCCAATAGCGATGGCCATGTCCTGGCCACCTGGATGACAGATCTCGGGGACCAGCCAGCGAGACACCCTCAGGTTTCTCACATACTCTTCCTCCATGCGATGTAGCCACATTCATTTAACAGGGGAACCGGGAAAAAAAAAATCTACATTTCCCTGGTCATTTCCTTTTCGGTGTTCCACAGTCAAACAATAGGTTTGTAGGTCTAGAAACCATTGCATGACCCGAGGGTTGGAGTCTTTGCGCTGGCTAATCCAAACTAGGGGTGAGTGATCTGTAACGAGTGTGAACTTTCGTCCTAATAGTTAGTATCTAAGATGGATGATGGCCCACTTGATGGCCATGGTCTCTAGTTCCAACACAGAGTATTCTTTTTTCACGTGTGAACATTTTCAGACTAGTGAATAATATGGGGTATTCTCAATCATCGCAAACATGGGACAGGACGGGTGCTAACCCTGTAAGGGAGGCATCCGTCTGTAATACAAACTCTTTAGAGAAGTCGACTACCTTCAGGATTGGGATCTGGCACAGAGTTGTTTTAAGGTGTTATATCTCATCCTCGTCTTTCCAATGAAGTTTCTGGGGTCTGGCATTTTTAAGTTTATCTGTCAGCCTAGCTGTTTTTTTCTGAAAAGTTGGGGATAAACCTAAGGTAGTATCCCATTTATCTGAGAAAAGCTCTAAGATCTCTTTTGGTCTTGGGGGTTTGTGTAGCTAAAACTGGTTTTACCTTCTCATGTTGGGGCTGTACATTTCCATTCCCTACAAAGAATCCAAGGTATTTTACGGCAGACTGGGCCAATCTGCACTTAGCTGGATTAGCAGTTAGGGCAGCGTTTGAGGACTTTCATGATAGTATAAAGATGGAAGAGATGGTCGTGCAAAGTCTCACTATAAATGACCATATCCTAAATATAAACTGCACAGAAATCGGAATAGGGTTGTAGGATTTGATCCATGAGGCGTTGGAAAGTGGCTGGTGCACCTTGTAAGCCACAAGGAGGGACTTTGAATTGGAACAGTCCCAAAGGCGTCAAAAATAAGGTATTTTCCTTATCTGGCCCATACACGGGAACTTGCCAGTAGCCTTTGGTTAAATATAGGGTAGATAGAAAGGTGGCTGCTCCAAGTTTATCAATTAGGTCATCGATGCGTGGCATGGGATAGGTATGGAAGTCCGAAATGGCATTAACTTGACGGAAGTCAATGCAGAATCTTCAGGAACAGTCAGGTTTAGTGACCAACACGATAGGAGAGGACTATGGATTCGGGCTCGATAATATTGCCTTTCAACATTTTGTGGACTTCCTCAATCACTATCTGTTTAAGGGCTTCTGGAAGTATATAGGGTTTAAATGAACAACTTTACCTTTAGGTGTTCTAATATAGTGGCATTTGCCTTTTACTCTTCCTGGTTTCTCTGAGAATACATCAGGAAATAAGATCACTACATCTTTTTGATCTTCTTGTTGTTGGATAGGTAGCTTGGGAGGAATTAAGTCAAACTTATCTATCTCTTCGGGAACCAGACAGGCTAGTACTTCGGCATGGGTGGCCGACTGGTTCTCCTTCCACTCTTTCGAGGAGATTTACGTGATACAAATGGACCTCTGTATTCTGTCCGGTTGGGTTACTTTATGAGTACAGGTTCTGGTTTGTTCTATCTCAGAAGGTCGGTGCCACTTGGCGACAAGTTTGTTTTCTGAGGTTGGTAAGAGGACCATTACTTTTTGTCCTATGGAGAATGATCTTAAGTTCACTTTCTTGTCATAAGTGAATTTTTGTTGGCTCTGGGCCTTTTCCATATGAGTACAAACTAAGTCTCGAACCAATTTCATATGTTCTCGCATTCTGGTGGCTGTCTGCGTGATGGGAACGGGGGCCTCCTCTAGTTCTTCCCATGTTTCCTTGAGCATGTCCAGGACATCTCTGGGCTCTAAACCATATAGCAGTTCAAAAGGAGAGAAACCTGTGGAAGTCAGAGGGGTTTTCCTTACGTCAAATAGTGCCCACTGGATCATTCGGTCCCAGTCTTTCCTGTCCTTATCTACCAATTTTCGTAAAATTAGCTTAAGGGTTTTATTGAATCTTACTACCAAGCCATCAGTTTGGGGATGGTACACAGAAGTTCGCAAGGTAGTAATGTGGAGTAGCTCTTTGGCTTCGGCCATAAGCTTACTCATAAAATTCGAACCCTGGTCTGTTAGTATTTCCTTGGGAAAACTGACACTGAAGAAATACGATAGTAGGTGTTTAAGGATCTGCTGTGTGGTATTATTTCGCATTGGGAATGCCTCAGGATTTCAGGGTTGCATAATCTACAATTACAAGGACATATTTATTGCCTAGTCTGATTTTTTTTTCCCCTACAACGTTCTTACCTAATGTAGATTAATAACACTATATACTGAAAACATGTATGGTGATTTTTTTTTTTAATTGGGGGGGGGTTAACCCACAAACCCTGGTTTTGCACCCTTAAAAACACCCCAAACATTCCCAGACAAATTTTGCCTAAAACTTTTGTACCCAATGTAGATTAATAACACTATTCACCGAAAACCTGTATGCCGAATTTTGTTTTATTTTTTTTAATTGGGGTCCCACCTCAAACCCTGTTTTCTGCCCTTAAAAACACCCATAACAAATTTTCCCTAAAAGGTTTTTACCTAATGGATATTCATAACACTATTCACCAAAAACCAGCATACTGAAGTTTCAAAAAAAAAAAAAAAATTGTTTGGGGGCCAAACCCCCATTTTCCACCCTTAAAAAAACCCCAAACATTCCCAAACAAATTTTACCTAAAACTTTTTTACCGAATGTAGATCAATTAATCTGAATACCAAATATTTTTTTATTGGGGGGCTCTCCCCAAACTCTGTTTTCCGCCCTTAAAAACACCCCAAACAAATTGAACCTAAAACTTTTTTACTTAATGTAGATTAATAACACCATTGACCGAAAACCTGTATACTGATTTTAACTGGGGGTGTGGTCCCCCACAAACCCTTGTTTTCCACCTTTAAAAACACTGCAAACATTCCCACTGAATTTTATAAAATGTTTTTATTGGGGCTTCCCCAAAGCCCCGTTGTCCACCCTCAAAAACATCTCAAACATTCTCAAACAAATTTTTACCTAAAACTTGACCTAATGTAGATTAATAACACCATTGACCGAAAACCTGCATACTGAATTTCTTTTGTTTGGGGGTCCACCCAAACCCTTGTTTTCCACCCTTAAAAACACCCCAAAACATACCCAAACAAATGTTTCCTAATGTAGATTAATAACACTATACACCGAAAACATGTATACACTGTAAAAAAAAAATTTAAAAAAAAAAGGGGGGTCAACCCCTGTTTTCTGCCCTTAAAAACACCCCAAACAAATGTAACCCTTTACCCCACCCAAACATACATATATTTTAGATTTAAAAAATTCAGTGAAAGATTTTTTTGATGAAAAAGTCTTTCAATTAACATTTTTAGGTGCAAAATCTCTCGATGTAACTTCTTTAGGTGAATAGTCTGTATACCCCTTGAACTGTTATCACTTGTGTCTGTCTTTACTGTTGTCACCCTGAATTCCTTACAGTTATTACCCAGCCAGGGATGGGGCAAAGTTACTGGAAAAAGGGGTTTCAGTTTGGCGAATCAAGGACCGAGGTTGAGAAGGTGGGCTGAGAATTAGAGATCAGCTAAGGAGAGTCAGGATGTAGTTGAAAGTAAAGGTGTGGTAGAAGGAGAAGGGATCGGCCTTGCAAGGATTTGATAGTGTCCCCTTTGGCAGTGGTACAGAAGAAAGCAAGCAGGGAGTTCGGTTTAAATCATGAGGATTTCAAAGCAGGTGAGGAGTGAGCATTAACGTATGTTAGTGTGGACCAGGCAGTGTTAGGAAGGGGGTGGGGCGGCTACCAAAACGCGATATCAAGTCTGCTATTCGCTTGCTGCCATACACCTTTGGGATTTTCAGTTGCTAGGCATGCAATTCTGTGATAACATATTTGTGAATACGATTTTGCCAATGGGCTATTCCAGATCTTGTGCCCGGATTGAAAGCTGCTGCATTCTTGCAACTGTGCTTTTCAATTAGGACAGGTGCTACATCATCTGGACGGTTTCTCGATGGTGGAGTGTGAGCATTTTTAGCAAGAGTCCACTGTTAGGAAAGATTTCGTAATTGTAGGTAATTTTCCTTCCATGTGGCAACCCCTAAACTTTTTGCTGTTGTTTTTCACCTTGTTCTTGACTTTGCCAGAGAAGTGCAGCCTTCTGCCGCACTCCTCTGGGCTTTCGCTCCTTTCTTACGGGGAAACTGACATGCCCTTAAAACAGTCAGTACCGGGGAACGCTGTTTCCCGTAGTTTCTTTTATCATGTTGCGGCTTTCGTGCAACATGACACAAGAGGGCACTGTAAGCTAAGTTACAGCTCTCTTGGGTCTCTAGCCTTCTACAGGCCCTAGATACTTGTTTAGGATTGTATCTGATCGGTGCACGTGATTCAGGGACGGGAATGGTGGCAGCGATCGTTTCTTGTGTTTTGAGCTCCTTTTGGCGTTCTAAGCGCGTTTCTCGCGCTTAACCCAAAATGGTGGCCTGGCTCCCAAAATGGCCAGACCACGAGGCTCCTTTGTCCTGTCCGCTGACCGTCTTGCTCCCTTCACCTTCCCCAGGTCGAGCCGACCCGGGGCCTTCCTTATTTGGGCATGTACTTTCCCGCGAAACACAGATGCTTTCGCGGGCTTCTACATGTCTTGTGTGTGCCTCCAGGATGTGGGCTGGGATGTCTGGTCCCAATACACATCCTGGGTGCCAGAGAGTCTAGGGTGGTGTGAATACCTGGGACCACCGTGGTCCGTGATTGGTCCACGAATGGTGTGAGTGTTGATGAGCGGATCTCCCATTGGGTCCCCTCCGTTTTGGCGCGAAGGGAACCGTGGATAAGAGGGGGCTGGAAACACCACTACCAGGTCGATCTCCTGAGTTCTCACGAACGAAGGAATACAGGAGCCAAGTATCCTGCAACCAAGAGGCTGGACCGAGGAATCGCTGGTGACCCGTTGAAGGACTTCTCCTCTGCACTGCTGTCGCCTTGTGAAACCCTTTTCACCTTTGATCGAACCAGAAGGCCTGTACTGGTACTTCTACCCTTGGAATAGCGGGAACAGCTATTCTCGGCATCTTCACCATCTCCTGCCAGTAAGCCTTCGGAAGAGTATCTGGGCCATCCAGCTGACTGACCAGCTTACACGGGAGTCTTGCTCTGTAACCGCCGCCAGGTTGTGTAGTATTTCGAGTCCTTGTCACTCTCACACGCTTCGTACACTTGGCGTTCCCAGGTCTGAAGGGAGGAGTGTACATTTGGCTCAGAGACACACGGCCGCTCCGTTGCCCTGCTGTGGTAACAAACTGTGCGGGTTTCTTCGATTGGGACGTCTTTTTACTCAACACGACGACGAGGCGTTCCCTGCTCTTCTGAACCTGCCAGCTGCTGAAACTGACGCGGAGAAGCCTGGGTCTGCTTGCATCGGGGATCGGTGAGTAGCATAGCTAGGATCTGGTTGCCCTCCTGCAGGAGCCCATTGCTTTTCCCCGCTGTGTCAAACAGCACCCTTTTCTGTACTCGCGCTCTGCTTCTGCCCACTGTGGAGGCTGTGCTTGAGTCGCGGAACTTGTTCTTCTTCTTTTGTGCACTAAACTGAACTGCCTGATTTCCCTCGAAGAGCTTCTCCTTTTGCCCGTTGGCACCAGCGCGTGCAGGTACTTTTGAGCACAAGGCTCCACTCTTCGCAGGGCTCGGACTTCCTTCTAGTTAGGTGCCTCTGAAGGCGAACTGGGTCTAAGCATTATTTCGCACTGCCCGTCTTCCTTCCCTTTTAGGTGGACTACCCATTTCGTGCATCCAACGCTGGAGACTGTCGTATTTGTATATATATTGTGTTGATATGGTATGTGTTGGTTTACTATCGTTATATTGTGATTTTCTCGCTACGGTCATTGTTTTAAAGGCCTTGGAATAAATGTGTATATATTTTTAATATAACAACTGTTTGGAGTAGTTTGTAAGTGATCTTGCTTTGTGCGCTCATTGCGGGCTTTCAGTCACCCTCACCCCTCTTGAGACCTAGTCTTGACCGCCGCGATCGCTACCTTGATTGGTGTGGCTCGTCCAGAGGTTACCCTGTTCCAAGTAATTAGGTTGGCCTTCTGAACTTCTGCGCCACCAGGACAGAGTTCAGAAACCCGTCTTAACATCCACTACCAAGGAAATTGAATGAATTATATTGTAACTATCATTTAAATGTATTTTATGAAACTGTATGTATTGTAACTATCGATCTATTTTGGAATGGTTTAAAAAAAAATTGAAAGGATGAAGCATTCAGCCAAACAAATAAAAATTTTAAAAAATAAAAGAGTCCACTGCTTTGAGGGGAGAGCTGCAGGCTACACTGGCGCCTGAGAAGACTGAGGCGCTGGGCACAGTATGGACATTCTTGGGCATTTGGTGGCAAAGTGTCTAGGCTGCAGCAGAATAAGGTGGAAACGCAAGTTACATTGACGTCGACTCATGGGCCAGCAAGTTGCTGGGGGACCTCAACTTCACATGCAAAGTGGGACTCCAGGGTGAGCTTTATGCATGAACATAGCAAAGTCAGTGGTGGGGGCTACGCAGTCACATCATAGGGATGTCTAGGGCAATAAGGGAGGATCTGGAGGTGCGATTATAATTTGTGAAGGATAACAATGGTGTGCCCAAGTGGCTCGCAGGGGACCCGCAGACGTGCACATTTTTTCTGAAGCAGGATGTGTTGGTTTGTATTGATGGGGAGGTGGTGCGCTCAAAAGTGCTGGAGCATTGGAGAGGGCCAGGGATTAAGCACAGCTTTTCTGGAATGTTTTCCATTAGCGACAGCTTTGATCTTGTAGGGGAATGAGTTCTCGAACAGGAAGGTGAACTTTGCCTGTCGACAACCTCCACTTGTTATCGACGTTAGTCAGCAAAGGATGAGAATGTTGCTAAGTTACTGCAGGTGTTTGTGCTTGTGGGCCTACAACAATATTGCATTCAGCGCAAGGCATTTGCCTGGCATAGATAGCGTTGTCCCGTATTCAGAGGCAGAGTTTCCATGGGTTGGCTATGGAGGCGGAAGGGGATGGAATGCGGAATGCGGCTTCCGGCAGGCCAGGGGCAGCTGGGAAAACAAGGGAGCTGGCAGAGAAGTAGCTGTATGAATCGTCCAGTGGAGGATACCAGAGAGGATTGTTGGAATTTGTAAATGAGGTGGAAGGCATTGGAAGGGTTGGTTGGATGCGGTAGAAAGGAGGAGGGTGACAGTACATTTTTTAGCAGATAGAGGGATATCTAGAGTGTCCACTGCGGGCAAGCTGGCAGAAATTTAATTGCAAAGTGACAGGGTCAGAGGGCACTCACTCACCCCTGGATCCCCCTCTTCTGGGTTCAGACCCTTCTCGAATATTAGCCTCCGTCGGGTTAACTATGGATTTTCCCAAAACAATTTCACCTGTGGCATTCACAAGTCTTAATTTCCTTTTAGACAATTCACTGTGGACATCCCTCTGTCGGGTTCATTCTTGTCAACACAATGTTCATTTGGGCATCATGCTTTTCCCCTTTCTGTTGGCATCCCTCCATCAGGTTCACTCTCGCCAACCACACAGTTCCTTCTCCTTTCTCACTATGCAGGCTTCATCTCCCTTAGCTTTCAAATTTAGTGCCGGTAAAAGACTTGCAACTGTACAGAGGGTTTTGCTAGACCCCTGTATGACCCCTTTGACATTTTTTCTTGCGGGTCTCCTACAGCCTTCTGGTTTTGGTAGTTTCAACAGTAAGGGAATTAACCAGAGTCTCCCGAGTGAGCACCCATGTGGTGCTGGACCCCTCTGCAGCTGGTTTTCCCCTGAAGAGTTAACAGTTCTTTGATTTCCCTTTAATTTGCCATTTGCAACTTTCGTTCAACACAGTTCAGTTTCTTATCGGTTCTCCCCTCGACTCACCGGCTGTGATGAACCGCCTAGCTTTTCTTGTCCCTGGAGTCAAGGATGGTACCACAGTAGCAAGCGTCTCTATCCATCCTGATCATCAGTGTCGGAGGGTTCAGTGTAACGTTGACATCTGCTGCAACACACCTTGGCTATTGTTTGCGGTCTTATGATTCCTTTCTCAGAGGCTTCACGGGTCTGGGTCGGAAAGGGCAAGGTCGTTTCTCCTTGTCACCCCATCGGTTCTCGACACCTTTCTCCTCCTCTTGAACTGCCGTACTTGGATAGCGGTCTGCCTTGCTTTCAGTGTGCTCTCATGCTCCACCTTTTATTCCTTTGGGGAAGGCAAAGGGCTTTCAGGTGTGTGTGTGTGCTGTTGGTCAATTGCCTGACCTTTGTGTTGGGACATGTTAGGTATACATCTCTGGTGTTAGTCCGTTGTCTTTCGTGGTGTGCAAAAGTGTTCATGTCGAAAAAAGGGGCGGGCTAGAGTTTCTGAGTATCCAGGTGGTAGGATGGGGAAAAGATGTTATCGGAAGGTGGATATGGCGTCTCACCCGTCAGTGTCCCACTTCCACTGTCCGAGGACCCCCTATCCAGGGTATCCTCCCTCACTGGTCCACCTCTAGGAACTGGAACCAATAGTGATGGCCGTGTCCTGGCCACCTGGATGACAGATTCCCAGGGACCAGTGAGGGAGACACCTTCAGGTTTGTCACAGCAAGCACCTTGCGTTATTCGGAGCAAGAAAAGTACAAATGTTTTGTATCAAGGCTGGGAGAGCCTCCGGGGTTGCAGGAGCCCAAACGACCCATGAGGGCAAGCACCCCTGGGAATCTAATTGAAAGAGATACAAACTCTCAGGCATCTAAGCTGGGAAAGCCAATCAGGTTACATAACCAAGTGGTCTTAACAGGGAAGCGCCATATTTGAGTCGAGTCAAGCCAAATAAGAAAATTTTGGGGTACGGGATCCTGAGAAACCCGAGTGGGCAAGTGCCCTACATAAATAACATGGAAAGAAAGTGAGCAAGACTGCCAGAGAGCCGTAGGACTTCGGGGAGTCCTAGTGCCACAGACTTTTTATTGAGAGACTAGTTTTAAGAGAAACTTATTGAATACCTTTTCTTTCCTTTTGAATATCGACGTCTGCCAGAAAGACGTGAACTGTTATAGATTTGAGGTGACTTGTGGTAAATGGAAATGTACTGAGAATCTTTTTCTTTTGAAGAACATTTGAAGTATTGACTGTATCGAAGTATTGTGCAGGCAGAAGTCTTTTTTTTTTTTTTAAACTTTCTTCATTGCTTTTTTCCAACAAAACAAACAAACCACGAGACCGAACGTCGGTCGTACTGTGAAAACTGCACCCTTCTCACCCACTACTCCCCCCTCGCCCATCATGTTGAAAAGAGTCATTGTGCTAGAGGTTATCAACTAGGTGGCGCCGTTGCTGGGGCACCGGCGTTGTGTGTCAGGCTGGTATTTGAGTCCTGCGGTGGTTCCGATTTTTGAGAGTCAGCAGCGTCTGTCGTTGAAAGTAGGTATGTGATGTACGGCCCCCATATGTCCGGAGGGCGTGCGTGTAATGGCATAGTCTTGATAAAGTCTGTTTCCACATCTTGACAAAAAAGTTAGATCTTTCAGCCAGTGCTGTACGTTTGGAGGAGGTCCTCTACCCCATATATAGGCAATTCTCCTTTGTGCCAGGACCAGCAGTAGATCTGTCAGCCTTCTAACTTAGCTCGGTAGCGATTGAGTGAGGCCTAGTAGTGCTATTTTTGGCTCGGGGACAAGCTCTGTTTCGATTATTGCTGAGATTCTTTTGAGTACTGCTCTCCAGAAGGTAGCTACTGGAGGACAGGACCACGCCAAGTGAAGGAAGTCAGCTGTGGGTGTCCCACATCGGTTGCACTCTGCTGAGATGGAGTCCCTTTGGGAGTGCAGTTTTGTCGGTGTGGGGTATGTTTGGTGGAGAAAGTTAAAGTGGATCAGTTTGAATCTCGCATTGATCGCTACTCTATGGGTGAGTTTTAGGAAAGGTCCATTCTTCGTCTGAAATCACGCTGTCTAGTGCCTTTTCCCCCATCTCTTTTTGGCTTTTGCTCCGGGTGGGATTGCTTCATCGAAGAGGCCTTTGTAGATGTTAGTTACCAGGTGCCCTTCTCCCTGGGCTTGGATTGTGTAGTGGAGTAGTGGCCAGATTGGTGGTTGCTGAGGAAAACTCGGGATTATTGCCTGAATCGAGTGTCGTAGTCTGTGATATATGAACGCGTCGAGGGCGTTGTCGCCTCCTCTTTCTCTGGCTTGTTATGCCGTCATGAAAGTCCCTTCCGGAAAGAGGTCATCCATGGAGTGCACCTGTAGCTTTTCTGTCCAGAGCAGGAAGACACTTTCGGTCGTAATGGGGATACCAGGAATGTGCTTTACTGGCAGGAGAGGAGAGTATCTGGCCGAGATATCGTTTACCTTAGCGATTTTCTTCCAGATTGAATATGTGGTGGCGACAGGATTCATTCCGGACTGAGTGACCGGGAACTGCCCAAAGATTATGGCTCGAAGGAGGTGCGGTGTCGCCAATGCTCTCTCTATCTGGACATGTGGTTGTATGAACTGTGTTGCGTACCATTGGCTGAGGTATTGGGCCTGGGCTGCCCAATAGTAACGTTCTAGGTCCGGAATGGCCAATCCGCCATGCCGTACCGGTAGGGTTAGTGTGGAGTAGGCGACTCTTGCTACCTTGCCGGCCCAGACGAGATCTAGGATCATACTCTTTATGCGTTGAATAAGTTTCTGTGTGAGGAGTAGAGGGATGTTCGAGAAGAGGTACAACAGTTTTGGTAAGATGATCATCTTTACAATTGATACTCTGCCCCAGAGGTTGAGTGGTAGGGACTTCCATCTCTCGATCTTGGCTTGGAGGATGTTTATAGTGGTTTCATAGTTATCATGAATGATCTCCTCTCTCAAACGGGACATGTAGATGCCGAGATACCTTACGTGTGTATGTTGCCACTGGAAGCCAAAGTCGTCAGGAAATTCAGTGGTGGCGGCGGTGAGCGGGAAGATAACCGATTTGCTGTTATTGATTTTCAGCCCAGAGAAGCGGCCAAACTGTATTACCGCTCTCATTGCTGGGTTTAGGTTTTCATCTGCGTTCTGTAGCAACAGGGCTATGTCATCTGCGTAAAGCGAGATGACCATTTTGTGTTTGCCGAAAAAGAGGCCCCTGTGAAGGTGTCTCATACGCATGTCGGAAGCTAGGGGCTCCATTACTAAAGCGAACAAAAGTGCTGAGAGTGGACATCCTTGTCTTGTTCCTCTTCTCAAGTGGATATCAGCAGAATAGTGGCAGCCTAGCGTGATGTTGGAGACTGGTTTTTTGTAGAGTAGGGAAATCATTTGCAAGAAACGTTTGCCCAGCCCCATCCTTTCCAGGACAGTGAACAGAAAGGGCCATTCGACCGAATCGAAAGCCTCCTCGTCAACTAATAGTACTGCCACGGCCTGACAGTCCGGTTCTAAGGCCTCAATTGCTCCGAACATCCTCCTTATCCCGTATGAAGTGTTCCTCCCAGGGATGAAGCCCGCCTGGTCAGCCAGCACCATGGCGGGCATCAGCCTCCTGGTTAGGACTTTTGCAAAGATTTTGTTGTCCAAATTTATTAGCGAGATTGGCCTGTATGAGCCGCAATCCATAGGATCTTTGCAGAGCTTGTGCAAGGGGATTATGTTGGCCCTGTATAATGGTGGTAGCTGGTCATTGGTCAGGGCCTCGTCAGACCTGGAGGAGTAGCGGGGCAAGGAGGTCTGCAAAGTGTTTATAGAATTCGCCAGACAGGCCATCTGGACCTGGTGCTTTAGAGTTGGGTAATTCTTTGAGGACTTCAAGGATCTCCTCAATGGTAATGGGGGCGTTTACTGGTTCTCTGAGCTCTGGGTCGACCCAGTAAAGTTCTATTTCATCTAGGTATCGTGTCAGCTCTGTTTGGTCGGCGGAGTAGTTGGAGTCGTACCGTTCCTGGTAGAATCTGCGAAAACTTTCAACAATGTCGATCGTCGAGTGGACGGTATTGCCTGTTGGGTCCCTTACTGACTCAATCGCTGTGGGTTTTTTGTCTGCAGCTATGAGCCTCGTGAGGAGAGCTCCGGGTTGCTGCCCTTCACCGTACTGCCGAATTTTGCGGTGTCTGCCCAGAAATTTTATTTCCCTTTCAGCTGCGTCACGCAACACTTCTAATTCTTTCTTGATTGCTGCTAGTGATTGTGGAGTTTTGTTTATCAGGAGAGCGCCTTCAAGGTCTTTGAGTTTTGCTTCGCTGGTGTTCAACTCCCTTTGCAAAAGTTTTAATATTCTGCATTCCTTCGTCATGCAGACCCCTCTGGTGAAACAATTTAGAGTCTCCCACAGAGTCCCGGCTGAGGGCACTGTACCTGTGTTGCAGTCGAGGAAATGTTCTAGTTCACTTCGGAGTTCTTCCGCAAAGACTGTGTCTTGCAGCGCTAGTGGCTTGAATCTCCAATGAGGTCGAGATTTGGTTGTTTGTGCGGTGTTGCAGGTGAGAGACAAAATGGAGTGGTCTGACAGGGTTCTCGGTAGGATATGGCAGTCGTTCCATTGTAGGCGGCTGTGGCAGGACACGAGGATATAGTCTATTCTCGAACTGGTTCTGTGTACCCAGGAGTGGAAGGTGAAGTTGGTGGTGTTTGGGTTCTGGTGTCTCCAGATGTCAATGAGGTCGTTGGCTTTGCAAATTTCAGTAATTTGTAGGGATGCCTTGGATGGGGTCACTGTTTGGTTATGTGATTTATCTTTGGCTGGGTTCAGGGTTGTGTTGAGGTTGCCACCCCATATGATCGTGGACCGACTGACCGTCCTCAGTTGGGTCATTACCCAGTCGAAGTTATTGGGACCGTCGGTGTTCGGGCCATATGAATTCACTAAGGTGATTTTTTCTCCGTCTATCGTTCCTTGTACCATGAGCGACCTGCCTTCTGTGTCCTTTTTTTGAGCGATTAGTTTGAAATGGATTGCCTTATTGATTATTATGGCCACTCCTCTGGCATAGGACGAGAAAGAGGCAAAGTAGCGGTGACATCCCCAGTCTTTGGCCCAGGGGTGTTCGGACGTTGGGCGCAGGTGTGTTTCTTGGATAAACGCTACGTCGATTTTGTGCAGGCGCAGGTATTGAGTCATTTTCCTCACTTTCGCTGGTTGATTCCCACCTTTAATGTTCCATCTGGCTATGGTGAAGGCACCGTGTTTTCAATTCTTTGCATGTGCGGATCGTGGCATTTAGCTACTAACGGGCGGGGGTGGTTGGCCCTGTTGGGCCGGTTTTGTTTATGGTGTGGACTTGTCTTGAGTGGAGCATGTGGGGTGTCCTGGGTGCTGTACAACTTGTTAACCCCCAACTTGTGTGCTTCTCCCTCCCATTTCTCGTGAGCAACCCCCAACTGGCTCGTCGTGGATCCCCCTTCTTTTAACTTGTAATTATAAAACTTGAACATTGCTGTGCTAGGGGCGCTTGGATTTTCCCAAGTCGCGCGGCCTTAAGGTTGTTTAACCGTCTATTTTGCATTCCGGCAGCGCTGATTGTTGCTGTGTGTCGTGTTCTTTTGCTTCAGTCCGTTTATGGAGGGTTCCTCTGGGCCCTTTCTCTTTGAGCTCGTGCCTGGTTATTCTCTGGTGGTCGACAGCCCGCCCGGTCTAGGTACATATTTGCCTCTTCAGGTGTTTGGAAAAACTGGGCTTTTCCCTGGTGTTGTATTCTCAATCGGGCTGGGAACAGCATCGAGTATGGCATCTGGTTTGTGCGTAGTCTCTGTTTAGTGTTTGTGAAAGACCTCCTTAGTGCCTGGACGGCTGGGGAGAAGTCTGGATAAAAGTGGACGGTATCGCCATCGTGCTGTAGCTCACCTTTCTCTCTGGCCATTCGAAGTATCGAATATCTGTCCTTATAATTGAGTAATTTTGCAATTATTGGGCGAGAGGGGGCTCCGAGAGCGGGTCTTAGCGTCGGTATTCTGTGGGCTCTTTCGACGACGAACAGGGGCGAGAGAGTTTCCGGACCGAAGAGTGATTTGCACATTTCTTCAACGTGGTCTTCCATTTTGCCTTGTAGTCGTTTCTCTCTTACTCCCACTATCCGGATGTTGTTCCTTCTGGAGCGCCCTTCGAGGTCTTCGTTTTTGGAGTTGATTATTTTCATTTGGGCCTCGAGAGACAGCACCTTGGTATTCAAAGACGATACCCCATCGTCCAAAGTAGATATCCGTTGCTCTGCCTCATCCAACCGTTCATTGTGGGTGTCTTGCCGGTGTTGGACTTGATCAACCTTGGACGAAAGGCCGTCCAGCTTACTATCTAGGTTACTGATACCGGATTTCAGTTCCAGGAGCAGTGCTCTGATGTCGAGGGACTGGGTATCGTCGTTCTCTTGGTGTAGTATGTGTGGCGGGGACTCCGATTCGTTGCTGTGTCTTGGGGTTTTTGTCAAGGTTCGAGCATCAAAGTTCAGTTTGCGCTATTGTTTGTCAGTTTTCCCCATTGCAGGTACGGATGGGCAGCGCTGTTGGTTGTCTGGTCGTAGTGTTCGTGTGGCGGCTGAAGCGGGGGTTTCCTGTGCCCTTATACGATGTTTAGCGAGATGTTTTGCTCGACCGCAGGGACGGCCTGTGCCGGACACTCAGCCCGCCATATGTGTCCTGGTTGGTGTCGGGGACGGTGGATTATCGGGCCTCAGGATAGTTGGTTCAGTTCGGAGTTCTATGGTCCCTGCGGTGGATCACTGTGCTGCCGGAGTGGGGCCTCTTGCTAGATAGCGCCGAGTGGGTCGTTGGGCACAGCCGCGCCGCCTCCCCCCCAGCGTGCGCCGTACATGGTGAGGCCTCGCCCACGTTCCGCTCCTTCGATTTGGCCGCCACTTCGTCAGGATGCAACTGTGTAGCTCACCGGCGGGGTGCTGTGGAGCCGCGAGGTTCTGCCGGGATGCTGCTTCTCAGCTGCCGGGGCGGTGCGGGATCTGTAGCGCCGGCGCCTTGGGCAGCGGGCTATTCCTTTCTCCTGCTTTTCAGCGCGGCCTCGCCTGGGCCGCGCTGCGGCCGCCGAAGCCCTCTCTCGCGGCCTTTAAGGCGCCCTAGCCATACAGGGACGTCGTGAAGCGGGATCTAGACAGTCAGTGTCTCTGGATTCTGCTTCTGCTCAGCTGGTTTTCTTCCCTGTACACTGGCTGAAGCGATGATGGTTGTTTTAGGGGGTTATACTGCCGGAATAAACAGGATTAATAAGGATTTTAAAAAGGCCACGCAGGAGCTCACAAGGGAGCGGCCATCTTGGTCGGGTCTCTAGCGCCCTCCGTGCAGGCAGAAGTCTAAGACAGAGGCCTTGTACTGGTCTCCTTCCCCCCGCCCCCTTCTCTAAAGTGAGCAGTTAGCTGGTTAGGATTCGGACAGAGATCTTTTGCTCTTGGACTTTGATGAGCACCCTTAGTTTCCATAGGTGGCAAATTTCCCCTCATAGAAATAGGGCAATTTAGGACTTTTTTTAATTTAAATAAAACCAAATTTTAAAAAAATTGCCACAACGGACGGCAGGACTTCAGATTTAAACATAGTTTTTAATTTCTGCTACAAACCATCTTGCTTTGTTGGCCTTTTGCTCTTGGACTTAGATGAGCACCCTTAGTTTCGATAGGTGGCAAATTTCCCCTCATAGAAATAGGGCAAGTTAGGACTTTTTTTTAATTTAAATAAAACCAAATTTAAAAACAAAAACATTTTTTAACATGTCATTAAGTCGTCTGACTCCTTCTGGTTTGCCACAACGGACGGCAGGACTTCAGATTTAAACATAGTTTTTAATTTCTGCTACAAAGCATCTTGCTTTGTTGTCACTTGATGGCCTTGTTAGGACTGCTTTTACTATCAACCGACAGTGTATATCACGGATGGACAAACCGTATCTGTGACTGATGGCAGTGACAGTTGAAATCTGAGTTCTTATTGCTGTGGTCTTCCAGTTGAGAAGATAGATACTTGGTCCATCACGATGTGGGTCTTCTGATGTCCACGTAATGAAGGACAGCACCTCAGTCGGGTGGTCCCTGTAATGTTGTAGTGTGTGAACGGTACTGCTGGTGTATCCTTAGCTGGCTTTGCGAAGGGATCAGAATACATGATTTCAGAGATTTTCGCTTAGAAGGGGCCATTTTTTGTATGGGATGGAATCAAGAATTGTAACTTTGCCTGTACATTACGCGGCAGGTGTATTTTCTAAATTGCGATAAGATTTTCCATCAAATTCAATCCTTCATCTTCTTGCAATTTGTTCCTCTGTTCTAACCAACAATTTATGATCGTGGTGCAACTGGGTTTAAAGAAGACAGACGTGTACCACTGCTTAATAGGTCTACTACGGTTTTGTAGGTCCCCAGTATTGGCCAACTACTTTGCTGTACCTGGAACTACAATAAAGATTTGCCTTTCAGACATCCAACGTATCCTGCTTCAAACCGGACAAGCCCACTTCAGTTGCTGCAGGCTAAAGGTTTAGCAAATCAAGGCACAACAGGTATGTGAACATCTTTTAGAGAGGTCTACCTTTGTTAAGCAAATGCACAACTCAGTGACACAGCCTTTAGATTGGGAAGACAGATGCTTACTTAGAGAATATGTGCATACCATCAGCCCCCACATTGTGGTTTAATTCTGGGGCAAAATCCCAGATACAGCAATGGAGGGTCGGAGGTGAGTGGCTGCAGATTATCAAGATAAGTAGCTACTGTACAGCAGAACAAAGAAAGGAAGCCAATATGATGTGCTAAATGCCACCATTAAAATAAATATTACGCTTTCTTGGTCAGTCACAGGGTCACTAATGTGTGGGGCAATTGTAATGCTTGAAGGGCCCAGACACTAGGCTTGTTTCCCAGTGTTAAGAGAAGAGCCTGCAGCTCTGATGTTTCCGAAAGTGTTAACCACAGGCCACTGGTGGTTACAATGCATCAGTTGCTTCGCGCGTGACTGCAGCTCGCATTCTGTACTGTCACTGCTTGTTAATACAATTGGCCTGGCTCCAGCAGAGAATGAGAGTGTAAAGTTCACTTCTCTCTGAGACTGCAGGAGTGCCTGAGTCACAAGATAGGATCTGTGATGAGGACATTGTCACAGTTTACATGGGGAGGCACCTTTCCATGAGGCCAAGTAGGTGAGGCCGCTACCCGATATTCTCCCTGGGGGTGGTACTTAAAGGGTGGTTCTCATGGGGAGGGAAATCCTTCATGGGAACATTGACAAGGCTCCAGGGAGAATGCAGTATCCATTTACTCCTTAGGTGGCCTTACTCACCTTGTCCCCCATGCCACTATATATTATAGTAAAGTAGAAGGTATCCTTGAGAAGACTGGGACGAGGAAGAGGAAGACTTACCCAAGCTTGATCCAAAAGAATACTTAGACGAAGAAGATAGAGCAAGGAGGCACAGGCCCACCACGGAACCAACACACGCAGTGGTGTAGCCGTCAAGAGGCAGCTGTAATCATAAAATAGGAAAGGACTCAATGGTCTGTTGGGCGAGCCCTGGAGGAACATGAACTGAGATGCTAGTTCTGTGGCAGAGCACCCGAAGGCTGAGAGCCGGGACACAAAGTCGTGGCGACCAGAGAGGTCCAGCCGAGGTGGACCTGGCTGTTGGCAAAAAGGAAGGCAGCCAGACTGGCAGAAGCAGAGCAAGAAGGAAGACGCAAGCAGCCAGAGACGTGAGGAAGAATTCGGAGCTGTGGAACCGAGAGGAGAATGTCGAGCGCGGCAGCATCAGAGAAGCTCGGCTCTGCCACCCGAAGAGACCAGACACCGCCCGTAGCTTCCCATGGGTAGGGAAAGTGTCAGACCAGTGACTAGGGCAGTGAGGGGGCTGAAACCCCATGCAAAACACACCCCAAAGAGCACAAGGGGCTACAAGAGGCATTATATTTGATAGGAACTTCGTAAACCATGCAGCTATATCCCATAGAGCACAAGGGGATGTAAGAGGCATTACACAAATCGATGCAAACTATGTAAATACATCCGAGAGAGCACAAGGGGATGAAAGCAGCATTTCACAGAATGACGAACTTTGTAAAGCAGATAAACGCATCCCAAAAGGGATAACAGAGAGAGTACTCAAGTGGATACCAATATTAGGAATCCCCCTGTGTGGAATAGTTCCTGGTCTGTTCAAGTGGACACTAAGCAAAGGAGAGGAAGGGAATCTGGAGAAGCAGTACAATAGGATCTGGAACAAACATGAAAGCGGGGAAGCCCCGCCACCACACAGCAGGATCTGGTACTCAAAGGAAAAATCGGGAAATGCCCATCAGTAAAATATCGAAGGGTGAAGGCCCTCATCAGTGCAGAGATAAGAAGTTGGGGAGACCCAGACTAGAAAAGGAGAAATAAAACCGAAAACCAACGACAAAGCAAACATCTGTTGGGACTAAAAAGTGGTGAAGTCAAGTCTGGCAGGTTAGTAAACCAGACCCGATAAAAGACTGGAAAGGTTAATTTTGTTTAAACAAACAGATGAAAGGATTCCTCCAGAAGATTGGAGGAACTGTTTTACATTCACAAGAGGAAGCACGATCCAAGAAAGGGATTCCTCCCAGGAGTTGGAGGCACAGTGTTTTTTTCGTTGGTCTGAACAAGGAAGCTATAAACATGTAACCAAATATTCTTTGCACAAGAAGTGTGCCTTGGAGTCAACATCCAAAGTGAGAGGGGCCTCCTTCTGGGTGAAGGAGACATCCAGTTTGGTTTGTTAGTTTAAAGTGTAAGGGACGAAAACAGGTTTAGACACAGGACATTGGCCATTTTACCTTACGGACATCCTGAACTGACCCTTTGTATTTTTGTTGAGGTAGGACACCCCCTCATAGTAAGTAGGGCAAGACATGCGTTTCTTTTCCTTTTGTTTGTAAATAAAAGGTCTATGCCCACCACTGTGCCTCAACTGTGTCAAACAAGACTCATACTTCTGCACCATTACAGATCCTAGGTTGCCTCCATTTCTGACGTGCCCTAAACTGCATAGACAGCAAGTCAACATGTTCTATGTCGTGCCACAGACGGCCTTAAGAATACAGAGTCACCAAGTGAGTTCAATGTTTTTTCATTTTTAACAACATACATTGCGCAGTTTATCCACAATTACGATCAAGTTATTCAATGTATTTTAAGCCGCTGTTCAATGTTATGCACCAGGTTGAAGAAGGGGTAGGGAAATAGGCATCTCTCTCTAATCTCATGTGGGCTTTCCCTCCAGATCCCAAGCGTCCCTAAACCGCGCAGTTCTCCACTATGCCATCAGAACATCTACCATCTACGTCTAGCGCGTAAATAAGGTCTAAAAGGAACAGCCTTATTTATCTTGCTCCCTCTGGGAATTTTCCATAGCTGCCCTGTCTGAACACTCCCCCAAGATTGTCAATGTAGGTTGATGAAAAAGTACATATCCTCCGATATAATAAAAGGCCAGGTGTAGGTTTGTCCGATGCAGTCATGCACAATACAGACTGCCCGCTTTGCCTGTTGTCACCGCTATAGGGAGCTGTTGCCTAAGGAAATACACAGTGGTCCCACTGTGTGAATGAAAATCTACTGTAGCTTCCGTATCCCATCACCTATTGTCACTGCTAGAGGGTGCTGTTGCCTTAGGATATACAGTGGTGGTACGGTGTTAAGGAAAACCTAAACAAATTGTTTTCTAGTAACATGAATTACAATCAAATATGCCACATAATGTATCAACACCCTGAAAATGTCTTTCTTTACGCGCTTTGGCCCGTGCACACGGCTTTCTCACTAGTCTCAAATGATCTGGTTCATTGTAACCCTCAGTTGTTGAGTTTCACTCCTCTCCCGGATCCTACCACCTCCTTCCTTTCCTTCACAGGCCCTTTCTCCCTCCATTTTGTTCCTATTTCCCCCTCATCACAGCTCACTACATCCCTCTTCTCATCTATGCTTTACCACACTCTTTCAGCCCATTTCATCCCACTACCTTCACCCCAACAAGCTTTACTCCAGATACTCTACTTCTGCTACCGCCTTGCACTCTCTCCACCCCTTTACACCACTCAGACATTTTCTATTTCACCCCTGCACTTATGCCTTTAGCTTTCATTCATTCTTGCCTTTTACAGAGTCCTTACCTCTCCTCACACCAACTTGTACCACTTGCTACACTGCTACTCCGTCTGTCATCCACCTGGTCTCAGTCCACCTTCACACCTCCTGACCCCACCCTTGCAATATAATGTGGCCCTGCTGGTTCAGGCTTCCTCCTCCCCCTTTCATTGGGTGCAGTGCTCACCTGACTCTAAGAACCACCCTGTACCTGTCTTCCGCCCCCACCCCACAAGGGTTGCATTACAAAAGGTAAGAGGCTTTAAAAACATGTACCCTTTTTCCTGCATAGTTTTGGAAACAGTCACTAATGAAGAAGCAGCTAATAGCTCAGGTATGCTGCATCTCCCTGTGGCCTTCTTCAGGAGGAGTTTTGTTGCCAGATCGGTTTGGGGAGGGCTTGTGTCATTTCCTCTGTGTGCCTGCAGTCTCTCCTCCCTTCCAGTTCATTTTCTGTTGCCCCCACATTCGTCTGGGATGCATCCAAGGTTGGTTGTTTCATTTCTGTTACACATGGAAATTCCTAGTCACTTCTTGGGTCATGCTTGATTCTGTTATCCTGGTTCCTGTCCAGGTTTTCTTAGTTTCCCCTAGTTGCACTCTGGGAGTTGGAGTCCTGCAACAGGCAAGAGACAACCATGGCCAACAAATGTACTGGGCACATTGGGTTACAGCAGGCGTCTGCAACCTTTGACTCTACAGATGCGTTGGACTACAACTCCCATCAACCCTGCCACCATAGTCAATGGATGGGATCATGGAATTTGTAGTCCAACACATCTGGAGTCCCACAGGTTGCAGACCCCTGGGATATAGAGAGTGGTACCACTGATGACATTTGTTTCGCGGAGGGTTAAGCGTTCTCAGGACTGCCCTCTCCGTTGACAAAGTCATGAACTGTACACTGTCACAATATCAACTTTACGTAATCCCACCTTCCCAGCCAACAGCCAGAGAGTTTCATTCTGGGAATTTAAGGGATATCTTCTACTAGAAAGAAGAGTACTAGTGGCAAATAAAGAGGAGTTCATGTTCAAGAACATACTTAAAAACCATTTTATTAGGGTAAAGAGCCCAAATATTGTTTTAAAGGAGATTATGCAATCCAAATGAACCTCATCATTAGTAGGGATGTCACTTTGCTACTGGGCCTCAAAGTTTGGGACTCCTTCACCTTATATCTGAAGGCCTTTCGCTGGTTACCCATAGAATCCTGCATTCCATTCAAAGTCATTTGCGTGACCCACCACAGATGGGCCCTGAGCTGATTGGGCTAAGAGCCCGCCTCAACCTGTACTTTACCAGCATATGGTTGCCCCACCAACTGAGGAAGGCTATAATAAATATTCGAAACTAGCCTGGAAGCAACATACGCAATGTACGCAGCCGGGGGGGGGGGGGGGGGGTGTTACAGGCAGGGTGCGAGATGACACTTATGGTATCTGTCATTGTTGTCTCCAAGTCACCAGAATTGCTTTGTGCACTGTTCATGTGTTATTCTTATTGGTAATTAGGAATCTTGTGCGCCAGGTACTTAACTGATTGTTTGACTGCACTGCACTCCCTCTCCACCTCCCCAATTGTTGACCCCACAGCGCCCTGCTGAGCTTTCAAATTACTTTGTGATTTGAATAAATACAAAACACCAATAAAATTTTAAAAAAATTAGTAACACGTGATCAAGGAGTCATTTGTAGCCCTATTATAAAACCAGGTTTTCTAACATGAATACAATAACATTCACGAAATATCATACCAAGGCATACAATAAGCAGTGTCACATAGTAAACCTACAGAATTGCATGGCAAATTGCTAATTAAATTGACAATAGTGTAGCACAGGTGGCTGTTTAAATTACCTTGTTCAATTAATGCGCAACTCACCCTGTATTCCTCTCTTGCGCTCAGGGCTCTATCCACCCCACTTTCTCTATTCACTACAAGATCAAAGGGCTAATGGAGAGAGAGTGCATCCGGAGGGAGTGCTAGCCAACAAACAGTTTTTTTCTCCAAATCATTGCAAACCAGAATTAATCAGGATGATACTTTTACTAATCTAACAATATCCAATGCTTGTTAACTGAAGTGCTGGGGACGGGGTTGGTATTTATGACCTACCAATGGGGAGAGCAAGAGTGGTCCTAGAAGCATGAAACGTAATCACTGGGACGAGAAAGAGGCCTTGAAGCAGGGGCGTTGCTAGGGGGGGGGGGGGCTAAGGGGGCTATAGCCCCTGATCTTTTGGTTGTAGCCCCGGATAGAATCTCAGGAGCTACAGCCAAAAGACTAGCTAGCCCCCAGTCCAAAAAGTTCCGACATCAGCTTAGCCCCGGGTCGTTTCCAGACCTAGCAACTCCCCTGCCTTGAAGTAATGCCAGAGGGTGGAAAATCGGTTTGAAGCCATTTAAGTGGGTTACCCCAGGTACACATAGATCCAGATGTGTGAAACGTGCCTCTATATATGTACATCCTGGAAGGTCTGGCTCCGCATTTCATTCTTCTGCAGCCCATTGGTACCATTGATTTTGGAAATAATATCGGCCGTTTACAATGCTGTGAGGCAACAAAACGGTGGTTGAAAACAGCAGTCACTATCATTAAAAAAACATCATTGAAGAGCATTGTGGGAGGTACAGAGATGGGTATGGAGAACTAGACTGCTTCGCGATTGGAAACTAAAACTAACATGAACAAAAGTGGACATTAATTCACTCACTATACAAAAACAACCGTGGGGGGGAGGGGGGACACAAAACAAAATGCAACACGAAAAGGGGGAGAGAATGGTTCCTCGGAAGTGATAAAGAAGCTCTCCGGCATTGCAAACTCTGGGCCGTATTTCTGGGCACTAGGTACCTTCAAAGCGCTCCATGAAATCAGCGCCCGGGTGCTCAGGTAAACAAACGATAGATGAGTTCTTCAAATCGGACACTTCAAAACTCTGCATCTACCTGACTCAGCATTAACGCCGCCTCGGTAACGCACAATTCATAGGAGGCCAAGCACCAGAATAGAAAGTTAAAACGAGGGCTAGAGAAGCACTATAACTTAACGCAGGGCAGCTTGAGACCTCCTGCTGCGCTGCGCGCCCGGCTTCGTGTCTCCGAGCGCACTGGTCCTCCATTAGAACAGATACACAAGAACAGGACAACACATTCAAGTGAGCATGGAAAAACACCCTACATGGAACAATTTGAGCTGCCCGGAACTACGTGTCCCAGAATGCATGAACGCTTCACTCCACATACAAATGTGAACCACGGCTGTCATTAGACCCATCAGGAGATAACTTGAGCGTTCTGAGTTATCGATGCCTCCCCCGAACTCGACCGCCCCCCAGATCACCCGAATAGTGCGATGCTCGCAGCTGTTTACCTGATCCCGCGGACTCCTAAATTCCCATCTGCTTTCCAGAGTACGTCATCAAACTTCTTGCCGGCCGGTAACGGGTAGGAAAGTTTGGTTTGTCAAAAATTGTCTCTGTGTACAGCTCGTGTGAGACCAAAGGACGTTTGGTATCCAGCACAGAAAGCGAAACTACCGACTGAGCGAGCAGGCGACACACAGTCCAGTTTCCCTGCCCTGGCACTCTCAATCCACACCCCCCAAACGAGGCATGATGGGAAGCCTGTGTTTACGACATGTGCACTTGGGCTGTGCGCCCGTTATTGACCGGAGAAACAAAACATGAGGGAAAGCTGCCAGGCGAGGGCGCTAGATGCACGAAGTCTCCTCCGAGAAGGATCAGCGGATCAAAAAAATCACTAACTGGATTAAAGGAGGACACAGAAAATAATAAATCGAGCTTTAGAGTTGCGCAGGAAAACGTATTTTTTGCAGGTTTGTCCCATGTGCCCTGACCCCGACGGGTTCGGGTTGTGATATGTGTAGGGTGGTCAGAGGTTGTGCTTGCTAGATACTGATATCTGTTGGTACGGAAATTATGCTTCTGCTTATATGGGAACTATTTGAATGCATTTATAAATACCACAATACAAACCACATGACATTTTGGTTTCAATAGCAGCCCACGTGTTCAGCACAGAATATACAGCCAATGACACTAGTGCTCTAGAAATCAATATCGTTTAGCTGGCGGATGCTTTGCTATTCTGTACTCCACTCTGTCAACCTGCTATTAGTCGTTACTCATCGTGGCACTTAGACTGCACTGTTTTTTTTTATCACTCTATTGTATAACAAACGAATTTACCTGTATAACCAAGTGTGATCTGTAACCACATTCTTAGGCCAAACGCCCAGATACATGAGGGTGCGCGATACAAATGCAATGAATAAATTAATACATAAATATGGGGGGCGGAGGGAGACCAGTGGCTGCAAATAGCACTGGACCTGCCTAACCTCCTGGTTTGTCCTGGAGTTTCCGTATTTTCACGTTCTTCGCTGGGTCTCCGGAAAGAGCACGCAATCTCTGGAGACGAGACATTGGCCCAGCTGATGACATTACATATGGGTCCTTAAGTGAAATCACTCAACGTCCTATGGATGAAAAGTCAGACTTCTTAACCCTAGAACAAAAAAGGAACGAAATCATGTTTGGGCCTGGGCCAAGCCACACGGCTACTGCCTAAACAAGATGCAAGAGGCCATGGGAGATGAACACATGTGTATTCTGTTGGAACAACTGCTGATCTCTCTGGATTTACTAATCCTTAATAGAGGGAAGGTGCTAGATTTATTTGACTCACTACCACACTTAAGAATGATATCCTCGCGAAATATTGGGCAAGTAGAATTCTTTGATAATCAACATCTAAACGGAGTTCTCCTTCATATATATTCTAAGCTGTTTAGAAAGCTGGTGTTAGAAGCAGCTTTGCACCCAATGGGCTTTGACGCCTCAGAAGTGGGAAAGCAAGATTTTTTTAGCATTGATAAACACCTTCCCCTTACAAGAGAGTAGTCTGAATGTGGCTTCAATACCATTGATGAGGATAACCTTCTGGCAGGATAACTCAAAATATAATTAGGAAAATAGTTATGTCTAGAGAAGTAATCAACTCAAATCCAAAATGCGATGATAGTTGGTCATGGATTGCAAGAGCCTTGTTGGCCCCTTCTTATAGCTATTAGATTCCCAGAAGCAGGGAGAATCGAGAGATTATCATGGGATCATGGAACACGAGTGGCTTTGTACACCTAGTCTCAAGCGGGGGTATTTTGTTTATGTAGCACAACATTCTGCTATAGGAGACCTGGTTATTGGTCCCTCCAATTTTTGACAGACTCTCCATATTGTTAAACCCTGCATTAAAAGGAGCTAAAGGGCGCCCCTCATCTGGGATGTTGATTGTGGCCCACAATAATATAGGAATACAAGTGCAGGAATGGTCATCACCTAACGCCTTCATACAAGCAGTTGAAGTATGCTGGGATAAGAACACATTCCCAGGCTTAAGCACATTTGTGCAAGTAAATATGTATTGAAATCCACCTGCAATCTATTCTCTAAATGTTATGGATGCTTTGATGACCATCATTGATGATTGCTGGGAAGATATCTCAATAACAGGGCTAATTAAAGCAGGAAATTTGAATGTTACAGGTGCAGAGTTGGCTGAGCAGTTCACGAACCAACTCAATGGCTGAATAACGGCGAGAATAAGAGGTGACCCGTGGTCAGTATTTTTGAAGGAGTGGGGATTCTCACGGCTTAACAGCAATGTAAAGGGTGACATCCCTGCAAATCCAACTTGACCAAGGGTCCTACAACAGTCGATTATTGACTATGTTTATGTTTCATCTAATATAGCAACATTAATTAGTTCTTTGAGAGTGATGCCCTCCTCGCATAGTGACCATGCAATATTGAAGATGTCTTGGGCTATTAAAAGTTCTCATTGTAGGAGGGAAAGATATGTGCATAATGGATCAGCCAATAATTGTAAGAATCGACTTAGATTGAATCAAAATGCATTGGCTGATCGAAATGCTCTTATCTTGAACTCCATTGAATGGAAGGATCTATCGGCCTATTCCGCTCAGGAGTCGTATGTCCTGTTGTGTACGTAGTACACGAAGTGCGCATGCGCGGCCCGCCGGGGTCTGCGCATGCGCGCTGAGTTAATAAAGGCGGTGCCCGGGCAGTTCGCGCCGGAGCACCGGAACACACAGACGTCTCCGGCGTGCGTTCTTGCGCGCCCGCCCGCGCGCGCTGGTACTCAGACCCTGGGGGGCCCGCACGCCATCACTGGGCTTACCCAGGTCCCAACACTGGCGACGAGGAGGTACGGATCACATCCCAGCTCCGACAGCCTCCGAGAGACGGAAAGCTCTTCCGTATCACGGACCCGCGGAGTGCCGGCGGCCATTTTGTTTTCGCTCGCTCCTCTCTTCACACACAGCTGCAGTGGTTGCGGCCCGAGAGGGTGCTCGTGCGCCACCTGCCAGCTGTGTTTTGGGGAATACAACATAATTTTTGGAACTCCCACAGTCCTGCAGGCGCAGGGCTGTGGCATTAAAGAAGAAAGAAGTGGGTTTCTACACCCCAGCACTACTACAAGCCCGGGACAAGACGCCCATCATAGACAACTGTGAGTACGTGACGCAGAAATGGGCGAAGAGACTGATGATGAAGGTGCCGTAGCCCCAATCCCGCGCAGATCTCGCAGCTCCCTAGCCCCCATGCCTGAATTCGATACTACTGGCCTCACTTCCAAACTGGGCCCGAAGTGGCTGCTGTGGGTCAAGAGGCTAGATATGTTCTTCAGGGCATCTGGGGTGAACGATGATGACACCAAGATCGCCACTATGATCTACTCGGCAGGCGCGGAAGTCCACAAACTCTACGATTCCCTCGTCATCCCCGTGGTCACGTATGACGCAGTCAAACAGGCACTCAAAGACCATTTTCTCCCCATGGCAAATGTGGATTTTGATAGATTTGTCATGGGCGCCGAAAGGCAACTAGACGACGAAGCCCTAGACAAATTCTGTGCCCGTCTGAGGCACCTAGCGACCTCTTGCAGATGGGTCGATGAGGAAGAAATGGTCCGCAACCAGCTATTGCAGGGGTGCAGCTCCGGCAAACTTAGAAGGCAAGTACTGAGAGAACCTGGTCTGACCCTCCAGCAAATTTTGGACCTGGGAAGAGCACATGAGCTGGCAGAAGCCAGAGGTGCGAAAATGGACGCTGCCACGCGACCGAAGAATGATGAAGACGCATTTGCTGTGGGATGTTCAGCAACAGGAAGGTCAAAATGGGCGCCGAGAAGGCCTGGTGCCCCGCCCACACTAGACAATGCCTCATCTTGCTCCTACTGTGGATACGACCTTCCCCACGGAGGAGAATGCCCAGCTAAGTCGAGAACATGCGGCCGGTGTGGCACACCAGGGCACTATGCAAGGATGTGCCGGGCTGCCGCCCCTGTAGCGGCAGGAAGAGGACCGGAGAGAGTGGGACGTGGAGGCGCTCGCAGAGTGAGAGGCATCTCATCGATCAATCAGGGTCTGCAGGACCTGGACATCGCAGAAGAGGAGGAGGAGGAGGAAGAGATCTTCTTCATCTCCAGCATTGTGAAAGGTCCTGGCACGAGACGCCAACCCACATGCACTGTTAACATCGATAACGTCCCCACCCCCATTCTCATAGATACTGGGGCTTCGGTCTGTGTGCTGGCCACCAAACATTATGAAGCCCTGCCAGGCCCACCGGAGCTGTCAGCGTCCATGGCGCGAATATATGCCTTCGGAGGGGAAACACCTTTACCCATCCAAGGTGTGTTTGTAGCCCCGGTTTCTCATGGACAGAACACTATCAAAGCAAGGTTCTTTGTCACCAGCGTCAGCCCACATTCCCTGTTGAGCTGTGCGGCATCAGAAGCACTCGACATCGTCCACTTCTCGTTCGGAGTATACCATGCCGATCTGAAAAGCATGCTACACAGATTTGAAACTCTCTTCAAGGGCATTGGAAAGCTGAAAGCAGAGCCCATACGCTTACATATCGACAAGTCCGTGAGGCCGACGGCCCTCAAACATCGCCGGATTCCTTTCCACCTGAGAGCCCAAGTGGAGGAGGAATTGCAGCAGCTGGTCGACCGGGACATCATTGAAAGAGTGGAAGGCCCCACCCCTTGGGTTTCGCCTATCGTAGTGGCCCCAAAGCCGAAGCAACCGGGGGCAGTACGCATTTGCGTGGACATGAGACTCCCAAATGCTGCCATCAAAAGGGAGCGTCACCTCACACCCACTCTAGACGACATCGTCGGAGAACTCCAAGGTGCCAAAGTCTTCTCTAAACTGGACCTCAGGTCTGGGTATCACCAGCTAGAGTTACACCCTAAGTCGAGGTACATTACGACATTCACTACTCACGAGGGGCTGTACCAGTACAAGAGACTAAACTTCGGAATATCGTCCGCAGCGGAAGTTTTCCAAAACGCCATCAGAGGAGCCCTGTCCGGACTGAAAGGAGTCATAAACATGTCCGACGACATCTTAGTCTTTGCCAGGTCGGAAATTGAACATCTTAAACGGCTAGAGAACACTTTTGAGAGGCTACAGGCGGTGGGTTTAACCCTGCACCAAGAAAAGTGCGAATTCCTAAAAGACCGACTAGAATTCTTTGGGTTCACCTTCCATGCTGGGGGCATATCCCCGGACCCTGGGAAAGTGAAGGACATTAGAGATGCACCTCCACCCACATCACCGGCAGAAGTTCGGAGCTTCTTAGGGATGGTCAACTACTGCGGCCGTTTTATCAAGGACTTAGCCTCTCTGTCGGAACCTCTGAGGGCACTCACCAGGAACGACGTAGCTGTTATAAGAGGCGTCACGAGATCGCTGGTTACCTTTTCTTCCTGGGGAGCGAGGGGATGAGGCTGCCAGTCTGTCGATGGATCTTCGCAAAGATGAAAGAGCAACGCGGGGAACCGACCCAACACCCTCCTGACAATAAATGACAGGATTGAGCTGAACCAGCTCCCAACGTCACGGGTAGCACTTCTCTGTATTTGCGTGACGTCAGGACAGTGTAAACACTGACAGAGAAGGCCAGGTGAAGTCCACTTCGGTACCAGCAGTTCGAGGGACAGATCTTCGGTAATTCCTCGGTGGTAGTAATGGCACAGATACCGGCAGGGCACAAGACCAGCAGAAAGGAAATGGGGAGGCAGACCATTCAAGGAGGAAAGGAAGAGTAGGGGAAGAGAACGAACACCCCAGGACCGGACCCCTTCCCAACCAAGGAATGGTGCAGGGCTAGAGAGGAACCCAGGCAGGGACCTACCTTACCCCAAAGACCAAGTACCAGACTGGAACCCAAAAGGGCAAGTAACAAGGCAGGGCAGGGCAAAAGGAACAAGGCAAAGGATAAGGAGCACTGGGCTAGCACGAGGTAGAAACAGGAACAGGACAGGAGCAGAACAGAGATTCAGGCAAGTAGGGCTCCTGGAGCGCAAACACGGAACAAACCGCGTTGAGACGCGTTGTGTCCGGGTCTGCAACGGCTATTTATAGCCTGGGACCAAAGTGAGGCTTGGAACGCAAGCCGCTGTCACTGCGCATGCGCGAAACGTCGGATACTGACGTTCCGCGCATGCGCAGGACATTCAAGATGGCCGCGCCCAGGGAGCCGGGAGCCCGGACCGCGGTACGCCGAAGAGAAAGGCGCCAACGCGGATACAATCTCCAGGAGGGAGACCGCCGTAGCTGAGGACCCCGACCCCCAGAACAGGCGAGTGGCGCGCGCCGCGTGACAGTAGCCTGGCAGTGGACTGAGAATGAACAACGATCCTTCAAGGCCATCAAAGAAGCCCTGTCAGAGGAGGAAACAATGGCCTATTTCAATCCCAGCCGGGAATCGGAGATTGTGGTCGATGCCAGCCCGGTGGGACTGGGGGCAGTCCTCATGCAGGCAGACGAACTAGGGGTCATGAGGCCCATAGCATATGCCAGCAAAGCCCTCACCAACACGGAGAGAAGATATTCCCAGATAGAAAGGGAGGCCCTCGCCATCCTGTGGGGGTGCAAACACTTCAGAATCTACATCCTCGGCAAACCTGTCGTCGTGATAACGGACCATAAACCCCTGATTCCTATTTTGTCAGGAACATCATCCATGCCGCCACCCCGCATCGAGAGATGGATGCTATCCCTCATGGAATACGGCGTCAAGCTAGTATACCGCCCAGGTACACACAACCCAGCCGACTATCTTTCTCGTCATCCAGGCACAAGGGAGGCCCAGAGTCCCGCGGAGATGACTGACACTGGGGACGCCGTACACCTCGTCATTGAATCGGCCCTGCCCGTGGCCTTATTGAGACAGGACATTGCGGACGACTCGAACTCCGACGAGGCGTTCCTGAGGATGAAAAGGGCGGTGGCCACAGGAGAGTGGCGGGACATCCTTTTGAACAACGCCAGGAGGAACCCGGAGGTGCAAAGGGACTGCAACTGCCGTGGAAAGTTCGACACGAGCTCTCGGTGTCCACGGACGGTCTGTTGCTGCGAGGGCACCAGATCGTGATACCCAGGTCATTGGTCATGAGAGTCCTCCAGTTGTCCCACACAGGGCACCAAGGCATGGCCAAGATGAAGGCACGTCTCAGGCTGAAGGTCTGGTGCCCCGATCTGGAGCACAGGGTGGCCGAGTTTGTGAGGACCTGCATTCCCTGCCAAGCCACGAGTCCTGTGGAAAGAGGCCCACCCATTCGGGCCATGGAGCGGAGTGACGTACCATGGGGAACGGTGCACGCAGACTTCGGCTCGACCGGAAGGGGCCTATATTTCCTGGTGGTCACGGACCAGTGGTCGAGGTATCCGGAGGTGGAGCTCGTGGAATCCACCGCCAGTGATCACACCATCCTGGCAATGGACAAAATTTTCGCCACCCACGGGTTCCCCTTTGAGATCTGCTCAGACAACGGAGCACCGTTCCAAGGGCAGCGGTTTGCTAGATACTGCGAAGAACGAGGCATAAAGCACCGGAAGGTAACCCCGCTATGGCCAAGGGCCAATGGAGAGGTTGAGCAATTCATGCGGACACTGAACAAGATCTTTCGAATTTCTGTCAATGGAGGGGAGGACCTACGACACAATCTAATTGACTTTCTTCGTGAATACCGGTCCACCCCACATGGATCCACCGGAATCGCACCCGCCGAGGCGCTGTTCAGGCGAATACCCAGAGGGCTGATACCTGAAGCGGGAGACAGGCACCCAGGTGTGATCGATAGCGCACAGGTGACAGCAGAAAGAGCAGCGAGAAACGAGAACGAAACAACAAGGCGGAGGCTGCCAGAAAGAGAGATATCGGTAGGAGACACCGTCCTAGTCCGGAACAGGAAACCGGAGGGAAAACTCTCGATGACTTACGAAACCCAACCAATGGGAGTCACTCATGTCAAAGGGTCAATGGTCACAGCTGCGAATGTGCGGGGAAGAAAACCAGAAAAGTATCCTTCTTCAAGCGCATAGGACCTCTGGCAGCGGAAGAAGAAACCAATCCTGATCAAGGACAAGCACCGGAGGCGCTGCGTGGAGGCGGCGAACCGCCAGAGGACCCCGGGGGACCAGAGAACCCCGAGGGAGGTTCACCCAGGTACCCGCGCAGGGAAGGACGTCGCCCACCGCAAAGATTCCAGGATTTCATCATGGACTCAGCGGCATGAGTAACAAGCCCTGTTAAGTACAGTTTGATTTGAGCCACGTTGGCTCCCCTGTTTAATGTGTTTGTTGTTTGGGGGGAAAAGGAGGGATGTTGTGTACATAGTACACAAAGTGCGCATGCGCGGCCCGCCGGGGTCTGCGCATGCGCGCTGAGTTAATAAAGGCGGTGCCCGGGCAGTTCGCGCCGGAACACACAGACGGCTCCGGCGTGCGTTCTTGCGCGCCCGCCCGCGCGCGCTGGTACTCAGACCCTGGGGGGCCCGCACGCCATCACTGGGCTTACCCAGGTCCCAACATGTCCCATTATGGAAATTGTTAGCATGTGTAAAGACTACAGGGCTAAAATCAATGAATAAACACAGGCATATATTTGACATTGAAATAAGGAAGAAAACAAGGCCACTTTGGTTAGATATAAGGGCAATGAGAGGATCTGAAAAGAATGAAAAAAGAAAGAAACTAAAACTTTATTATAAAAACGTGCTAAGAGGGCACAGAAGCCAACTATCTCAAAATGATGCTGAAACAATGAAAAGGGCTCTCTCTTTGTGAAATGCGTCAGAAGGTGGTCTCGCTGGCACTGCTGGCGGAGTTGGAGGCACATTAGAGTTGCTGCCTGCATTCCCTCCAAGATGGCGCCCGTGAGTGCCAGCGGTTTGCTAGCTTCGGTTTGCCTTCCAAGATGAACTCCACCCTTGCGGCACTTCTCCCCTTAGAGGACGCTTTGTGCATTTTTGTTTACTAGGCATTGTTTTCATTGTCAAATCTGTCTTTCTTCTGGACACAATCTATAGTTTAGTTTCTGTCTTTCAGACCGCCAGCATTAGTGTTGTCAGTTTCCCCGCAGCACCCTCGCTGCAGCTGCCTCTTCCGGGAACGTGATCACGTTGCATAGCAACGGTACGAAGCAACAATATTTCTCTAGATACAGTTGTGCATGTTATCTTGTAAAACGTACGTGCAATTATTCTTGCAGACCACCGCTACTATCCGATCAATCGCTCTGCTTCCCCTGGAGGAAGGATTCACTATTGTTGTTCCGATCTTTATCCATGCGGGCCAGACTCAATCGCTCTACTTCCCCAGAAGGAAGGATTCACTAGTGTCGTCCCGATCCTCATCTATGGTACGGAATTTCTCACCACTCACCCTCAGACTAACCAGAGCACTTGCCTTAAACATTCACATTCTGTTCATCGCTACTTCTGCAAGAGACAAAGCTCTCAGTCTGGCGTCCTGCATATAGACTCCATGCTTTACTCTTTCACACCCTCACACTGCAGACAAAGATGGAAGCTTCTTCATAGGTGTTTAACAGTCAAGCTGCCTTGGTACTTACCCTCTCTCACTTCTGGTCTTCCCACTAAATACCAAACACACTCCCTAACTTTCCATTTTCTTTAACCTCTTCGATAGTTGCCAGTACCACATATCTGCTGACTACCGTTTGATCAGTGTTCAGTACACCTTTACCACAACCACTCTTCTGAAGACATCATCGTCCAGGGCTTTTTCCCCCAGAGGGTTTCCCTGGGGGATCTGTGTTTTCTGGCGCTGTATAGCAGCAGGGAGCACTCAGGGTCTTTAGGGGAATTCTCTCTCATTTCAGTTGGCGGTCTGATCCAGGTTAGTGATTTAAGCTTTGTTAACCATATCAGCTCTGGAAAGTTTAACACGGACAGACTAACCAACCTGATGCTAAAAGAACATATCGGGATACAGGTAGAGCATTTATTCACAATCTTTACTTAAATTCTCCCCTTGTCTTGGAAAGACGCAATCTTAATTCCATTATTCAAAAAGGGCGATAGATCGAATCCTATGAATTATAGACCTATCTCTCTTTTGGACGCTCTGGGTAAGATATTTGCCTCAATTATTTTGAGACAATTGACGGAGTGGACCAAGGATTAAGGGATACTAAATGCGCATCAGGCTTGGTTTGTAAAGGGCATTAGTACACAGCGCGGATTATGTTTAATAAAACAAATGTGCCGATTGGTGCGTTTGCAAACCTTACCACACCTTAAGCCCACACATGTCCCTGCGCGTCTCTTGTGCTGGTCTTCAGTGTTTTTTTTTCTTTCTTTCAGGCCACCATGGAAAGGGAGAAGGCACTACAAATAGTCCCTTCTCCCTGTTTCATGGCGGCCATTTTTTTGTTTACTTTTTTCCCCATTTACTTGAATGGCCGCCATGGAAAGGCAGAAGGGACTATGTGTAATCCCTTCTCCCCTTCCATGGTGGCCATTTTCTTTCTTTACTATGGCTGTCACAGAAAGAGAAAACAGACTGCATTTTCCTGTCCGCTGCGGCCATTTATTTTACTTTTTTTCTTTTGGTGGCAAAATCCAACGCGTCTTGCTGCCGAAAAAAAACACCATTCGTACCTCCGTCTAACTGGCCGGGGTACTAATGGCAATAAGCCCAGAGCCTACAGGCTATTATTGCATAACATAATGCCCCCGGGGCAGGCTCAGGGCTTATTGCTTAATTGGAACATCGTTAAATGGGCTCATACTTAATTAAGGTCAATGCCTGGAAGAACAACAGAAAGAACTATATGGCCTTTATTGATTTCCAACTTGCTTTTGACAGTGAGGACTGTCAACTATTGTGGCAGAAGTTGGACACTTGGGATTGCCCAAAACATCTGCTGTCAATGATTAAAGACCTCTACTCTGGGACCTCATGCAGGGTGAGGCAAAATAAAGAGGGTGATCTTTCAACAAGAATTCGGACTGATCAGGGTTTAAAGCAGTTGTGCATTTTCGCCCATGTGCTCTTTAATCTCTATATGAGTGATCTGGGCTCTCTAAAACCATAAGCTTCCCCCTCGACTGAATGGATGTCCTTTGCAGTGGTAGCTATATGCGGACAACCTTGTCCTGATAGATCAAACGCAAATTTGTGTGCAGAAATTTTTAAATGCATTGCAATCATTTGCAGAGAATAATTGCCTTAACATTAATGTTAAGAAGTCTAATGTTATGATTCTAAAGGCTCCAACATAACATTTTCAATGACGCATACAGAACAAACGAGTTGCCTGGGTTGACTCTTATAGATACCTGGGCTTTGCTATGAACACGAACAGTAGATACTTTCATATTATCTCCATCTTGAAATTGAAGGCCCAATCTCTAGCCACCCGGGGGATGTCTATCCATAAGAAATATGGTTGATTTTCTTTGGACCCAGTGTTAATATTTTATAAGCTCAAAGTGAGCCCCACGCTCACGTATCGGGCAGAAATGCTCTATGCACACCCAAAACAATCTGGAATAGGACAAAAGTCCTATTCTGGAAAATGTGTTATCACTTCTGAATTCTATCCCAGTACAATTTATACAGTGGGCTATTGGTCTGTCATTGTTGTATTTGAGTGTGAGCTGGAAAGCCCTTTTGTTATTTAGAAAATGTTTGATGGGGGATGGAAGCTCTCTGTTTGGCACCATGAAAGCAGCCATGGATCTGTTCTGTGATCATGCAGTGGGGGCATGGTCTCAGAGCTGTCGAGAATTGGCAGCTACAGCAGAGATGGAGATGGACCATTTGATTCTCCAACCAGCAAAAGCCAAAGTTAAGCGCCTGCAATTTGACTAGCTAGAAATTCAGTTAGAACGCTTGGCCTATAAATCCTCTATAATCCTGGGGAGAGAAACCATAAGGCTGACCAATAAACCAAACGTTCTTACTTATTTTCCCCGATTCAATTTTTAGAGCAATCTTTTTGAGATTACGGCAGCATATTCTGCCTACTAGAGAGATCCAGGACTCTCGCGAGTAATTGAACATAGTCTGCATATTTGCAGATATTTCTGGACTCCAGAGCAGCTGGAGACACTGTTCCACATTTTTGTTGAGTGTCCCAGTCTGACCGCAAAGAGAGCAATCTGCCTGGGTTATATTCGAGCACAAACAAACAAACCTTTTGAGACCTTACCTGAGGTCCGGCCCATCATGAGTGGTATCAATTGGGCCACTGAAGGCCTCTCGAAATATCTGGATGAGGCACTTAAGCCTTTTGTTATACAAATGCCATCCTACATACGTGATAGTACCCACATTTTACAGTCCTTGCAAGATATTATTTGGGAACCAGACTATCTGTTGGCAACAATTGATGTAGTTGCACTCTACACTAATATTAATCATGATTTAGCACTACAGACAATGGACTATGTGTTTAGGAACACCTCAGCATCTTATTCTGACCATGTATCTATGTTGAAGCAATTCTTACAATTTGTACTTGGGAACAATATGTTTATTTTCAATGACCAATTCTATCTGCAGGTGAGGGGGGTTGCCATGGGGGCCAAGTTTGCACCCTCCTTGGCTAACCTTTTTATGTCTTTCTATGAAGAAACGCATATCCTCAATCAAGTGCAATTTGTGTCAAATATTGTGATGTGGCGCCGTTACATTGACGATATTTTTCTAATTTGGAAAGGGTCTGAAGACTCTTTCACTACTTTTCTAGGTCATGCCAACACTAATAGGTTTGGAATTCGCCTTATTGGTCTTTTGAACTCATGTGAAATTGACTTCTTGGATTTACATATCTTTGTTGTAGGAAACACTGTACTTACCAATACTTTTAGAAAACCCACTGAAGTAAATTCAATTTTGGCTGCACAGAGCAATCACCAACGTGCTATTATTGATAACATCCCAACGGGAGAATTTCATAGAGCCAGACGTAATTGTACTCTATCCAGTGACTACAAAAGAGAATGTAATATCCTTAATCAACGCTTCCTCAATCGAGGGTATAAGAGTTCAGTTATTTACAAGGCTTACTCCAAATTCACCCAAACTCATCAACGTGACCTCTTGACTAATGTGACTAGGTCAAAAGAGCATCCCTCACATATCTCACTAATCACTCCATTCACGAATGATTCTTCATTGCTATATAAAATGGTTGCAAAGCATTGGCATATTCTAAGACTTGACAAAGATTTACAACCATTCTTGACTCCAAAGCCCAAATTTACTTTTACAAGATCACCTACGATCAAAAGTATTGTGAGTCCTTCATTTTTTGATAACCAACCAAGTTCTTCTATGTGGTTAAAACAACCGGGGGGTTTTCATAAATGTGGTAATTGTAACCAATGCCCTTGGGCTGTTGCTAAATGCAAAACCTTTTGTGACCATTTTGGAACTCAAATTCAAATACGTGATTTTATTAATTGCAAGACTACTCATGTGGTCTATGCTATCATTTGTACCTGTGAGAAATTGTATGTGGGTAGCACCATTCGTCAACTCCGTATCCGAATCCGGGAACACTTGTCTAGCCTCAAAATGCTTGAACCAAAGTCACCCTTGGCCGTTCATTGGCAATTGGAACATCAGCTAGATGACATTGCTGACTTGCGCTTTATTGGTCTGATGAAGGCTCATAAGGGGAAAAGGGGTGGCAACCTTGAGCTGAAATTGCGCCAAATGGAGGCGAAAATTATTTGCCTATTACGTTGTACCACACGGGGTCTCAACACAGACCACGAGATGTCTGTATTTCTATAATAATTCTGATTAATGAATCAAAATGGATTGTATGTTTTTTGAACAGGACATGGAGACGCACTTTGCCGGAGCCGCTACATCATGCTCGTGTGCACTGGCACCCTTAGTTTTAATAAAAAATTTTCCATTTCAATTTAAATATTTGATATGCCCTACCATTGGAATAGGTAGGTATTTGATCCTAATTATCTCTTTGAGTCCAAGATAACTATTATTTTGTTTGAATATACTTACGTCATCAGGGCGACGTTAACTGCGTTCTACGCAACGGACGTCACCGCTGTGACGTCTGCTGCTTCTTTTCTATTATTTCCTTCTCCTTTTTAATTAGTATTTGGTTACCGGCCACATATTAGTAGTTTTCTCTATACTATCCCTACTTGACGGCTTAGTCCTATTTTTATTTTCACTTTAACTGTTTGTTTACATCTGACGTCACTCACGCGACGCCAGATGCATGCGACGCAACCTACGTCACCGCTGTGACGTCGGTTGCCTTTTCTTTATCTTTTTCCAATGTCTGGTACAGATGACTGCTCTGGGGAATTCCTCTATAACTGTGACTGCTCGATCCAACGAGTGAGTTTGACCTTTTGCTGCTGAATAGTCAGTGATTTGATTCCATACTATCTGGCTGAAGTACTTAGATATTCTATTGATTGGTTTTCAGGTTATATATTGGTTACGGCCATCACGGCTTGGACTTGACACCAGCGTAATACTTATAACGCTCTGCTTCTTGTGGTATGTAGACTCGAATATTTTGGGCTATATCTTGTATTTTCTTACAATTATCAGCAATCCTTTGTTTCGAGTTGCCCATCTGACATTGATGCTTGTTCTACACAGGGATTTCCCATTTATTGATTTCTCCGATATACTCTGTGTTCTTGTGGTAAGCTCAATTTATTACTTTGATCTTGTATCTTTTGCATTAGCTATTGGTTTCTACTCAACGTGTGTCCTTTAACTTTTGGTGCCGATTAGTTCACAATTTCATTATTTGCATGGGTGATGTATGCACACCATGCTTGATTGGGGGCTCCGGTATTGTAGCGCATAGGTCAAGGAAATCCCCTTTTTTATGTGTTTCTTTTGTTCTTCCATTTAAGGAAGGATGTATTCCTCAAATGTTTAAGCATGTTTCTTACTGTATATTTTCTGTTTTTGTTTCATTATTTTCAACTACCGTTTGCTTCTGTTTACTCCACCCTCCAACCATGGTTTACGGTATGCCAATGATTCTTATTCATATAATATTATGATATTTGCTATATGTCACTATTTTTTTTGCTATATGTCACTACTATTTTTTAACTTTATGTGATATGGTCTGTATTTACTTTTTTCAAATTCAATGTGATTGTTACAATCTTTTGTATCCTCTTTTCTGTCATGAATAATATGATAAATCAAATGTTGCATGTGACTACTCAGCCTTGAAAACGACCTGCGTGTCGAAACACGTGTCGGCTGTTTCTGCAACAATTAAAGCATCAATTTTATAATTAGTGCTCCTTATTCATATGGTGTTTAGCGCATCTCCACCTCAACTCCCTTCTTGTACATATTTTCTGGTACCAGCCAGGGTGGACTGGCTGGCGCAGGTGGTAGTGCAGCTCACACTTCAATTTCTCTAGTATCAACACAAACAGTGAATACTAGCGCACAGACCTCGAATGCGATAATCCACATCTTTTTGTTTTACATTTATTGTCGTTAGTCTGCGCCTGCTGACCTTCACTGCACAATAATGGCTGATTATATGTCTAATAGAGACAAGGATAGGGCAGCATTATTTGCCCCTAGGGGTAGCACAGAAAATCCATTCAAACGTAATTCTTCAGTACCTGAGACTCTTAAACAAAAATTTATTAAACTCGAACGTCTTTCGAAAAAAGAAATCAACAAGTATTGGGAGCAAGCTTCGCTCACCAATTATCTTGAGAACAATCTTATCCCTAGAGGCTTACGGATTCTCACATTCCCTAATTTTGATCACGAAGAGGATGCGGATCTAGCAGAACAATGGGTAGATAATTTAAACCAAAGCTCCAAACATATGTTGGAGCTACTAATTTTACATGCGACTAGAGAGCATAAACGTGTTCTAACTAAGATTCAAGTAATTAAAGAGGAAATCAGTCAAATGCCTAATGCAGAAGAAACTAAACATAAGAATTTTGAAAAAATGAATGAAATCTTAGTTGAGTATCAAGACGAAATTAAGCTGCGTAAATTTCGTAAATATTTTCGTGACGATAAAGATTACCGTCAGGATAGAGTCTATACTTTTCAACCCAAGTATGATGATATCAACACCCATTCTAAACCACCTTCAGTAACTACTACCCCTGCTAGTTCTGATCCAGACTCAGAAACAGAACCAATTGAATCAGATGCTAATGAGGCACAGCCTGGTGTAACTCCCAATTTAAAAGGACAACTTTTTTTGGGCGAAATCAGGCGCTACAAAAAGGGCAATATCAGATTTGCCAACACCAAACAAGTCAGATTTACCAAACATCCAACCGTGTTTACTCCAACCATGCCAAGCACACCAGGGGCAGGAGGGGGGGTAAGCGGCAGCGGAAGCGGAAGTTCGGACGAGGACATGACTCGTTCAGGGATCTTGACGCGCTCAAAGAAACGTTTGGGACTATAGTTGATTCAGATTTGGTGATCAACCTTTCTGATCGTTCTTTGTCTCATGACGAGAATTCTGCACTCAATAAAGGTCTGTCTTTTTCTCCCAGCAGTGGTACTAATTTTGTGAATTTTCAGGTCGATCTATTCAAATTTTTGCGGAAACTCAAATTAAAAAAGTTTTTTGCTACTCAAGTCAAAATGTATCAACCGAAAACTATACCTGATCCCCCGAGTTCCTTCAGTATTGGGGATTTAAATGTAATTGAGACCCTAGTCACCCTAGATCGCGAGGTCTGTTCACAATCATGTGATGTTGCTCAAGATTTAAATATCAACCCACTGCATTTGAATCTCAAAGAATTGAAATCGAAGTCTAAATTTACACCTCAACTGCCTGCAGACAATGTCATTGAAACCTTCAACCAAGCACTCACACAAGACATCCATTCATATTTGGACAAACTAGTTGTCTCACATAAAAACAAAATAAGTAATCTTACTACTAAGCAAAGGAAAGCACTGCAAAACTTGGCCAAAGACCCTTCAATTGTTATCAAGGAGGCCGATAAAGGGGGCAATATTGTTATTCTTAATACTTTTGACTACATAACTATGGGTTGCAAACATTTGCATACCCCTGGTTGCTATGAAACTCTTGACTCCAACCCTGTCAAACGTGTGATAACTGGTCTCCTAGAATTAATTGACATCTGGTATCAAAGAGGTTTTCTTACTGATGATGAGAAACATTTTTTGTCCAACACTAATCCTACCATACCGACCATGTACTTTCTGCCGAAGATACATAAACCTTTTGAGACCTTACCTGAGGTCCGGCCCATCATGAGTGGTATCAATTGGGCCACTGAAGGCCTCTCGAAATATCTGGATGAGGCACTTAAGCCTTTTGTTATACAAATGCCATCCTACATACGTGATAGTACCCACATTTTACAGTCCTTGCAAGATATTATTTGGGAACCAGACTATCTGTTGGCAACAATTGATGTAGTTGCACTCTACACTAATATTAATCATGATTTAGCACTACAGACAATTGACTATGTGTTTAGGAACACCTCAGCATCTTATTCTGACCATGTATCTATGTTGAAGCAATTCTTACAATTTGTACTTGGGAACAATATGTTTATTTTCAATGACCAATTCTATCTGCAGGTGAGGGGGGTTGCCATGGGGGCCAAGTTTGCACCCTCCTTGGCTAACCTTTTTATGTCTTTCTATGAAGAAACGCATATCCTCAATCAAGTGCAATTTGTGTCAAATATTGTGATGTGGCGCCGTTACATTGACGATATTTTTCTAATTTGGAAAGGGTCTGAAGACTCTTTCACTACTTTTCTAGGTCATGCCAACACTAATAGGTTTGGAATTCGCCTTATTGGTCTTTTGAACTCATGTGAAATTGACTTCTTGGATTTACATATCTTTGTTGTAGGAAACACTGTACTTACCAATACTTTTAGAAAACCCACTGAAGTAAATTCAATTTTGGCTGCACAGAGCAATCACCAACGTGCTATTATTGATAACATCCCAACGGGAGAATTTCATAGAGCCAGACGTAATTGTACTCTATCCAGTGACTACAAAAGAGAATGTAATATCCTTAATCAACGCTTCCTCAATCGAGGGTATAAGAGTTCAGTTATTTACAAGGCTTACTCCAAATTCACCCAAACTCATCAACGTGACCTCTTGACTAATGTGACTAGGTCAAAAGAGCATCCCTCACATATCTCACTAATCACTCCATTCACGAATGATTCTTCATTGCTATATAAAATGGTTGCAAAGCATTGGCATATTCTAAGACTTGACAAAGATTTACAACCATTCTTGACTCCAAAGCCCAAATTTACTTTTACAAGATCACCTACGATCAAAAGTATTGTGAGTCCTTCATTTTTTGATAACCAACCAAGTTCTTCTATGTGGTTAAAACAACCGGGGGGGTTTTCATAAATGTGGTAATTGTAACCAATGCCCTTGGGCTGTTGCTAAATGCAAAACCTTTTGTGACCATTTTGGAACTCAAATTCAAATACGTGATTTTATTAATTGCAAGACTACTCATGTGGTCTATGCTATCATTTGTACCTGTGAGAAATTGTATGTGGGTAGCACCATTCGTCAACTCCGTATCCGAATCCGGGAACACTTGTCTAGCCTCAAAATGCTTGAACCAAAGTCACCCTTGGCCGTTCATTGGCAATTGGAACATCAGCTAGATGACATTGCTGACTTGCGCTTTATTGGTCTGATGAAGGCTCATAAGGGGAAAAGGGGTGGCAACCTTGAGCTGAAATTGCGCCAAATGGAGGCGAAAATTATTTGCCTATTACGTTGTACCACACGGGGTCTCAACACAGACCACGAGATGTCTGTATTTCTATAATAATTCTGATTAATGAATCAAAATGGATTGTATGTTTTTTGAACAGGACATGGAGACGCACTTTGCCGGAGCCGCTACATCATGCTCGTGTGCACTGGCACCCTTAGTTTTAATAAAAAATTTTCCATTTCAATTTAAATATTTGATATGCCCTACCATTGGAATAGGTAGGTATTTGATCCTAATTATCTCTTTGAGTCCAAGATAACTATTATTTTGTTTGAATATACTTACGTCATCAGGGCGACGTTAACTGCGTTCTACGCAACGGACGTCACCGCTGTGACGTCTGCTGCTTCTTTTCTATTATTTCCTTCTCCTTTTTAATTAGTATTTGGTTACCGGCCACATATTAGTAGTTTTCTCTATACTATCCCTACTTGACGGCTTAGTCCTATTTTTATTTTCACTTTAACTGTTTGTTTACATCTGACGTCACTCACGCGACGCCAGATGCATGCGACGCAACCTACGTCACCGCTGTGACGTCGGTTGCCTTTTCTTTATCTTTTTCCAATGTCTGGTACAGATGACTGCTCTGGGGAATTCCTCTATAACTGTGACTGCTCGATCCAACGAGTGAGTTTGACCTTTTGCTGCTGAATAGTCAGTGATTTGATTCCATACTATCTGGCTGAAGTACTTAGATATTCTATTGATTGGTTTTCAGGTTATATATTGGTTACGGCCATCACGGCTTGGACTTGACACCAGCGTAATACTTATAACGCTCTGCTTCTTGTGGTATGTAGACTCGAATATTTTGGGCTATATCTTGTATTTTCTTACAATTATCAGCAATCCTTTGTTTCGAGTTGTCCATCTGACATTGATGCTTGTTCTACACAGGGATTTCCCATTTATTGATTTCTCCGATATACTCTGTGTTCTTGTGGTAAGCTCAATTTATTACTTTGATCTTGTATCTTTTGCATTAGCTATTGGTTTCTACTCAACGTGTGTCCTTTAACTTTTGGTGCCGATTAGTTCACAATTTCATTATTTGCATGGGTGATGTGTGCACACCATGCTTGATTGGGGGCTCCGGTATTGTAGCGCATAGGTCAAGGAAATCCCCTTTTTTATGTGTTTCTTTTGTTCTTCCATTTAAGGAAGGATGTATTCCTCAAATGTTTAAGCATGTTTCTTACTGTATATTTTCTGTTTTTGTTTCATTATTTTCAACTACCGTTTGCTTCTGTTTACTCCACCCTCCAACCATGGTTTACGGTATGCCAATGATTCTTATTCATATAATATTATGATATTTGCTATATGTCACTATTTTTTTTGCTATATGTCACTACTATTTTTTAACTTTATGTGATATGGTCTGTATTTACTTTTTTCAAATTCAATGTGATTGTTACAATCTTTTGTATCCTCTTTTCTGTCATGAATAATATGATAAATCAAATGTTGCATGTGACTACTCAGCCTTGAAAACGACCTGCGTGTCGAAACACGTGTCGGCTGTTTCTGCAACAATTAAAGCATCAATTTTATAATTAGTGCTCCTTATTCATATGGTGTTTAGCGCATCTCCACCTCAACTCCCTTCTTGTACTTATATTCGAGCACAGTTTCTTTTATACTCTAATATTCAAATGTGATCCCTACTATGAAGCAGTCAGAGGGCGGGTGCCACTTTTACTGGTAGTGCAATTCTTTTTTAATAATTGATTTTTTGTATTAATTGGTTGTGTGAAGGCATCATGTTGAAGGACAAAGACAACAGATTCCAAATTCAAACAATCCATTTTTATTAACTTAAATGTCAGGATAAAAAAGGCCTAACTTGCTCTATGCTAAGGTGGGATTTCCCTAACTAAATAAAACTAAGGAGAGTCTCAGTCAAAGAGTTCGACTTAGGAATCTGTCTTTGCCCAAAACCTATGCCTGCCCTCACAACTATAACCATACAACGTGTAGGGATGTCAGCAACCAACAGAAAACAGTGTTCAACGCAAGGTACTGGGCTTCTTCCAGCTCCCAGCTTCATTTCAGCTCCCTTCCTGAAGTTTAAAACAGTTCAACAAAGTAAAGTCTCAACATCCCCTTATTTAGAATTAGAATACCAAGTAGTCTTTTCAGGCCTCTGAGTTTCCTTCCCCAAGTTAGGAGTCGGGATTCCCTTCCCCAAGTTCCAAATCACACAAAAATGACCTTGAGATGATAGGCCTCTAATCAGGACTCAGGGTTCCCCTCCCCATGTTCCAAAACACAATTAAAAAAAAAACACAAAATGTCTTTATCTTCCACAGTTTGGTTAATGTTGTTTTCAAAAGCACAGTTCAAATGATTTTGTAGTTTACCCAAAGGTTGAAATTGTCTCTGTGTATCAGGCTGCAGTGTCCTATGTCTGCCTGTTCTTGTCACCTCTTAATTTCAAAGATTTGGTTCAATTTAACAGCAAAGTCTTAAATCAGAAAACAGTGGTGCTGCTTACACAATTGTAAATGTGCACGTTTGTCATTTTCAATGGACAACTTAAAGGTCGGAAAATGAGTGAAGTGAATAACACTTTCCCCTTTTTCTTGAGTGGTTCATTGCCAGTAACAGAACTCTGCTTGGTGATGTAGCCAGTTAATGACCTCAATTACCTCATTTAAGTATTTATGTACATAGTGAGGTATCATTTTGTTTCCCCAAATAATTCTTCTGTGCCTGCGCATTACACAGAGAAGGAGTCAGAGGATCTCCCAATATACACCATTTGGATCTATTTGATCAAATCTATAATTACAGAAGCACATACGCTTCTGAAATATTTTTTTCCCAGGATATACAGTGAATTTATATACCGCCCAGCCCATAGTACTTTCCCAGGCAAGAAGGGCTGGGATTCAATCCATTCCCCTTTAGAGCTACTTCCCTTCAGAATTATATTTTCCCCTTAACATTATACTTACATAAACATGTCTTTTAGCTGTCTCACAGACAGATGGGCACCCTCTTAAGGACTGGTTCCATAATCCCCCTCAGTAACAGGTGGACATCGTCAATCCGCAAGATGGAGTTAACCTTCCTCCACAGCCTGGTTTCTCTTACAGCGCAGTGCTCGTTATACAAAATGTGTCAGAAGGAAAGCAATCTATTCTATTCTACTTTCTGATGTTGTCAATTCTTCTTTCTCTTGTTCCCATCAATCAGTCAGTCAGCGACCGAGTGAGTGTAGTGTGTGTGCGAAATGAGCCAGAAAACATGGCGCCGATGCGTGGCCATCTTTGATATTCACTTCCATTCAAGGCAATGAAACAGCAATGCAAGCCTACGTTTTCGTGGGCTCAGCAGGTAAACATGTATTTCTGCAGCGAAGACAAGGTCACATATTTATGTCAGATGTCCAAGCCGGGGAGAATAGTTATTGTATTGTCCACTGAAGGACATGCCAGAGAGGGAGTCGGAGCACTCTGCAGGTGCAGTGATAAGGGCTAAAGGGAAGGAAAGCAGGGGGAGAAGCTGTTTTTTTTCTGCTTCTAGCTGGAATATTCCACTCTGTTTGCGCCTCATGCTTATTGTCTGCTCTTCGGCCGAGGGCAGCATGCTATGCCATGAGGGGCGAGGATCGAAAGTAGCCCCATAAAGAGAAGAGGTTTTCCTCTTAGGAAAACAGTTAGAATTTAAACACCGGGTGATGCAGTCTCTCTGAGAGGGAGGACGCTCTGCTCCAGATCCTGTTAGAATGAGCAATCTCGTTGCCTACCTGCTGTGGGACTAAGCAGTGTTGTAGTGGCCGAGAGGAAGGTGTCTTCAGCAATTATCTTAACGGTGATGCTTTTTATCTTTTATTTATAATTGATTATATGTTTATTTTCCTTCATGTATATTTTGATTGAATAAAGGACCTATAATGCGCCATTATTATCATAACTATAACTAACGTTTCATGTGTAATTTTTCATCTACCTGAGTCCAATAACTGGTTTTTGCAAGGGCCAGGGAGCATAAGTACAAGGGTTCCCCACGTTTCCAAGCTAAAGAAAAACAGTGAGTTCCCAGAATTTATGGGTTTGGACTTTCACATATAAGAAATCCCTCCCTTTAGAGATGTGTTTCATTTCTCTAATCTAATTGGCCAGTGCATGTTATTGGATAATGTTCCTAAACTGATATCACACTAAGATATCCCCTTCACAATCCATGGGCATATTAATAAAGAGGGCAGTCTAATGGGAGCAACTTCTAAAGCCAGTTTCCCTCTCCTTTGATGTGATGTCATCTTGCATACTTTCAGAAACATCATGTTCCTCAAATGTGAACATGTCACTAATTATTTTGTCAGATTTCTCCCAGCTGAATCCAATGATGCTAGTCTGATTTCAGCACGACATCTGACATGGGTGTGACAGATTTTTATTTTTGTTCTCTGATACTTTTACAAAAAAATGCTATTCCCAGCACATAATAATGGCCTAACCGGCATGGACGCTGGAATACATGAACCACTAACGTGGCATGTTTCTGTGCAAAAATATCCACATTTAATATAATTTGAATAATTAACATAATATGAAAAAAGATTTTTACATTCAGCTGATAGTTTTTCATGCTGAAATAGTGAATTTTTTCATTTACATGTAATGGAATGAATCACAATAAGAAATTGCCTTAAATTCCCTGGCCTGTCAGCAGAACATTTGGTGTCATATAATGTTGGTTCCTTTGATGCTCCGAGCTCAGCCATTTACGACTTCTCAATGTGGCTGTCATGGGACTCCTTGTCCGAAAGCCCTTTTAAATGATGCTGCACCAAGACATTTCTTGACATGGTTCTGCCCTCTTGAATGATTCCACCATCTGCCTGTCCCATGCATCAGACTCCAGGTGTCTGAAGGTGTGAATTGCTTTCTTTTGGAAGGACCTGGTTGATTAGAAGGTCTGATAAGTTGGGGGAAGACCATTGCAGGCCACCTCTCATAGCCTATTTGCATTTTTAGGGAGTTTGTACATAGGCCCCTTGGCAGAATGAAGCTGTAAATGGGGCACAATTGTTTTTATTAATCAGGCTGGTTTTTAAGAACAAAGCAAACATTGTATCCTTTGATTCAGGCAGTAGCAGTTTCATTAATGTAACTGCTTTCCATGCTATATTGCTGGCTTCATTTACCAATGTAGCATTTCTTTCTTTTCCTCATTTCCACACTGTAATTGTCACTTGAAAGAGGGCAACATTATAACATGTTTGCAATCAAACTCCTGTCAAAGATCTATAATGTGCCTTTCATTTTCTAATGCTCTAAAGAAATAAAGTAGGCAGAAATTCGATTTTTACTGCTTCATTACATTCTGTGTTTTTAGAAAACAAAATGAACTTTTCTACAATTAACACAATTAACAAAAGGTTGCTGAATTCTTCCATGTGACTGAAAGGACCTATTTTCTTGGCCTTATCATTTACTGTGAACAAATACACTCTTGTAGATGGGCTGTTGACTTCACAATACTTCCTTGCACGTGTCTTTTTCAAATGCTTTGCGCAGGATTTCCTTCACATGTTTTTAAACAAGGCATTTGTATCTGCATTCTTGTATAGATTTTGCATCAGACCCCCATGGCCACCACTCTCCAACACATCTGCAGCCAGGAAGAGCACATTATCAAAGTACCTGAACACCATATGCCCACATATTCCCAATGTCAAGGCTGCTCCATTGCCCCCTGGCAATTACAGGAGAATATCATGTTTTTTTACTGAGCCTTTTGAGGCTGCTTGTCAACACTCTCTCCCCACTTGAAATACAATGCAGGCAATGCAGTCTGAGGCGAGGAGACAGGTGAGCAGTGTCTAGCCACACGTTTGGGGAGAGTGCCTATAAAAGAGTGACCCATTATATTGAACTGCTATCTGTCTACGCAATCTGTGGTTTGTTTTCTCTGTGTGCAGCCCTGTGCTTGAAAAAATGCAAATGTAGGTGGCACAGTGTAGAGAAGGCATATTACTACCCCAAAAATAAAAATCAGGTAAAAAAGAGCAGTGGTTAACTTCTTAAGGTAGAGCTACTGTACAGGAGCCAGTAACAATGGCTGCTTCATACACAAAGACTCATCAGCTGTAAGGCAGATTTGCACAAAAACAAAGGGAAAGCGCATTGGTCATGTAAAGGGGGCTCACTTTAGACACGTTGATCAATAGGGACTGTATTTGACTGTTGCAGGGACTGCATTGCCCAATGTAGCAGTTGCACAGCCAGCATAGTAGGTAGTCTATGAAGGATGGAAATACATAGTGACTGGGTGTATGACTTAGCCCTCAGCCATTTTTCCTGAACTACCGATGCCCAGCCCAACTTAAAAATCTACTGTGCACACACACACTGTAATGGGGCCCTTATGAAAGGCCTGAAGCACAGTAGAAACCCATTTCTATCTTGGAATTCATATAGTTGTTGTGCAGCTGCTAACTACACCTTTGGGGAGAGTGTTTATACACGGGAAAGTTCCAGGATTTGAGGGCATCATGAAATAACTATGCACATTTCTTTTAGAAAACACATAACACTCTGTTCAATGGCTGAAATACAAATGTATTTTAAAAAGAAGAGCATCAGTGATGAGTCTCAAACCCAGCACTCCTGGCAGCTTGTTCTTTTCCTGGGCGAGTGCTCTAACCATTAAACCACTAATACTGTATGGCCTGCACCAGGATGCTTATGTGTCCGAGACCGGTGCACCTGTGTGGGTTGTGGAAAGGGCATGCATGTGTAGGTGCTTCAACCACTGTTGAATGACAAAAGGGACTCCTAGTGGGGGAACAATAGACAATGACTTGCAAAGCTGTACTAACCGTGTAGTTCAGTATTTTGGGGATGTGCATATGAATGGGAAGATTTGGTTGGTTAAAAGAATATGTACAAATGTTGCTCTCGGGTACAGTAACCATCCTGACTGGCACCTTGTCAGTGTTGTGAAGTGTTGTGTCATTTATAATGTTTTGGTAGCTTCTCTTTTTGGAAACTGGAATTTGTTAAATCTTTAGAACCAGTTGTAAATGTACCTATTCATGTTTTCTACATACTCCTCCTGCACCACTGGCAGAATTAAGCATTTGAGCTTGTCCCTTGCTGTTTATGCATGCAGATGGGTTGACATGCCTTGGCCTGTGTACACATGGACAAGGCATTGTGGGAGCACAACTGTACTGTGTTGGTCTTCAGCTCTCTCTCCCTCCACCACCCACTCAGTGTGATGGTTGTTGGGAGATAGGATACTTGTGGTAACCACCTAAATGCCCAGGACACTTGTTTTTCATTCATTGTTTTGGTTTATATAAACCTTAACAAAATTTAAGTTACAAAAATTCATAACAGATAAAAACAGAATTTGAAACACAAATACATATACATTTTAAAACAGTAGAGTAATTGCACATATTAAATAAAATACCGTAATAATCACTTACAATTCGCTAATTCATACCACATTATACAATCCATACAATGCTTTCAACAAGTACATTATTTCTGTTCATTTTCAGGACACATTATTTCCAATTCAGTCACACCTGATAGAATAACTGTTTGCTTAGCTCCGCCCTAAACTCTAAGCGTTTTGCAGTGCTACAGTAATTCTCCCACACATTATATTAACCTATCAAGGAATTATTCAAGCAACTAAACAAATATTTTGTAAAATGTCATTTACCCTTATTTTCAAGGCAACTGAAGTCCCGTGCAGCATTTCACAACACAGCTTATCTCTATCAACATTCGTGGTATCTCTCACAAACTTTGAAAAAATGCAATTCTATGTTGCAAGAGGTTGGGACAAATCAAAAGCAGATGCATCAAAGATTCTATCATCCCAGCTTGCTTACAAAACCTACAATATATTTTCTCAACATCGTTCTTTCCCCGGATGTTCTGTATCTCGTTAGTACTTAATACATTAAACCTAAAACGCATGGTCTTGTTGCTAAAGGACCGCAAGGGATATTTAACTAAATATTCTTCAGGCCTAGGGGACCATTTCCAAAATGAAATTGCTTGGCAGTAAAGGCCTGAATTCAGTACAACAGCATTATTTTCAAGCCAATCAAAAGCTTTTAATATGTCTTTCACCTTCCCTGGATTACTAACCAGAGTTGGAAAAGAAAGTCCCATGTTTAACAATATGTTCTCACTGGTATTTTTCAGAGACTACATAACATTATCCTTAAACTCTTCTTTTAAATAGTAATACATAGATTCCTTCTCTGCAACCATACATTTTCTCATCAAGGCAAGTTTTATTGCATACACAATACTTGTAATTGATTGCAGGCCTAGTTACTATCGAATCAGTTCTATCGGAATACATTTTGGGATGAAGAACAGTATTTTGCACCATATCAATGCTTCCAATTGTCTCAAGAAAGGTAACAAGACATCTGGTAAAAACTCCAAACCATATGTTATTCTTGGAATAACTTTTAGGCGATAAAATTGGATACAGGGGGCCAATGTAAACTTCCCATATTTTCTTTCAAAGGCCCTGATTAGGTTCACAGACTCTTTTACTTTCAGGAGAAGGTTATCTTTTAGCACTGCGTGGGATTGAGAGCTGGTAAATACATAGCCCAAAAAAATGCAAATCAGCTTGGTTCTTGATTCTCACACCGCTGCAACCCCACGATAATGAGGATGGTCTCACTCTTTTACTACCGATGTGAAATATAATGGTTTTACTAGGATTGATTGTCAATTTCCTTTCTACTATAAAATCACCAAAGGCTGTAATCAATCTCTGCAGACCTATCTTTGTACAGTCGAATAAGAGCAAATCGTCTGCATATGCACCCATTTGACAGTTAGACCACCAATCTTTGGAGCAATTAGTCCACTCAAATTTAAAAACATACCCGCCTGTGAGACATACAGATTAAAAAAGGGTTGCTGCCAATCTACACCCTTGCTTTAAGCTGGTTTGTGTTGTTATTACATTTGACAGTAAACCCTTATTGTTTAGTCTCACTCTCATTACCGTTTCAGAGTACAGGTAAATAATTACATTTAACAGCCCAGTGTCAATCCCTAACAATGTTAAAGGTTTCCACAAGGTTGGCCTGTCTACTAGATCGAACGCCATTGTAAGATCCATTGACGCAATATATAGATTCTCCAATGATTTTAGTTTTACATGACTCAGTAATTGGGATACTATTAGACCACCCAAACCCGTCCCCAATTGTCTTCGAAAATCAATCTGTCTGCAATCAAATCAAATATAGCGTTAGCATCTATCCATGTTGTCAGCTTTTCCAAAACAGTGGCAGCAAAGATTTTCGATTCTACGTTCATCAGGGTAATGGGTCGGTAGTTTCTCGGACAGAGTCGATTACCTTTCTTAAAGATAAGCAGCACATAGGACATTTTCCATGACTCCGGTGTTGCCTTTTTAGTAGAAATGTCCCTAAACAATATGTGTAGCAGGTTAGACCACATTAAAGCATTGCTCTTTAAATTTGCAAACGACAGATGATTAGGACCTGGGGTAGTGGTGGATTTCGATTTACTGATTAATCTTACGATGTTAGGAACTGAAATATCTACGGACCATGTGATCTCACTACCATATGGGGCTAGCCACACAACAGTAGACTTCTTATACGCTTTCAAAGTATTCAGTCCGTATCATAGAGTCAATTGGATTGATCTGCAACTGCAGCTGAGAAATTTGGGTGCTGTCTATAACAGACCAATACATGCAGGAATTAGACCCCCTCATAGCTTTGAGCATTAGTTCCCCATCTTTTTGTGCAATTGAAGCTCTATGAGAAATAATCCAACTTTTATGGGCTTGTTTCTGTTGTTTGATCTTGATCTTTACATCCTCTGGCCAGAATTGACCCAGCTGTAACCCACATATGCCTTTTCTAAGTTTGGCATTGGCATCTTGATCATATACATGCTTGTGTCCCTTACTCAGACCTTGGCGCAGGGATGTAAATGACTTACTGCAATATAGTAAATTTTCTAAGTATTCTTTAAATGAAACAACAGAATACTTAGTTTCATTTCGTTTCATAAGGGAAAGATTCAAAATCATGTAGCAAGTTGAATTGAAACGGGCAATTTTACATGGGGTCCATTTCACACGAGAACTATTCTTACTTGCTTCAATTTGCTCAGGGAAAAACAGCACTTCTTCATAATCTTTTATCCAGGGGAGATCAAGGCAAAGCATGCCATGATCGCTAATGGGGAAATACACTACTTTTATTTTGTTGCATAGCGACATAACATGATCACTCACAAAAATGTAGTCTATGATGGAACTAACCCCTCTGGCTTGCCAAGTAGGTGTTATGTTAAACATGGGTTTCAGACCCCAACTCAACTCAGAATCGAGCCACATGCTCCCTCTATTCCTTTTATTGGAGTCTGTTGTTTCTCCAGACCTATGGTTTGCCAGGGCCGCCTGCATTTGACCCTCTGAGAGGTTACATTCAGCAGTTAAATCACCCGCAAATAGAATGACACCCTGTGGATTGGTGTCAAGCCACTTTCCAATCCGAACATTTAGGCACTCGAAGACATCATCCAATTTACAATCATTGACTACACCATTATTCCAGTAAATATTAAACATTAAGACATAAACACAACAGTCTTTAGATTCGATTTTAAAACTGGCAGATATGGTGAAGTCCATTATCATTGAATTAGACTCGAGCACAATTGTAGTTTCATTTCTATATGCCAAAGCAAGACCATACATGAGCCGACCTCTAGATCGTTTTTTAGCTGGTAAACAAATAAAACTAAAACCATCAAGAAGAAGAATGCCAGTTGCTCAGGTTTTTTGTAGCACAATAAAATCAAACGAATCAAACAGTTACAGGATTTGGTGTCTTGAGTAAATTGTTTGTTCCCCCTAGTGTTCCAGGTAACCAAACGAAAAAAATAACTCTTTGCTAAAGGGGTTTATGTACCAATTTGAGTTGTTCTATTGAATCTCTCAAAGAAAGCACCAGCCAGCGCCATTCCTGTATACCCTTTAACTGGGTACTAGCTTCATCTACAATTAAGGACACCTCATCTTGCTGAGGGATTGTTTCTACTTGTTTCACCTTTTTAATCTCTCTTGGCATATAACCAAGATTTCCAGCATTCTCGAATGTGATGTAAATGTAGTGAACAATATCGAACTCCTGTTTTTGCAGGGACCTAACCTCTTTTAAGCGAAGAGCTCTTACCAGGGGATATTTTATTATTGATCTTACATAGTCGTAACGATGGTTGTGAATTGTTACGCTCACCTGGTATCCACGGGGACGCCACCCAGCCCTGGTTGGATGATTTGCACTCTCGAACCCTCTCCCGGTCTCTTGGTAAGGCCTCTGGTTAAAGATGGGTCTGCAATATAGGAGAGCTGGATTCAATACCAGATTGTCTTTATGTTTTCCCACCTCCCTTGGCCTCAACTCCTTCCTCCCCCTTGGGCCTTCTCCTCACCTTAATATTGTAAAAGGTGGATTCTCCGTCCTGCTCCTCGTGGCAGGGGCGCGTAGATGTGGGGGGCGAGCAGCGAACCAAGTTACTTCACTGGTGCAAGCCCCCCTGTGGGAATCCTGGCCTGCTGCGACTCCGTAGGTTTGCTGCTTTACAGTCTTTATATGCAGTTCTTATGTTCCTCTTAGTTCGAATAATAATGTCTTGCTTCGTTCCTTTTAGGTATGAAAAGATATTTTGGTGTTGTCATGCAGTTTGAAGATGAGCATGGGCCGGTAGGCAAAAGCGCGGTGTGAGCGATGCTGTGCAGTGAGTAATGCGCAATGCGCGGCGCTGTTTCGCCTTTTATATTGCTAACCTGTGTCTTTTCTCTCCTTGCAGGGTGGGATGTTCCTCGCTGAGCGCCGTAATGTTCCAGCAATGATACTGACCAGGAGATGACTACCCACGTAAGAATTGTGTGGCTTTCTTCATTCGGGAGGAAACGTGAGTAAACGCTTACTATTGCTGTCTTTCTTTCTCCTCTTTCCAGGTTATGGTATTCCAGGATGCATGCGATGCAGATTATGGAGGTCATACCTTCAGGTGAGTGGACCTGAAGTCAGCGATGGATTGAAGACAGTATACTGTTCCAGGTAAGTTTCGTAGTGTTCTTTCTCTCTCTGCAGGTCCTTGGTTTCAGGTAAACTGGCATCAAAGAACTGGACACGGTGAGCGTTACGCTGGCCACAGCAGAATAATACAAAGCATGTTCTGCTGTTTGGGTGTGGTTTAAATAGTCTCAGGTAAAGTAGTCCAGGTAAAATAGTCCCAGGCCTGCCACACCCAACGTAGTCCAGGTAAAGTAGTCCCAGGCCTGCCACACCCAAAAGACTGGACTGCATAGTTCAGTTCCTTGTAACTGAGCTATGTGTGTGCCTCCATGTTGGCTGAACCCCCCCAAGTTAAATAGTCCCCAGTAAATAGTCCCATTCTAATGTTGGTCTTCATGATGGTTATGAGCCTGGTGCCAAAGGCACCAGGACTGACTCCAAGAGAGTCTTGGATGAGGTTTTAAGGCCTTTGGCCTGGCCCTAACTGGAAGGCTGACTTGCCAGTGAGGGCCAGGGGCAAGGGTCATGACATGAATAAAATCCACCAATTGTATATCAGAGGATGTAATTAGGCTGAGTTCTTTAATATCATTGAACAAGTTTAGAATGTATTGTATGTTGAGTGCTCTAGAGCCCCCTTCCTCAAATACATTGTATAGAACTAGACTGGGCTCATTAGGAAAGGCTGGAACCCTATGAGCACCAACTGAGACCTCATTACGACTGAAACAGCTGACTGGATTCAAAAGACTTTTGTTTGCCTCCATTATTCCTTGAGCATTACACCCCTTATCCCTACCAAGCGGGTAGTTAATACGGTCCGCTATGCTTACACCTGTGTTTATCTGGGGGGGATTTGCATCAGCTTTCGTCTGAGCAGGGTATGAAATTTCTTTAACAAGCAAACCATTATATCCGTCTCTCATTTTTTTATCCAAGATAGTTTCAATAATTGTACTTAGTGTGTATTCGGTTAAACCATTCATTATACCACCATCATCCATCTGTGAATGCTTCGCATCTACTAGGATTTTTTCCCCGGTATTACTCTGACTGGGGTCAGCTCCAGCACTCTCAAGCTGTCAAGATTGAATACCACTTCCCACATTATTGTAAGTTTTACTAGCCACCGTAGAAGATTTTAAATCATCCACACAGATTATAGATTTTTCATTTAAAATAGTAGACAGCACAGACCATACAGGACCAGCCGAGATGGGAGTATTGGCTTGTGACGGTGCTTCAGGATTTTTAAATATGTCAAATATGTCTATCACGCCCCGTTCCATTATTCTGAGATTTCTATCGATGCAGGCTGATGTCTCATTCTGTTTTAATGCATCAGACGTACCTTCTATGTAATCACAGGGAATGAAAGTTCCGGGATCAGCTACATTAGCCTTCACAGTTTTAAACCTAGTTTTGGCTGCAGTTACACTGTTCTCTTCTCATAGTTTTACACTCACAAGAGCTTACTTTTGTTTTTGGTAGTCTGCAAAATCGTTGCGCAAATCCATGGCACGCATGAACTTTCGGGACGACACATTTAAGTTCTTGCCAGCAGACATGTTTTTTTAACATTTTGATTTTCTCTCTTTTTTCTTAGACGTTTTCACCTCAAAGTGGTCAGTGTCCTTGCTTGTGGTGATTACACCATTGTTAATGGGCACTGGGCTAGTTTGACGTTGAGTTGTACAAGCCGTGACCCTTTGTGTTTTCTGGATATTAACAGAGGTCACCAGTTCGGATGCTATTACCATGCCTGGTGATTGGATATTAACTGCTTTCTCCCTAGAAAGCTTAACTTGAAAAGGTAGCTTATACTCAGTGTTTGCTTTTGACTGAGAGTCAGAAACCCACTCTGACATCATCATCCGACATAACTCCGGCAAAGATGTTAACGCCATGACTATTTCATTTAGGAGTCTTGAGTGTTTTTTTAGTTCCACCAGCATCGTATAATTTTTGTTAGAATGATTAGTGTTCTCAGTGACACACTCTTTAACACCAATTACATTGGTTTGGTAATTGCTCCGGTATTCAGCAACGTTATCAAGGTGTTGTGAAAGACCTAACATCGTAATTTCACCCATGTTGAAAATGGGAGGAGCGTTTGCAAATATATAACTTGAGTTCAGGACAAGGGCTGTATATACATTATCACTGTTATTAATTGCTTTTTTCCCTCCTTCCCCAAATAGTGATTGTGAAAATTCAGATAGAGCGTTGTTACTCAGAATCGGGGCCACACCCCCTCCCAAAGAACGCAGTTTGCCACACTTTAATAGGTGATCATCCGTGTCAGAAGACCCTGGCAATGGCATTGCTGCAGCCAATGCCATGCTCGTACGTCTGGTCATTACTGTGGTTAAAGTAATGGCTTTGCGTTTCATTTTCCCATTATGCGAGGGCATTATTAACACTCCGTACGTGATTAGGCAATGTTAGGGCCCAAGGACAAAATCCAGTAGAGGTGGCTTGACACGTTGTGATGCAATTGAGTCTTTCTGACAATATACCCCTCAAGAGTACAAAAGGACAGATTGAGGTGAGTATTGCCCGAAAATATTGGTACACCCTGGTACTCAGATAGCTGGCTGCAAGAAAAATTAACCAAGTATTAACATTTGGCTTAAGGCAATGTAATCTCAAAACAAGGTGAAGAATTGATACTCACAAGCAAGAAAATCAGAATGGGACTGAATAGTTCCAAGCTAGATTGGTGAGTATCCTGAAACAAGAAAGGTAACTGTTACCAGGAGGACAGAAGAGTAAGAAAAAGGAAGAACCAAACTGTATGTGCTTACCAAGTGAGTGTTCTGGGTAGAAACAGCAGATGTAGTTTTGGGAAGGAAGTGGTAGTCCTGGAAACACAATGTCCTGTTTCCTATTCCCACCTGCACAAGGACGCCTAAGGAGCCTATTGATCCTTGCGCCGTTGCGCTAATGTCATTTGATCCTTGCACCGTTGTGCTAATGTCCTTTGATCCTTGCGCCGATGCGCGGAAGTCCTTTCTGTTCCTTAAAGTCTTTGGGCGGTAAGAAAATAAGACGTAGCACTGAATGTAGTTGGAGCAATCTAAGAGACTTAGGTCTTGGCAACAGGTAAGATGTGAGGAATGAGACAAGGCAGTCCGTGGACGTTCTGAGGTAGGCAATAATCAAGTAAGACGTTAGGAATGAGGCGAATGCAGACTGTGGCCGTTCCGGGTCTGGCAATGAGCAGGTAAGACGAAGGCAATGACAAGAACAAGGCAGGAAAGTCACAAAGAAAACCAGGGATTCAAGGAGCCAGAAGAAAAAGTAACAAGATGCATAGCTTAGGAAATGTACAAATTCAGAAGCACCGCCGCGCGCGGGGGCAGGGCTTAAATACCGGTCAGCTGACTGCACGCATAACACGGCGTCATAGGCCTGAACACCTACGTGAATGCAAAGGGCACCAGCGTCTCCAAGGCAACCCATAGCGTTTCCTGAAAGGGAGCAGGAAAAAGACGAACCAAGATTTCTAGGAGCTAAAGAGAGTCCCGCTTTAGAGTGAAAACTGTTTTGCTCTTCTGTGAACTCTGGAATGTTAAATCTTATGCAGGACGATCTATGATCAGATGAAGAGACATTTAATGGAACCCTGACAGGCAAGCACCGGTGTATACACTGAAATGGAATGTTGTTTCTAATTACCATCCTCATTAGTGAGGCATCAGCTCCACAACTTTTTGTACACCCACAAGCAACGAACGAATCAACAGCCCAGCAGGGCCAATGTTCTCAGTTACGGCAGGGAAAAGCTGGAGCTCCACAGGCCAAACAGGCACAACAGGCCACTTGAGAAGCCACTTGCTGAGGTGCGCACGCCAATGGCGCGCGGCCTTGCTGTTAAATAGAGTCCTCCTCCTCCTCTGTGGGCATGGCCTATGGGTAAACAGATAAAATGCTATTATACTACCCTTTAAGACTATATAGTCAGTAACAGTTATCACCAACAGTGATACATATGTTGTGCAAGCATTCACCAAGAGTTACAAGTCCAGATATATCCACGTGTTGACATGAACTTCCACAGTTCCAGGAACAGCGAGCAACGAGGCGAGCAGCTGGACAGGCACAACAGGCCACTTGAGAGGCCACTTGCTGAGGCGCGCACGCTGATGTCGTGCGCCTCGCTGTTAGAGTCCTCCTCCTCTGTGGGCGTGGCCAAAAGTTACAAGTCCAGACATATCCACGTGTTGACACGAACTTCCACAGATCCAGGAACAGCGAACAACGAGGCGAGCAGCTGGACAGGCACAACAGGCCACTTGAGAGGCCACTGGCTGAGGTCCGCAACATAATCTGTATGTCTCACAGGCGGGTACGTTTTTAAATTTGAGTGGACTAATTGCTCCAAAGACTGGTGGTCTAACTGTCAAATGGGTGCATATGCAGACGATTTGCTCTTATTCGACTGTACAAAGATAGGTCTGCAGAGATTGATTACAGCCTTTGGTGATTTTATAGTAGAAAGGAAATTGACAATCAATCCTAGTAAAACTATTATATTTCACATTGGTAGTAAAAGAGTGAGACCATCCTCATTATCGTGGGGTTGCAGCGGTGTGAGAATCAAGAACCAAGCTGATTTGCTTTTTTTGGGCTATGTTTTTACCAGCTCTCAATCCCACGCGGTGCTAAAAAAATAACCTTCTCCTGAAAGTAAGAGTCTGTGAACCAAATCAGGGCCATTGAAAGAAAATATGGGAAGTTTACATTGGCCCCTTGTATCCAATTTTTTTGCTTGAAAGTTATTCCAAGAATAACATATGGTTTGGAGTTTTTACCAGATGTCTTGTTACCTTTCTTGAGTGAATGTGAAACATTGATATGGCGCAAAATACTGTTCTTTATCCCAAAATGTATTCCGATAGAACTGATTCGATATCAACTTGGCCTGCAATCAATTACAAATATTATGTATGCAAAAAAACTTGCCTTGATGAGAAAATGTATGGTTGCAGAGAAGGAATCTATGTATTACTATTTAAAAGAAGAGTTTAAGGATAATTGTATGTAGTCTCTGAAAAATACCAGTGAGAAAATATTGTTAAACATAGGACTTTCTTTTGCACTCTGGTTAGTAATCCAGGGAAGGTGAAAGACATATTAAAAGCTTTTGATTGGCTTGAAAAATAATGCTGTTGTACTGAATTCAGGCCTTTACTGCCAAGCAATTTCATTTTGGAAATGGTCCCCTAGGCCTGAAGAATATTTAGTTAAATATCCCTTGCGGTCCTTTAGCAACAAGACCATGCGTTTTAGGTTTAATGTATCAAGTACTAACGAGATACAGAACATCCGGGGAAAGAACGATGTTGAGAAAAAATATTGTAGGTTTTGTAAGCAAGCTGGGATGATAGAATCTTTGATGCATCTGCTTTTGGTTTGTCCCAACCTCTTGCAACATAGAATTGCATTTTTTTCAAAGTTTGTAAGAGATACCACGAATGTTGATAGAGATAAACTGTAGTGTGAAATCCTGCACGGGACTTCAGTTGCCTTGAAAATAAGGGTAAATGACATTTTACAAAATATTTTTTTAGTTGCTTGAATAATACCTTGATAGGTTAATATAATGTCTGGGAGAATTACTGTAGCACTGCAAAATGCATCAGGTGTGACTAAATTGGAAATAATGTGTCCTGAAAATGAATAGAAAAAATGTACTTGTTGAAAGCATTGTATGAGTTGTGTAATGTGGCATGAATTAGCGAACCAACAGAGATGGTTGTCCATGTCCTGGGCACGTCGGCTAAGGACGTGACCAGGAACATCCTAGCTGCATTAATTTTAAAATTGCTGTGCCCCTGCTAAAGCAAAATCTGCAGCCTTAAAGTGGTAAGTTAGGCATTTGTTTTGTGAAGTGGGTCGTGCACTTGTGATCATTGTTTGATAGATAGTGAGTTGCTTTGAATACGATACCTAGGGCTAAGTTCTCTTTTCCTGGTAATGCAGAATGACCCTTCAGCTCAGCTAGTCATTTCACCCTGTTGGAGCCCCGTTGCATATTGTATCACTGCAGTTCTGTTTTGCTTGGAGACGGTTAAGGGTACCTTTCTATTTGCGACCAAATCGTGGGCTTTGTTGGCTGGAAAATATTTGTCAACTGGTTCCTTCCACCAAGGCATTCCATGTCCAAGGCAGCTTACTAGTCTTTCATAGGGACTCTATTTATTTGGCGCATGCTCTGTGTTAATTATATTGTTGATTGAAGACCAATTTAGTAAGTATATGTGTTGTTTTCTGGAAGTGGCGTTGATAATTCGGAACCCCAAAACTCCATGTCAGTGCCTAATTACCAGTGTTCTCTTTGGGGTGAAGGTACTGCCTGCATTGTCAGGTGGCTCACCAGTATTTTATTTGTATTTCCTGTTTAAATGGCGCTGGGATCCTGCTTGACTCTGTACATCAGGTGTGTGAAATCACTTCCCCTACCCTTGGCATTTTGGTGAATCGATGTCCCTGCTGGGGCCCTGTTCACAATGGCAGTGGGGGAGAATCGCCCACTGGCCACAAAGGAAGTGTCTGGGACCCTGTCGATTGCAATCAGTCGGGAAGAGGAAACCACTGGTGATAGAGGAAGGTTCTGGGACCCCAAAAAAGAGACATTGAAGCAAGGTACAAAGGCAATAGATATATATCAATCTGAAAGCTCTGACTATCAAGGGATACCAGGAGAAGGGAGTCTCTCCTGGCAATAAAGCAGGAGCAGAAAGACAACAGGGGAAGGGAGTCGTTTCCTCTGGCTTTGGTGTATCAAGAACAGACGAGGAGAAGGGAGGCTTCCTCTTGTTATGGAGATAAAAATCAATTTGGTGACACATTGGGAAATTAGTCTTTCCCCCTGGTCTTTTTGGGCAGTACATCAATACATACCAGGGGAAGGGAGTCATTCCCCTGGTTCTTTTGGGACTTGCACAGAATCACACCAGGAGAAGGGAGCCATTCCCCTGGAGAGAACATTGTCTAAAGACTGTTTTTAAACCTGTAAATTACCCCTGGCGTTTGTTTGAAGGAACATTTCAGAAATGGGGGAAGGAACTTTGTGTTTGTTTACTCTTGAGGTTTATAGTGTATTTATGTATGTATGTATTTAAATTTGTTAAGAGCAAGAAAGAAAACCTGTCCCGAAGGCATCTGGGTGCTATTAGAAGACCTGAAAAAGGGGCATATCAAGAGCCTAGAAAATAAATGTTTTTAAAGCTCTACGGATGCATAAATGGTCCGGTACATCGCTCAAACTCAGTGGGAGAGAATTCCACAAAGTGGGAGCCGACGAGATGGAGAAAGAGCGTCCTCCAAGCCTAGCCCTACGAAAGCGTAGAACCATCAAGAGGTTTTTACCTGCAGAGCGCAGCCTGCACGCCGGGACATAGTTAGTAAGTTTAGAGCGAAGAAAGACAGGACCTATGCACTGAACTGAACAGTGACCTTGAATTTAATCCGGCTTCTAACCGGGAGCCAGTGAAGCTTGGCTAACAATGGACTAGAATGGGAGAGCTTAGGGGCCCCCAAGGCCAGATGCGCTGTTGCATTTTGTAGAGTCTGGAGTCTCTGGATCAAAAAATCCAGCTTGCCCAAAAAGTTGCCATTACAGTAATCCAGAAAGCCCATGACAGAAGCTGTAACCACCAAAGAGCGATGGGCAGGCGGCAAGAATGGCAGGACTTTCGGCAATATTTTCAGCCTAAGAAAGCCGGAGTTACAAACTGAAGAAATTTGAGCTGCCCGTGAGCCAGAAGAGAAGCTTTATCCCTAGGCTTTTCACATAGCTACTAGGGCAGGACAGGGGCCAAGTGAATCAGGCCAGAAGTCAAAATTCCAATAGGACAAGGGGTCTGTGGACCCCACCACAAGGACATCAGTCTTTCCTTATTTAACATTATCCAGTTCTCCGCCATCCATACCCCAATCTCGGCACAACAACCCCTAGTTTCAAAGGGGGAGCAAGGCTGAGGCACCAAGGTGGACGATCAGCTGAGTGTCATCAGCATACGTATAAAAACGTATGCCGTGAGAGGAGATGAGGTCTGCGAGAAAACGCAAATAAAGATTAAAGAAAAGAGAAGATCCCTGAGGAACCCTGCATGATACTGAGAAAGGGGCAGAGGAAAACGGAAACAGAGAAACAAAAAAGAAACAAACCAGGCCAGAGGAATGCCTGCCATCCCAGTCTGTTTAAGACGCTGGAGTAAAATAGCATGATCGATTGTTTCAAATGCCACAGAGAGGTCAAGGAAAATCAAGGGTCTGACCTCTCAACGATCTTGCATTAGTGCCAGGTCATCGAGTACCGAAATCATAACTGACTCAGTTCCCATGCATGGACGAAAGCCTGCCAGACAGAAATGAAGGTGACCTTCTGCTTCTAAAAAACTGGAGACCTGAGGTGTAAAAATAGTCTCCATAAGTTTCATGAGGATGGGCAGCAGTGAGATAGGACGATAGCTGTCTGGGAGTTGGGGCTTTTTCAACATGGGGGAAACCACAGCGTTTTTTTTAGAGAAGCCGGAATAACAACATTACTGAAAGAGTAACTAAGAGCAGCAGTAAAAAAAGGGACACAATCAGACGGCAGGGCTTGAATCAGATGTAGAGGGATGGAATCCGAAGGGGATGCCGATTTCAATTTGCCAATGGCTTCCACAACAGTCTCATTAGTCACAAGGTCAAAGAGAAAGGTAGAATATGTTTCTTCCGAGTGTGCTGGTGATACAAAATTAACACTTGAAGCACATGGTCACGCTGCTACAATGACATTCCTGATTTTAACAATTTGTTCCTGAAAAAAGCAGTTGACATGATCGTAGACAGCTTGAGAGCGAGAGGGGTCTACCAACGGAGGCCGTGATACCGACAGCTCCTTAGCTATCTTGAAGAGCTCATGTGACGAGCAGGCAGCAGAAGTAAGATGATCAGCATAGTGCTGAGACTTAGCACTTTTAATAGCATTCTGATAGACAAGAAGAGCTGATTTGTAATTGGCTCTAGTTTCTAAATCAGAGCTCAGAAGCCATTTACGTTCAGCCCTCCGGGACGCTTGCTTCAGTAGCCTCAAATCGGCTGTGAACCACAGGGCCGATGTCTTTGCCCGGCAGATGCCCCATTTCATAGGGGCCATGGTGTGAGGGATAGAAGTAGGTTTTGACACAGGATGGTGGTTTATTCTTTGACGGACATCGTGACAGACCCTTTTAGTATTAATTATGAGGCAGGGAAACCCCTCTTACAAGTTAGAGATAGCAAGGACTTCTTTTCTAATTTTTAAAATAAAAGTCTATAACCAAAATATGCCACCTTTGTGTCAATTTCCCCCGCCCACACCCTTAAAGTAGCTAGTGGAGGGTACGTAATGCTGGTGTGATATGTTCAAATCAGTAATCAGTGATAATATTGCCTTAAAAAATAAAGATGCAATATTCAGAGGTGAATAAATAACCAAATACTTAAATATCTCAAAAAATGTCATTGATTATGTATTTATATATAATACTTTAAAATATGGATAAAATGTCGTATATAGTTCTTGGACTCAATTATTTATTACTAGCTGGGATACCCGGCATTGCCCGTGTCCTGATCGAGTGTTGTCTCATGTGCACTGGAGGATGTTGCTCTTGTCCTCATGTCAGCAAGTCTTGCTTCAGTTTACTCTGTTGTCTCATGTGCCCTGGAGGATGTTGCTCTTGTCCTCATGTCAGCAAGTCTTGCTTCAGTTTGCTTTGGCATCTAATTTTCCCTGGAGAAAGTTGCTCTTGTCCTCTGGTCGGTAAATCGTGCTACTGTTTGTTGATGTGTTTCAGAAGCTCTTGATATTGATTTTTGATTTGCATCAGATAGACTTTTTCCAAGGGATGTTCGTTTTTTCTGAGGCATGTTTCAGTTACTCAATGGCTTCAGCACATTTGAGAAAATGTCCAAGAAAGATTGATTGATTGTGTTCTCTTCTCATGAATGAATTTAAGTAAACTGTAAACTTGCCCTTTCCCATATTTGGAGTCGCATGATAAAAAAAGATAATTTCTTTTTCAAAATGGATTCCTTTATAAAATGCTTTAATAAACACTTTCAAACTGTATAAAGTAGTAATTCATTTCAAAGGAATAACCAACACATCGAACATTTTGCTTCGGACACTTTTCAAAATGTTGCCTCCTTCTAGTACCTACTGTAGTGAATCAGAGTGAGCATCAGTAAATGAGGGTGTCTAAGGAGTGAATTGTTTGCATCCAAAGGTAGACTCCAATATTGCCTTAGACAAATGAGGAATCCATGTAAAATTTGGTAGCAGTTAGTTCAACGGTGTGGATTTGTATAGCCGGACTAACATATATATTTTTTTCATATACGTTTTTTACATCCAAACATGGACTATGATCTTGCCCCAGACAAAAGAGGAATCCATGCAAAATGTGGTAGACGCGGGTTCAACAGTGTGGATTTGTATAGCTGGACAAACATACACACATACTGTCGGGGGGAAATTCTCCCGGGGTCGGCTGGGCCGTCCGCGGACCTCCGGGCAGGGAGGCCCCAACTCCTCCCGTATATCCCAAAAGAGATAGAGTATGAGACACACGCAAGAAGCAAGGTGATTCTGCTGTTTATTAAACAAAAAGGCAGGGATGGGTCAAGGATCGTACGCGTCCGTCCTGACACTCTCTCAACATTTGTGGGGCTCGCAGGCCCTTTTTACCTTAGTATGACGCGCTGCTTGCGTCACCTTAGAAAGTTAGCAAAAAACCTATCGCCACTCTGGATTGGTTCCCCGAGTGGTAGGGTTAGTATAGCATACGTATAGAGAACGTTGTTAGTGGTTAAGGGTCAGTCAGGTGGTATACTTGGGTCGTCCCTTCAGTTTGATACATAAAAATTGTTACATGAAGACCCCTGAGGATTGGTCAATGTTAATGGCGTCAGTGATAAGGGCCCCATGTTCTGATTGGTCCATCCGCGAGCCCCCCAGTCTGGGACCATCGCTGTTCCCAGCTCGCGGTGCACCTGTCATTTGCAACAATGTTTCACTATGGGTATGTGCAGACAATGTGAGGATTTATTCATAAGCAGGAAGGCCGACTACTCCCACCGCCGCAGATGTCCATTGAGTCGCTTAATTGTATCTGCCTGTGTCTTGAGACGGGGGATCCAGGCGCCTTCTTCCTCCTGGGCTTGGCACCCTATCAGGTTCGGCTTGGTCACGTGAGGTGGGACCGTAGTTGAGGCAGAATTCTGCACAATTAATATTGCATTTTTCACTGTGTGCCTGGCTTATCTTGCAGGTGTGACCTTGGCGTCGGCTTGCGGTATGAGAGTTTGCAACGTTGTGCCCTTGACTGTCTGCTTTCGCTGGGCTCATTCTGCAGGGTCAGCAACCGAACTCTTGCTCATTCAATGTTCATGGAAGCTTTTGCTTGCGGCCTACTTGGGCCTGGTGCATAGGTGGAACCGTTTGATACAGAGCGCTTTAGGTTATGGTATCATATTGCTCTATCCCCAGTATTGTGTCTTCGTTATATTTCTCATTATGATACATGGGTTTAGGAGAAGCGTGAGCAAGCCTTTTTAGATGAGTTCATTGTGCGTCTTGCGTTTCTGCATTTTGAAAGGCCTATGTGGAAAATAATAAAGATGCACGTCCGTGGGTGTGTCCGTCGCCTACGTCATAGCACTGAGTATGTTCTTCGTGTGGATTGGTGTGGGAGTGTCCTCTGTGTATGTTTGCACGGGTGTGCTGACCGTTGGCTAGGTCGTCATGGCATCTCTAACGATGTGTTGATTTGGTGCTGGATGGTTCAGTCGAGTCCATCCATGCCGCAGGTGTCGGCATGTGCAGGGCAGGCTGGTGGGCAGGCGGGTGGGCACGCGAGTGGGCACATCCGTATGTTCTTGTACCAGGGTATTTGGTCATCTGGTAGATGGGCAAACTCCTCTCGTGGCGGGTGTCTGGGCCGTGATCCTCTAGGCCAGGGTTGAGAGGGGATTGGTGGGAGCCTTTTGTTCACTTTTCCCACTTCAGTCCCCCCTCTGGTCGACTTGTCGACCACAAACATATCCTTTTCCTTATCTCCTCTCACTCTCCATATTTTAGTTACTCCTCCCAAATGCCCATAGTGGTTAACATGGTCTTCAAATGACCAGTACATATATACACAGGTCCCTCCAGGTGTGCAGTATACCCATTTCCCTATGTAACTCCTTGGGTTTCTTGGGTTTTCGAGCTTCACAGATGGTGGGTCCAGGTGGTTGGTGATGATCTGGTTGCGCAACCTCTCTCTCTCTTTTATTATTGTGCCTGTGTGTTGGCCGTCATCTGCTGGCATCAAGGGGTGCATACCGACCATTTCGATCATCTCGTCTGTGGTGCGTGCCTTCCGGGCCTTCCAAAATCTTATTATGATAAGTGCAGCTCCAGCCAAAATAATGCATCCAACTATAATCTTCAGTCCGTCTGACAGCCAAGATGGCATCCATGACCATAGCGTCGAAAACCAGCTCTCATCCTTTTTCACACCTTTACTTTCATCCATCATTTTGGAGTGCATCTGGGCCAATTGTGATACTGCTTCTGTCAGTGTACCATTGTCAGCATCGTTAGCAGGAATGAATGTGCAGCATGATTGTCCTATCTTTGCGCAAACTCCTCCTTCCATTGCTGTGAGGAGGTCCAGTACATATCTGTTCTGTAGTGCTACCATCCTCACTGCTCGCAGTTCCTCTTTTATTGCGTTGAATCCATTTACTGTGGAGTTAATTGTCATCATTAATTCCCATCTAGTTATCTGGAGCCATTTTGCGTTTGCGTAAGCCTGTAGTCCCGGATGTATTATTGAGGAGAAGAACATTGCTGCTCTGCTGAATAGTCTGTGTTCTGGCGGAATTGAAGTGAGTGCTGTTTCCGACCTTCCCCATAGGTAATTTCCTGTCAGAGGTTCTCCTTGTCTTTTATTTCTATTCAGGACAGTGTTGTTGCCGTTGTTTTGGTTCTCTGGCCCCTTCTGAAGCTGCGCAGATCTCTTCTTCCTCTTGTTTCCTTCATCCATTTTGGGGAAGTTCGCCACATTCACATGTTTCTGGGGCACCACTAGTGATGGTACATTAATGTGTACCATTGTGCATACACCATTCCACAGAGGGGGCAGTGTGTGGTATGCCTTGTCTCCACAGGCCCAGTAACGGTCCATTACTACTGCTGTTCCTGCTCCCCCCTCAGGTAGCTCTGTCACGCTTGCACAGTTGGTGTTGTATCCCACGTCCACTTCTCCTTTATGTTGGTAGCATACCTTAGGTGCAGTCATCGGCAGTATTGTTAATGGGTCTTCATCCATCTCTATCCACGTTAGCATGGGTACGTACTTGACCCAAGTCATCCAACATCTGTTTTTGTGTTCAGCAATAGTTGTAGTATCCTCTCTCATTACCATGTTGCTGCCAACCACTCCTGTGTCCCATTTGTCACCCAGGTACACCTTCCCTGTTATTATTATCAGTGGTCTTTCCCAACATCCTTGTTTACCAGGAACTTCAGTGGCGTACCAATCACATGGTAGGTACTGTAGTGTAACTTTCTTTATTTCTCCTTTTTCAGGGCCATTTGTTATGTATCTGAATGCTTCAGCATGTAAACCGGCCTTGTGGTAACTCAAATAACTCTTAAGGAAGTTATTTTCGTACGGGTATGTGTCTCGTGTTTTCCATACCAGGTGCACCGTGTTTCCTTGAAACCTCCCTTCCGTTTGGAACAGTGCCAGGTATATTATGCACCGTGCTGTTTTTTCATCTATTTCCGTGGCAACGAAAGTTCGGGAAGCACTCATGGCGTATGGGATCAATGAGCAGACGTAGCAGCTGTCTTCTGTTGTTTGTTTACCTATTTGAGTCATGTGTTGGTACCACATGTTGTTTGAGACATGTGCTGAATTTTGTATGTAGTTGTCAATATCTTTATTGTCTGAGTATGTGCTGCGTTGAACTCTATTTCCTTTGTGTGGAATTTTGTAGTACCACCTGACGTGACACCTGTTGCAGCTGGGGGTGGGGGTATATTAGGTTTGGGTACAGCAAAAATATTGATAGCATAACTGTTCTGCCATACAGAGGCAGCCACGAACCCGGTGATCATCAAAATCCCTATCATCTTTATTACAGAGGCTAGTCTCATGGGGTGGGGGGTATGGTGATTACCCCTTTCTATTTCAGTAGTTGTCTCTGGGTAATCAGGGGGGTGGCAGGGTATGGGGGCACTTTGGCCGTTAGCTGCGGTAGAAGTCCCTTCCTCCGTTGGCGACGCTGTTGCTGTTCTTCCAAAGGCCCTGTCGGTGACGCTAGGGCGGGTCTGGAGTTTGCAGATCTTTACATCGTGTAGGTGATTCCAGGCACATTTGTCCTATAGCTTTACTGCTCTCGTTGATACTTCCTCTACCAAGTGGGGGCCAGTGAAGCGTGGGCTGTTCCACTTTCTGTTGAAATTGCGGAGTAGTACGTGGTCACCTTTAGCAATTTTGCACAGTTTTTCCTTTTCCAATTCTTCATCCGCGTCTTCTTGTTGATCACTCTTAGACCCGCCCCGCGTGCGCTCGAGCTGTTGAGACACAAACACTACACTAGTAATCAAAGAAGACACATATTGGTACATTTCATCACCAAGGACAGTTGCAGTACTCTCATGGTCGGTGAATGCTCTTGATGTTGGCGTCAGAGGAAGGCGCATTTGACGTCCGGTCACCACCTCGTGAGGGGTGAGGTGGTGGTCGGAGCCTGGTCTATTCCTTAGCTCAAATAGGGCTAGCGGAAGGCAATACAGCCAACTCTTCTTTGTTGTTTGCTGTATTTTTGCAATTGCTTCCTTTAATAGGCCATTCAGGCGTTCGCATATACCGTTGGCCTGCGGGTGATATGCACATGCAAATTTATGCTTGATGTTCAGTAAGGATGTGATATGCTGGAACATTTCATTGGCGAAACGCGGGCCATTGTCTGACCGCAGTATTTCGCACACTCCCCACCTGGGGAAGACTTCCCTCACTAGGAATTTAGCTGCTCAGAATGCATCTGGGTGTGAGCAGGGCCCTGCCTCAATCCACCTCGAGAATGGACATACAACTACAATCATATACCTATTTCCTTGACATACGTTGATCATATCAACATAGTAATATGGATGTGTCGGAAGGGTCCCTCTGGCCGGGGTATAGTACCTTTTATCACCTTCAGCGTGTGACCGGCCGTGAACTGTTGACATGTGAGACAATTGCTGATAAAATTTGACACATGGGAATTTAACTCGGGGCAGAACCAATCTTCCCTAATTCGTGCTGCAATGACTTCCTTGCCTGTGTGGGCTGGGTGGTGTAGTTGGCTCAGGGCGGTGTTCAATAGTGCCAGTGGCATTACCATCTTTCCAGTGCTAACCTGGCGCCATAGTGCGTCAGTTGGTGACATTGTACATCCTCTTTTCACCCATATTTCTTTTTCTGCCATTGGTGCAGCCGCTTGTAGTTCCATTATCTGTGTGGCTGGGAGATGGGTGTACCCTTCTCGTATTAACATCTCCTTAGCTATTCCCCTCCCTCTCCCTCTCTCTGACTCTGGGGGGTTTCATATCTCGCCAAAATATGCAGCATACTTCGCGTGTGCGTCTGCTGCTGCATTCCCTTTTGAAATATGATCTTCTCCATTAGTGTGTGCGGTGCATTTGACCAAGGCTAATTCTTGGGGGTCATTTATTACTTCAATTAGTTCAGCCATTAAGAGGGCATGTTGCACTGGAGTGCCGTCAGCTCTCCTAAACCCTCTTCTCCTCCATTTGGACAACCCTGAGTGGACAGTAGACGTGACATATGCACTGTCGGAATATATGGTCACTCGTTTGTCAAAGCTTTCCTTCAACGCCAAGATCAGTGCAACTAATTCCGCTGCTTGAGCAGAGTAATGCTGTGGTAATTGTACGCATTTCATCGCCACACACACCGGTACCTCCGTCATTTTTACCACTGCTGCCCCAGTTCTCCTTATCCCGTCACTTTGGTCAATTGTTGATGACCCATCAATGAACAAGAGCTCACCTCCGTCTAGTGCGTTCTCTTCAACCCTTCTAGTACATGAATACATTTCGGTAGTCTTTGTACAATCGTGCGCATAGTCTCCTTCCTTAATTGCTTCTGCTATAAACCTTGCAGGGTTGACCGTGCTACACCTAACAATTGATAGGTCAGCTCTAGATAACATTATCTCATAACCTGACGCCCTCTGCGTGGTTAGTGTGTACTTAGGCTTGTTCAATATTGCAAATAGTGCATGTTCCACAAATAGTGTGGTTGGGCACCCCATGGTGATTGCTGATGCTTTCTCTACCGCAAAGGCAGCTGCGGCGAGACCTTGTTCGCAAGGGAAATGACCTAACATCACTGGATCCAAGTGGCCGCTGTAAAACGCTACTGGTTTGTAGCCCATGCTTGTTTTTTGGGCCAACACTGCTTTCATTACTGCTGAGTCGCAATGTGAAAATATAAAGAATTGTCGTTCATAATCTGGGGTGGCCAGTACCGGAGCGGTTGATATTGCATCTTTCAGTTCATCAAAAGCCTCTTTCATTTCCATTGTCCACCCCAACCTTTTCTCCCCTTTGTTAGCTTCTTTTAACCCCTCAAGTAGGGGTCCAATGTATGAGCTGTAATCAAATACCCATGCTCTGCAGTAGTTGCACAGACCCAGGAACTGCTGTAATTCTCTCACTGTTTGTGGCAATGGCGTTTTTGAAATGGCCTGTGCTCTTTGTGCTGCAATCTTTCTTCCATATTGGGATATGAGCTGGCCAATGTAAAGTACCTGTTCCTGACAGTACTGTAACTTTTCCTTCTCTACCTTGTAACCTTTTTCAGCCAATATTGTCAGCATCTTTAATGAGTCCTCTCTGCATCTTCTTTCGTTTGTGCTGCAAATTATTATGTCAACATACTGCAACACTGTGCTTTCTACTTCAATGTTACCCAAATCCATCTGTATTACTCTGTTGAATATTAAGGGTGACTCGCAGTACCCTTGTGGCAATCTGGTGTGTTTCCACTTTGTGTTTCTGTAAGTGAAGCTTGTCAGATCTTGTGAGTCTGGGTGCAGTGGTATTGAGAAAAAGGCATTTTTAAGGTCGATCACTGTAAACCGTGATGCCTCTGCTGGAATGCCGCACAATATTGTGGCCGGGTTTGCTGCTATGGGGTATTCTGCTTCCACTATGTTGTTCAAAGGCCTGAGGTCCTGTATGAAGCGCCAAGACCCCCCTTTAGCCTTGCGCACTGGGTATACAGCTGTGTTGCATGGTGATTCTGATGGGACCAATATGCCATTATTAATAAGGGCCGTTATTGTTTGATATATGCCCTCATCTGCCTCTTTTGATAGTGGGTACTGTTTCACTCTGGGGAGTATTGCACCCTTTTTCAATTTTATTCTTACTCCCCCTATGCTTTTTATACACCCCACGTCATAGGGGCTAGTAGTCCATAATGATGTGGGTACTTTTGCCATATCCTCCTCAAAGAAGGGAACTGGGGTGGACGTGGGTGCCTCAAGTGCCATTGCAATTTTCTGTGCCACTTGTTTGTACGTCACCCTTAGCCATATTTCCACACTCATCATAAATACCATTTCACCTTCTTCCTTTTCTCCTGAGAAGAGCTCCTCATCTGACACCTGGGTGAGTCTACATCCCTCTGCTAGTGATATCACTGCTCTCCATGCTCTTCCTTCTCTGTTTTGGGCATGCACTGCAATGTAATCAGCGGTTGCTATAATGCTCTCTATGTCCACTGAAATCACCTTTCCTTCTGGGTCATTGGCTGGTGTTTCTGGTCTAAACAAGTAGGCTGCTGGCCTCCTCCAGATCTTTCCTTTTATCCCTGGCATCCATGCAAATGCCATGTCCGTCCCGTACTGGAACAGTTCACCATCTACTGGCTCAGCCCTAATCACTGTCTGTCCACAGTATGCCTGCATAATCTGTCGTGCAGTGAGCATGTTAATTCCTGGAGTGGAGCAAATTATGCCGTCCTCCGTAAAGGAGATCGTCATATTCAACCTGCTCATTATGTCTCTCCCCATTATATTTACTGGTGAGGCCCTAGAATATAAAAGTGGGACTGACATGTCATAATCCCCTATTGATAAGGGAATGTTATCAGTAAAGGGAACCAACCCCCTTGCCCCAGAGAATCCTTGGGTGTTCATGGCTTCACCTGACATCTTAAATTTACCTTCCCTTATGCAAGACCCGGTCGCCCCGGTGTCAACAAGGAATGATTATTTTTTGTCACCTATCGTTACCTCTATGCGTGGTTCCTCCGCACTATTAGGTGTTACAGACAGGATGGGACACACCAAGATCGTCTGTGGGCTGTCCTATTGAGGGTATAATGATTGACCACTTCCTGTGTAAGGGTTGTGTCCCAGTAGCGTCACCCTACCCAGTTGTGTTTGCTGTAGTTGGGTATTGGTAGATGTTATGTTATGGTCTTGGACTTGTGCAGGTTGCTGTACTTGCTGTGCTTGGGATTGTTGTGTTATCGCTACCTGTTGTTGAGGCGGTGGACATGTCTGTGGCTGTTGTTGTGTTACTAGTTATTGCTGTCCATGTCCCTGTTGCAATGTCTGCTGTTGCTGGATGCCCTGCTGTTCCTGTGTGAGCTCTTGTTGTCCCTGTTCACTCCACGATGGTGTGCCTGGTCTCACTCTACACGTGCGTGACATGTGTCCTACTAATCCACAAATCCAACGCACCAGTGGTTCCCTGTTCTGCCATGGAAAGCTTCCTGTGTTGCCCTGGTATACTGAGTGCCCGGTGGGGTAGGAATTTCTAAGTCCCCCCACCTGTTGTTGTGTGTTATATCCGTATCCTCTCCCTCTCATTATTCCTCCCCTTCCCCTGTTGTAATTATAATACCCAGCTCCTGGCGTTGGGTATCCTCCTCCCATGTTAGTCGTGTATGGTTGGAGTGGCGGCATCTGTTGTGTTACAGTCTGCGATGATTGTATTTGGGAGGGATCTTGTGCAGCCACTACTTGTGTGGGGCTTTGAGTCATTGTTGTAGGTGTAGTTATTAGTGCGCCTTCCATCGTGTATTTAGTAAGTTTTTCCTGTACTAGTTTAGCCTCTTCCGTTTTCCTGTCCTCTTCCTTTTTTTTCATTTATTCTTGCCATGTCCTGCAATGATGTACTATAGTCAGTTGTATTTCTGGCCATGCTTTTGCTTCCATCCCCACTGCTTTCTTCAGTTGTTTCTGGACTGCTTCTGGGAGCCCCTGTACTAGTATATGATAGAATATTGCTGGTGTTTTGTCCCATTGTTCTCTAGTTTCCATACGCCACTTCTCTTGAATTTCCTGGATATAATCAACAGGATCTTCGTTCTCACGCATCTTGCGCGAGGTAATTGCTCCTATGTCTGATGTGTCTGGATACTGTACCCTCAGTGCCTGCCATAATGCATGTCTGCAGTTTGCGAATGGTGCCCCATCGTGAGATGTGTTTGTTATTGTGACCCCGGGGAAGCCCACTCTCTTCCAGATGTCATCCGCAGCATCCCCTAATATTGATAATAGAAGGCCCTTTACATCTCCCACTGCCAATTTCTGTCCTGCGGTGTATTTTTCCATTTCATATATCCATTTACCCGCACCTCCACTTAATGATGGGAGTCTGCACTTTATATTTTCCTTGTCTGCATGCTTCCAAGGGACGTATTGTGGTCTAACCCCTCCCCTCTCCAGAAGAGGCATCAAGTTGTGTCCCGTTTGACCCCCTGGGTTCCACAAAATCGAGTCCGCACACCCCTCCTCTTCTTCCGTCTCTTCTACATCGTCAATTTCTTCCATATTTCTCCTGCTCTTAACTCTTTCTCCTCCACCACTTCCCCTTCTTTCATCATTTTCTTTATTTAATGTGGACGTGTGTATTCGTTCTCCCTGCCTGCGTCCAGGGAGGTCTCTAAGCCTTCCTGCATAGGGTGTCAGGTCGTTTGTGAAGGGCGCGAGTTTAGATGGGCATGTTGCACGTAATGAGCGTGAGGTGGTGGAGCATGAAGGACGGGATGGTGACGGTGTGGCTTCACGTGTCTGCCTTTCCGCTATTCCTTGCTCTTCCTCCTCACTTCTCTGCAGTTCTTCCTTTCTCCTGCAGATCCATGGTGAGTCTCTATTTGTCCGGGTGGTGTATAGTTTATCTAGGCTTTCCCTTTCACTATTTCTTCCTTCCTTCTCCATTCCTTCTTCTTCCTCACTACAAAAGCCATTCAAAAATGGCAACCCCCAATCTGTCTTTTCCCCCCCAATCGTTACTGTTCTTATGTCTATTAGGTCCGTTCCTTCCTTTTCTTCTTTGCTAATCGCTCCCCTTTGTGCCGATGTTGTTGCTAGTTCTTTACCTCTATATACATGCCTCCTTACTTCACTCTCCCCTCTCCTATCTTCTCTTTCCCCTTCATTTTTCTCTGCTATTTCTCTACCAATTTCCTCTCTTTTCTTTTTTAATTCTTCCATTACTTCACTACTCATTTTTTCCAATAACTTTTCATCTTCTTTCTTCCTTTCCCATCTCTCCCTCTCCCGTTCTAATATACTCTCTATCATCCTCCCTTCCTCGTATTTCCTTGTCGCTTCTGACAGTAATCTCTTCTTCCATATTGCCATTTCTTTTTCTTTCTCCTCTTCCTCTCTTTTCCTGTCGTGCAGTGCTGCTCTTGATACCATTTCTGATAGTGCCTTTACCCTTTCGGCTTCTCTCTTTTGCTCCTCAGTTCGTTCTCTCATTTTTACCAACTCATTCTTACCTTCTTTCCTTTCCCGTGCTCTCTCTCTTTCCCCCCTCTCGAGCTGCTTGATCAGTGCATTCTGCTCATCCCTTAATTCTGCTAATCGTTCCTCCAAAGTCTCTTCCTTTTGTCTTATCAGCTCTTCCCCTTTCATTTCACCCTCCCTGGTAGTATCCTCGTCCATTTTCCTTACCACCTCCTTCTCTTCTCCTGTTAATGAACGCCGTAATTTTAATAGTATCTGCGCAGCTACCCACTCATCATTTCCTATGTCCGTAGTCTGCTCTTCTTCAGTCCTCCCCTCCTCTGCTAGCGTCTTCCTATGAACTGATCCCGTTGTACTAGTCCGCTCCCCTCCGTGTGGCCACCTGTAGCTGTATATGGAGGCGGGATGTATGCCGGATTCGAGTATCCCTCCGCCGCCCTTAATGGTTCTCTTGCTATTTCTCCTAGTTCTCGTAAAGGATAGAACCCCCCTCCTTCTGTTTTCACTACCTTCGCTAGGGGTATATCGTCGCTCTGTTCCTTTTTTATTTCGTTTTCATTTGAGTTGTCACTCTTTTCTCCTCCCTCTTGTCCGTTCCCCGTGTTCTGTGTGCCTTCACTCTCTTTTTCCCCATTCTCTCCCTCCTCCTTAATCTCCTTATCTCCCGTTGTTTCCCCTACAATGAACATTCCGTTTGGTCCTGGTCGGGACCCTTGGAACATCCTCCATAAATTGAACACCTCCATGTGGTGTGTCAACTTCTTCCCCTTGTATGTATTATGCAGATGGTTTAATAGTGAGTGTTGGGTATATGGATCGAAGCTACCATTAGGCGGCCATGGTGTCGTCATTTTGTTGTCCGTCCCCTGTGTCCATTCTATGCTATACTTGATCAGTTTCTCCCTATGGGGTGACAGTGTTTTACATATGTGTTGCAGTGGGGTAGTGAGGGTGTTCCCCCACCCCCCGATCCTGCCCCGTATGACATAGTAGCGCTCCACTTGTTATCCTTCCCCTATTTGGTAGCGGTTATTTTACTAGCACTTTACAATATACAGCCTAATGTCTTTACCTGGCCCCGTAAGTTTGGGGACTTGCGATAGTCCGCTAAGGAAAAATTAGTAAAATATAGTATTTACATTTGTATATTCTTTTCTTTCGTTTCTTCCTTTATACAACAACCTTACGGCCCCCTGTGGCCGAGGCGCACGTAGCCCCCTGCGGCCGCGTGCCCCTTGTGACGTTCTTATACTGCCGTCCTACTTTCACTTGCTCCTCCTCCCTCTTTTACACTTGCCGTGGCCGGCGTTCTCCGTGCGCAGCCACGTCCCCCTTTTCGCCTTCCCCCGATCAACTCATTACCGTTTACCTGCTGGTGACGTCACCGATCTCTTCAAACTACTGGTGAGTTCTTCATATATTCTCGACGTCCAAGATACACTTGCAATCTACCCCCGTTAACCCCACAGCTGTCTTCCTGTCACTCCTGGAACAAGGTAATCAATAATATAATCGGACTGCGCACGCTGCGTCGCCTCACGTGTGATACGCCCCTCGACAGGAGGGCTTAACCAGCCAATTATCTTCTGTATTGGGCAACTAGCTAGCTACCGCCTACAGGGAAACGTCATCTATCTATCGAGTTTCCTGCTCGATCAATAGGGATCCTCATCTACTCATTGATCAATAATTGCCAAATCGTAGGAAACCACACACACACACACACCCTTACACATGGTCGCGACCTAGGCCAATCAGTTTCTATGAGCGGCTGCACGTGATGTTTTCGTGCTCCGCCCCCTTCTCTCCCGTAACGTAGCAGACTGCTCTCGCACTCGTCCTGCTACCATTCATTTCATTGCCAACACTAAATTATCAAACCTTCGCCGCGCACCTGTGTAATACCTCCCGTATTCAATTCCTCCCCCCTCCCTCACAATTTCACATTGCTTGTTGGGCGTGGCATACTCACCAAGTTCTCTTGATGCCGGGCCGCTCGACTGCGTGCACCCCTCCAAGCGGCTCGCCACCTCCCCTCGTCTGGACTACGTCTGGACACTCGCCAACCGCAGGCGGGATACTTCTCAACCGGCTCCCGAGGGCCAATATCCGGATTGCGCTGTCCGGTCTTCTCGCAGTTCCGCAATGGTCCTGTAGTCCTCAAAAAGGGGGCAGCGGCAGAGGGGGCCGCGCCGCCAGGCCTCCCCGCAACGGGAGTACTTGGAAAAATAAAAATAAAAGCGGACCTTAAACAGATCTCAGCAGTGCCTCTAACTTGTCGGGGGGAAATTCTCCCGGGGTCGGCTGGGCCGTCCACGGACCTCCGGGCAGGGAGGCCCCAACTCCTCCCGTATATCCCAAAAGAGATAGAGTATGAGACACACGCAAGAAGCAAGGTGATTCTGCTGTTTATTAAACAAAACGGCAGGGATGGGTCAAGGATCGTACGCGTCCGTCCTGACACTCTCTCAACATTTGTGGGGCTCGCAGGCCCTTTTTACCTTAGTATGACACGCTGCTTGCGTCACCTGAGAAAGTTATTAAAAAACCTATCGCCACTCTGGATTGGTTCCCCGAGTGGTAGGGTTAGTATAGCATACGTATAGAGAACGTTGTTATTGGTTAAGGGTCAGTCAGGTGGTATACTTGGGTCGTCCCTTCAGTTTGATACATAAAAATTGTTACATGAAGACCCCTGAGGATTGGTCAATGTTAATGGCGTCAGTGATAAGGGCCCCATGTTCTGATTGGTCCATCCGCGAGCCCCCCAGTCTGGGACCATCGCTGTTCCCAGCTCGCGGTGCACTTGTCATTTGCAACAATGTTTCACTATGGGTATGTGCAGACAATGTGAGGATTTATTCATAAGCAGGAAGGCCGACTACTCCCACCGCCGCAGATGTCCATTGAGTCGCTTAATTGTATCTGCCTGTGTCTTGAGACGGGGGATCCAGGCGCCTTCTTCCTCCTGGGCTTGGCACCCTATCAGGTTCGGCTTGGTCACGTGAGGTGGGACCGTAGTTGAGGCAGAATTCTGCACAATTAATATTACATTTTTCACTGTGTGCCTGGCTTATCTTGCAGGTGTGACCTTGGCGTCGGCTTGCGGTATGAGAGTTTGCAACGTTGTGCCCTTGACTGTCTGCTTTCGCTGGGCTCATTCTGCAGGGTCAGCAACCGAACTCTTGCTCATTCAATGTTCATGGAAGCTTTTGCTTGCTGCCTACTTGGGCCTGGTGCATAGGTGGAACCGTTTGATACAGAGCGCTTTAGGTTATGGTATCATATTGCTCTATCCCCAGTATCGTGTCTTCGTTATATTTCTCATTATGATACATGGGTTTAGGAGAAGCGTGAGCAAGCCTTTTTAGATGAGTTCATTGTGCGTCTTGCGTTTCTGCATTTTGAAAGGCCTATGTGGAAAATAATAAAGATGCACGTCCGTGGGTGTGTCCGTCGCCTACGTCATAGCACTGAGTATGTTCTTCGTGTGGATTGGTGTGTGAGTGTCCTGTGTGTATGTTTGCACGGGTGTGCTGACCGTTGGCTAGGTCGTCATGGCATCTCTAACGATGTGTTGATTTGGTGCTGGATGGTTCAGTCGAGTCCATCCATGCCGCAGGTGTCGGCATGTGCAGGGCAGGCTGGTGGGCAGGCGGGTGGGCACGCGAGTGGGCACATCCGTATGTTCTTGTATCAGGGTATTTGGTCATCTGGTAGATGGGCAAACTCTTCTCGTGGCGGGTGTCTGGGCCGTGATCCTCTAGGCCAGGGTTGAGAGGGGATTGGTGGGAGCCTTTTGTTCACTTTTCCCACTTCAATACCTACATTCTGCTTTATATATAAAGATTTAAATGTCTTGAGTTCACTATTTTTACTACTGGATGCCGGGTTCGACTTCAATTCAATGTAGTTTCCTTTTGTCCACTAGAGGCTGTCTCATTCGTTTTTGGTTTCTGGTTACCCGCGTCCGCCATTATCATTCTTCAGTGTTTCCGGCGGTGGCTCCAGGTGAAGATGTTCCCGCATTGATCATGGCCTTGGATTTGTTTGTTTTACTTGTTTTTTTCACTTTTTCAATTGGCTTTTTTTCCGGGATTCAGGACTTTTTTCCAATATGTTTGGGGTAGTTTGTTTTTGGATTGTTCTATTTATTTTTTGATTACTTTTTGGGAACTTCATTTTTTCATATTTTCAGATTTTATTTCTTGGTTTCTTTGTTTTTTGGAATTTTTTATCTGATCACTGTGTTTGGATTGCTGGATTACTTTTGGGGACTTCACATTTTGGGATGGATTTTTTCTTAGAATCTTTGGATTTTTCAATGCTTTCTTTGGACACTATTTGAATCGATGGATTACTTTTGGTAACTTATATTTTTTCATGTTTTCATATGGTTTTTGTTGCTGGATTCTTTGTTTTTGTTGGTATGCTTTCTCTGGAAACTGTGTTTGGCTCACTGGATTACTTTTGGGATCTTGGATTACATCACATTTTCAATATTTTTATTCTTGGATTCTTTGGTTTTTGGGAATGCTTTCTCTGGGTACTGTGTTTGGATCGCTGGATTACTTTTGGGAACTTGGATTACATCACGGCAGTTTGGATGTCCATTTAGTCAGGATTTTGGAACAGTTTTACAGACTATGGTTCGTGGATTGGTGCATTTCTTCTTGAAAATCGGTAAAAAAACATAACTTTTCTAAATAGTGCAACACATGGAGGATTATTTATAATGTGAAGTTTGGTAAGTTTTATATTTTAACGTTGTATCTCTTAACACCTGTGGTTGCAGAATTTTATAATAACTATTAATGGTCAATTTTTTATATTTTAAATTAAACGCAATGCTCTGCAATGTGAAATGGCAATTTTGGGCAATTTGTTTAAATACAGTTTCACTTGACAATTCCCCCACTGGCAGCTTTTATTTTTGATATTGCCAAAAAGGGAAAACGATTGAAGTCCCGAAAATCTGACTTGGCAAAAAGGTTTCCTACGTTTCCTCCCCTCCAAACATTCATGAGCCATACCGAGTAGCAGGTTATAAACTAATACCAGCTACAGGGGCTGGTAGTACTGGGACGAAGAAGTCACTGAAGGAGGCCCAGAGTTGCTGGCAATACCCTAGTGATTACACAACAAGGGCAACTGACTCTGACATAAAAACACCAGAAAGCAGAGCATGGTTGAGTGGAGTAGCAGTAGTCTTGGCTGTAGTAGCAGAGGAACAGGGGGATTTAGGGAGTGGAAAACAAAGTCTAGAAAGTAATTTCAGTAGGAGCGAAAGGCAGAGGAAGAGAGGTAGTTCGGGTCAGAGAGGCTGCAGAAGCCATTGGCAGCAGAAAAACAGTAAGGAAAGAAGACCTGAAAGTAGAGGGAAATGGGACTTGGGAAATGGGAGACGGGAACATAAGCAGACCAAACAGTCCGTTATCTGCCCAAGATACCAGAGCACAGTACGCGGCCGAGATGAAGGCCACACAGGTATTCCTGAGAGAGGGTTTGTAAGGGTGTGGTGCCATCCCTCCACTGAGGTCCGGCAGAGTCACACACCAAAGGCTTCCCCATACGCGGAGCCGAGTAGGAAGTGGGGCAGAGCCTTCACTGCACCTGGGGTCAAAACCAATCATGTCTCTCAGAGATAACTGTGCAGGGACTTCACTGCACATTGCCGATGCTGCCTGAGTGAGACAAGGGGCCTCATTACGAGGTGGGAGGTAAGGGATTACCAGCACCGGTAAGGGCACCGGTGCCGGTAATCCCTTACCTCCCTACTACGAGTTCCCTTTGCGGGTCCATCCTTAACGCCTGGTTTTTGCAGGCGTTAAGGACGGGACCCGCAAAGGGACTCTAGAGCTACTAACGGTACTGCAATTTGCGGTACCGTTATTAGCACCTTCCCCATTCTCATTGAGCCCTATAGGGGCTCAATGGGAATGGGGAATGGCCCTGGTGAATGGCCCTGGTGAATGGGAAATTACCGGTCCCTCAGACCTCGGAATGGACCGGTAATTTCTCCATTCACCAGGGCGGAGTCAGAAGGGTTTTGGAGGCAGCCATGGAGCTAATAGCTCCATGGCTGCCTCCAACCTCGTAATGAGGCCCAAGGTCTTGGAGAATAAAAGAAGGGACTTGCCGGAAGGGAGCAACTCGACCCGAAGTGGGCCAACAGAGCGGCACAGGAAGACTGACATTGGGGCCTCGTTGGACAAAGACGAGCCACCTATTGGAATCCACAAGCCCCAATAGGTATCTGTGGTCATTGAAAAGGGTTAGAGCCCTGCTTGGGAACTGGGAAGCGAGTCCCAGGAGCAGCGACTGCTATTTGGGATAAAGCCATCTCCTGGTCATTGCCAGGAATACAAGTGACACTTCCTTAAAAGACAGACCTGATAACACAAAGAGACGGAAACCCCCTGGGGGAGCTTGAGAGACAGCTGAAACTAGGGCTCCCCCCAGGGGCTCGCCTCCATGGTCGAAGCATCACGCATGGAGACAAGTTGCTTAGTAAGTGAGGCGGAAACCCGACCATTGGAAAACAGATCCCCAAGCTGCAACTGCCGACCAGCTGTTTCGGGTACCGCTAGGAGGAAGTGAGGACAGACGCCTTAATATGGAGGAAAGCAGCTACTACGGGAACCAGGCTGCGGCACTGATTGAAGGTGAGCTAAAAGGGGCATTGGGTATCTAAGCACCAGTTAGACAGGAAAAGGAACACACAAATGTGTAATATGTACAGGTTGGGCACAAATACCTACCCTTCCTACCAAAAGCCAGCTCTTCCTCATCCCAGTAATAGTGGAACTCAGAATGGAACTCAGAGGGCCCGGGGAAACTTAGCCTCCTAGTGAACACAACAGAGGAGAAGACCGAAGCACTTCCTCAGAAGGACTGGTTCAGGCCCCAGCCAATCCTGGACCTGGCAAAGGGAAGCTGTTATCATGCCAGGGGGAAGCCTGGACCTCCGGAAGGATTCACCCTAGATCCAGAAATAGACCTGCGATGAAATCAGCAGGTCCGGATGTTCCAGACTCATTTCTGAAAGAAAAGGAGACCTTACAATGTCCAGGTTTTATGGGGTATACTGGGTAAGGTGGACCAGAAACACCACCTCCCGGTCGTGGTCCATGAAATCTCAACCAAACAGCCCTTTTGGATCAGAGGCAAGAAAATGGCCATTGACCACGACTTAATCTCCCCACAAGATATCAACCCAGCGATTCTGCCCCAAAGCACCAGTCTTCCCTGGGATGCAAACTTATATCCTCAGGCAAAGGTGGACATTTGGGTGCTAGAACAATGCCTCATCGTCCCGATGACGATCATGCCGGCCTGCCCGAAGAAGAACTCCTTGGGACAGACTTCCCCTTTATCAGCAAATCCCTGAGAAAACTACAGAGTCAGGAGCGCGGGAGGACTCCAAAACCCTTTAAGTGAGATTGATAATCCAAAGAGGAGGGTGGCTTGGGGGAAAAGGGTGGAGGTATATGACGGGGTCAGGGGCATAGCCCTGTCAGGATGGGAACAGGAATCCTCCCAATCTGGGGCAGGAGGCTTACCAAAACAAAAGTCACAGCCAGACCCGTCCCAGATGGGGTAGGTTTGGTGGCCCATCCCTGAAACTTTCCTGTGCTATTAATGGTACCCCTCTTTATCACATGTTGCCTCCTGGTACTCCTGGCTTCTGTTCTCACTATCCTGTTTCAGGCCTATAGCTCTCAGATTGCATCCTGGCACCACCAAGTAAACACCGATCGATAGGAACAATAACTGACCAACTGAATTTGACTGCATATTTTAAATGCGCTTCACAATCTTTGCTCTGTGGGCCAGAATACATTGTGTTTTTCTGTCATGGTGAACCTCACATCAAGATCCAACTTTTTTCTTAGATGCATGCAGGTGTCATTTAAGAGAAACATATGAGTACCATTTGGCATAAAGCCTTAACCACTTCTCTCCTAGAAGATCAAGTGTATGCCAAACAGTCAGATCTCTTCCGACGCCCCACCCCTGATCATGGCTGTGGTCACCCCGTCATCTTCCATTTATGGCTGTGGTTTTGCTCTGTCCATGGTTAATATATGTCTGCAGTTGACCAGAAATAAAATGCTCTTTGCTCCAACAACCTCAATGTCCACCAAAGGTCTTATTTCAAATAGATATACATATCTAATCTCAAATCATAGAAAAGAGCCCCTCCCTACATGCACCACGGGATGGCATAAAGTTAGTGGAACATGTAAGGAAGGCATGGTATCAAAGTAAGACAGACACAAGTGACCACAGTTAACTGGTGTGTGATATACACCTATGTAAACTTTAATCTAAGATGAGAGTAAGCTATGACCATCAAATAATAATAATGCAGTCCTAGTGGAGTCTGGTAAAAATAAAAGGGCCTATACTGAAAGAAAGTATTGCCAATCCTTACCACTAAATTACAAATAGTGTGGGGAAATGTTTATGCAAAAGAATGTGTTCACAAAATGATAAGTCAGGATGTTCAGGCCGTTGGTCTCCCTTCCCCACATTTTCAGCACGGGACAAGGCAGTTCACTCGAGCATAGCACACTCTTGGGCTTCTTCAGCACGAGGACACAGTTCTTTTACAAGCATCAGGGTCGTCTATGCCCAAGTCTCTTAAGTTATCAAAAGTCTCTTGAAAAAGTTCCTTTCCAGGTATGCACCAGGTGATTTACTCTTCACCCTGGTTCCCCATCAGCCGTGCTCAGATCCCGTTTTCACAATTAGTCTCCCTCAACTGGGCTCGGACCAATTACAGTTTGTATATCTTTTCTCGGGTGACTCACGGTTCACCCAGGATCCACCGCAGCTCGGCTCAGACCCCTTTTCACAATTAGTCTTCCTCAGCCGTGCTCAGACCAATTACAGTTCTTATTTGCTATCAAAGACCTTCGAATGTGCACAGGGTTTGGCTTGACTCGTTGCAGGACCACTTCGATCACAGTTTACAGGTTTACACTCTCAGTTGGATACCTTCCAATGAACAACCATGTTGTGCCGGACCACACTGTATGGCATCTACTTCGGTTTTAAAAGTTCACTCACCCCTGGGCTATTCAATTATATTTGCATCGCTCATCACATATGCCTTAAACTCTGTTCTTTGCAGATTTCTTCATACAATGTTGCAGCTTGCAACCTTGGTTCTAACACAGACCTGTTTTGGGAGTAGTAATTTAGTGCCAGCAATTCTGGGGTAAAACATCTTCAAAGGGAGGTGGGGTTTCTTGCAAGAGAGTAAAAAAAAGTAGGGGAATCCCAACCCAGAATAAATCCTCAGGGAGTCCCAGAATGATGGCTGAAGATATTAAAGAGGAACCGCCCGAGGTGGTGTGGTTAACCGCCATGTGAAGAGGACGTTCACTCCGTGCGCTCCGACTGATGCGAATATCATAAGCTGCATTTACCTTCATTTTATAGACCCCGGGGGCCCGCAAACCTCCTCACCAAGAGCTGATTTGCCTTGCAAGCCCTACGATACGATCCCGCGGATCAGAGTCAAAATGGCGGCTCCCTCTTGTCGATCGATGCAGCAGTCCGAAATCTAGGACTGCATCCGAGCCGCTGCGCTCGAGCCACCGGTGCGGAGAGGACACCCGCGCTACACAGGGGGGTCCAGCCCCGACCGGAGTTGGGACCAGCGAAGCACTCGACCAGCGGAGTGCGCATGGAGGAGCACCCGGGACGCGGTGCCCAGTCTGACACGAAAGCAACCCTTGGAGCCTCTTCTGCGACTTGAACTCGAGAGCCCAGGCGTTGCAGTACCCACAAGGTGAGCAGGGGGGGGGAAACAAGTCCATCTGCAGTGCACCGGCAGATATCGCTGGTCCACGCAGGCCACCCTCCGCTCCTCCGCGCCCAGCGCACGCATAGCGGCCCTCCACACGGGGCGCCCAGCAGGAATAGAGCATAAACTTAGCGATAGGCGCTACTCACCATCTCCTGTCATCCCGGGGGCCCTGTGAGGTGGCCCCCCCGGGGACACTTCCAGATGACACAGCTGGGCCCCCGCATATGAGCTTTTCATCTGGACTGATAGCACAGCTTACCACGAGCCTATTCTGCCACTTTCTCCCTAGGCTCCCAGCCTGACCTGGCTGGCCAAATAGCTCTACCATTAACATTGGCACTGGGAAATCTACGGCCTCACAGCCCCACCACACACTGGCCACCCCAAACCCACGCCAGGGACAGAGAAGCGCTAGAGGACCAGTTGACATGTCCAGCAAGGGGGCAAGGGCTAAGCAACGCCAGACCACCATTGACACCTTCACGGCGGGGGGGCCTATAGCATCTGGAACCATGTACGCGACAACCACTGAAGAACTGCCTGACTCCCCAGGAGCAGCAACTGAACCAAGCAACACTCAGATCCTCGAAGCCATTAAACTATTCCAAACGAGCGTGGAACACAAAATAGACGCAGTGGCCATAGACCTGGGCCTCTTATGCCAGGACGTCCGTTCTTTGGCCAACAGAACTGACACACTGGAAGCCCAAGTTCGCGAAAACACAGAAGCTAAAACTGTGCTCCTCAAAGATGTGGATGCACTTCAGCAAAGAGTGAAAAACCTTGAAGACAGGGCCGAGGAGGCAGAAGGGCGTGCACGCCGGAATAACATCCGCCTTTTGGGCTTGCCGAAGGGCATTGAGGGATCGGACCCCACAAACTATATTGAAACCCTCCTACTACAGCAGAGAAACTCTCCCAGGGTTTCACGATAGAAAGAGCCACTGATCCCTCACCAAGAAACCTCCCCCTGGCACCCCACCTAGACCAGTGATAGCAAAGGTACTTAATTACAGGGAGCGAGAGACCATCCTGGCCTTCTCGCGATCAGGTGGCCAAATCTGCGGAGACTCAGCCAAAATATCCATCTACCCGGATTACACTTTCCAGGTCCAATTGAAGAGGGCACAATTTATACACACCAAAGCCAGATTGAAGTCTGCCGGGCTGCGCTACATGCTCCTGTACCCCTCCAGATTGGAGGTGAAACGCAACAACAACACCTACCTCTTCGACACACCTACGGAAGCTCGGGACTGGATGGACAGCGAACAGATCCCTGATATCGAAGTGAAGAAGCGTCAACCATGCTGACCCTCACCCCCCCACGGCTACACCTTGACCAATTGACCGTCAGGGGCCCTACTAAGTAACGGCTACACATACCGCAGCTGGATAGATTCCACACAGCGAGATGCCCGAAGCGAACACTCTTCTACCCCCTGAAGCTCTTTCTTTTTTAGGGTACATAGATACCGCCCATAGGGCACCAGGCAACCGATGATCGGTCTAAAGGAGCGGAAACGGGACTGTCATAGCGAGGTGGACTTCGCTCAACCTGTTTTATGTTTGGGGAGTTCAAAGTTATGGGGGGGGAAACGGGAGTTGGCACAGAAGTTAAGTGCTTGAACGGGGAAACACCAAGACCACCAACGACCATTGTAGACAGCACGGATGAAACACTGTCCCTACGCTGGAAGAGTTTGCAGTTATCGGCACAAAAGACAAGGGACGAAGGCACCACAGTCCGGACCCACATCCTACAACCACCTAGACCACGAGGGGACTCTTCGCGCCGCCCGTCATTTGCGGAACCTCTTGGCAAACCAGAAAAAGACACTGCATCCTCTGACTCCCATGGCTGACTCGATAAAAATCATAACGTGGAATGTCAGAGGCATGAATAGCTTCGTTAAGCAACACCGCATCCTCGCCTACATCAAAAGATGCAAAGCCAAGATAGTCCTGCTCCAGGAAACGCACCTAACTGCGGACAAATTGAAGCTATTGGCCAAGACATGGCGAGGAACTCTGATAGGATCTTCCTACTCCTCTTATGCCAGAGGAGTCCTGATTTGGATATACCCTTCTGTCCCCTTCACATTAGTAATCTCTAAAACAGATGATGAAGGCAGGATGGCACTAGCGTGCAGCACAATCGAAGGCAGGAAGATATGCTTACTCAGCACCTACGCACCTAACTATGACGCAACACCCTTCTTTCATTCTCTATACTCACGACTCAGCTAGATAACACCGTGATATGGGGAGGCGACCACAACTGCACCCTAGACCCACTGAAAGACAGGTCGGATGATAAAGATACCCGCCCTTCTCCTCCGTCCAAAATACTATCCGTGCTGTTACAGCACCTACAACTCTGAGACTTGTGGAGAGAACAACATCCAGACCAGCGTGAATTCTCCTTTTACTCCCCACCACACGCTGTCCACACTAGGCTAGACTATCTTTTCGTTAGCCAAGAGCAACAAGCAATGTTTGGCAATGCTCAGTACCTGCCAAGGGAACTGTCCGATCACTCCCCACTGCTGGCCAACTGGGAAGTATTCCCGCCCAGATCCCCTATCCCCACCTGGAGACTCAGGGCTGAAGCCCTCCATGACACGGCCTTCCGGGAACACATAGCAGACAGATCTGAGGATTATTGGGAAAGAATCTGAATAGCGTTAAATACATTGGCACCGCATGGGAGGCATACAAGGTGGTCATGAGGGGTGAGATGATTGCAGCCATAGGCGGAGCTCAAAGGTCTATTAAATCCTCTCTTTAACACTCTGAGAGGGAGCTGGGAGAATTGGAAGGCAGGATAGACCCATCCCCTGAACACCTACAGAAAATGTCCGACCTAAAACAAAACTGTTTGATGCATTGGGAATCCCTGGGTAGGCTAAGCTACACCAAACATACTGAGAGAACCAATGGCCTAGGTGATAAACCCGGTAAACTCCTAGCCTGGCTATACAAAAGGGAAATCCCCAGGATACCCATTTGCCAAATACTCAAGCCAGACGGATCCTCCGTGCACACCCAAATTGAAATCAACTCTGTGTTCTCGGATTTTTATCGCAAACTGTACTCCGAGACCCCGCCCATAATCGACACTGGCATCGAAGATGTCCTAGACAGCATCGACCTTCCCAGGCTGGATTCACAAATGTCTGAGACCCTAGACGAGCCTATCACCCTTGAAGAGGTTAAGGCAATCATTAGATTTCTTCCATCTGGAAAATCCCCTGGCACTGATGGCCTGCCCGGGGAGTTTTATAAGTCGTACAAGGAGACCCTGGCCCCATTGCTGGCGCAGGTGTTTAACAAAGCTTTCGAGCGTGGTGCCCTCCCTGACTCCATGAGGGAAGCTGTAATTATTCCCCTCCTGAAACCCGGTAAGGACGGAACGGTCTGCGGCTCCTACAGGCCTCTCTCCATGTTAAACGTTGATAGCAAGATTCTATCCTCCCTGCTAGCGAATAGACTGAGAAGGGTGATCCCTCACCTGAACCACCAGGACCAAACGGGATATGTGCCCGGGCGCTCCATAACTGAGAACCTGCGCAGGTTACACCATGTCATTTATAGCACGGAACACAGGCCTCAGAAATATGCGGTTGCGTCATTGGACGGCACCAAGGCCTTCGATTCAGTGCGTTGGGAGTGGCTGTATCCCACCATGGCTAAAATGGGGATAGGACCGGCCTTCTTGAAATGGACCCAGCTAGTTTACACCAACCCAACCGCTAGAGTACGAACAAACAAGACTTTCTCTGACAAATCGTCCCTTCACAGAGGCACCCGTCAGGGATGCCCGCTCTCCCCGATGTTATATATCATCACCACTGAACCCGTAGCCGCATACCTCAGACATGAATATGGAGATGGGGGCATTGTGATCGATGGGGTGACCCATCTCGTCTCCATGTATGCGGACGATACCTTATTATACCTACACAACCCCGAACACCTCCTGCCCTACATTCTAGAGACCCTAGATGGATTCTATAAATACACGGGAATCCAAATCAACAAGGATAGGTCCTGCCTCTACCCACTTGCAGCATTGTATAGGGAGGACCTTAGATCCCTACCCCCTTTAGACCTAAAATGGCAAGCGACTTCCTTTAGATACCTGGGAATCACCATACACCGAAATCCGTACACGGAACATATCCTCAACACGGTAAAAGCAAAAGACACCCTGGAAAAATCCATGGACTTCTGGGGTAAGCTCCCACTCTCGATGGCTGGGAGGGCGGGTCTCCTCAAAATGGTTGCACTTCACGAATGTCCCCTTCAACACCCCCCCCTCTTTTTTCAGAGATATCAATAAACTATGCAGGCGGTTCCTCTGGCAGGGTGGCAGGCACAGGGTGGCGCTAGAGACACTCCAAAGACCCTATGAAAAGGGCGGAATGAAAGTTCCCAACTTCGAACTGTACTACCTCGCAAGCCAACTAAGGCACGTGATGCGGTGGATGGCTGACGAGATCACCAAGACTCCTCCGAACCATCATTGCCCACCTTGCTTCTCAGGGATCTACTCTGGGTCGGGAATGGAACCCCGCTGCGCTACCCATACTTGGCCAAACTCGGAATTCAGCTCTGGAAAAGAGCCTGCAAAACAGTGGGGTCAGCCGATCCGTATTCCCCGCAGATCCCCATTGCAGCAATTATGGTCAATCATCCGTGGGGCCTGCTAGAAACGTGTGCTCAGTGGGAACCCTGTGGTGTAGCTACCCTGGGAGACCTGGTTCAGGACCAAGAAATCATATCTTTCGCCAACCTTGCTGAGACCATGGGGCTACCTACTGGACAATTCTTGCTCCATAGTGCAGTAATACAGGCCATGAAGAGCAGATGGCCAGCGGCCACCACCCTAGCATCAGAAAATTAGGTCATAGAAACATTGTTCAACACCGCCGAAGGAGGCCACAAAACCTTGCGACTCTACGAAGCCCTAATGCAAGGCACGACTAGAAACAGGCTCAAAAGTAAAGAAAAGTGAGAAATAGAACTAGGCCGGGACTTCGAGGGTGAGGAATGGGAGAAAATAACCCATTACCACAAAAAGGTCTCCAGGAACGCCCGTTTACAACTAATCCAATTATACATCACCAACAGGGCTTATTTAACACTTGAGGCCATACCAAAGTATAAGGGGCGGAGATCCAGGTATGCCCCAAATGCAACGAGCCCAGGGCGGGAATGACTCATATGTTCTGGGGCTGCCCAGAGATACGCAACCTTTGGACACAGGTACAGGGAAGAGTGGCAACTGCAGACGTCGAACTCGAAGTGCATAACCCGGCTGCCATTTTGGGCAGATGCAAACGTAACCACAAAAATAAGCCTCTAAACAAACTTAAAGACGTGATTTATATTACTGCAAAAAGACGCATAGCCATGGGTTGGAAGAGCCCGAGAGCCCTGATCGAGGCGCAGTGGTGGGGGGACCTTACGAAGTGGATAGTGGCCGAGACCGGTGCATGGGAAACTGCAATCCATGAACAGATGCTGGACTCCAGTGAAGAACTGCACCGCTGGATAGCGATGACAGTGCCATTGCTTCACCCTAACACTATGGACGATACCCCAGATGGCTCGGACTGTCATAGCCATCAATCCGGTTGATATGAACGGTCTAAGTCGGCCGTGGTCTTGGGTTAGGGAGGGGAGGGTGGGAATGCGTAATCTTGTTGATGAGTGGTAATATGCTACAAATGATAACGTTTATGGGTTGTTATATTGTTCAAAACCAATAAAGAAATTAAAAAAAAAAAAAAAAATTAAAGAGGAACCCCCACGGATATTAATGTGTACAGGTATTTTGGGGTATACTTCATTGTCCCTGTGTACACAGGTAACTCTAACTAGGGCGGCATTCTCGAGGACCTTTGTTGTGATCAAGTCGGCTCATATAGCGGTTTGCTTGCTACCCAAGTCAATTAATGCCTTTACTTGCTTCCCATTCACCCAATGCCTTTTCATATGTGAAGTCAGCAGAAGACGGGCAAAAACATATGCTAAAGGTCTCTAAACTCTCTTCAGGTTCTTCCGACTCTTCTCCCTTCATACAGCCTATTTCCATAGGTTCGTCCCTTACATTTTTCGGGCACTGTCTGGCTAAATTCCCTGTTTCTCTACAGGAAAAGCAGATAAGAGGGGGTGGTCTGCTTCCTTAAATTTCCTCCCTTATGCTTTCGTCTTTGGTTTTAAGGTCAGATCTCTTGATTTCTTTTGGTATCCCTTCCTTGATTCTGTATGACCCCCCTTGTTTGTCTACTCCCTGAGGTTGAGGTTGGTGGATAGGTTTGTAATCCTTAGGTTCTTCCCCTCGATGTGCCGATTGGAAGTGTTTAGCTGTATCTGAGTTGTTTTGGGAAGTTTCAATGGCCATGTCTAGGGTAGGTCGACTTAACAGTAAGGCAGTTTTTTGCAAAAAAAGGGACAAGGAATTGGTGAACTGTTCTAAGGTGATCATCTCTATTAACACTTTTAGGGATGTGTTCTTGATCCAAAGAGCTACTGTGTTTTTGACAGGTTCACCCATTTCTAGGGAGGTTTCTTCTGGGTTTAATCTAATGGCCCTCAATTTCTGCTGATAAAAATTGCAAGTTAGCCCCACTGTTTTCAACAACCCTTCTTTGATGGATACAAAGGTGGCCCCCTGGACAAGTAGTGGATATTCCGTTTGTAGTTCGCCTTTCAGGAGAGGAGCCAAATAGCACCTTTTAAGGTTCTCTTCCCATTCTATTTGTTTGGCTAGACTTTTGAAATTCAAGAAAACATTTCCTAGATCTTTGCCTTTTAGTTCTGGTTGACGCACCGCAAAAAAAAGAGGGGATGGCTGGAAGGTTTGGAATTAATCTTAACCTCTGGCATTTCTCTGGGCAACCCTCCAGACCATTTTTCTTTGCCTGCCAAGCCATTACAAAAGGGGAAAGCCCATATGCAAAATAGGCTTGGTCCCACTTCAAAAGCGGCAGTCCAGCCCGAACTGTTTGGTCGCAATCCTTCTGCACTAGACCACAAGCATCCCCAAACATGCTTCAGCCTTTTTGGTCCTCATCAGTGAGGAGTAGCTTGGGTCTCTAGGCCCAGCAGCACGGTACCCACATCTGGGCATAACCGTCCCACTCAGGGTGACTTATGCAAAACAAAATAGGTGATGGCTGGAAGGTTTGGAATTCATCTTAACCTCTGGCATTGCTCTGGGCAACCCTCCAGACCATCGTTCTTCGCCTGCCAAGCCATTACAAAAGGGGAAACACCATATGCAAATTAGGCATGGTCCCTCCCCAAAAGGGGCAGTCCAGCCCGAACTACTTGGCCACAGCCCTTCTGCACAACACCACATGCCCCAAACATGTTTCAGCATTGTTGGGGCTCATCAGTGAGGAGTAGTTTGGGTCTCTAGGCCCATCAGGCACAGGACCCACGTCTGGGCATACCTGTCCCACTCGGGGTGACTTATGCAAAACAAAAGAGGTGATGGCTGAAAGGTTTGAAATTAATGTTAACCTATGGCATTGCTCTGGACAACCCTCCAGACCATTGTTCTTCGCCTGCGAAGCCATTACAAAAGGGGAAAGACTATATACAAATCAGGGTTGGTCCCACACCAGAAGGGGCAGTCCAGCCCGAACTGGTTGGTCACATCCCTTCTGCACGAGACCACAAGCATCCCCAAACATGTTTCAGCCTTGTTGAGCCTCATCAGTGAGGAGTAGCATGGGTCTCTAGGCCCAGCAGGCACTAAACCTTCCAGCCATCACCTCTTTGATTTTAGTTTGTCACCCTGAGTGGGACATGTATGCCCATATGTGGGTCCCGTGCCTGATGGGCCTAGAGACCCAAGCTCCTCCTCAGTGATGAGGCCCAACAAGGCCGAACTGATGAAGCCCAACAAGGCCGAAACATGTCTGGGGATGCTTGTGGTCTCGTGCAGAAGGGGTGTTATCTAGCAGTTCAGGTTGGACTGGCCCTTTTGGGTTGGGACCAAGCCTGATTTGCATGTGGTTTTTCCCCTTCTGTAATGGCTTGGTAGGCAAAGAACAGTGGTCTGGAGGGTTGCACAGAGCAATGACAGAGGTTAAGATTAATCCTAAACCTTCCAGCCATCACCTCTTTATTTTTGTTATGGTTGAAGTACCCCCTGTGGTAGTAGGGGTCTAGCTTGCAATGCAACCAGTTTTGTTAGATTTTCTTGGATCCTAGTTTCACCCTGCATTTCATGGCCTGCCAACTGGGCTAAGACACTGAGCGGGTCAGCCATTTCTTCCGGTGGGATAAGGGTTCTGTGAAAATGCATCTATTTTGTGGTATTCTGTGTTAGCCTAGGCGCACACGTTGAAGCGTGTAATTCAGATTCCATTCAGGTTTCTTTGCTCACTACTGGGTTTTCATTCTGCATGTAGAAAATGATTGCACCCTGAAAGGATGGCAAAAGTATCTCTGTGAGGAATGCTTAGCTAATGGAATTTACCAGCTCGAGCCTAGAACAGGCAGACACAGACAGACAAAGATAAAGGGTGATTTATGTTCCTTCCTGTCCTCTGCTTTCCGAAGCTAATCGCACGACTCATGTTTAGAAAACATAATTTACCAGGATGTACCATGCACATTCTAGAGAGGAAAAGGTAATTGAACTGCCAAGCCGAAATGCAAAGGGCCCTTTATGTCTAAGACAAACATTGATAATGAAGCACAAGGGATGTGTCCTTGTGATGAGAACGTGATGAACTTCCTCGCTATGAGAACAATAAATTGTGCAGAGATGATGCAGAGCGAGGTACCATGTGTCGCCATGGAAAATGCCTCACGTTACGTGGATTGTAAACTATGTATTATTTCAGCAACCAAAGCCGATTTGAAGTGCACTTAAGTCTGCATGTCCCCCATGTGAATTGTTCAATTTCTCCATGACTGTGCGCAGGCACAGCTGAACTTGGGTCCGCTTAAAGCGAGAATAAACTCTTGTTATATATTTGTTTAGTGACTGGTGTGTTCTTCATTTATTTTCAGTAACTCAGATTTGAGACTTATAGATTTGAAAAAAATGTGCTTTTTTTCTGAATCAGAAAGAAAACAGGTCTTGACTCACTCAGATAAAGTTTTCGAAGTTGTCTGATTCTTCTGAGTCTGATTCTGCCAAAGGGAATGACTTTGGGAAGGTTGGTCTCTAAGCACAACAGATGGATATTGGGTGCCAAAATAAAAAGGTTCAGAAGCGGGGGAATTTAAGGCACTAAGTGTAATAAAGGTAAAGACTGGTCAAACTTTCACTATTATTCGATCCCACTGTTGTATATTGTAATGGGAGAGAGGAAGGGTGCCCAATAATAGTTGAGTTTTAAAGAACAAATCTTGTTGCCCAGTCGCAATATGTATTTGAGAGGGCAAACCCACTTTTAGCGTGAATAAACTGTCAGAGTCGAGGAGTTCAAATATTCTATTTTCCCCTTCTGGTGGTACGACAGTTATCAGCATGGATTTCAATTTTTATCAGGTGAATCACATCCCATACCATATGTAAGAAAGACATGGTATCAAAGGAAGATAGATACAAGTGACCACAGTTCAAGGGTGTTTATTGAACATTATCAAGGGTGTGATAAACACCTATCCAAATCTAAAATGGGAGTAAGATACAACCATCAAATAATAATAATGCAGTCCTAGTGGAGGCTCGTCAAATTCAAAGGGCCTGCACTAAAAATAAACTATTGCCAATCCTTACCGCTAAATTACAGATAGTGTGGGGAAATGTTCATGGAAAAGAAAGGAGTGTTAACAAAATGATAAGTCAGGATGTTCAGGCCGTTGGTCTCCCTTCCCCATGTTTTCAGCACGGGACAATGCGGTTCACTCAAGTTAAGCATACTCTTGGGCTTCTTCGGCATGAGGACACAGTTCGATTACAAGCATCAGGCCTTCTATGTCCAAGTCTTTTAAGTTATCAAAAGTCTCTTGATCCAGAGGGCCTGATGTATCAAATAAATCATAAAGTACCTTTCCATGTATTCATGTAGCAATTCACTCTTCACCCTGGATCCCCCTCAGCCAGGCTCAGATTCCCGTTTTGTACCACAATCTTTTTCTCATGTGACTAACGGTTCACCCAAGATTCCCCTCAATTGTGCTCAGATCTCCTTTTCACAATTAGTCTCCCTCAGCCAGGCTCGGACCAATTACAGTTCGTATATCTTTTTTCGGGTGACCCACGGTTCACCCCGGATCACCCTCAATTACAGTTCTTATTTGCTATCGAAGACTTTCAGATGTACACAGGGTTTGGCTTGACCCATTGCAGGACCACTTCCATTTCACAGTTTACAGGTTTACACTCTCAGTTGGAAACCTTTCAGAGACTTTCGAACCCACGTGGTGCCGGACCACTCTGTATGGGATCTACTTTGGTTTCAAATGTTCACTCACTCCTTGGATATTCAATTATATTCATGTTGCTCATCAAATACACCTTAAAATCTGTTCTTTGCAGATTTCATCATACATTGCAACCTTGGTTCTAACACAGACCTGCCTGCTATCAGTCTCTCTGACTCACCGGCTGTGCTGACTTAACTGGAGCGGCTTTGTTGTCGGAGCCAAGGACAGTACCACAGCAGCAATAGCTCCTCCCCTCCTCGGCCGTTGATGCGAGAAAGCCCCGGGTACCTTTGACACCCAATGCACATTTCTTCATCTTTAATTCTCAGTCTTATGTTTCTTATCCTCGAGGGCTCATGAAAGTAACGGTTTTCTTCCTCTGAAAAGGCCAAGGGCATTTCCCTCCTTGCAACCCTTTCTGGTCTTGCCGTGTTTCTCCTCGTATTAAACTTCCATCTTAGAACTGCTGCTTACTCTGGTGTTTTGCATCACGGAGAGGGTGCTTTTGTGCTCTGCCTTTTATCTGTGTGGGGAAGTGTGATGGAAGTTAGGTGTGTGTAATTATCAGTAATTGCCTGATTCTGCCTGACTCTTGTGTTGGGACAAGTCAGATATACGGCTCTGGTGTTAATCCGTTGTTGCTCACGGTGAACTGTTCGAGATAACGTGTTTGTGTCGGGAAAGGGGGTTTTGAATTCCTGGGGAAAAGGTGTTCCATGGAAGGGGATACGGCATCTAACCTTCCGGTGTCCCACTTCCACTCAGCGTGGACCCCCCATCCAGGTGATCCACCACACTGGTCCACCCCCAGGAACTGACTCCAAAAGCGATGGCTGTGTCCTGGCCACCTGGATGACAGATCCCTGGGGACTGGCGGGTGAGACACCTTCAGGTTTCTCACAAACACGACTGGCATATGAATCGGCAGAGCAGTTTTATCTCATTGGTATCATGCCTAGACTTCACCAATAATTTCCTGGAAGGCAATTCTGGTCTACGTTGAAGAGGCTGCTGGGGTTCAGGCATCTGGCTGGGTTGTTTTGCAGCATATTGCCTGCCTTATTTGGGCCTTCAACTTAAGGTACGCTCTGTTGAGCTTATTACAAAGGACATTGACTGCCTTTCCAACATGGCGGCCGTTACTCCGACTCTCGAAGCATCAAATGTGGTTTTGAGTGTCTCACTGCCTCTGCTTGCAGCGGATAGGATGCCCAGAGTCTATCTGCATCTGTTTGCTGGGAGCTGGCAGGCGACGCCGGCCCCCTTCAAAGGTGGATTTATAAGCCCTCCAGCGTTTTTCCCTGTCTGGCCATGTCCTGCAATGGCTGCTGGCCCCTGCGCCCGCCCACCTCTATTGCTTCAACTTCACTGATGTCCTATTCCCATCATTTTTTCTTTGCCGAATATCTGAACCTGCTCATACTGCTCTTTGAGCTGTAAGCCTAGTATGGGAATCACCAGGTGAGGGCACCAATGCCTCATGCATGTCCACCATCCTCATGACTGACCGCCTATGTTCGTTTCGGTCCATTCCTCAAACCGAAATGTGTATTCTTGACTCCATACCCAGATATGCCGGCTCAAAACATCTTTTTCTGCGGATCTAGCCCTTAGCTCCTCTAAGCACAGCTTCCCAGTGTGTGACATGTCCCTGCAACAAAAACATGTATTCTTGACTCCGTACCCTGATATGCCTGCTCATCACATTTTTTCTGCTGATGTAGCCCAATGTTGACTTTGTGCCTACCTGTATTCTGACATAACCCCCTGTATCATGGGGTGAGGCTTTCCCCGCACTGTGCTCCCACACCAATGTTGAGTTTTTGCCTGCTTGTTTTACGATGTAGCTTTTAGGACTGATTTTCTGTACTCTGGCCTGGGGACAGATGTATAGAAGGCTAACCTATATTGTGACAGGGACAACTCGGGGAGCTGTAGCCAAATCAGTTCAAGGTAGCAGTGACAAGTGGTCTAGGGTAAGTCTCAAGAGGTGGTGAGCTTGTAAAGGGTCCACAATGGGAATCACAAATTACACTTAGGCAGTATGTATAAAACTACAGTTCAACAAGTTACTTACCCCTGGTAAAGTTCTTTCGACTGGATGTTCCTGCCACGTATTCCTCATCTTTGATATTCAATATCCAGCTTCAGGTACTTCAGAAAACGTTTTTGGCAGAGGGCGCTGTGCATCAATGCAGTCGACTTGATGTCCTTCGAGGGCCTCCGTCTCGAGGATGATGTCATTGAAGGCCTATATAGCACGTGCAGCGCCCGTTGGCTTCAGTTCTGTTTTTCGGTGAATGCTATCGCTCAGAGAAATAGGGCACGCTTCATTACTTAATACGCGAGTATGTCTTCTTCATCGACACCGACTACCCCGAAGACCGGGTTCAAGAAGTTTAGAGTTTGTTACTCGAAAATGTTGTTGACCGATCCACACCGTATATGTCTATGGTCTATTGGGGTGGAGCATAAGACCTCGGCATGCTCCAAGTGCCAGTTGATGACTGGAAAGGCCCTGAAGGAGCGAAAGGGTAAATTGGCAGTAGGTCAAAACACCAAAACATCTACCCCGACCAAAAGACTTCGACCGACGAGTCGAGAGGTGACTCTCCTCGGAGGAAGAAAGTTAAAATATCGAGATCAAGGAGTGGGTCCCACCACTCCTCATCATCGTCGAGGAGGTCCCAAAAGAGGCACCATAGGCCGAGAGGGTATCTTGTCCCACAATAAAATCCACTCTTGCCGAATGGGAAGCATTTAGAGCAGAAATGCTGAAAATATTTGAGAAACAGAAACCCACGGCAAGCCATGCTCCTACTGCGCCTTCCAAAAAAAGCTGGTACGGAAATGGCTCCACCCAAAATCCTGTGCGCCCTTAAGCCCGGGACGAAGGCCTGATCCTCATTGGGAGCCGTCAAGGTCTCGGTGCGATGACAAGTCATTGAAGGATCCATCAAGCTGAAAACATAAGCAGAAGTCGTGGTCGAGGTCGTCGACACAATCCATGCCATTGATGCTGGCTGCGCCTTGGACGTCAGTCAAGCCCTCAACATCGGTGTAACCTTCGACGCCAACGGCATCGACACCAGCTGTGCTACCAAGACCAGTTGCGCCATCAACATCGACACCGGCTGCCCTCGACTCCAGCGGTACCGCCAACGCTGAGCACCCTTTCTAAACCTATGGCGCCATTGAAAAAGGTTTCGACAACTCCTCGAGCGTCGAATCCACAATTTGTCAAACCCTTGATGCCTGATAAAATATTCTTTCCTTGGTAAAGGAACATAAATTTTAAGTCCCTCACCTCAATATATGAGGAGAATTAACCCTCAGACAACGATGCACCCATTGGCCTCCAATTTGGCACACCAAATGTGCCTGAAAGTTTCATTTCTGAGGAGTCAAGGTAGAAAGATCTTTATGATAATTTACAGACGGCCAGTGGGGTGGACACCTCACCTGAGCTAGATTTTGGAATGCCAGAGGCTGGGGAACATGCTGATGTGTCATATAAGCAGCTAATGCCAAAGCGGTGGAATATATGGGGTGGATTAGGCCTCTGTTACCATTTGAGCAGGATGATCTGACAGACATCCTGGATAAGGGTCCACAGATAAATCCTGTATTACCTTTCCATATTGCTCTCCAAAAAAGTGTGGCAGCAAATTGTGAGATGTCAGAAACCAATCTGGCTGTGAATAAAAATCTGATAAAAAAATATCGCCCTTCCATTAGTGACCCCCGACTACCTGTCTAAACACCCCACTCCAGGGAGTCTGTTGGTACAGGCAGCTACCGCAACTTATAAGCAAGCAGTTTACCCTACCATCCCTCCAGATAGGGACAAAAGAGTAGATGGATGGCCAAGGAAGGTATTTTTTTCTTTAGGGAGTATGGCGCTCAAATCAGCCTACTCCACATGTGCCCTTGCAACATTTTCATTCACTCTATGGGACTGCATTTCCATGGTGGCAGAGCACATTCCCGAGGGGGAAGAAAGAGACAGATTCTTGGCCATAATTAGAGATGGCAGAGAAGCCATGTGCGAGTCTTCAGTCAGGTCTGGATTCTGCTGAGAGCATTAGCAGAGCCATGGGTACTAGCACTGTTATATGCAGATTTGCGTGGTTGCGGAAGTCAGGTTTTGCAACGGATGTGCAATCCAGCCTCCTCAACATGACTTTTGACTGGTCTCACCTTTTTGGCAACAAGGCTGATGAGAACCTTGAGAAGTTGCAGACCTCTAAGGCAGCAGCCAAATCTTTAGGTGCCGCTATTAGGCAGCCTCAGCCTTTTTTCACCCTAGTGGACAGACTTGAAGGGGTAGATCTTTTCGCTACTACTCCTCAGTTGGAAGAGCGAGAGGAATGGGGGATCAAAAAGGCCAAAGAAAGTTCACGCGTGGTGGACGATGGAGAGGTGCTTAGACAGCTCAAGCAGGGGCATCTTTATCATCTGTCACTGCATCAACCACCTCAAAACCTCTCTGAGGTCTTGAGTCATAGTTCGCCAGTGGGGGGCAGACTGTCTCAGCATCTAGAAGAATGGCGAGACATTACTTCGGATACTTGGGCATTGGAGACCATAGCCCACGGGTACTGCCTTCCTTTCATACAGAAACCTCAGAGCTATCCACCGGGGAGCCACTCTTTGAGGATTCCAGATCCGCTCCTTGTGCAGGAAATTGTAACCCTGCTAGAGAAAGGTGCTATAGAGCCGGTGGCTGTAGCGGAGAGGAACAAGGTATGGTATTCGCCATATTTCCTAATATCCAAAAAGGATGGAGGACTGAGACCCATCTTGGACTTGAGATACTTGAGCAAGTTCCTCAGAAAGGACAAGTTCAAGATGGCTACACTTTCTCAGATCCTTCAGGCCCTCCAACTCCAGGATTGGATGGGTCATTGGACCTTCAGGATGCTTATTTTCATGTGCCAATCCATCTCAAGCACAGAAAATACCTGAGGTTCTCAGTTGGTGGTTCTCATTATCAATTTTGAGTTCTGCCATTCGGGGTAACCTCAGCCCGAGGGTTTTCACCAAACTGATGGCGGTAGTGGCAGCGAGTCTCAGGAGAGGGGGGATTTGCGTCCACCCCTACCTGGACGATTGGCTGATCAGGACGCATTCTCCCGAACAAGTCCGGGATCATCTCCACGTCACCTGCCACTCTCTTCACAGACTGGGCTTCTCCCTCAATCACAAGAAGTCCCATATGACACCTTCTCAAAAGCTCTGGTTAATTGGAGCTGTACTGGATACATATGTGGGAAAGAGCTTGCCACCTGAGGTGAGGGCTCAAGACATTCTACAGATGGTCTCCAACTTTCAAAGTGCCCAGCATCTCACTGCCTTCGATTATTTGAGGTTTCTTGGCCTCATGGCATCCTGCATTTTTCTGGTGCCAGAGGCCCACCTGAGAATAAGGTCCCTTCAATGGGCCCTCAGAACTCAATGGTCCCAGTTCTCAGGAAAGATGTCGGTCCTACTTCAGGTTACAAGCAGGGTCACACAGGATCTTCTGTGGTGGGCCTGCAAGGACAACAATCTGAAGGAACCCTTTTGGCAACTATGGCCGGAGATAACAGTAGTGACGGACGCCCACTCAAGGGTTGGGGTGCCCACACCAATGAGCTGACAGTCAGTGGTTGTTGGTCTCCATCAGACCCCAACCTACATATCAATCTTTTGGAAATGAGGGCAATCCGACTAGCGCTGAAGGCCTTTCTGCCCTCTGTGTGGAGAAAGAATGTCCTGATAATGACGGACAACACAGTGGCTCTGTACTACTTCAACAAAAGAGGTGGTGTAGGGTCACTACCACTGTGAAGAGAGGCAATGCAGCTCTGGTACGGAGCAATTCAAGAGGAATCTCTCTGTCGGCAGTTCACCTACCCGGAGAAGAGAATACAGTGCTGGACACTCTGAGCAGGCAGAGCACAGTCTCCCACGAGTGGGAACTAGCTCAGGAAGTCCTTCAAGAGATCTTCACCCTTTGGAGAACCCCTCATGTGGATCCGTTCATACCAGTGTCAATTGGAAGTGCAAACTGTACTGCTCCAGGGAATTTCCCCAAGAGGAGCCCTAGGAGACGTGTTTGTGGTGGACTGGACATTTCCACTCCTGTACACGTTTCCTCCAGTCCCCGTCATTCCTCACGTGATCAGGAGGTTGAGAAAGCTTGGGAAATGCATGATCCTAGTTGCCTCAGATTGGGCCAGGAGGACGTGGTACCCGGACCTTCTGGACATGTCCATCTGCCCTCCAAAATGTCTTCCACTAAGAGAGGACCTTCTCTCGTGAGAGGAGGGTTGGATTCTCCATCCAGAGGTCAGAACACTAAGCTTTCACGCATTGGTTTCTGAGAGGCTGAGATACAAGGATTGGGACCTCGCTGATGACGTAATGGAGACTTTGCTTTTAGCCAGAAGGCCGGCAACAAAGTCTTTGTACCATTGCCATTGGAACAAATTTTGCAACTGGTGCAGAGACAAGAATGTAGGCCCTTTTCTGTGTAAAACGCCTGAGGTGTTATCCTTTCTACTATCCTTAGCCAATCTGGGGTTCCAGGTTGGAACTATTAAGTACAATTTAGAGGCACTATCCATCTTTAAGCGCTAGTCCGAAGAATGTTCATATTTCAAGATTCCACTGGTGACACAACTTCTAAAGAGAGTAACCAATGTGTTTCTCCCATCTCCTTTACAGGTTCCAATTTGGTACTTTAATCTGGTACTAAAATGTATTATGGGTGCACCCTTTGAACCTTTACACTTATGTCCATTAAGGTTGTTAACTTTTAAAACATCTCTTGGTAGCTCTAATTTCATCCCGTAGAGTGAGTGAATTGCAAGCCACCCTTTACTATCTTCCATAAGGATAGGGTTGTTCTGAGGCATAAGCCTTCTTTCTAACCCAAAATCCTTTTTGATTTTCACATAGTGCAGAAAATAGTTTTGCCCTTTTTATCTTCTGCACCTCATCCTGGAAAGGAGGAGGAGAGATTGCATCGCAGAGCTCTGAGCTTTTATATATCTAGGCTATCAAAACTTTGCATTAATGATCTGCTTTTCATTGACTATAAAGGCCACAAACTGGGTTAGGCTGTTATGAAACAGACCTTATTCAGGTGGATCATTCTGGAAATTTTGGAATGCTACAAACTGGCAGGCATGGTTACCTCTACAGCCCTGCAAAATAGTGTACCGATAAAAAGTATTTGTGAATCAGCAACATGCTCTACTATTCACACGTTCACAAAACATTATTGCCTGGAGTCTTCCCTCGGTCAGGATGGGAGGTTTGTGGAAAAGCAGTCCTGCATTTGGTTCATGAAAACCATTAGAAAACTAAATTCTTACTCCATCTGCCAATCTTATACTGTTTTGGGAGTCTATCAAAGATGAGGAATACATGGGAGAACACAATCCATTCGAAGAACATGTTACTTAGCCCTGGTAATGTTCTTTCAACTGGATGTTCCTCCCAGGTATTCCTCATCGCCCTCCCAACCTACCCCACAGTAGAATTTCCCATGCTCTTACCGCTTTCGCTCCCTCATAGTTGAGTACGGTCATTCCCAGGATTATGCCAGTATTTCTACTGTAAGAAAAACAGAACTGAACCCAACGTGCACTGCACATGCTATATATGCCTTCAATGACATCATCCTCGAGACGGATGCCCTCGAGGGACATTGAGTCGACTGCATTGATGCACAGCGCCCTTTGCCGAAAACATTGCTGAATCAGCTGAAGCTGGATATTGAATATCAACGATGGGGAATACATGGAAGGACACAATCCATTCGAAATGTATTTATGGCCAAGCAACACTATGAAAAATGACTAAGAGGTAGAAGTATAACACAACACTAATAATTGAATACATATATACAGTCACTAGAGTAGGGCATAATACAGCTCAAACCCCTGCAAGGGAAAGTGTACATTAGTTTATGCACTACAGGTCCACTGAGACTTAACCCTAACTTCAAAAGTCCTTGCCTAAGTTGTCTGGGGCCTTATGCCCAAAAGTTGAGGAAATGTTCTGACATAGTTTGTAACGCTGGCTGGAAAAAATGAAGTTAGGGTCTCTGGGGGTGCAGTGAATGATTCTAAGGGTTAGAGGACAAGTCAACTAAAGTGTCCCGAACTTTCAGAAAGGCTTGCACAAGCAAGCAAAGGTAAAGCCAAAGTGTTATAACAGTTTATAAAAGTTATCAAAACTTTTAAAGGGAGTTTAGAGGTAAGTATGTTCATGTGTTTGAAGAAAACACCAAGCCAGTCCAACATGAATGGACCCAAGATTGCGCCGTTGCTAGTTCTATCTCTCTCCTTTCTTAACACACGTTCGCTATATAAGCATGGTGTGGAAATCGCTGACCTTACCAACGAGCTCAAGCCCGACTTCTTCAGCATAACCGAAACCTGGCTCAACCCTGACCTTCCCACTCAGGCCACACTCTCATTGCCAGATGACTACACTCTCTTCAGAGCAGATCGTCTGTTAGGCAAAGGTGGCGGAGTGGCAATGATGTGCAAGTCAAGTCTTGAATGCTATGAAATTCCCCACACTTCGCCGGAAGGCTGTGAGAGTTTATGGGTGAAAATAAAAACTTCCCCACACACCACATTAAACACACTCACGATTTATCATCCACCCAAAATCATGCCCCTCTTTGAAGAACAGCTTAGTGATCTACTGGCCCAGATCAGTACCACTAAGGGCCCCGTTATTGTTATGGGTGATTTTAACTACTGGGCCAACGACCGACAGGACAAAGTAGGTACCGATCTTATGGATACCATCACCTCCTTTGGCCTTCCCCAGTGGATGGTGTCTCCCACGCATAGTAAGGGTCACACTCTAATCTGGCTCCTGTCCCAAAACACTAACATCTCTGATATCCTGGTCACGCCATGTATTTGGTCTGACCATTTTCTCATTCAAGCCAAGATCTCACTACCACCTCCTCCTTCCAAACTTAACACTAACCCACATACACAAAAAATATCCCGTAATCTAAAGAAACTTACAGCCCCTACATTTGCCGCACTACTGTCTACCAAGCTTCAACCCATAGACAATTTTGCTGATTCCTCAAAACTCATAAACCATCTGTCTACTAACATCAAGGAAGCGGTTAACAATCTCGTTCCATTGAAAATGAAGGCAATTAAGACCGAAACCGCAAAGAACTCGTGGTTCAATAACGAAATTCTTACTGCCAGACAAGAAAAGAGAGCTCTTGAAAGAGCCTGGAGGAAAGACCCTAATGAAAACACCCGATCAAAATATAAACAAATCCATTCTCAACTACAAAAAACTCATTATAGAAGCCAAGGCCACACACTATAACGAAAGAATAGTGAATGCTAAATCTAGTACTGGAGAGCTTTTTAAAATCTTAGCGGAATTTCAAAATCAGCCTCCACCCACTAATAACATCATCAAGGATAACAAGTGGTGTCATGGCATTCATGATGCCTTTCTTCTCAAGATTGATTCTCACAAAGAATAAATCAGTAAAGCCTTAGGCAACGTAACTTCCACACAATCTCTCACCGATACCACTTCACTTAACACCCATGAAAACATTATCCCTCAATTTTCATTCACGCACTATACGGAAGACGAAGTATTCAAATTCATACAGGACCTTAAAGCCACATCCTGTCCGGCTGACGACTGCCCCACTAGTATTCTTAAGGAATCCTTGGACTCCCTGGTTCCATGGATCACCAAACTGGTTAACCTTTCCTTTGACGAGGGTCTGGTGCCGGACATGCTAAAGTCGGCATGGATCACTCCTCTATTGAAAAAGGAAAACCTTGATCCAGCCAACAATGACAACTACAGGCCCATAACCAACATGCCCTATGTGCTCAAGATACTTAACAAACTTGCCTACTTACAGCTACAGGCCCATGTTGAAAAACACAACATCTTGGGTACCCGTCAGTCAGGATACAGAGCTCATCACGGGACTGAGACAGCTATGTTGGATCTCAAATCTACACTTGCCAGCATAGCTGATAAAAACCAGGCTGCTTTGCTCATGCTATTGGACCTCTCCGCAGCCTTTGACCTGGTTGATCACAGCTTACTGGTGTCAAGGCTCAGAGAGGTTGCCAACTGCTCTGCGATTGCATCCAAATGGATTGCTTCCTTTCTGGGTCCCAGAATGGTAAGGGTTTGCGTTGGTGATAATCAATCTTCTCCAATCTCGCAGACTTGTGGAGTTCCTCATGGCTCCTGTCTGTCACCGCTGCTCTTCAATCTTTACATCCGGCCCCTTCTTGATCTCCTGAACAAATTAGGAGTGCAATATACAAATTACGCCAATGATACTCAGGTTGTTAGACAGCTGAGTGGCTCATATAGCAGTGACACGGAAACCATCAACAAAATATGCAAAGCCATACAAGATTGGATGGCCTGCAATTCTCTTGCCTTGAACGATAAAAAGACCGAACTCCTTATCGTGGCATCTAAAAACACTCAAGCGAAACTTGATTCTAACTACAACATTTTCCACATAGCCAACAACACCATTATCGTTCAAAAGAAAGTTAAGACATTAGGAGTAGTTCGTGATGAAAAACTCTCCATGAAATCTCATGTTTCCAGCATTAAATCCAGCTCTGGTCTCATAAACAAGAGAATGAGATATATTCGACCATTCATCTCAGACGAGAACTGTGCTCTTTTGTCCTTTGCACTGGTTAATTCAAGATTGGACTATTGTAACAGTCTCTTCACGGGCACCGCAGTCTCTAATATCCGATCTCTACAAGTGGCGCAGAATAATGCCGTGCGTAACATTTTCAATCAGTCTCGTTGTATACACATTTCCACCTTCAGGAAAAAAGTCCACTGGCTTCCAGTCAAACACCGCATAACACATAAGATGCTTACCACGACCCATAAATGCCTCAGTCTAAGCAGCACCATGTATCTGTCATCCCGCATTAGCACCAAACCCAATGTGAGGAACCTTCGCTTTTCCTCTGCGATCATTCTCAAACATCCTAAATTCAGGACAGCCAAATTTGGAGGTACTACCCTTGATGCTCAGGGTCCCCTTCTTTGGAACACACTTCCAGCAAGGATATGGCAGATCCAAAGCTATACTGTGTTCAAACGTGCTATAAAGACTCACTTCAACTTGGAATAATCTGACTCTTCTATCCTTCTGTCTTCATGCCTGTTGTGTTCGTCCTTGTTTTGTTCTGTGTGCGCCCTGAGGCCTGCGGGCATGTTGGCGCGTTACAAAAATTTAAATAAATAAAGTAAGAACCCCTGTGACTTACCCATCGTACTCGGATTCTTCACAGGACTTGGCAGGTTGGTGGAAGAAGGTACGAGGTTGATTTTCCCCGCTGTCAGCCTCAGCCCTTTATTCGCAGGGGTTGCAGGTTCGAGCAGATCTCCGGTCGGTGTTTGGCTGGTGCAAGGACTCTAGGTGAACCAATGCAGCAAAACATGATGCAGGACCCCTATCAGGACTGGACTTGACTCAGGTGAGCTGTTTCAGACGATGGTCACCACAGCTCGGCGATGCAAAGGGACTCACTTGTCACAGTCAGACTTTCCCTCCTATCTCAGATATCCTTGACGCTAGAACTCCGAATGTTCGTTGAGGTAAGTCTTGTAGGACAAGCTGAGGATCCCCCAAGTTCCAGGCCTCAACTCAGAACGGCAACGTCGGCAGCACGGTAGCCCAAAGTCAGAGCTGGTCAGCCACAGGGCAGTCCCGGGGCACTTCTGAAGGCTCTTGTTTGCAGGGTACCGAGCAGACATCAGGAATAAATTTTCCCTCCACTACAAGGGTCACAGCTTCCTCACAGGATTGCTGAAGATCGACAGCAAGACAGGGCTCTTCCAGGACAGCAGGAGAAGTTGGTCGCCAGGCCTCTTTCAGACGGGGCACTGGTCTCCTCATGGGTCTCACACCTGGACAGAAGACTTGGCTCCTTCAGGTTTCTCCAGGATCTCTGAAGAGTGGGTGCAGGGGTCCTCTTCTTATCACAAAAGACAGGTAAGAGCAGAAACTCCCACTAGCCAATAATAGAACTAGCCCCCACATGCACCCCAGCAGTGGTCCAATCAGGACCACTGGTGGGAACACTCATGCACAACACTCAGACACACTGAAACCAGTTTGTGGATTGGGACCAGACAGTCCAATCCTGCCAGCAAACACACACAGCCCTCCGGTAGTCTGCCAAAAGACTCCGCTTTCCCGGGCGAAGGAAGTCCATATAAAGGTTTTCCTTGCCTAACAGGCCAGGAAGAAGGCTAAAAGACAAGGTGGCCAAAGGACAAGCAAAAAACCTTGTGGCATGTCCATAGTTGGTCAGTAGCCATAGTTAGTAGCCAAATGTGGTAAACGCAGTAAGGCTAAAACAAAAAGCACCAAAACATTGTAAAAAGTCACCTCTGCCACCAGCTTGTCCATTTAGCAGAACTAGTGTAACCAAAAATCCTCTGAGTGTTAGTCTAGGGTAAAAAGAAATGTGTACCCCATTGTACTGCATTGTAAGATGCAGGGTACAATAATTAAAAGTTACTGCAAGTGATAACAAGTTACTAAAAGTAGTAACTAAGTAGTAAGACTAAGGAAAACAATGGTTCCCAGTACTGACAACCTGAAGGACATGTCAGTTTCCCCATAACAGAGGAGCAATATACAGTCTAGTGAAGCTTATGGCTTCACTGCACTGTAAAACAGTAGGTCAGATTCAAAGATAAAAAAGCACAAAGTGTGGAGGTCCATAAAAATGGAAGGAAAGGTGCAGTAAAGAGAATTCTCCCTTAACAGTAGCCCCCTATACCATTGGATGATGCTTTTCTGCACTGTGGCCCCACACCAATGTTGACTTTTTGCCTTGCCTACCTGTATTCCGACGTAGCCCCCTGTACCATGGAGTGAGGCTTTTCCGAATATTGCCTTACAACCAATACCTTATTCTGTAATATTCTGTAACCTCATGCCTTGTCTCACAGTTTGCAGACTGGGCTTATGCACTTGTAGCTGTACCTAGCACCTAGATGCCCCAGGGCTTTGTGTGCTGCTACAAATGAAAAAATAAAATAAATGGATCTACATATTTGGTAGCGCTGTCCTAAACTGAAGCTGTGCTAGCAGCCAGTGATCTTGCTGACTAGGGACACAGTAGGGGTACAAATAGCTCTCTCAGTCTTAGTATGCATTATGGGAAGCAGTACGGAAGACCCCCGTAGATCTACAAAATACTGTGCACGGTTCTGCTAAGAACAAGACTAAGGGCCTCATTCCGAGATTGGAGGCAGTCATGGCGCTATTTGCGCCATGACTGCCTCCAATAACGGTACCAGCACCGTTCTCGTTCAATGGGGATTTACCGGTGTAGTCCGACCTTTGCAGGACAGGTAAGTCCCCATTGTAAAAAACATTCCCCATTCCCATTTGAGCCCCCATAGGGCTCAATGGGAATGGGGAAGTAGCTAATAACGGTATCGCAATTTGCGTTGCCGTTATTGGCTCTGAATTCCCTTAACGGGTCCCGTCCTTAACACCTGGTCAGACCAGGCGTTAAGGAAGGGACCCGCAAGGGACCTCAAGGGACCTCGTAGTAGGGTGGTAAGGGATTACCGGCACCAGTCTCCTCACCGGTGCCCAGTATCCCTTACCGCCCTACTTGGAATGAGGCCCTAAATATACCATTGCATTGGAGATCAGAATATATTCCTACAATAGATGATTTACAGAGCAAGATATGAGTCCTTCTAATGAACGAAGAGATGACATACATAGTGTACAACAAAGCTACTAGCTTGTCATGGGAGGAGATTTTAATTCCCTCTGTGCAGAGGGTTCCTTGTGGAATGAGAGAGGGGATACCCCGAAGGCGCTCTATCCTAATCTTAAGAGAGGAATACGGTAGGATAAATTCCTGGAGAACTGGGACTTGGGACTTTTGGATCACTCCTCTGACTGGAATTTACCCAAAACATACCTGGAAGAGGGGAATAAATAGCTCCAGGATTGATTTTTTTCTGTGTTTCGAATGGTTGGAAGCAAGCGTGTGGTAAGTTGGCACATATAAAGGTAGACCTGGGAGATCATATTCTTCTACTTTTTACTTTGACTTTGCCCCATCCAGAGCTACATATAAGACCTGAGTTTATGGGCCTTAATGTGGCTAATCAAGGGAGAACAGTCACTTGGAATAAGAATATGGTTAGGAAATTCAATTCCCTTATTTTAGAAACTTTGACCCGGGTCTCTGACAGAAATTTGAGGGGGGGGACAGCCCGTTTGGGGGGAATTACTATAACAACATTATGAGGTTGTGCGCTTATAAAATTAGCAAGGAGGGGGGGGCGATTTACATAGACCTGCAAGTATTAGCTGGGACTCGAGAATCCACAGGTCCAAGCTAAACAAATGCAGGGACTTGAGGACTTTGAAGAACCTTCCTATTACGTTTATTATATTGCAGGCTAATAATACCCTTACTCCAGTTAAGGATAGACTTGAGTGCCCAATTCAAGCTGAGGTGTGGTGTGCTTATTATAAGAAAAAATGTGAACTGCCCTCTAAATTTGTTATGGAACGGGATTCGGATTTGGGCTCTCCGGTGTAGGGAGAATGTTCTTTGGATCTAGGGGATATTATTTGGCCCATTAATAAACTTAAACCGTCTAGAGCGCCTGACCCTAATGGCATACCACCTTTTGTTATAAAGGCGGCGCCGGAAATATGGGATACGTTACTTAAATCCTAGGTTCAATGCATCATAGTTCCCATATTTAAAAAGGGTGATGTTCTCAATCCCAACAACTATAGACCCATAGCACTTCTAGATGCGGCTAGCAAGGTCTTTGGTATTTTGCTTCTAAGAGACCTTAACAAAGCGATAAGGATGAATGCCTGTCTCAGTAAATTTCAGGTCGGTTTTAGAGAAGGATTGGGAACGAATCTGAATGGGAACATTTTGGCCCACTTAGGGGATACGGTTCATCATTCCAACATAGGTGAGGTTTTTTTGGCATCTTTAGACCTCTCGAATGCCTTTGAAGGAGTTGTTAGAGCCAGACTATGGTCAAAAATGTTAGCCATGAGTATTCCTCGTAAGATTGTTCAACTCGTGGCCCTGCTGCATAGAATACCTCTGTAAGGGTTAGATTGACCAAGGAAGGCGCTCTCTCAGAGGTTATTGTTACTCACGTGGGGGTTAAGCAGGACTGCTCGCTTCGCGCCGACTCTCTTTAACCTATACGTGTGTGATGTGGAGGGCACGTGGCAGGGCCCTTCCATTGCACCGGCTAGGTTGGGGAGTTTGGCTATCGAGTGGATGGCACGTGCAGACGATTTTATATTATTTGACCGTACCCCCCCCCTCGTGGCCTTTGAAGAAAGATGCACCCTTTTTACCAGTATGCTATCGTAAATAATCTTTCTCCGAATGCATCCAAATCCCAGACGCTCGTGCTTACAAAAACAAAAAAAAGAACCATCCAATCTTACAGCTGGAGGATGGGCAAGGACCCGGTGGAACAGGCTCAGGCTATCACATATTTGGGCTATAATTTTACCAACAGGTCTAGCCTGAAGATGTGGAAACTGAGCCTGGAGGAAAAGGCAGCAAACTCAAAGTGCATCCTTCTGTATGGCCTAGACATTTGTACTCATGATATGAGTTTGTGCCTTAACATTATTCAGGGGAAAATGTGGAACAACTTCTTGGTTTATCGATTTCAGTTCCCAATGCAATTATACAACATGAGTTACGCCTCATATCACTTAAAGCTAGATACCTTTGGAGGCAATTGTCTTTGTTAAGGAAAATAATTGATCCTCCTACTAACACTCTGTAGGAAATGTTAAGTGAGGTTGTAAAATCTGGGATGGTGGTATCTATTAGAAAATGTTGTGATAAAATTATTCTTTTGTTAGATACTTTAGGTCTATGCTTGGACGATCTTATTCAGCGTCCAGGGTTGGTTAAGAGGCTTCTATTCAAGGCAGATTGGGTAGATACGGTAAATGGAATGGACTCATACTCCACATACAAAGAGTACGCACTACATGGGCACACCAGGGAATGTGTGCCCCTTTACTTACAAAGATTCCCATGTGATAGGGCCAGATCTATATATATGCGCTTTAGGCTCAATCAGATACCGACCCTAGAAAGAACACGGTATTGGTTGTACGATGATGCTGTACTCAAATTGGATCTATTGGACTTTCCATGTCGATTTTGTGGAGAAACTAGATTTCCAGAGAGACTTAAGCATCTTGTATTATCTTGTAAGTATTTTGAGCCTAAACGTGCGATCTACCTAAAAGATAGATTCAACAAAGATCTTGAAATGTCTATGCATCTGTTTTGGAGCCGTTGTATGTGGGGTTTAAACATTTCCCTAATTTTAGCATAGAATTAATTACTGCAGGATATTACGGAGGAATTGGAAAATATGAATTTATCATGCAATTATTCGTTTTTATGGAAGACGAAATGATATGGGGGAGCGAAGGATTTATCTATGGGAAAGTTGATTTTTTGATGTAATGTGTTTTTTATAATGTCTTGTGGTTTTTGATATGGATTGTATACTTTTTTTATGGATTATGTTGTGTAAGGTTTCTTGTAAACTAATAATGCAACAATAAAAAAAAAGAAAAAAAAAAGAAAAGCTACTAGCTTGTTTGCAATCTGGAGACCCTTTCTGGAATTTGCTAAACGTCTGAATAAGGCCGTATACGCCAGCCCGATGAGGGGGAGAGCATTGGGTTCATGGGACTGTGGACAACTTGTATTCTGTATTAACTGTGATGCCAGCTCTAGACTTTGGCAATGGGCGGAACCCATATTTAGAAAATTGCTACTGCGATTTACCGACCCCTAGGGAATGGCCATATAGTGTGTACTGTATTGTCCCCTCAGGAGAACGGAAATATGTATTTCTCCATCACTCGCGACATAAGCCCTGACAAACGAGTTAACAGTCTCTACATCAGAAAGCCTGGCAGTGAAGTGATAGCACGTGTGTTTGTAACATTACCATTTCAAATAGAAATGACCCCTATTGGGGATGGTGTGCCCCAGTCTTCCCATGAAGCTTTGTGAGTGCGTAATGTGCTGCTGCTAGAGCTACCCCCTCGAGCACCTTCAGGTAGGGTCTCGTAGGTACATTATTAGACATGCCCGGGTCCTCTTCTCCCTGACGTGAAGGGCTTTCTTACAGCGGCTGCCTTATTCAGCCCGAAACAAAAGTCGGTTGTTTAAAGGGATTTTATGGTTTCAGATCAAAACAACATGAAGATACATATTCACCTGGTAAGGATCCTAAAGTGGCCTCTCAATGGCCCCTAAAGCAGGCAGACACTGCTCCTTACTAATGGTTCCTAAAGCGGCCATGCACTGCTCCCAGGGGTGGACTGGCCCATAGGGATCTCTGGAGATTTCCCGGTGGGCCTCTGCACCCTGGGCCTCTTTTGTGTGGTATTTTCAAATGTTCCCATAGGAAAAGGGTTGTGTTCGCTGGAAAACTGTAACATGGGGCCACTTTTAAAAATATTTCCAGGGCCTCTTTTGCTTCCCAGTCCACCCATGACTGCTCCTGACTTCTCAATGGGTCCTAAAGCGACCATGCACTGCTCCTGACTTCTCAATGGTTCCTAAAGCGACCATGCACTGCTCCTGACTTCTCAATGGTTCCTAAAGTGACCATGCACTGCTCCTGACTTCTCAATGGTTCCTAAAGCAACCATGCACTGCTCCTGACTTCTCAATGGTTCCTAAAGCAACCATGCACTGCTGCAGACGTCTCAATGGTTCCCAAAGCAACCATGCATGGCTCCTGACATCTCAATGGTTCCCAAAGAGACCATGCACTGCCTTTCCTGACTTCACAATGGTTCTTAAAGCAACCATGCACTGCTTCTGACTTTGCAATGGTTATTCTCAATGGCTCCCAAAGCAACAATGCACTGCTCCTGATTTCTCGATGGTTCCTAAAGCGACCATGCACTGCTCCTGACTTCTAAATGGTTCCTAAAGCGGCCATGCACTGCTCCTGACTAATGGTTCCTAAAGCAACCATGCATGGCTCCTGACTTCTCAATGGTTCCTAAAGTGACCATGCACTGCTCCTGACTTCTCAATGGTTCCTAAAGCGACCATGCACTGCTCCGGACTTCTCAATGGTTCCTAAAGCGGCCACGCACTGCTCCTGACTTGTCAATGGTTCCTAAAGCAACCATGCACTGCTTCTGACTTTGCAATGGTTCTTCTCAATGGTTCCCAAAGCAACCATGCACAGCTGCTGACTTCTCAATGGTTCCTAAAGCAACCATGCACTGCTCCTGAGTTCTCAATGGTTCCAAAGCAACCATGCATGGCTCCTGACATCTCAATGGTTCCGAAAGCGACCATGCACTGCCTTTCCTGATTTCACAATGGTTCCTAAAGCAACCAAGCACTGCTTCTGACTTTGCAATGGTTATTCTCAATGGCTCCCAAAGCAACAATGCACTGCTCCTGACTTCTCGATGGTTCCAAAAGTGACCACGCACTGCTCCTGACTTCTAAATGGTTCCTAAAGCGGCCATGCACTGCTCCTGACTAATGTTCCTAAAGCAACCATGCACGGCTCCTGACTTCTCAATGGTTCCCAAAGTGACCATGCACTGCTGCTCCTGACTTCTCAATGGTTCCTAAAGCAACCATGCACTGCTCCTGACTTCTTCATGGTTCCTAAAGTGGCCATGCACTGCTCCTGACTTCTCAATGGTTCCTAAAGCAACCATGACTTCTCCCGGTATACTCCTTGACATGTAAAATCAGCACCTTAAAATAATATTTATCGTCTATTTGGTCTTTTTTTTCATGTTGACCGTCAAATTAAATTAATAGTGAGTATTACCAGTCTGAGCTGCTGATATTTTTTTCTTAGCTCTTTTTATTTCTCATAACATGCAACAGCCGTGGGCATATGCATGCCATTTGGGATGGCGTGTGTTGTATCATGAGCATTTCAGGGCAGTGGCTGAGTAGATTGCTAGCGGGACCATACATGTGAGGTTTAATTACAAAGGTGTGTGCAAGATAAACATAACCATAATGTCCTGTGGTAGGTCAGAAGGAGACAGACCAGTTTTTTGCATGTTTAACAAGTGATTTATATGAAGTATAGAGTAGCCCCTCAACGCTAGGGAAAAAGGCCCAGCACACCCCTTGCAAGGAGAACAAGGTTTAATCTCACAAAAATACAAGTACATGCCAGCAAAGAACCGTGCTGCCACGGAGCACTCTGACAAAAACAGCACAAGCAACAGGTTTTAAGGATACATAACGTCACAAGTGACGTACATTACATAGTTACAAGTCCGTGAAGCTGGTTGGTGCGACCCTATAAACATATAGCCTGGTCCATACGGGATATTGGTCCCAGCATCTTCTGTCCAGCTCCTTCCACATGGGGATATTCTTCTTCCGTCTTTGGGTACAAAGGCTCTAATTGTCACTTTAGTTACACAATTCATTATTTTCATAGCTCTACGGTGCACCTGGTACCAAGGACATGAGCGAGGCAGATACTTTCGAGGTCGTGATAACTTCTCTGAACTACGTGAACCCCCGCTTCATCCCAGACACGTCAGCGCCTCCACAACTTTCCCACCCACAGTCCTACTTTTGTTACCTTCGCCCCTGGCACCTTGCAGCACAAATCACATGAACCAATTGTGGGGGCAGCCCGTCACTGCTCTATGATCTTCCTGATCGATTGGGCACTTTACAGTTTTATGGTCAGGGATCTTGGGCTGGTAGGTGCACTCAAATTCTTGTGTCTTTGGCTCGGGGGGCCCTGGTCGCAATAACTTAAAGATCTGGACTGGCAAAGGTCTAAAGCCCACACCCCCTTCTCATGGAATAGCTCTTCAAAGATCCACTCTGGCTATTCTTGGCCTTGCAGGGCACATTCCTTCTGTGTTATATGCACTAATTATATGACACAATGGAGAACTGTGTGTCTTCAATGAATTAACCTTCTGCAGGGTTGCCAGGGCTGCGAACAGAAGGCGCACACACACCCTTCTAATCTTTGGGACGGGACTAAGCGTACTGGCATAACTATGGCACTATGCCTCAATTTCAAAATGGCATCTAACTTCTAGAAAAAGTCTTACTACACATGTGGTATTAATAGCAGGATTCAGCATGTTTCCACTACAATCCACCTTCTATGGGTGACCCCCCTCCATTCTCCCAGCTCCCCAACAGGATCTCACTCTAAAATTGCTGAGGGGCTGAGGGACCTCCACCACCGCACCCCAACAAAAGTATAAGAAAATAGCCTTTCTATCCCTATTTTATTGGTTTCCCTACCTACCAAAACTAACTAGGGTGCTTGTCGTCAGTAGTGAAGTCCAAAAAGTAAACAGTCTGTCTTCTGTCTCAAAGCTAATCTATACGGGCCCTACCACTAAGAGAAAACCACAAAAGTTCCAGGGGAATGACTCCCTTCTCCTGCATCAGCTTTTCCAACCCTAGTAGATGATTTTTAAATAGTTTTTGACTATTTCTTGATTAACTTGTTAAGTTCCTCTCTGGGACTTTCCACCTTTCTGGCACCCCTTTCGCTTCTGTAGAGAAACCTCATCTCCAAGCTGGCTTTGGGTTTTGATCCCTTTGCACTTTGATTTCTTGAAGTGACCCTTTAAAATTCCCTTTCTCCAATAATTTATGGGTACTGAAATTCCTCTTTACTTGACCTTGCTTCTCTGGAGAGAAAGTTGGAACCGCTTGCGAAGGAGGGAGGTGAGGATCTGGACAGAGTACTGACAAGTACACGTAGCAAGGGGGAGCAGAAGGGAAAGGACAAGATGGGAAGGAAGTAGATCCAAGGGCAAGTAAACTGAGCGTCATGCAATGAAGGGAAGCAGTTGTGACGCAATGCTCACCATTTGTTGGTATACTTTATGAGATCAGCTGCAGAGTTCCGAGTTTCTGGAAAGAGACATCAGCTGATGCAGGTTACATGGAGCCATAATGGATTGGTTCTGCTTCGACCTAATGGTCCGTCATCTTGAAAGTGGGAACGGTACGCCACCAATGCGTCCATATGGACCAGTGGGGGAGGATCCTAACATGAGTAGGCTGATTCCCGTAGTTATTCTCACGCTTATGGATACTGGTCCATTCACTGGGACGGGTAGACTGAGTGTGCTCTTGATTCCCGTATGCCCTCCTGAGTCTCCTGCGTCTCCCGTTACCTTCTTTCTCACAGGCTAGTGTCACCAGGTCTTTCTCCAGGATCAGGAAGACATTCAGAGACAGAACAGCTCCTTTGTTCACTCTGAATCTTCTTGCTTCTTCCTCTTGGCTCTGTGGATCCAACACTGTATCGGACTCAGCATTGTTTCTGGACTGGACAGTCCACCTGCCATGGGTCACACCACTGCTCACTCGTTTATCCTTCTATTGGGATATTCTACCCCTGCACGGCTCGGCCTTCTACTCTCTCTGAGCCTCCCAGTTACACCCACTGGTCTGACCCTCCTGACAGAAGATCTCCTGGTTCTCAGCAGCTTCCACCTCCTTGCTGATTTAAACTTCCCGGGTCTGACAATTCTTCTGTAGTCCTTCTTCCATTTGTATTTTAGACTTCTGTGTCCTCCCCAGTGCAGGATTAAAGTCCCTTTTCTCTTTTTTGTGGAGCATTCTTCCTTGCTCGTTTGTTGTTCATCCTCAAGGTTTGGTTGGTTTCCAAGCAGTGAGTGATCAGCATTACTTGCTCACCTCTCTTCTTCTTCTCAGTATTTTTATCAGTTGCTTCTTCAAGTTGATGATGGGTCTAATATTACAATCACAAACAGTGACTTGTTCTGATGAACTTCTCTGAAGCCAGGATGTTATTGTCAGCCCACAAGAAAGGGTTTCAGGGAGTTCCTCAACAGAATAGGAGTCCTTGTATCCAAAAGGGGAGTCTCTCTCTGTGAGGTCCCGCGTAGTAGGTTCACATTCCTAGTCTCACAAGGAAAGGCTCACTGCTGGTGAGAAGTGATTGAATCCCACGATTCATCTCAGCCCCTTTAGCCACAGGTTTTTTCTGTGATATATAAGTACAGTGATTTGGACTCCCCTTAACACCAAGGGTCCTCCCTTCATTACTTAACGCTTCTTTGTCATTCCATTTTCTCTGCAAAACAAAACAGTCTCCCAATTACCATTGGTTTCAAAAGCATTGTATTGCCATCCATTATTTAAAAGAAAACATGGGGTCTCTTTGAGTTTGGGGGTGGCCGTCATTTTTGTGGTAATAGAAATATCACCAGTTTTAGTGCCCCATTGAATTCTGACTTTGCCGGTGAATAGGAGGATTTGCCTCCAGCATAGAGCTGGCAGAAAAACTTCCAATTTACCACCAAATATTGGAAGATTACCATGGTGGAATTACTGTGTCTGGAAAACCCTTCAAAATGCCCATGGGTCCAATGGACTCCAAATATGGGAATTGCCACCATCATTACCCTACTTGAAATCCAGTGGTAATTCCACTCGACCGGGTGGCATAACAGTAAATGGGTTTGGCAGTAAGTCCAGCAGAAGAATTGCCAAACTCGTAATGAGGTGTGTGGTCTTTTTTGAAGATCAGACAGCAGCAGCCAGAAGGCAGTAAATGGAGGGGGTGGTAGGAAATGTAACACTTACATATTTGTATATATTGAGGGGGGCCCTACAGTTAAGAGGTGTATTGGCCACTTGTACTCCCTACAAATAGGCAAATACTACCAAAAAATACAAATATAGAGTAAAAATACTCCCAGCAAAAACTAAGAAACAGACATACTGGACCTTGAGCCCCTGCTTTCACCCACACAGCTCCATGGCTATGTTTGGACTAGCAGTGCACATAGTACCACAGGAAGAACCTACTATTATTACTGCCTGATCGGAAGAAATACACAGGTATCTTTTAATGTGAATGAATAACTAGGTGCAAAGGAATAAGTATTACAAAAATATTTCCGTTTTTAAAGTAAAAAAATATTTGTACTAGCTTATAAAATACTCCCATTGGGGATTGGACTTACATTTTTACTCCCTGAAAAATCATTTTACTCCCAACTATAAAAATAGGGAGTAAAATACTCTCACTTCAAACTCTTATCTGGAGTACTGATTGTGGGTACAGGACGTTTCACCCAGAAGCACAAAAGAAATCAACAGTCAACAGGGCCAACCTGAATCTGGTGCATACATTAGCAGGAGATGAAGTCCAGTGGTAGTACATGGTATGGAAACCGGGGACACGGCAGACAAATGACAGACAGGGGACTAACCATGCACAAGCTAGCATGTACATTGGGATCAGGTCACTTATTTACTTATCATACATGTATATCTATCTGCACAGGGGCACATTGTGGGTGCTTGCCAAGACCCCTGGGACTCCTTGGAATGAGATCGACAAAGGTGTACATCAAAATATCTTAAAATAGCATACCAACGTGACACTATTGGATTGCTCTTACTATTCTTACAGTCTCTCAGGACTGAAATCTCTTCACTGGCTCCCAGTGGTGGAGAGGATTACGTTTAAAACCCTCTGCATTGTCCACAAGGCCTTCTGGGGCCTGGGACCTCAATACCTTCAACTCTTGCTTCCTAAATATCTTCCTTCTCGAGCTTTTCGCTCATCCGCCTTCAACTCCCTCAGGGTTAGTCGCTTCTCCAAACAGCGAGTTGGTGGTAGATCTTGTTCTTCTGCTGGGACCTCCCTTTTGAACAGCCTCTCTGCCTCTCTGAAACGGGAGGAGAATCATCTCTGGTTCCGGAAGCACCTCAAGACCTTCCTCTTTGCTACCGCCTTCTTTCTTCCTCTCCCCTGCTGATCACCTGGCTGAATCTGAAACTGCACTGGTTACCTGGATACCTTATGATCTCGGGCCCAGGTCCCCTCCCCACCAGTTGCACACCTGCACTGCCCCCTGGCAGCCCTTGCACTCGGAATGTTTCTGTATCCCCACAGCCCCTACTAGCACTTAACACCTGATGGCTGCACTTGCCACCAGCTGGCCGCACTTTTATTTATCGTCCTTATTTATTGTCTCACTTATCTTTTCTGTTATCCTATGTACTGCACTGCCCCCTCCCCTTTCCGCCTGCACTTCTCCCTCTCCCCCCTCCCCTGCACCTGCGCGATCTCAATGTCACCTGGCTAGTAGGATTGCTATTTCTGTCTTCCCTCTGTTTCCCCTCCCTTGCCTCGTTGCACCGTGAAACACTTGTGTATAGGTGCGTTATAAATGTCTTATCATATCATATCCCATGGCAATATCTGATTCATTGGGTGACGAACGAACTGCTTGAATCACACCAAGTCCACATGACCCAGAAGGTCTTAAGAGTCGCAGACCAACACATTGGCAACTTAGAGCCACAGCTGTGGTAAACTGCAGCGGGCAAGCAAGAAACTCACGCCTTCCCAGAGATCCTAGAATGCCACTGCCATGCCTGGACTCCCTGAAAATGTGATAGAGCATGGCACTCGCCTTTTGTTCAGAATACCGCTCTGTCTTCCAGTAAGTATCTTCAGGTGACCAGGATATGTGGCACAGACAGGAACGGCAGCAGGGCCTTTAGACTTTGTTAGTGGAAATAGTCCCCCAAGCCTCAGAGGGGGCCAGAACAGCTGCCCCCATTATTACATTCTTACTACACAGCAACATCTTTCTTTTATTCATGACATTAAATTCTTCTTTGCCACAAGCACATTACTGGTTGCCTTTCCTGGCTGCTGTCACCTTAATTCAAGACTTTAAATGAACGCCTTGCATTGCGTCTGTTGCACACTGCCTTCTCCTCATTGCCTTTTACTCCTGTTTCGTCTTCATTAGCTCCTTGCTGACGGAGCAATGATCAGCTTTTCAGTGGACATTTAGGAGCGCACATGAAAGGAGTGCAGAGAAAGTGCTTGTTTATTTGCTCTCTTTTCTGAAACGCTCAGGGCACCTTATTTTCAAAGGTGGTCTGAGGGTCAAAAGATGCGCTCATTCAGATGCCCTTTGTGAATCGGGCTTCTCCTTTTCTGGCGCAAGTGAAGTGATGCGCATTTTCTCACTTGCGCCCAAAAGATTTTGTGAATCTGGCTCTTAGTGTTTCAGCTCCCCACTGGAAGCCTCCCGCGCGATAACCTGCAGCGATTAATATCCCTGCTGCATTCCTATGTATTCATTATTATTTAAGCACCCCATGGGTGTCTCCGACTGTTTTCCCAAACTGCAGGCAAGGGGACCCCCAAACTTCACATTGAAATCGGCCTCACGAGCCCTGACAAATGTTCAGATGGCTCTGGGCACAAATCATGTCAGTTAACTAGATCAGTCAGTAAAGACGAGTCCACGTGTCATCTTTGTTCCCAGTTGGGACACATCCAAAGTAGAGTGACTCACTAAAGTGGTATGACAAAACATTGCATGCTCCTGAAGGCCGGGGAAAATGGCTACATACCAGACAGTGTCACTAGGTGGCAGCACAGCAAAATAAATGAAACTACAGCTGCTAACCAAGTCCCTGGCAAAAGGGAACCGGATTCCGGGCTCTGCTAGTCTCTGCACTTCCCTGCCCCTGTTACTCCTCGAAGTCTCCCTCACAACAATATGGAAAGTAACTGCGGAGAGCACTCGTGATAGGCCTATTCACCACATAGGAAAGTGCGCCGTGCCTCCTCGATTCTCAGCAACAAATGGTGTCTTGAAATCCTCATAGAGTCCCATTCTAGAGCCCTCTAGGCCCGAGTAAAGACTACACTATGAGACATAGCAGGATGACAGGATACCACCACTGCTTAATTTGCAAGGAAATAAGTCGCAAGGCCCAAATACTTTCTAGCACGCCGGTGACAAGGTGGGCGGGCAGTTCCCCACTATTGCTGCTCCCACCAACAGCTGCGCCCCACAGTGTCGGCACATTTGGGGTTACACTACAGCTGGCTGCTGCTCATTGGGGTTGATGGATGCTCTGGCTGTCATTAGTTCATAATCAATCTGAGTCTGAACAATAAGTGCTGGGGCTCAGAAATAAGTGCCAGGGCTGAGCCCCGGCAAACACCCCCACAAATTAAGCACCGGATACCACACCTCCCTGTTTTCCATCAAAACATTCAGCACAGTACATTGTAGGTCTAAGGAACGTGTTGCAGATGAACGAGACTGGAGGCAATTAAGTAAGGTGTGGGCCCACAGGCCACGAAAGCGGTGGCTGTGATAGCCGCCTTTGAACTCTGACGAGTGAGCATTGTGATATGGTTTTGTGTAGCTGCTGCTGTGCTGCAGCTCCAGGTCAGTCTGGCTGCTGTGATATCAGAGTAGATGGAAAGCTGTGAGCGTGTAACAGTGTCTGTGTTCCGGGAGTGACAGTTACATCTGGGCTCAACGTGGTCCCAGGTGGACATGAGCATTATTAGCAGTCTATAAATATCAGACTCTCAAACCGACTGCCTCTTCTTTGCTATCGCCACAGCTAAGTTATATGTGTGTCACAAGAATATTTTTGCATTATATATTATTTTTGGGGCGCGTAGGGTTAAGTTTACTTGACTGTGTGTTGTCTGGTCATAGTGTTGCATCTTTTGCCGGTGGTGCACTCATGTGTGCCGTGTGGCACGCAAATCCAATATGTTATACTGTTCAGTTCGGACGGTGGTTGGAGTCAGTGACCAGAGGACCTGGGTGCTGTCGGGATGACTTTGCTGTTTCCTACAAAATGAGGATTTATTTACATGCCTCAGTGTATGATTCCATGTCAGATTTCCCCGTATCTCTGGCTACCTTGCCATAGTGGCAGCTTAGCCCTTAAGACAGCTCTGTGGAGGGCCTGCCTGGGAGTCGACCTGCTTCCCCCGTACTCTCCGCCTGCCGTCACTGCGGCTCCCTTTCCACAATGGGGAGATGGACTCCCCAGAAGAGGGAACTTCACACCAACTGTCTAGAGTTGATGGCGCATTTGTTTGCTCTCAAGAGCTTGGACAAGGGTAATTGGTGTATTCTCTTGAGGGTGGAAAACATCTCAGCGGTTCAATATGTCAACAAGATGGGGGGGGGGGGAGGTCCATGTCCTTGTATGTTGCGCAAAGGCTTTCTGGCAACTCTGCCTAGACAGGTAGATTGTAATTCAAGCAGAATATCTTCCAGGACTACACAATACTAATGCGGACATCGGTGGTACTCCAGCAACTGGAGACGTCACACATACATCTTCAGCATATGTATCATCTTTGGGGGCCTCTGGAGGTAGACATTTTTGCCTCATTTCTCGGTTCATATCTGAGGTTTTTCAGCTAGAGGCCTGACCCAAATGCAGTGGTTCTGGGCGCATTGCAGCAGAATTCAGACAGAGGTTCTGCTTCCCCTCCCTTCGTGATGAGTCTGAGACTGATTCAGCAAGTGAGGTCACAGATGACCTCATTAGTGTTGAAGGATAAGACATTGCTCTACTTTTTGGAGAATTCAGTTATCGTTACCTTGCTTTTCTTTTTTTGACCAAAACAACGGCCTAGACAGAGAAAAAAAGAGAACCTTTGTCATTTGATGGACCGCTTACGGGATTGAAACCTGCATCCCTCTGGGAAGACTCTAGTTGTCACAGATGGCCTTAATAATTCAAGGAAGCCGGGAAACAGTCCTAGGATTATTATTTTTTAAAGCAGTTCAGGTATTCAGATCGTTCAGACTGAATGTGCGAAGAGTGTTCAAATATGAGCGTACTGGTCGATAATAATACAGGTAGCTTGTTCATATTTAGGACAGGAACCTGTATCAATACAATGTGCCAGACTGGAAAGGGGAGTGGACGGGCTAGCTAAGGGAAGCTTCTATCTCACTTCTTTAAATGCACCAAACCTTCCCTAACCGTGGTGCCCCTACTCCGTTACACTACACACACACAGCACACACACAACTGGTTCCACTCTCTTTCACAACAACCTCACCTTCACTCTGATCAAATTCTGTCACCAACTCTCTAGCACCCCACTCTTCTGTCCGCCCTCTGCCTGGTCTCTCGGTCCACCTTCACACCACCTTCTAACCTCAACCCTGCAACCCATGCGCTGCCTTTCCTTCTGTCTCCTTCGATACTGTGGTCCTGTCTCAATCTCTCCCTTCCATTGGCTGCAATGCTCACCTGACTCAATGTACCAATCAGTGCCTGTTTTTTTTCTCCCCACGAGCTGGATTAGACAGTTGAGAGGCTTTAAACCCCCTCTAAGCCCCCCCTCTTTCCAGCACAGTTTTGGAAATATAAAGTAGACTGTGACACCGAAGTGCTACACCCTAATCAGTATTAAATGTCATTTCCTAAACAATAGCATTCAAAGTCATAGATGACTTGTAAATTGTTGCTGCATTTCTCTTTACTGGGTAGCCAACACATGTTTCAACCAGAACACTCAGGTCTTCCTCAGGGCATTCAGAGACTATTGATCAGTTGATGCTTTGTACCAACTCTCCACTGTTTACAGATTACTAACATCAGCAAATGTACACAAACTGGATTTTTACTTACCAAGGTGCCCTGTATTTATAAGCGTAGGAGCTTACACTTTCAGTTGACTGGCTAGGAATTTCTCTATATTACATTATTTGTCAAGTCCAGTTCAAACAGTAGGTAACCTCCTTTTCCAAGATATAATCACTAATGATCAATAGCGGTGTGCAGTAGCACATGGAGCATTCCAAGTGCCAGATGGAATTACCATTAATAATCTCAGACCCAAATAACCAGGCAGACTCAAAGAATATGGCAAAATGATACTTTATTATCAGCTCAATAAAGTAGGCAAACCTGGCGAACAACAAATCATAGTCCACACTCTCGACAATAATTTGATAATATAAAAGGTGTATACCTCGATGTGCGTCAGCTATGACGTCATCCTACGTGGCAAACTTTTCAAACCTATTTACGGATGGGATTGGTTAAGGGATCGTATACACCTATAGCTCTTATAAGTGTTAAGGTCATTATTGGATGCCCCTTATCTGTCAGACACACCTTGAACGTCCTCTAAATACCTATAATACAGATTAATATCAGAATAACAGCAGCAGATTGGCTTCTGCAACATTGTATAGTACACTGCTACATAGACCCTCAGGACTGGTTGCCATACTCTCCCAACCTTGTACTTTTGGCTCATTCGCAGCATGTAAGCAAAACAAAACTCAGGTTCAGAGAACATGGTCAGAGTACTACCCACTCTCCCAATTAGTCTACCATCTCTCATCAGTCAGGCCCTAATCCAAGGTTTCTTCTTTGTAGTTGACCTTGCAGACTGTAACACCCAACTCCAACCACGTCAGACAAAAAATAAATAAATCATACAGTTCAGCTACCATCCTGACTACTACCAAAATGCCAAAGTCCACCCAACCTCCAAAATCCACCCCAGCTCCAACATCCATGCCACTGTGTAATCTCAAAAGCGCCCTTATAAACACTTGTTCTTTAGGAGCACATGCCATTGAAGTTCACAATCTTATCACAGAACACAACCTAGACCTTTTGATGGTAACTGAAACCTGGCTTCACCAAGCATCAGGACCCCTACTACCATTGGCCATACCAACCGATTATAATATCTTCAGAGCTGACAGACCCTACACCATAGGAGGTGGTGTAGCCATCATAGCCAGAAATAATATACAACTTAGATCTAGCCCAATCGAAGACATACCAGGCTATGAACTTCTGCTTGTCAAATTGGCCGTGAATAAGAAAACCACAATTAACATCATAGTGGCTTACAGAATGCCCAGTACCACTAGCCACCCTGAAACAGACATCCTACTACTTCTCACACCCCTTATCAAACCTAATACTAAATGTATTCTTCTTGGAGACCTAAATCTAGGATTTAATGATGACCTAGACCCCAAAGTTGCCAACCTATACTCACCTCTCAAGGACATGAACTTCACTCAGCAAGTGAATGTTCCAACACATGTCAAAGGTAGAACCCTGGACTGGATCTTATCACTCAATAGCAATCTCATTATAGACTCAATCAACCCCCTCAGCTCGACAGACCATCATTGTATCCACTTCACTCTCATCAGTGATGAACCTCCTTCCCCTAAAATTAAAACTACTGGCATCATCGAATCCAGAAACTCCTGTAAACTCACGGTAGAGAAATTTGCACCAAGCCTTAATAATCACCCCGAAACCATATTAACCAATAGTAATGACCCAAGCATCATAGCCGACTTCTACCACAAATGCCTCACACTCACCATCGCTGAAGTAGCACCCATCTCATCTAAAACACATCGAACCAACAAAAAGAACCAATTTTGGTTCAACAAAGAACTAATAGCACCGAGAAGAACTAAACGCTCCCTTGAACACGCCCATATCAGACACCCCACCCCTGACTCTGATAAAGCCTTCAAGAATGCTAATAAAATATATAAAGAAGTCATCATCTCTCACAAAGCCAACACTTATAACAAACACATTAGCAATGCTGCCTCAGATTTTAAAGAGCTTTTCGCCATTCTCGGGGAATTAGAAAATCCCATCCCCCCTACAGCCCCCACTCATGTCAGCAAAGAATGGTGTACCACCATCCAAGACGCACTCTCAGCCAAAATCACGCTACTACAAAACAAAATTTCTGCTAAAAGACAATCGCTCGCAGAAAAAAAATACAACCACACCCCCACCCATCACATTCTCTATAAAGCCTAACACGTCATTCCATTTTGCTCCAGTCACGCAAGAAATAGTGTGCAACACCTGATCCAAATTGAAAGCCTCTAATTGCAAAGGAGATAGTGCCCCAGCTAAACTAGTTAAAGACTGTGCTACCTACTTTGCACCCACCATCACCAACTTTGTCAACGCCTCCTTTAACACTAATATAGTTCCAGCAAGTTTCAAAGAAGCCTGGGTCACCCCACTTTTAAAAGAGCCATCAGTCGACCCCTCGGTACCCACCAACTACCGCCCAATAACAACAGTCCCCTTCCTACTGAAACTCCTAGACAAAATAGCCTACACACAAATACAATCATATCTCAAACAAAATAAACTACTGGGTACTAGACAATCAGGTTTCAGGCCCAACTACAGCACTGAAACAGCCCTTCTAGATTAAAAAAAACATATGGACACCATCGGAGATTCAGGGAAACTCTGTATTCTATTGCTGCTAGACCTCTCCGCAGCATTCGACCTTGTAGATCATGATAAATTATGCACCTCCCTAACTAATGACTTACATTTCTCAGACGATGCCACCAAGTGGGTTAAATCCTTCCTTGCTGAACGGACCTCCAGAGTGGCCATAGATAAGGAAGCAGCTGATCCCATACCAGTACTCACAGGGGTCCCCCAGGGCTCATGCTTCTCGCCTACTCTATATAACGCTTACACTAAACTCCTTCTCTGCCCTGGACGATATGGGTGTCATCTACACTAATTTTGCAGATGACAATCAGATCCTCATTCCCATCACAGGAGACTACAACCAAGACTCTCTAACCATTAACAAAATATATTCTATCATACAAAATTTGATGGCACTCGACAGTCTTTTTCTTAACGATGAAAAGACAGAAGTCCTCATCATTGGAACCCCAAACAAAATAGCGACCCTCCACTCAGACTACTCCTCTATCAACATCGACGGCACAATGATCCCTGTCCTCAAACATCTGAAAACACTTGGAGTTTACCTAGATGCCAACCTCACGATGACCAAACACATCAGTACTCTCGCATCTTCCACAGCATATACATCAAAACTTATAGCGCTGAATCGATAATTCCTGACCCTGACTAACTGTCTCATCCTGGCCAGAGCCTTGGTTTTATCTAGATTGGACTACTGCAATGTACTCCATGCAGGTATTTCCACCTCCAACCTTAACAAACTACAGCTTTTACAAAATAAAGCACTAAGAGCTGCACATGACCATATATCCAAGGCTAGGAAGCATGCCCACTGGCTGCCCGTCAAAGTAAGAATAATATTCAAAACACTGTGCATCACGCATAAATGCATCACCAACAAAGCACCACTCTATTTGAACTATATTCTAAAAAAAGTAAATGCCAGATCCCTAAAATCTAATGATAGCCAAAACTTAGTGACTCCTCAGTATAACAACAACAAAGAAAGGGGTAGTAGCTTCTATGTCCTAGCCCCCAAGCATTGGAACTCCTTCCCTATCTACATAAAAAAGAGACTTCCTTCCCCATGTTAAAAAACAATTAAAAACATGGATGTTCAACCTATACTAGCACAACACCGATCCTTGAAAAATTGTATTGACCTCTAAATGACCATGTAATACCAATGTTATACCAATGTTTTTACAATGTTATTTTATCCTATGCATAACCAATGCCTGTGTACACAAATACTGTTAAGATGTCTGCAACCACGCCGTGATACCCCAGGGTCTGGGCGTGTAGCAAATGAAAAAATAAATAAATAAACTTTTAGCTGGCCCGATAGCCGGTAGGTAGGGCCAAACTCAGCCTTTCATCCTTCAGAGGGTGATAAATGAGCACCGCACACAGTGGGTAATAATAAGCAGCGCTCAGATGCCTGAGGGTTTGTAGCGTTATATAAATGCTAAATTATTATTATTTAAGGGAATGTGGGTACACCACTACCTTTGTCTGAAGCTTAACGAATAGGCCTTGTTTTCAAGTTCTGAATCACATGTGAGGAGAACACAATTTTGTCTATTTCAACCTTTTATTTAGTGCTATTTAATTCAATTATGCTGGGTGCCATTACTGCTATTGGACTATGAAGACTTGGTTGCTATCCCTCACATATGCTTTCTGCATCTTTGATTGTCCAATACTTGGCACTTGCAGATGTTTTGCAGCTTATCCTCTTGACTCCATTTGTGCCTTGCAATTATTTCTTGATATGGCATTGATATGGCATTCTTGATCCCAGCCCAATGGATATTCTTTGGTACTCACACAAAGCTTTTTTTCAGCGACTTTTAGCTCTGCAGCCCTGGTCTATCTCTGAGGTAGTTTGGTCATTCTTAACACGTGTCCCACGTCTATCATTTAATCATGGCTGCTTTAATCGCATTATATTTCTTCTGCAGCAAACTTATATATGTCTCATCTACCTTGCATCTTCCTTGCATTTCTGTGTATCTACATTTACTTCATCTCTTCTCATTTATCTCTTTGGTGCCTATGATTTCTTCGCATTCTTTTACATGTTTCTCTTGTTATTTACATCTTTAGTTTTAGAGTATGTGTATATCATTTCAGCCTTTGTGTCTTCTCTCCATGATGTCACTCTGCCATTGTCTAATTTCACTTACAGCTCTTCGTTGTCCAGTGGTGTATGCAGACATCCTTCCACCATGTCAGTGCAAGGGTACATTTGATACGGTTGTCTAAGTGCAAAACGTCTCTCGTATCTTCGATGCGGTATTGGAACAATAACTGGTGTCACACACAGTGCTCTCTTACTACTATTCCAGTATGACAGAGGTGTGGGGGCGGGCACTAGAGATGATGTGTACATCGGCTCCTCTACATTCCCCTCTCTGGTCGAGTCCTCAACCATCTCCTCTTCCTCAATCCTCTTTATCTTTTCTCCATACTTTGGTTTTTTTGGGATCCATACTTTTGTCACCCCCACAGAAGGCCTGCATTCTTTAGTTGGCAGAATACCCAATGTCCTACATAGTTTTTATGACCCTTTGGGTAACAAAACTTCATCCATGGGTGTGCCAGGGAATTCTTTATGTTCTCACAGGTGGTGTCTTCAGTCTGTGGTGTATGGTCACTGTTCACATCAATCATTATCTTCATCCCAATAGCTTTCTTTGCTGTTCTCTTGTATTGTCCTATAATGATCCTTTCTGTCTCATTGACTTCTTCCTCCATCTTCGTATGTAGGGTTGACAGCCTAGTTATTGTCTCTGTCAGAGTTTGGGCAGGTTTGTATATACAACAGGAAGGCCTGATCTTGGCACACACACCGCCTTCCAATGCTGTAATCAAGTCCAGCTCATACCTGTTCTGAAGGGTCATGAGTCTGATGGCCCTCAATTCTTCTCGAATCACATTAAATCCTTTGATTGTCATATTCACTGTTTGTAACAGTTCCCACCTGGTTATGAATATAGCTGTGAATATTACTGCCATTTTACTGAATAATTTATGTTCAACCAGAATGCTTTCATAAGATTCTATTGATTTTTCTGAGAAATAGTTCTCTCTCTTCAGCCGAAGGAGGTTGAGTGACCTCTTCCTTTTCTGGTGTGCATCCATCCTTGGAAACTCTTCAATATGGAGATCACTTTGGGGGATCACCAAAGCAGGAACATGTATGACCACAATAGAACATATTCCTCCCCAATTCTTAGGCAGCTGCATGTAAGATCTGGATCCACAGGACCAATAGTGGTCCTTCGGCTCGGCAGCTCCTCCACTAATTCATGAAAAATCAATTATCTGCTTACATTCCTTGTTTTCTCCCACTTTAGTCGATCCTGTATTTCTGAAGTGCATTGTGACATTCTTCATCTGTAATATAGATACAGGTCCTTCTTCATTCTTGACCCATGTTAGTAGTTTTGCACACTTGGCCTATGATGTCAGGCATTCCTCATTCACTATTTGCACTATCTGCACTGGTGCTGTCATCGATAAGTGTGCACTACAGGTCAGCATTCCATCTTCCTGTCCCGTGCTGGTTGCTACTTGTCTGTCCAGTCAATATGTCAATAATTTTTTTTCGAAATACCAAAATGTCAATCAAAAAGTGCCGAAATATATTTTTTGTTAATTTATAGTTTTTTATTTTATAGGGTTTAGTTTAGTTAGCAGAAAAAATATGTTTTTTAAAAAAAAAAAACAGGGGGTTGGGAGGGATGCCCCCTGAAAAAATGTTTTTAACAAAGCATTTGAATTTTTTTTTCAGCACTTTTGTTTCGACATTTTGGTATTTCGAAATAGTGACTGTCGGAAAAGTCACTATAAACCTACTTGTCCATATGCTAGCATCTGAGACCTTTCCCAGCATCCTGCCAATCCTGGTGTTTCCCATGCATTTGCACATCCTAATATCTTTTGCTCAGCTATCCATATCTGGTCTCCAGTCATACCACTGAGGGAATACATGAGCACCCTATTCATCCAACCTGGTTCCTTTTCCATTTGCTGCATTTGTATATATCCATCTTTATATGGAAATGTCTTTCTTGACCTCCATTTTAGGGTTGCTCGTTTTCCTTCAAATTGGCCTCTTGTTGTGCACGCTATTGAGTGACTGAGACATCTTGCATCATGTACAGGTATTCTTCTTGCGATTAATGTTCTGGTTGTGTTGAGAGAACACACCTAGCAGCTTTCATCTGATGTTCTCCTCCCTACCTCTTTCGTGTGCTGATACCACATCGTATTCTGTAAATGGACTTGCTTATCAAGATATGTATTTATATCTTCATGATTTTCACCGGCATCTCTTATTAGTCGAACATTTATGTAGCAAAATCAGGGAAAATACTACTTGTGCTTTTGTTAGGTATGATAACAGACGTTTCATTGTCAACCGCTGTACCTGCATTTTTAATCATTATGTGTCTGAATGCCATAATAATAAAGAAGAAATGACAAATCATTGGCAAAATGAGGTTACAATTAGTAGTCCAAAGAAACATATCGATTTTCCTGTTGGTAATGAGTCTCTTATATTTTGTAACATTCACACTCTTCTAATTCAATATATAAGTGTGTTACTTTTGTGAATCGCACTTGTATATCAGAAATTACAAAATGATCGCAATAATGATCCTGAAAATAATAGGACTGTTTTTAGGATTGCAGAGAAATGTAACAATGTGCATGTATCATCTTACTAAGGCTGGATAAGATTGCAGTATGTAAGAAAAAAATGTATATAAGAATGTGTGTAAAGATATTATTATTGGCAGCATAAAAGGTGCAATGTACTGTTTCTTTAGATTTGGTACATCAATGCATTGTCTCTTTCGCCTATTTAAAATAGTTCTAGAACTGTTTCAAAAGTTATTCACCCTTCTTCTCCTTTGCCTTGAAAAGTTATTTTATAAATTCAAAGTGTCCTTATTTCGATAAATCTTTGCTTTGGTTCTTGGCAGCCGATCTTGTCATCATCCATAGAGCTTGTTCTCTTGCTTCACTGTCAGCGGATGCAGGAGGGGTCAGGATTTCTCCTTTGTTCAGCTTTACATCATGCAGATGTAGCCAGCCTCTTCTTCCTTGTAGCTTGACAGCTGTGGGAGTGACCCCGTCTATAAGGGACGGTCCTTCAAAGCGGGATTTATTCCAAGTGCAGACAAAACTCTGTATTAGCAACTGGTCCCCTGGATACAAACTAGGTTGCTTCAATAAGTCATTGGAATCAACTATTTGGCTGTCTTCAATATTCTTTCACCCCTCCCTCCGGTTTTTGATTTGTTGAGAAATAAAAGAAATACTAGCGGTCATATTTGTAAAATAATCATGCATCTTATCGCCTAATGTTTTTGCTACATGGTAGGTATTAGTTTCTACCCTTGTAGGAGGAGCAAAGGGTATTCTCATATGGCATCCAATCACCAACTAATGAGGAGTCAGATGGTGATCTGAGCCAAGCTGGTTTCGCAGTGCGAATAATGAAAGGGGTAAGCAATGTAACCACCCCTTCTTTAAAGTGATTTTCTTAGCTATCCTCTCTTTAAGGAGTCAGTTTAAATGCTCACAGATACCATTCACCTGTTGGTGATAGGCAGAAGAAAATGTATGCTTTATGCCTAAGAAAAGAGTGACCTGTTCAAATAATTTGTTTGCAAAATGTGGCCCATTATCAGATCAAAGCACTTTGCACACACTCTATCTAGGAAACACCTCACGTATGAGAATATTGGCAGCACCTGTGGCATTGGGGTATGTACAAGGCTTTCTGGGTCCTGGGACTGCACTTCCTCCAACTCACTCTTCCTAAACATCTTCCTTCGAGCTCTTCACTCATCAACCTCCAACTCTCTGAGTGTAAGAGGCTTCTCCAAGCAGAGAGTGGGGGCAGATCTGTTTCCTCGGCTGGGCCTCACTCTGGAAAAGCCTCCCTGCCTCTCTCAAAATTGACCAGAACCACCTCCAGTTCTAGAAGCAACTCAATACCTTCCTTTTTGCTTCCACTTTCTCTCTTCCTCTCCCCTGTGGACCTCCCTGACTGCTATGTGCACTGGTCACCTGGCCACCCACTGAACTGGGGCCCAGGCTCTTGCATATCCAGTTGCCCTTGCACTGCCTCCAGGTCCCCACAGCACTTAAGGGTCTGTATCTGCAATCCTGAAATCCCTCCGCACTGCACTTATGATCCACCCTCTGGAAGCACTTATTGTGTAACCTGCACTTCTCCCCCACCTAGCTCTTCTCCCCTCCCTCTTCACCGCACTTGCACCATCTGAATGACACAAGTCCTGTCCTACTTCTGTTTACCCGTTCTTGTCTTGTCATGCCTAGAAACACTTGTGTACAGGCGTGTTGTAAATTACATATCATATCATATATCACAGCATCTCATACATGGACCTGCCTCAATCCATCTGTAAAAGAGACATAATACCACTAACAGGTATCTGTAACTATTGCATGTCTGCAACATATCCACATAATCTATATGTAGATGCTGAAAGGGGCCATTGGGTCTAGGGAATGATCCTCTCACTGTTCGCAAAGTGTGCCCTGCTGTACATTTTTGGCACACAATGCAGTTCACAATAAACTCTGCCACATTTTGTAATAAATTTGGTGAAAACCAATCTTCTGCAACCATGGCAGCAAGACTCTCTTGCGTCATGTGCGTGGGATAATGAAGTTGCTCCATCACCACCTTCAATAATGCTAGAGGCATAACTGCCTTTCCAGTGCTATCCTGTCTCCATATCGCATCACTGGGGGATAAATAACACCCCCATTTCCTCCATAAATCTTGCTCTTCCTGTGGTGCTCGACCTTGTAACTCAATTATCTGAAAAATGGACAACATATTGAAAACTTCCTTTACCATCATACATCGTCCTGACATTTGTTTAACACTTTTTACTTCAAAATCAGAAATATTTTGGAAATATTCTGCCCTTTTGGCTTCTACATCTGCGGCTTTGTTACCACGAGAAATCATGTCTGTCCTCTTAGTATGGGCTGTGCATTTCACCAAAGTGATAGCCAGTGGGAGTCTCAATGCCTCAATAGGTTTATCCAATAAGGATTCCTGTTGAACTGGTGTGCAGTCTACACGGAGGAAACCCCTCCTTTTTCCAACATGACAATCCTGCATGTACGGTTGATGTCACATAGGTGGAGTCAGAGTATACTGTCCCTTCCTCTTCCTCGTATCTCTGAAATGTAGCGATAAGCGCCACTAATTCTGCAGCCTGTGCTGAGCAATGTGAAGGCAGTCTCGCACTTGTCACTACTTCAAATTCACCATCATGGTTCAGCTTCATTATTGCTAATCATGTATGGCTTTCTCCTGTCATTTGGTAAATTTTCTAAAAGCCATCAATTAACAGAATTCCCCCCCCCCTCAGAGAGCATTTTCTCTAACATGAGGAATATCTTCATAGAACTCAGTATACATTGTGCAGTCATGTACATAGTCCTCCTTTTGTACTGGTTCTGTTGTAATTGTTGCTGGATTCACTATTCTACACATAGCAATTTTAATTGCTGGGTTCGAAATAATTACCTAATACCCTGATGCTCTTTGTTTAGTTATTGTACTTTTGGTTTTCTCTAGAATAGCAAATAATGAGTGTTCGACAAAAAATGTCACTGAACACCCCATTGTAATACTTGCAGCCTTTTCAATAGTGAAATTAGCAGCAGCTAGGCTCACATCTAGTTCTTGCCCCTAAAATAAAAAATCTGGGTTGTATCTGGCAGAAGGACCTGGGAAGCAAAGCCCAGGTAAGTGCTAAGGTGCAACACTTTTCAGCACCTTGCACACCCTGAGACAGGTTCTCCCATTTATTCCGGCCAAGGATCACGCAGTGGTGGTGGGCACATTGGTGAATTCATGCATCGATTATTGTAATGGGCTGCTGGCAGGTATTCCTCCTAAACAAATCCAGAAATTGCAAAAAGCTCTGTTGGACTTCTTTTTAGAGTAACAAAATTCACCCCGTTTTGAAGCCGGCATCAATCGCTGCACGGCCTTACGGTCAAAGATCATATTGACTTTAAACTTCTTTGTCTGGTGTTCAAATGTGTAAACATGCTGGCCCCCAGCTATCTCTCAGAAAAAAACAATCAACCAGAAATTTGCAGTCATGTGACAAACTGTTGTTGCAAATTCCCCCCTCAAATTGTGTATCTTGGGGTGATCATAGGTTTGCAATATATGGCCCAAAGCTATGCAACAAGCTTCCATTGGAAATTCGGGAAATAAAAACATTCAGTTTTTTTCATAAAGTTTTAAAGACCCACCTGTTTAAGTAACTAAATGAGGATGTTCTAAGGTAGGAGCTACTCCAGTATCAGGATTGGGAATTTGGTAAATGTGCTTTCTTCTTTATATTATCATTTGAGTGTATTTAGATTCCATCTGCGCCCAATATGATTTGGTTCGTTTAGGTGCGCTATACAAATGACTCAAAATCAAAAATCAAACCAACGCCTGTTCGCAAGGGTAGTGTCCTTTCATTACTGAATCTAAAATCCCACTATAATAGGCTAATGGTTTATGTCCATGTCCTAATGTTGTTTTCTGTGTGAGGACTGCCGTCTTTACTTCTCCATTTGAATGTGAAAATAGATCAAACTCTTCATTATAATCTGGAATTCCTAACACAGGGGCTAGACTGAATGCCATTTTTAATTCTTCAAATCCTTCAGTCATTTCATCTGTCCATGTTATCTTACTTTTGCCTACCTGTGCTTCCTTAAGTCCTTTTAAACACACTTGAATACATGTACTGTAATCGAAAACCCTACATTAGTAACATAGGCCTAAAAATTGTTGCATTTCCCTCACTGTTTTAGGTTCGGATGTGATCATGATTGCTTCTGCTCTCTCAGGTTTCACTTTTATCCCTTCTTGAGAGATTAACTGTCGTATATACAGGACCTCTTCCTCATAATATTGTAACTTTTCTTGGTCTATCTTGTATCCTTTCTCTGCTAATATGGTCATGAGTCGCACTGAGTCTTCCCTGCACATTTCCTCTGTCTCACTGCACACCAATATGTCATATATGTACTGAATTATTGCGCTCTCAAGCTGTACATTACCCCTGTCAATCTGAAGGACCTTGCTAAAGACTGATGGGGAATCACAGTATCCTTGGGGCAAACAAGTATGTTTCAGGCAGATATTTATATACAAAAAGGGAGTCCAATCTTGTGAGTCCTCATGAAGGGGAATTGAGAAGAACCCGTTTTTTAGATCTATAACTATAAAATATTTGGCCTTAGATGGGATATTACATAATATAGTAGCAGGATCTGGAACTAAAGGAAACTCTGCTCCAACAATATTGTTTAGGGGTGAAGAATAAACCTCCACAAACACCCAGTTGATTTCTTCACTGGGTACAAAGCCGTGTTACATGGGGACTCAGATGGCACCAATATTCCTTGCTTCATTAAAGTGGAAATGGTCTCGAATATACCTTCACCCGCTTCTCAGGACATGGGATATTGTTTTGCTTATGGCAAAATTACTCCTGGTTTAAGCTTGATTTTAACTGCTCCTACTCCTTTCAATATGCCTATGTCATATGGACTTGTGGTCCATAAATATTTTGCACTTTCTTCACATCTTCCTGGAAAAATGACGGTTTCTTTTTTACCATCGCCATTCTCTACAGTATTTCTCTGCTCTCCACTTCAATCTAATAAATTAGGCTTATGAAAAACACTGATCCATCATCAGAGTAATCATCCCTAAAAAGCTCTTTGTCTGTCAAGTCTCGGAACCTATATCCTTCACTGAGGGCTATCACTGCTCTCCATCCTCTCCCCTCATCTGTTCCATGGACAACCACTCTTTCCTCTCAGACCACCGGTGCTTTTAGCTCTAAATGGATAACCTGCCCTTCTTCATCATCCATAGGTATTTCTGGTTTAAACAAAAATTCTCCAGGTATTCTCAATATTTTACCTACCAACTTGGGTAAGTACACCCGCATACCCTGCTTGCTTCCAAATGTCATCAGCCCTCTCCCCTAGAATGGCTGCTAACAGGCCTTTTATATCACATATTGCTAGCGCCATTCCTGATGTCATTCTTTCTAGCTCATAAATCCATGTTCCTGCACCTGAAGTCAAACGGGGTAATTTGCATTTCAAATTATCCTTGTCCATTTGTGGCCACATAGTATATTGTGGTCATTCTCTCCCTTTCTCTAATAATGGGAATTGTGAAAACCCTGATCCATAATCATACCCACCTATGCTTCGTGTTTTCCAGGTGGGGCTAGTATCACCCATTTGTCTCTGTCCTGGTAGTGACCTTAATCTACTTACATAAGGCTGGGATACATCCCCTGCACTGTGCGACTGTACGTGTGGTCGCTCAGTGTAGGGTGTTGGTCCTGGTGTTTTTTCTTTAGTGTCCTCTAAGTATGACCATGTTACCCCTTTCTCTAAACTCAAATCTTTAAAAAAAAAACTGCATGCACCCTCTCTTTGCACTCATTTTCTTCCCTTTCTTCACCTGACATCATTATGCCCCTGCTCGCATGACTTTTGTCCCTTTCCTCATCATCAAGATCTTGGGCCTCATTATGAGTATGGAGGTAGCAATGGTGCTATTAGCTATTAGCACCATGGCTACCGCCATACCGCATACCAGGTCCGGGGCCATTAATAATGGACCCGTTGTTAGCTCCCTGGTTAGCTCCCTGGTCCTTTAGCTGCTCCCGCTAAGGACCTCGTAATGCGGCGGCAAGGGGTTAACGACACCGGCATCCTTACTGGTGCCATTAACCCCTTACCGCCGACCTCATAATGGGACCCCTAGTCTACTTAAAGGCAGCACTCTATGCTCTTCTGTTAATGCATCACCTGACCATCTTCCTGTTTCCCTCAAAAAAGATCCTTCGATATTCGCTTGGGTTTTATTCCCATCTTTAACTCTCATTTGAATATATAAATCCCCAATAGTCTTCCTTATGCTTTCTACTTCATGCTCGTCAGCCCATGTCTGTATTCTCGGTGTCCATTGCAGCTCCCTCTGGGGCTGTTATGGCCCTCTCTCTTCTTCAAAACGTTCTCACGCTTCAATTGACACTATAAGTCTATTAAATAGATGATCTATCTCATCATCCTTTAGTCAACTACTTCTTTTTATTTCCTTTTCCCTTCTTCTCATCTCTCTTTTCTCTTCTTCCTCTTGTCTTCTCTGCAACCTGCATACTTGCATTCTTTGTATTTCTATCTCCTCTCGCCTTTTCTCCTCTAGTTTCTCTTTTTCTTTCCTTGCCTCGTACCTTCTTCGCTCTTGCTTTTGCTTCCTCTCTTTTTCCTTCTCTTTGTATTCTTCTTTGTATGCTCTCTCATGTTCTCTTTCTATTTCTCTTTCTCGAACCCCATCAATGCCCTTATCATCTAATCTAAGTAATATCTGTCCTCCCATCCATTAATTCTGTGCTATCGTTACTACCCTAGCCTTATCTTTCACTTCCCTTTGTTTCCTTGCTTCTTCCTCTATCTCCATCTGTCTGGCCTTTCTCTTATCACGCTGTTTACATTCATCGCATGTTGGCATATATTTGCATTCTCTACTTTTACTGTGTTCCATGTTTTGCTCACTGTTATAAGTGGGGGCTCATATGTCGGAGTAACATACACTGACGCTGCTTTCAATTCCTTTAAAGGATACAATCCCTGTTCCTTAAGGTCTGCGCTCTTGTTTTCAGAAGGGGAAAGAGGAGTTTTTTTTTCAGGAGTGGAAACAGGAGCCGAAGGCGTTATATCCTCCTCCTTATGCTGATTAAGCATCCAATCCTTCTCAGGCGGATCTTCTTTCTCGCTCGCATACATTTTCACAACTCTAAAACAGCTAACCTTTTCTTTAACTTGTTCCCCTTATATGTAGCATGCAGATATGTTAGCATATGGGACGACACTGTTTTTAACAATGAGTGCTCTTGAGGCCACAGCATGAGTGTTGTATTAGTCGTGCCTCTGACCCACTCCGCGTGATACTGTCTTATCTTGGGTGTATTTTTCGGCAGTGTCCTGCATAGGTGTAAAAGAGGAATGTTCCCCATGATAATAAGTCGATCTCAACTGTTAATATTTACCAGATATTGTATTCTTTTATTTATTTTATCAAGTATACCACACTGATTAACTTGAGCAGGCAACATCAATCACAGTGTATTACCAAAATCCCCAATTTCTATTAACCACTTATATATAAATAAATGCAATAATGCTATTTTTGTTCCTTCATTTACACTTTCTATCAGTTTTAAACATTTCATTGTTTTATTATTGATATTTAAGAAGTCTCTTATTTATTTAGTATTTATTATTCTCCTTTGTTTTTTACCCTCATGATTGACATCAATCTCTTGATTTAAAATCTGATGATCACCTTAATTGTTTGCTATAGTTTTATATATCCTAATCTAGACACAATAAAACTGTTATACTGACATATTTATACCCCCATATACATGTGTACTTTTAAATGTTCTGCGCACGCCTTCCTTGAATAGCTTTACTAAAAGTATCTCATCTCATTCTTTACCCCATTTTGGAGTTTGATATGCACTCTTCTTTTTTGACCTTGCCTCAGGAATGCTTAAATAATACCCCTATTTGGAGTTTTAGTGCGTACCCTTCCGCCCCTCTTGGAACCAGTGATCGAGGTATCTATTTCTCTTCATTCTAATCCCCAAAAACCCAGTTACTTCTATACATATATTTACAATACAGTCCCTCCCCCTATTTTTGCACCCTTCGATGTTATACTTAGATCCGTGGCTCAGGTCGAGTGCCTTGGCCGATGCTCTTCCCCAATCGACCAGGTAGCTTTCAGTCCACGCATGCACCAGCGGGGACCGGACAGGAGTTTCGTCTAAGGGGCACCTGCCAACCAATTCTTCTCACACGTGTGTTTTTGCACGCCAGTATCCACAGGAAGTTTCACTGTCTTCTGGCTAATGGCGGAAGTTGTCGATCATCTGAGAGTTTAGATTTGGGCCTAGGTACTACCAGAACCATTCCACACTGCCACCAAAATGTGCTCTAGCACCTTGAAGCAAGATGGAATTACCAATAATGATCTCAGACCCAAATAACTGGACAGACTCAAAGAATATGGCAAAGTTCTAATTTATTATTAGCATAAAAATAAAGTAGGGCAATCTGGCGAATAACAGACAGTAATTCACGCACACACACCCAAATATGATTATACAAAGTTTTTATACCTCAATATGCGTCATCTATGACGTCATCCTACGTGGCAAACTGTAAAGGCTATTGAAGGGAGGGATTGGTTAAGGAAACATACGTACCTATTATATACATAAGTATACACCTTGAACCACCTCTATATATGTATAATACTGATTATAACAGTAAAATGGCAGGGAGTTGGTCTTTGCAACATTGTATAGCAAGTTGCTACATAGACTCTCTGATTGGTTGGCATGCTTTCCCAACCTTGGGCTTTCGGCTCATATGCAGCACGTAAGCAATACGAAAGTCTGAGAGTAACGTGACACTACTCCCCACTTTACCAATGAGTCCATCATATCTCATCGTCAGGCCCCAAGCCAAGGCTTCTCCTTTTTAGTTGACCTTGAAGCTTGTTCTCTGATCGGGACATTCAAGGAAGTGTAGGCACACCAGTATCTATGTTTCGGCCTAATGAATAGCCCTTGTTTTCGACTTCTGAATCACGTATCAGGAAACCACAAATTTGTCCATCTTGACCTTCTATTTACTGCTATTTGATTCAATTGAGCTGGGTGTCATTACCCTTCTTGGCCTCTGGAGATCACCTTCCATGGGTTTACTGCATCTTTAATTATCCAATACTTGGCTTTTGCAAATGTTTTCTTCTTTGCTTAATCTAAGACAAATATGTCTTACATACATGGCTTATCCTTTTGACTCCCTTTGTGCTTTGCAATTAATCCTTGAAGTAGCATCCTTGATCCCAGGTCAATAGACTCCTCTTTATTCCTCACACAAAGCTGTTTTCCAGCATCTCCTGACTCTGCAGCGCTAGTCTGTTTCCAAGGTAGCTTGATTAGTTTCAATAAGAGTCTGGCGTCCATCTTTCCATCATGGCCGCTCTAGCCACGTTATGTTTTCCTCTGCAGCAAGCTTCTATTTTTTTTTAAATAATTTGTATTGGTCTTTCCACAAACAATAAACAAACAACAAAAACTTGCAGTACATGTCATAATATTCCAACATTTTACATATGTCAATCTATGTCTACAGCCTACCACTTGCCCAACTCCCAACTTGAGTCTACTCCATTACGTTATCTGCAGCGGTTTGTTCTCTTGGGTTCTCCTTTCCTGTGTCTTCAGCCGAGACCTGGTCTGTAGACCAGTCCTGGGTGGGCCCATACAGTGTGGCTATTAAATGTTTCCAGGCCATCAGGGTTTCTGCTTCCTCCTCCCCTCCTTTATCTCCCACTTCCTGCCATACTACTGTTTCTGCTTTAGTCCATTTCTGAAGGTCTCTCCACCAGATTTCTGCCCTTGGTCTGTTACATGCCTTCCATCCTATGGCAATTCTACGCTTATCAAGTATATATGCTAAATCCTTTAGCTTGCTTACGTGCTTCATTTGGCAAGGTCTGTGGAACCCTCCTATCATACATGCCCACACTGATTCAACATTTAATTTGACCCCTTTCTCATCTAGCCGGTGAGCTATTTCTGCTCAGAACTTCCCAATTTCCAGGCATGCCCAATAAATATGTGTCATCCCAGCGTTTTCCTCCCCGCATTTGGGGCATGTTTGTCGTTCTGTATTCTTGAATTTAGGTATTCTTTGGGGAGTCATATATGCCCTGTGGGTTACGTATAGTTGTATTTGTTGTAGTCTTGCATTTCTGGACACTTTCCTATGGTAGCCCTGCACGCGCTCCCACATCCCATCACTCATGGGTGCCCCGACTTCTTCTTCCCAGTCATGTCTTAATTTTGCCACTTCCTTCCCCACCCTGGACATCGTGCCCTCCTTCTGCTATATCATATATTGTTTCAATGGCCATATCGGGTTGCTCTTCTAGTATTATTTCGGACCATGTCTCTTTGATCCTCTGTATCATTCTATTATATGTGATATATTGCCACGCCTGTAGCCCTGTTTCCTCCACCAACATCCCAAATTCCTTTATTTCCCCCTCTTGCCACATGTCTCCACTGTTACTATCCCTACTGGTTCCCAGTACCTTAGAATCGTTTTTTCCTCCCATCAGTGCCACTAACGGCACCTGCGGGGAACACGGGTTGGGTTCTCCATGACCTGACAAGCTTTCCACCATAATTTCCATCCCAGTATCATCATCTCTGAGAGCTCTTTCAATTGTGATTTAGGGAGCCATATTATTTCTTTCAGGAAGAATGGGGCACTCTCTTGTCTCAACAATCTTGATTCTGAGGTCGGGTCTTCTGATAACCACTTGACTACATATTTTAGTTGGCTGGCCAAGTAATAGATCTCATAATTAGGTAACTTAATGCCCCCTTTATCATGCATATTCTGCAACTTCCAAAGGGCGATTCTTTTCCTAGTCCCATGCCATAGAAATTCCCTGCATATACACTGTAGTTTAGTAAAAAACCACCTTGGTATCAGATATGGTATGTTCCCAAATAAATGTAATAGTCTCAGCAGTAGAACCATCTTCAACAGCGCCCCTCTTCCCATCATTGCCAAGGGGAGCTTGGTCCAGAACCTCATGCTGTTGCCAATGTTTTTCACCGTCTTCTCAGTATTGTGTTGATGTTCTGCCTCCACCGTGTGGTAAATGTCTATCCCTAGCTATCTGAACGTGTCAATCTCCCATGGTATTAGCAAAACTGGCAATTGTTCTCTTGGGACTCCTACATACCTACCCAGGGGGAATATACATGATTTCTTGGGATTCACTGCAGTGCCAGACAGCACCGCAAAGCGTTCCATCACTTCCATTACATATTGGAGGTTTTCCTCAGGATATCTTAAGTACAGGAGCATGTCATCTGCGTATAGCAAAACTAGGTCCGGTTTTCCTTTTACACTGATCCCTATTACCTCATACTGCTGTCTCAGGTATATCGCTAAAGGTTCAAGTGCTAATATGTACAACATTGGTGACCATGGGCATCCCTGTCTAGTGCCCCTACTTATTTACCATCTCTCCGAAATGATCGCTCCTGTCTTAACTCTAGCTAGCAGTGCACTATACAGTAGTTTGATCCATTTGAGGTACCCAGGTCCTATCCCATAGCTAGCCAAGGCGGTGCCCAACCAAGGCCATTTGACCGAGTCAAAGGCTTTAATTGCATCAAGCGATACAATTGCCATCTCGCTTGAGTCTCCTTTTGTGTGCTCTATAACCCGGTGAAGCCGTCTAATGTTATCGGAGATGTTCCTGTGCGGGACATATCCGATCCGGTCAGGGTGTATTAATTTGGTTATGACCCGTTTCATTCTATTTTCCAGCACTGCCATGAGCATTTTGCTGTCTTGGTTTGGCATCGATAGCGGTCTGTACGATCCGCAATCCTTGCCTGGCTTATTGGGTGTGGGGTGTGGGATGATGATCATTTCTCTAAGGGATTCTGGTAGCCTCCCTGTTTCGAATGCATCATTTAACATTGCTAGCAGCGGGGGAAGCACCTCATTTCTGTACATTTTATAAAATTCACTGGGGAGTCCATCAGCCCCCGGGGTCTTACTGGTGGGTAGTTGCACCACCACCGCTTCCAGCTCTTCTAACGTGATTGGGTCATCTAGGTCTTCCTGCTCCTCTGCGCTTATTTGTGGCATGCCCATGTCCTCCAATGTGTCCATCATCTCCCTGCTGTCGCTCCCTCCTCCATCTCCATACAAGTGTTTATAATATTCAAGGAACTCTCGATTTATGCCCTCTTGGGTGTCCACTATTTGCCCACCGTCCCCTGTTATGGCTCTAATCAGTGGTCTGGGGGTCTCACTTTTATACAACCATGCCAGCATCCTCCCCGGTTTGTCTTCACCTGCATGCTGCCTCTCTATGTATTTTTTATAGTTTAGATTGCATAATCTTTCCCAGTGTCTTACGCATTCCTGTTGCAGTTGGCTTATGCTTTCTGCTTCCTCCTTAGTGCTGCTTCCCTTGCTCATCAATGTCTCTAGCTCAGTTTCTGCCTTTTGCAATTCTCTGATTATGCCTCCCTGCAGCCCTTTGGATTTGGCTACAGCCATTCCTCTCACCACCACTTTGAATGCTTCCCATAGCGTCCCGACCGAATCAACACTCCCAGTATTGTCTTCAAAGTAGCGTATAATCTCTTCTCTCAGGTCCTCCTTAAACATTATGGGCCTCATTATAACCTTTATGGAATGGGTTAATGGGCACCGCTAATGGTGATGGACCCGTTAAACCCATTCTGCAAGATTATGAGGTTCCCTCGCGGGACCCGATGTGGACATCTGGTTTTACCAGGTGACCATAGCGGGTCCCGCGAGGGAACCAGGGAGCTAACAACGGGTCGGTCATAATCGGCCCGTTGTTAGCTCCCGCACCCATTCCCATTGAGCCCTATTAAGGGCATGGCTACTGCCAAAGTCATAATGAGGCCCTATGTCTTTTAGTGCCTATGCTCTAAGCTGCCACATTGGAATTTTAGCCCTTGTGGCCGGTATTGCCATATTAGAACCAGTGGTGAGTGGTCCGACAGAACCCCTGCTTTGTATTCTGTTTGTGTTATTCATCCATGACGTCCTGTGTGACAAACATGTAGTCTATCCTCGTGTACAAATTCTGAGGGGCGGAGTAGTGTGAGTACTATCTTGTGGGTGTTGTACCCTCCATGTATCCTCTAGCTGGAAATCTGTCAACAAAGTCTTCAAGGCCCTGGCCGCAGGGGCGGGCCTATCTACTTTCCTGTCTGACCTGTCTTTGCTCGGGTCTAATGTGCAGTTAAAATCACCTCCCCAGATCAATGCCTCCACCAGGTGCAGGCTCAGTTTGTTGTATAGGGTCTTGAAATATGTCACTGTGTCCGATTCAGGGTGTCCTCTTCCACTGTGGGTTGCAGTAACTGGAATGGGACATGCGGCGCTACCCAAGTAATCACCCCTCTGGCATAGGCCGAGTACGTCGCACCATAGACAGTCCCTTTCCACTTCTTCTGGATTACCCCCAATTTTTCTTTTGTAAGGTGAGTTTCTTGTATTAAAGCTATATCTATTTTCTGCCATCTTAAATACATCATGACCTTGTTCCTTTTTAGAAAGCTATTGAGCCCCCTGACATTCCAAGAAATTACCTTAAGGTCCCCCATCTTTCAACCATGCCCCACCTCCTCCATTGTGTCTCTTCTTCTGCTGCTTGAGGCGTCAATTCTCATGTATGTAGGCTTGTTCCCCATCCCAAACTGCCCCTACCCACAAGACTGCAACTCCCCCAACTTTCTTCCCTCCCTCCTCGCTGCCCAGCCCCAACTTACCATCCCCAACAATTACCCAGCTCCATCCCTGGGTCTCAGGCTACCCCGCATTTGGTCCTGCCCCGGCTAGCCTGGTGCAAGGACACAGCGGGGGGTTGCCACTCTAATGGCAATCTACCTAATCTATCTACTGGCGTACGAGTTGGGTACTCTGCATCTCCTGCACCAATGCTTGTGTATGCTTGCCCACCTTCTACATTGCCCTCGTGCTAGCTGCCGAGTACAGATCTATATTCCAGTCCCAGTGTCATTGTATATGCAGCACCTCAATCTTGTTGACCGCCACCTCGCTTGCCCATTCCGCCGTCTTGGTGGTTGCTCATTTCTAGCGAGCCATTCTGTGCATCCAACCATTCCATAGCTTCTTCCGGGGTTTCAAAAAATAAAGTCTTGTTTTTGTGAAATATTTGCAGTTTCGCCGGATACATCAGCATATATTTATAGTTTGCCTCATGTAGTCTTCTCTTCACCACTCCGAAGTTCAGTGGACGTCTTTGTAGCTGAAGTGTATAGTCTGGGTATGCCGTTATGTCTGCTGATGCCCTCCGCATTGTGCCTCCTTTCCAAAAGTGTTCTAGGATCTTATCCTGGTCCCAGTCCCGATAGTTTAGTATTTTGGCTCCCGGTGCAGGTTTCCTCATCAATGTCCGATGGGCTCTTTCCACAGCGAACCCTTGGGTCAGTGCCCCTCCATCTATTTCTTGCAGCAGCATGTTTTCGATGTAGTCTGTGGGGTTAAGGCCTTCCTCGCCTTCTGGGAGCCCTGTTATGCATATGTTATTTCTTTGGGCTCGTCCTTCAGCTTCCTCAGCCCTATTCTCCAGGTTACTCACTTGCTGGTGCAGTGTGTGGATCTCGGAAGCATTAGTCTTGCTGGCGGTAGCGTTTGCTTGTACCTCTTTTTCCAGAGCGCCTGGGCGTTCTGCTATCGCTCTCACATCTTGTCGCAGGAGGGTCACATCTACTTGCACTGCGTCGATCCTGTGTTCCACCGACGTTTTGAGGTTTGTCATCGCTGCTTCGAGGTTGGTTTCCCAAGTGTCCTTCAGGTCAGCTATTGCCTTCAAGATCTGTTGTTCGCTGCTCAATGATGTTGAGTCTGCTTGTGAGCTGCTCTCTTTGTTCTTGGCTGTATCCGTTTGTATTGGTGTTTTGGCAAATTCTTCCATAGGAGGCTGTTTTCCTTTCATTTTGGGTGCTTTGGCTGCCATCCCTTCGTCACTTGATGTGCCTGTCTGCAACCTCAAGGGTTCCAGTGTCCGTATTTTGGACTTGTGGCGACTCAGTGGCTTTTGGTTTCTGCCTAAGGCACTGGACTGCTCCACTGTGGGCCAAGGTGTCGCACCATGCGCTAGCGGTTTTACGGGGTGTGTCTGCACAATGTGCTCCCATGTCTCGATCACTATTCCCCTCTCTTTTCCTTTAATTATTCTGGTGGGCTGTGTGTCGCCTCTGGGCCTGGCGCAGCCTTGTCTCGTCTCACTCTCCCTGGGGTGTGGTGATTTGTCTGCACCCGTGATTCCTGTTTAGTGCACTTTCTCCTGAGTGCAAGGGCCCCTTCGTTGTTTCTGATCACTGCATGTAGGTACTGCGGTATGTATTGTGAGGGGGGAGCCCAGTATAGTATGCCAGCCTCTTCCTCCCCTCTCTAAGTGCCTGGGGAGTTACTTCACTCGCCGTCCTCCAATCTACATTCAAGCTGCCCAACACAGCAGGCTGTTTTTGAATATGTACCGAAAAAGAAACGTTCCCGGCAGGGGCCCTCATATGAGCCGATGCACTCCATTGCAATGTGGGGTCATTAGTGCAATTTTGTTCAACTTTTGGCTTGCCGGCATATTCAATGCGGATGCCTTCCGTGGCGGGTGTGTGTTCCTTGTCACACAGGTCCAGGCCCTCCGCTATTCACAGTGCGGGTGCTGTGCACGTATCACCCGTCACTATTCACCTTGCCCCTCGGGCATGCGCTCTGTGAGATATGCGCTTTCTGCTGATTTCTGTATTGTACTTCTTATTTTCTGGTCTCGCTTTTAGTGCAGGCTTGCTCAGTCAGCGGCGCTGTGTTGTCTGGTTTGCTGTGGTGGGCCATATGGGTGTCATTCATACCGCCACACGTTGCACTGCCATCCGTGTCGGCTGCTATCTTGGAGACCCAGCGTTCGCTGCGCTCCGTGGTGTTGCCCCATCCACTGCAGGGAGAGGGGATGTAGCTGCGAGTCTGTTCGGTCCCCTCTCATTCATCTATTCACACTGCCGACTTACAAATGCGATGCGTGTTTCTTCCAAGTATCATGCCGCATCTGCATGTGCGCCACTGTTTGTCCGGCGTAGGCGGCCTGCTCGCTCTCATCAGCTTTCTTTGGCTGGCGGCTCTGTTAGTTTCAGTCCGTTTCTTCTGATGCGCCGTGCTGTGCTGTGCGGGTTACAATGTATCTTGGTCTTTTGTTCTCCCTGGCGGCTATTTTGGATGAGAAGTCACAAGCATTTCAGCGAGCTTGAAATGCAATTATATTGTTCTCAGCTGGTCGGTCACAAGCCTGGCATGGCTCATTGTGTGCCACACGATCTTATGTGGCTGGACCTTCTTTCTAAGGATAGTTTCCGTGCAATCTTCCGGTAGGCAGTCTCAGGATTCTGTCGGATCTGCAGGAGCTCTAGGTCCTTCCAGCCTCTTACATGGCTGTCTAGCCACACCCCCTGCAGCAAGCTTCTATATATCTCATCTACCTTGTATTTCTGCATATATACACTTATTGGTCAGCAGGTTAATTTATCTTCTTTGCATATACGATTTCTTCATAGTCGATTACATGTTTCTCTTGTTACTTTAGTTATATCTTTATTTGAATATCGATTCAGTGCGTCTCAGTATCTTTCCTCCATGACGTTGCTCTCCCTTCCTCAGATTTCACTTATAGCTCTATGATATTCAATGGTGTATGCAGCCATAGTTCAACCCTCTCAGTGTGAGGGTACATTCGATATGTTTGTCAGAATGCATATATTCTCTCTTACACTCGATGCGATATTGGGATGACACCTGGTGTCCCACATAGGGCTCTTCTCCTGCTGTTCCAGTATGACAGAGGTGAGGGGGCGCAAGCTCGGGATGACATGTCCACCTGCTCCTCTACATTGCTGTCTCCCAAAGCTGGTGGTTGTCATGGTGCCTAACCGGGGATGCCAGGTTCAGGCGATGATTGCAGTTCCTGGCATCTTTCGCACAGCGTGCCTGGCATACTGATGAAATGGAAAGTGCTGGGACCCAAGAAAGGATCATGGCATTGCTCAATATAGTGCAATGTTTGGGAATGGAGCGCTGCTCCTCAATGATTTCCTTGAGTAGCATTTTATGTATTCTGTTCTGTTCTTCTGTTTTTACCTTAATGGGAATGGCCTTAGCCTGCTGTTCCCGGACTGCTTCAGTTACTATTTTATCCTCTTGGATTTGGGTACCTTGGTTTACTGGAACTCTTTTTGGTATCATTGACCTTGGCCTTCGCTTCCTGGACTGTCTTCTGCAGATCATCCTTCCTGACTGTTGACTGGATGAGTGACTCTGAACTAAAGATAGCCCTACTCTATTCCCAATTGAACTTTTGAAACTTGCTCCCTGGGACTCCTGGATTGTCCTCTAAGTGTCTGATTTGCTGCTCCCACGTACTGCCCGGGGCAAGGTTTTGCCATTGGCCTGCACCAGTCTGCTCTCCTGGACCTTAAGTTGCAATGTCATTGGAGAGAATTTGCCAGATATGCACTGGATAGAGGTGGTGCAAGTGTTACCCTCTCTAGAATAATTCTATATTAATGCATCCAAGAAGAGCGACGGGTGGCATTCCTCCTGACCTTTCCCTTTTTGGAGGCCTCCACACCTTGTGCTGCATAGACCCGCAAGTGAGGTGCTCTCCGGGGAATGTCTGTCGTGTATAAGACATATGCTTACAGAGCCCTTAATCTGGTCTTGACACCCTGTCACATAGTACTGTTGTAAAACAGTGTTGGGAGGTCTAGTGAAGGAGAGGAAGGGTGCAAAGTAGGGGGTTGGTATTGGGAGAGAGAGAAGGTATGGCTGAGAAATGCTGGGAGGGAGGGAGGGTCTGGCAGGCGGGAGCATAGTACCATTACTATTTTCTTTTCACACTTTCACCACTTCCCAAGACGCATTCCTACCTCTGGTCTTGCCAACAGATACAATATCCAGAGTAAGTGGCACAGAGATTTGGATAGGCATCTTTTAATCTTTATATTAACAAGGCCCGTCCTGTCCCCCCCTCCCCTCACCTCTACGGTCCTGTTGTAGACACTCGAGGCCCTCCTTCCTCCTTCTGGTCCTACCTAGGAATTACCTTGCCTACTCGAACCTTCCTGTCCCTGATGACTATGGGGCTGTTGACTTCCTTTTCCTCAGTCTAGCCTCCATCACATGATATCCCACCTCCTCCTCTCTACAACCTTCAATTGCTGCTGTTTCCCTATCCTTATCCTCTCTTAATCTCACCACCTGGCCTGCGCCACCACCGACACCACTTGATGTCACCACTTCTAAACTAAGCCTTTGCACTCAACAAGATCAACCTCCAGCTGCTACCTCTTATGCATCCTCCACCCCTGATATTTCCAATTCTACTTCCTTAGTATCTCTCTCAACACCTCATATTACCACTTCTTCTGTACCACTTCTGTGCCCTGATGTTATCTCCTCTATATTCCCACATCCTTGTGATGATCACCCTCTCCTTCAGGTGTCACCTAATCCTGCACCAGTGATCTTACAACCTTCTCCGGATTTCCAGAGGTTGTCAACTCCTCCTGCACCCTTGATCTGATCACCTCCTCTCCTCAATTTTGTCATCTCCTCCTTGATGTTACCACCTCTTCCCCACCACCACTCTCTCCCCTGTTGTTGTCACCCTCTCCTGTACACTTGGGGCCTCATTACACGGAAGGCGGTGAGCCATGGCGCTATTAGCGCCATGGCTCATGCCGGTAAAATACCGGCACCGCCTTGGCGGAAAGGGGATTTACCGCCCCATTCCAAGGTTGGAGGGGCGATAAATCCCCCTTCCGCCATTGCCCTTCCCCATTCCCATTTCTGCCCCATAGGGCTCTATGGGAATGGGGAAGGCGCTAATTAGGGCACCGCAATTTTGCGGTGCTGTAATTAGCTCCGAGGTCCCTTAGCGGGTTGGTTTTTAACACCTGCAAAAAGCAGGCGTTAAAGCACCAACCCGCTAAGGGACCTCGTAGTAAGGCGGTAATGGTTAACGGTCACTGTAACCGTTAACGGTGGCTGTAACCATTACCGCCTTCCGTGTAATGAGGCCCTTGGTCTTCTATTCCTGACTACCACCTTCTCCTCCTAATGTTGTCACCAGCTTCTGCACCCTGTAATTTACCACCTACTCCTGTCTACCATGCTCTACTCATAATGTCTCCAGTGCCCTTGATCTTAACACACCCACCTTCCATCTTTTTGCTCTCACTTCTGCCTCCTGCTCTCCAGTGCTGCCACCTTCCCAACCTCCTCTATCGCTCCCACCTTTGCTTTCTCCAACTCGTTCCACTTTCCAGCCACAGCCAAACTCGCACCTCCTGCTCCTCCAACCCAAACTGGCTAACTGGGTCTCTGCTTTTTATAGTGCTAGTCCTCCTCTCCTTGGGTTGGACTTCTGATGAGATTCTGCACCTAACTCCTGTAATTGGAGCAGGGTGAGGGATTGGCTGCTGCTCCTGGATCCACATAGCCTATCTCTGTAGACTAAACAGGCCAGACCAAGCCATCACTTGGCCTGTCCTTCGTCTTGGATTGCACTCTCCAACTCTCTAGGGCGCTTTGTGCAGGAGGCAGGCCTCCTGTTTCTTAGGCATGAGATTCATATGTGAAGAAAGTCTTGGTAAAATGATTAAACTGATGTCAAGAAAGTGTCACTTCACATTGCATTTACAACATTGTATTCTCTGTGAGGGAACTCTCTGCCTGGAGACAATGGATTGTTACTTTTGTTTCACTCAACATTAAATCTGCGGCCAGGAAACTGCAAACGTACAACATTGAATCAGGCAGAGGTTCAGAAGTTCACACACTGAGAAACCCTCAAACTTGCATCATTGTATCAAGCGCAGAGTTCAGGGTCTGTTTCACTGGTGCTTAAAATGTATCCTTTAATGATGGGTAAATTGTAACAATATCAAAACACTTGGAGCAGTGTCTGTGGAATTAAATTGATTTTGCAACAAGGGAAGCATTTTTCCCTTACTAAGACGTTGGGTCTGCTTAGAAAGAGCTTTAGGTTATCTCAGTGGAGGGGTGGGGGCACATGAATGGTTAGTATGATTACTGTGGGTGTGCTGTGTGGCACTATAATGGGTCTGAAGAGGGGAAGCACTACCCAGACTTTGCTATGTTGGCCCTCTGAGATGTGAGAAGGGCCGATGCTATCCAACAATGAACCATGACCTTCACAGCTCCTTTTAACTCCAACTGGGTGATATGAGAAACCTGAGGACGTTCTCACATTTACTTCCTGGGGATTCTTTGCTGAGGTGTCCAGGGAAGGGCCACCACTCTTGGATCCCGACCGTTAGGGTGGACAAGTGAGGGATGATCACCTGGGTGGAGGGTCTTTGGGAAGTGGAAGAGGAGGGTCCTCGGGTGAGACACGGTATACCATGCTTTTCTTTCAAGGGAAATCCACCGTCCCCCAGACATTTATGGGTTATTGCTATGCCTATTCCATGAATCCAGGGAAAATCAAGAATCCTCCCCAACCTAGGAGAGTGAAGAAGCAAAGATGCCGAGACAAGACAAGGTATCCCCCTTTCTCTAACACTGATTTACACTACTCTCCCTCAGCCTTTATAGGATATTGCGATCCTCATCCTATTCTACCCTCTGAATTTACACCCAGTACTGGAAAGAGGAAGAAACCTCAAAGAGTAATGCATAACTCCATTAGGAAACACCAGTATAGTACTGAGACGAGGAAGAAGACTATGGAGGAATACTATTACTATTACTATTAGTCAAACCAATCATGTCCCATTAATAAGTTCAGGCAAAGTCAGGCAATTGAGTCCGATACCTCGCACCTGCAACCTATTACTGACTGGCAGTGGTATAAAAGGAGAAAACCCCTAAAGCAAACAGATGGCGTTGAGAGAAAATGAAGTGTGAGCAAAATCACGAAAAACAGTGTAAACTAGAGCCCAAGAAAGATTATTGTTAGAGAAGGAGGAATCGAGAAATACAGAGAATTATATAATTGCTGAGGAACTTTAGAGAAACACAATGAAAAGAGCTTGGGAAGTTAACGGCATAAAGTCAGTTACCTGTAATGGCTGGACCGTGCAGTCTATCAACTGCGCCTAGACTGTAGGGCCCCAACCAACTATGAAAATAATTAAGGAGAACCCGAAACCAGGCTGTTGTTGAATGTTATGGCAAAGTGCTTTGAGCTCTGGAAAAGGTAAACCAAAGCTCCTGTCGAGTATCGAAACTGTTGAATAGTGTGACAAGAGACTTTGGGCCTCATTACACGGATGGCGGAAACCATGGCGCTATTAGCGCCATGGTTGCCGCCGGTATTTTACCGATTCTGCCTTGGTGAATGGGGGAATTACCGCCCCATTCCAAGGTTGGCAGGGCGGTAATTCCCCATTCACCAAGGCCCTTCCCCATTTGAGCCCACATAGGGCTCAATGGGAATGGGGAAGGAGCAAATAATGGTACCACTATTAGCGGTACCGTTATTTGCCCTGAAGTCCCTCAGCGGGTCCCTTCCTTAACATGTGGTCTGGCCACATGTTAAGGACGGGACCCGCTGAGGGACCTCGTAGTATGGCGCTAAGGGATTACCGGCACCGATGCCCTTACTGGTGCCGGTAATCCCTTAGCGCCATCCGTGTAATGAGGCCCTTTGAGTTTTAGGAAAAGGAACCCAAAGCCCTGTTGAATACTGGAGAACAGTTGTTGGACCTTGTGAATCAAAGGGCTGAAAGCTCGCAGAGAGAAACCCTGAGAAGCACGTTGACCTTTGTGAATCAGAGTGTTTTAAGCTTAGGGAAGGGGATCCTGAGAAACCTTGTGAGCTTTGTGAACAAATACGTTTTGAACCTGGGGAAGGGAGCCAAAGAACAGCTCAAGCGGAACTCTGTTTTTGTATTTTACTTCTGAACACTATTTTTCTTTGAGCAAGAAGGTCCCGACACAGTGTTTAATTAGATGTGAGGGCAAGCATCGGTTTTGACACAGACAGACTATTGTTTTGGACTTACTGACCTGGAGTTTCCTTAGATAAAGAGGTGAAAGTATTTCAAATTGCATTGTGAAACCTAGGCTTTTTTTCTCTATCGACTATCCTAATCTTCTCACTAAGGGCCTCATCACGAGTTGGGTGGTAACGCCGGCGGTATTATTGCTGGCGGTATTAGCCCTACCGCCAAACCCCCCGGCGCTATTAGCGCCGGATCACAGGTTTGGCAGTAATGGAATTCCCCATTGAGCCCATTCGGGAATGCCCCATTCCCCATTGGGCTCAATCAAGAATTTTCGCGCTCTTACCGCTGGCGGATTTCCCGCCGGCGGTAATAGTGCACATTTTCAGCGGATTTCCCCCCAGCTCAGAGCTGGGGAGAAATCCGCCGAAGCCCTGATTTGGTGGACCCTTAAATCCGGCAGTAATAGCGCGACTGCCGGATTTAAGGGTTACCGCCAAACTCGTGATGAGGCCCTAAATCTGGTAGGAAGAAGTTTAAAAAGGACATGCTGGTCTCCAACCCAGGCCTCCCTATCGCTGACACCTATACCAGTGCTTCTACCAGGCAAACTTTCACTGACATCCTCTTTGTCGTTCCCTCACCAGACCTATTGACCCTACATATGGTCTCTGTGCTCTCTCCTTTCTCTTCTCCCATTAATGGTTGCACCCGGTGGGAGTCCCTCCTGGCCTCCTTCCACTCCTCTAAGGTCATCATTAATATTCATGTGAATGGTACCGTCCTGTTCCAAGGCCCTCAGGCCAACCTTCTCCTCTTCGATAGATGCTTCCCGCGCCTCATCAATTTCCTTTCTTCTCCTGCTGTCCCCTCTTTCCTCCACAGCTTCCTCGCCTCCCCCTGCTGCCTCCTCCTGGTTTCATGTGTTAATATCCCTGCAAGAATATCACCATACAGAAATATCACCATATTTTTGCGGCGATATTAAGGAATGGAACCTGCAGGGGACACCCCGCTTAAAGGGAGCGGGGGGACACCCCCGCAACCCCCGCTCCCAAAAAAACCCAAATATTATCCCCAATAAAAATATTGCTTATGGCTGTTCCTGATGACCATATATACTGCGATATTTTTGTTGGGAATAATATTACGTGATACCCTCCTCCTTGGCTACCATGCCCTCTCCTCCTTCCCTTTCTGCCCCCCCACCCTCAGGCTTCCTCTACACCTCCGCAGGGCGTACCTCTGATTTGTACCCCTCCCCGGAAATCTTTCAAGAACGGCAATCTTCTCCATTTTACCACATTTAACTCATGCTCAGCTGTCAAACAATCCTCTGACATCTGCCACCTTCTGGAGGAACTTGTCCTTGATGCCCTCGGTTTCACCGAGACATGGTTCATGGCCAGCTCTGTCACAAGCTTTGACACTCTCCTCTCTGATGGCTACAAGATCCTCTCCGCGCCCAGGTCCAACTGATCCGGAGGGGGTGTAGCCCCCCCGAGTGGATTCCTGCCTCTGTCATTCTTACGCAGGCCTACTCCTCTTTCGAATGCCTTGTCTCTCCTAGCCATTCCCTTACTGTGGCTACTATCTACAAGCCACCTGGTCAGATCTCCTTCCTTCTCTCTGAGTGGGCGGACCTCTCCTCTTCCCTCCTGGATGCTTCCTGTCCTTCCTCTGGACTGTTCTGCGACCTTTGCGACTCTCTCCCACTCTCTATTCTCCCCTCTGGCCCGACTCACTCTGCAGAGCATAATCTGGATGTTCTGATCTCCTCAGACCTTTCCCTTTCTATGCCTCTCACCACTCCTCTCCCCTGGAGTGATCACTTTCTCCTCTGTTCCCAGCTCACCCTCTCTTCCTCTCAGGCCAAGCCAACTCAATTATTGCCACCCACCTTCTCGATCATCCGACCCATGAAGCTCGTGTCAGTTGAGGCTTTCACTGCCACTTTCTCACCCTCCTGCCCCTTTTGCTGACTCACACCCTGACACAGCCCTTTCAACTCTCGCTTAGCCGTCAAACACTCCTCTGACATCTGCTGCCTCCTGGAAGAACTTGAGTTCACTGAGTCATGGTTCACGGCCAGCTCTTTCATGAGTTTTGACACTCTCCTCCCTGGCGGCTACAAGATCCTCTCTGCACCCAGATCCACCCAGTCCTGAGGGGGTGTAGCCCTGATCTTCCCCAAGTGGATTCTTGCCACGGTAATTCCTATGCAGACTTACTCCTTTTTCGAAGGCCTTGTTTGCAAGCTTTCTCTCTCTCCTGGCCACTCTTTTACCGTTGCTACCATCCATCGGTCTCCTGGTCAGTTCACCCTCTTCCCATCTCAATGGGCTGACCTCTCCTCTTCCCTCTTGGCCTCATTCACTCAACTCCGCCTTCTTGGTGACTTCAATATCCATCTTGTTGCGCCCTGTCCCTCCTCTGTACTCTTTCGTGACATCTGCGATTCTGTCTCTCTTTCCATTCTCCCCTCTGGCCCGACTCACTCCGCAGGGCACACGCTTCATGCTCTGATCTCCACTGACCTCCCTCTCTCCATCGCTCTGACCACTTCCTTCTCCTGGAGTGATCACTCCCTCCTGCCCTCCCATCTCTCCCATCTCTCCCTCCCTACCCCACAGGCGAAGCCAACTCCAACTCTGCCACCTACCTTCTGGGTCATTCGACCCATGAAACGTGTGTCAGTTGAGGCTTTTGCTGCCACCTTCTCTCCCCTCCTCCTCCTCCGGCTAACTCACATCCTGACACAGTCCATGATCTACTCTTCTATCTCTGATTCTCTGGATGTTCTTGCCCCAGTCATGAGGCTCCGCCTGAAGCCCAAAGCCAAGTGCAACTCCTGGTACGACTCAGACCGCGTCACCTTGTGCAGGGTGGCTGAGAGGAAATGGCGTGCTTCATGTACATCCTCTGACAAACTGGCCTGCGGCCTGCTCCAAAGGCAATATCGGCTCTCTGTCCTCACCAAGAAGAGAGCTCGCATCCAAGCCCGTGTCTCTGCAGCATCTAACGACTTGGCTGAACTCTTCAAAATCTGAAAGGAACTGGCCAATACTGACACGGTCTCTAGCTCTCCGGTCACCTCCCAGGCCCTCTGCATGGCACTGGCTTCTCATTTCATCACTAAAACTCAGGATATCCTGTCCTCTCTCTCCTCCTCTCCCCTTCCTCCCTCTACTCCCTGCTCTTCCTCTGGCCCTTCCTAGGCCATCTCTCCTCGCTTCTTCTCTGCCTGTCCCCTGTTCTCCCCAGATGAAGTTTCTAGACAAGTCTGATCTATGAAAGTCTTGTCAAAACAGGTTCATCCCTGTTCCTCCAAAACCATCAAGGACCACATTGACTCCCTGGCTCCTGCTCTGGCCGACTTCTGGAACCACTCCTTCGCCACTGGAGTCTTCCCTTCCCCCCTGAAGCACTCCCTTGTGCACCCCCTTCTTAAGAAACCCTCTGCCGACCCTTCCTGCCCGGCTAATTATCACCCAATCTCCATCACTCCTTTCCTGGGCATACTCTTAGAAAAGCTGTCCATCTCCCAGCTCAATCTTCACACTGAGAGGCCGATTCATGGAATAATTAGCGCGGCGCAAGTGGGCAAAAACGTGCGAATCGCAGTGGAATAGCGAAAATCGCAGTGCAATTGCGAAAATCGCACGAAAAGCAGCGCACGTCGATTCATGGAAGGCCGTGCGCGAGAAAACCAGCGGATGTGCGATAAAAAGTGCGCGGCGCACGTTGGCGCACAGGCCATCTAACAGCGTGCGCCAGGTCACTGCGAAAATCGCACAGGCCACAGCGAAAATCGCACATAGCGCGGCGCACGCAACAAAAGTAGGCGGAACACGGGCGTAACACTCGGAATGGGGAACAACTTGCCAAAACGTGGGCGTCACGGGGGAAGTACAGGGCACAAGTGCGCGGAACGCCCACACGCTCGCCTACAACACGTATTCATGGAATAGAATAGGGGAAAAAAGCGCACGCTCAAACCAGCGCACAGGCACAAACACGACCGCCACAAGAAAGCAGGCGGTAGCGTCTCTGCGGCTGTAAGAAATGTGCGCCAAAAGGTGCGCCAACAAATCGCACCTATATACTGCCATGATGAATGTCCCATACTGTGGCCCTCCAGGAAAAAAGACGTGCAAAGGGGTACCCACGGACACCCGCGGACAAAAAATACGTGTGCGTGTATACCGGGGTGCGCGGGAAGTTCCACACGCGAATAGCCTGGGCGCGTGTATTTCAGGGGTGCGGGGGAAGTTCCACACGCGAACAGCCTGGGCGCGTGTATTTCAGGGGTGCGCGGGAAGTTCCACACGCGAACAGCCTGGGCGCGTGTATTTCAGGGGTGCGCGGGAAGTTCCACACGCGAACAGCCTGGGCGCGTGTATTTCAGGGGTGCGGGGGAAGTTCCACACGCGAACAGCCTGGGCGCGTGTATTTCAGGGGTGCGGGGGAAGTTCCACACGCGAACAGCCTGGGCGCGTGTATTTCAGGGGTGCGGGGGAAGTTCCACACGCGAACAGCCTGGGCGCGTGTATTTCAGGGGTGCGCGGGAAGTTCCACACGCGAACAGCATGGGCGCGTGTATTTCAGGGGTGCGCGGGAAGTTCCACACGCGAACAGCCTGGGCGCGTGTATTTCAGGGGTGCGGGGGAAGCTCCACACGCGAACAGCCTGGCCGCGTGTATTCCAGGGGTGCGCGGGAAGTTCCACACGCGAACAGCCTGGGCGCGTGTATTTCAGGGGTGCGGGGGAAGTTCCACACGCGAACAGCCTGGGCGCGTGTATTTCAGGGGTGCGCGGGAAGTTCCACACGCGAACAGCCTGGGCGCGTGTATTTCAGGGGTGCGCGGGAAGTTCCACACGCGAACAGCCTGGGCGCGTGTATTTCAGGGGTGCGGGGGAAGTTCCACACGCGAACAGCCTGGGCGCGTGTATTCCAGGGGTGCGCGGGAAGTTCCACACGCGAACAGCCTGGGCGCGTGTATTTCAGGGGTGCGCGGGAAGTAGTGATTTCACAGTGTGGGTCCTCCCAGGTGTACCCTGTACACCCTCCACGGCCCCTGCAGGCAGCCCACACCACAGGGGACTACCCTGCATCCCTGGTCATGTCCCGCAGGCAGCCCACCCACCATGGGCATGCCCCCCAGCAAAGGCACATGTCTCCTTGAACTAATGAACACCAACTCATGTCCCCTTGCACCCCCACCCCCCAGCACTGTGGGGCACCTGCCAGCAGGCCCCCACCCATGTCCAACTCATGTCTCCCACCACCCCCACCCCCCAGCCACCAGGGTCACCCTCCACCAGGCCCCCACTCATGTCTCCCACCACCCCCACCCCCCAGCCACCAGGGTCACCCTCCACCAGGCCCCCACTCATGTCACCCACCACCCCCACCCCCCAGCAGTGCAGGGTCACCCTCCACCAGGCCCCCACTCATGTCTACCACCACCCCCACCCCCCAGCCACCAGGGGCACCCTCCACCAGGCCCCCACTCATGTCACCCACCACCCCCACACCCCAGCACTGTGGGGCACCTGCCAGCAGGCCCCCACCCATGTCCAACTCATGTCTCCCACCACCCCCACCCCCCAGCCACCAGGGTCACCCTCCACCAGGCCCCCACTCATGTCTCCCACCACCCCCACCCCCCAGCCACCAGGGTCACCCTCCAACAGGCCCCCACTCATGTCACCCACCACCCCCACACCCCAGCAGTGCAGGGTCACCCTCCACCAGGCCCCCACTCATGTCACCCACCACCCCCACCCCCCAGCAGTGCAGGGTCACCCTCCACCAGGCCCCCACTCATGTCTACCACCACCCCCACCCCCCAGCCACCAGGGGCACCCTCCACCAGGCCCCCACTCATGTCACCCACCACCCCCACACCCCAGCACTGTGGGGCACCTGCCAGCAGGCCCCCACCCATGTCCAACTCATGTCTCCCACCACCCCCACCCCCCAGCCACCAGGGTCACCCTCCACCAGGCCCCCACTCATGTCTCCCACCACCCCCACCCCCCAGCCACCAGGGTCACCCTCCACCAGGCCCCCACTCATGTCTCCCACCACCCCCACCCCCCAGCAGTGCAGGGTCACCCTCCACCAGGCCCCCACTCATGTCTCCCACCACCCCCACCCCCCAGCCACCAGGGGCACCCTCCACCAGGCCCCCACTCATGTCTCCCACCACCCCCACCCCCCAGCAGTGCAGGGTCACCCTCCACCAGGCCCCCACTCATGTCTACCACCACCCCCACCCCCCAGCCACCAGGGGCACCCTCCACCAGGCCCCCACTCATGTCACCCACCACCCCCACACCCCAGCACTGTGGGGCACCTGCCAGCAGGCCCCCACCCATGTCCAACTCATGTCTCCCACCACCCCCACCCCCCAGCCACCAGGGGCACCCTCCACCAGGCCCCCACTCATGTCACCCACCACCCCCACACCCCAGCACTGTGGGGCACCTGCCAGCAGGCCCCCACCCATGTCCAACTCATGTCTCCCACCACCCCCACCCCCCAGCCACCAGGGTCACCCTCCACCAGGCCCCCACTCATGTCTCCCACCACCCCCACCCCCCAGCCACCAGGGTCACCCTCCACCAGGCCCCCACTCATGTCTCCCACCACCCCCACCCCCCAGCAGTGCAGGGTCACCCTCCACCAGGCCCCCACTCATGTCTCCCACCACCCCCACCCCCCAGCCACCAGGGTCACCCTCCACCAGGCCCCCACTCATGTCTCCCACCACCCCCACCCCCCAGCAGTGCAGGGTCACCCTCCACCAGGCCCCCACTCATGTCTACCACCACCCCCACCCCCCAGCCACCAGGGGCACCCTCCACCAGGCCCCCACTCATGTCACCCACCACCCCCACACCCCAGCACTGTGGGGCACCTGCCAGCAGGCCCCCACCCATGTCCAACTCATGTCTCCCACCACCCCCACCCCCCAGCCACCAGGGTCACCCTCCACCAGGCCCCCACTCATGTCTCCCACCACCCCCACCCCCCAGCAGTGCAGGGTCACCCTCCACCAGGCCCCCACTCATGTCTACCACCACCCCCACCCCCCAGCCACCAGGGGCACCCTCCACCAGGCCCCCACTCATGTCACCCACCACCCCCACACCCCAGCACTGTGGGGCACCTGCCAGCAGGCCCCCACCCATGTCCAACTCATGTCTCCCACCACCCCCACCCCCCAGCCACCAGGGTCACCCTCCACCAGGCCCCCACTCATGTCTCCCACCACCCCCACCCCCCAGCCACCAGGGTCACCCTCCACCAGGCCCCCACTCATGTCTCCCACCACCCCCACCCCCCAGCAGTGCAGGGTCACCCTCCACCAGGCCCCCACTCATGTCTCCCACCACCCCCACCCCCCAGCCACCAGGGTCACCCTCCACCAGGCCCCCACTCATGTCTCCCACCACCCCCACCCCCCAGCAGTGCAGGGTCACCCTCCACCAGGCTCCCACTCATGTCTACCACCACCCCCACCCCCCGGCCACCAGGGGCACCCTCCACCAGGCCCCCACTCATGTCTCCCACCACCCCCACCCCCCAGCACTGTGTGGGACCTGCCAGCAGGCCCCCACCCATGTCCAATCCATGCCCCCCTGCACCTGGGTCCCAACATTCCCCAATCATGTCCGTAATGCCCATCCTCCCCTGCCAAAAGGCCCAACCAACTATCACACCCACCCACATATCAAAGGCAATTACATGTTACACCCCCAATGTAAATAATGCAATTTAACACATGTCTGTCACACACAATGGCTGCAAGTGAATGACAAAACACCCAACATGACATGCCTGAAAGCAATGAGATGATACGACACATTGAAGATTAAAAAAATAATATGTATTGAACAGCAAATAAGAAAAAACACAAAGCAAATCAAACAAAACAAGATGAATGTCCAAGAAAAAATTCTGAAAAATTAAAATAAGCCAATTAAGAAGATCATCCTGGGTCCATGAGCCCTACCAAATTAAACCTAACTGACTACTAACTAAAAAGTGAACTATATACAAAAAAGTGGTGCATTGTCCAATCGCAACCAAAAAAATAATCAAAAAAACAAAGGAAACCTAACCCTAACTATACAACTATATACAAAGGCAGCGGGCTATTCGGACGGCTCACTGGTTGTTGTCATGGGCCAGGGCATCATCGAACTCCTGGTCAATGGCTTGGAGGCGGGCATGTTCCCTGGCCCCGAGGTCCCGCAGGGATAACGCAGTGTCCAGCTCAAACTCCCTGCGAAGACCCTCGAGGCACTCAGCCCGCCTCAACGCCCTCCGCATGGAGTCCTCCGCCCTGACCATCGTGAGCCGTTCCTCCTCTGCCCGCTGCCGCTCCGCACCTATCCGCTGGCACAACCACTCCCACACGGAAGCCACTCCCATTCCAGGGTTCTCCTGCCCTCCGGCCGATGCCTGCACCCCTGATGTTGATGGCCCCGAGCCATGATGCCTCCCACGTTGAGCCTGCTGCTGCCTCCGACGCAACTGCCTGTGCCAGCACGACGGCATCCAGGCTGATGGAAACCACCGACGCCGTCGTGCACGTGCCCTGCCCGATGATGCCGTCACATCCTCCATCTGCTGGGGTCCAGTTGCTCTGGTGTCCACCCCTGCTGGATCTCTGACTCCCAACTGTGGCAGGGATGGGATCCCCACCGAGCTGGCTGCATTGGTCGGGGCAGGTCCACAGGGGGCCCTGGTGGCATCTGGGCTGGAAGACGGCAAGGAGAACGACTGGCGGATAGCCTGCACAGAGGAGGAGAGGGCCGCCACATTGGCCAACACATGCAGGAAACCCCCGAACATGGCCGATCCCAATTGGGCCACGTCGGCACGGTGCACTTCGTGATGACGTGCGTGCTCCTCCCGGGAAGCACGCACGGCATCACGAATCACAGCCGTGCGCATCGCGACCCCAATCAGGACCTTCTCCGCACGGCCAGGGGTTCCCACGTCCGCAGGTGGAAGGGAGTCAGGTGACATGGACATCCCCTCTACCTGCGGACAGGCCTGGGACGGGGCATCCCTGCTGGTGCATGGTGGTGCACTCACAGGGTCAGGGACAGCGACATGCACAGGCCCCTCCACGGTGACCTGTGCTGCCTCCTGCCCCTGGCCCTGGACTGCACCACTTGCACCAGCAGGGATGCCCCCACCAGGCCCCATGTGTGCCCCAGTGGCGGCCTCCTCCTCCTCTGTGCAAACCACCAACCTGGATGGCTCCTCACCGTCTCCCACCGTAGCAGGCCCCTGTGGGGGCTCACCCACCCCTTCCGCTGCAGCCGTGGGGGCATCCCCGCCGCCTTGCTCCACAGCGCCGTCTCCGCCCTCTTCTTCACTAGCCGCTGCGTAGAGGGAGACAAAGAACACAAGCATCAGGGCACTGTACAATGGTCCCCTAGACAGGAAGCAATAGCAGATGAGCACCACTGTCAAAGTACACTTCCATCATGTCCCTCCACAACACATGGGTCAGTCCAGGCAAAACACACACAGTAACAGGCATGGTGCATGCCATGGACATTTCCATGCATGTCCAATGGACTCTTGAAACATTCAATGATATGTAACTCACATGCATCATGCCTCATGCCCATCACATGCACACACTTCACCTCAGTCACATCCATCTGGCCCCAAACACACCAAACACAGCGGTTACAAGGGTAATTTGGCTGCTTTACTGTATCTCTGCATTGTCACACACATGTGTCATGCATCCATGGCATGCACAAGTCACAGACACGCAGGTCAGGCACACAGACATGGCTACCATATATGTACCTGGCATCAGCACCCATCCCTCACCCCTACCCATGTCCACGTACAGAGACTGGCATGCTCTCATGTTCAAAATCTGAATAGGGCTCCCCATGCGGCATTTCAACACATGCAACAACCATGTGCATCACACATCACTGGTCGCACATGCATTACCATGATGTCCCTGCACACATACATGCATACATGGCCTATGGCACACATACAGGCAAGTATCATAGAACCAGCACACCGCAACATGCCCTGTCTCACACAGTAATGCATGGACACTTACCGCTCAACTCCAGACGGGCCTCCCTCTCAAGGATCTGGGCGTGGAGCGCTGGGCGTACGCGTTCCAGGACCCTCATCTGGATGGAACTCATGCGGCCCCGGCCCCCCTCCACGAGGCGCCGGGCCTTCACAAGGGTCCTGGACCTCAAGTCCTCCCAGCGCTTCTTGATCTTCAGGACGTCGCGGGTTGCCACCCCCTCCGCGTTGATGGCAACCACACAGTCGGCCCAGATCCTCTGCCGTCCTTCCTTGCTGGCGCGGGACGATCCAAAGAGGGCATCATACTGCCCCAGGACATGCTCCACCAGGACACCAACTTCGGTGACAGTGAAGCTGGTGCCCCTCTGCCCCTCTGGCCTGGGGTTGCCACTGGTGCCAGATGTGGAAGTGCCCGACATGGCAACCCCAGAGGCAGGTGTGGGTGGGCAACTGGGTCCTGGGGCTGGGCTGTGGAGCGATGTAATACCAGTCGGGAGTCTTCAGTTCCAGCAGGGGTGGACACAGCAACTGGACCCCTGCAGATGGCTGATGTGCAGGCACCAAATGGCAGGGCACGGTGGCAGCAGGCAGGCAGGCAGGCAGCAGCAGATGGCACGTGGGAGGCTGCTCGGGGCACTGGGGGGCAGTAACTCGGCCTTCTGGGCAGGAGCGTGGGCTTCCGTGTGTTTTCGCGTGGCCAGCTTGATACGGAGTGATTTGGCACGTGAAAATCCTGCACGTCAGCGTGAAATCCGAGGAAAGGCCCTTAGCGCGTAAGCGCGTCAGCACGCATACGCGATTCTATTGGACCAGAGTCCCTCAGCGCGTAAGCGCGTCTGTGACGTGACCCGCACGGGTGTTCCCCACTCAGCACGTGATGACGGGGCACACGTGGAGATACTGCACGTCAGAGTGTCATCGCGTGTAATTGGACAAAAGTGCGCGTACACGCGATTGGCCTATGTACGTGTATTTAATGGGTGCGCGGCCACTTACACACGCAAGTACGTCAGCGAACCTGTATCCCGTGGTGCGTGTGAATTTCCACACGCTATTGGACTGGGAACTGGATTCCAGGGCTGCGCGGGTCACACGCTGTATCCCGTGGTGCGTGTGAATTTCCACACGCTATTGGACTGGGAACTGGATTCCAGGGCTGTGCGGGTCACACGCTGTATCCCGTGGTGCGTGTGAATTTCCACACGCTATTGGACTGGGAACTGGATTCCAGGGGTGCGCGGGTCACACGCTGTATCCCGTGGTGCGTGTGAATTTCCACACGCTATTGGACTGGGAACTGGATTCCAGGGCTGCGCGGGTCACACGCTGTATCCCGTGGTGCGTGTGAATTTCCACACGCTATTGGACTGGGAACTGGATTCCAGGGGTGCGCGGGTCACACGCTCGCCTAGAACACGCGCTAAGCATAAATTGCGGACTTCAACAATAACAAGCTCAGACGCCAGGATGAACATACCGTTCCTAGCAGCAGTGGCAGTGGGCTACCAAAGGAGGAGGAGGAGGATAGTCAGGGCCAGAATATTCACACCCAGAACCAGCCTTTTCGGGATGCCTGATGACCAGGTGTATGGGAGGTACAGGTTTCCACCACACATCATACTGGACCTGGTGAGTGAGTGGGAGGATGACCTCACATCACCCACCCTGTGCTCCCAAGCACTCAGCCCCCTGGAGAAGGTCCTCAATGTACTGCACTTCTTAGCCACTGGATCATTTCAGCGGACAAGTGCCATAGTGGGTGGGGTGTCACAGGCCACCCAGTCACGCTGCCTACACCAGGTCTTGAACATCATGACTGCACGCCCATCAGTCCGCAGGCACATATACCTGCCCAGAACACCTGCAGAAAGGCATGCTGCCGCCCTGGATTTTTACGCAGTGGCACGATTCCCCAAAGTGCTAGGTGCCATCGACTGCACCCATGTGGCTCTACGTCCCCCCAGGGCATCTGAGCACATCTATAGGAACCGCAAGCACTGGCATTCCATCAACGTGCAGGTAGCATGTAATGCCAAGGGAATCATCACCTCAGTATATGCCAACTATCCCGGCTCCACCCACGACAGCTTCATTTACCGAATGTCCACCCTAAGCCGGGACCTAGAAGCTGGGCGGCATGGCGATACATGGCTGCTTGGTGAGTATGTATGCCACTGCACATGCATGCATGTTGGATACTGAGCAAGGTCACAACCTCACCAATGATACCAATCCCCACCTCCACAGGGGACAGTGCCTACCCTCTCAGCCCCCACATGATGACGCCAATTCGGAACCCCACCACGCCACCCCAGGTAAGATTTAACACAGCCCACATTACAACCAGGGGCATAGTGGAGCGCACATTCGGAGTGCTGAAGTCACGCTTTCGCTCCCTTGACCGTTCTGGCGGGCAGCTGTTATACGCTCCCCCAGTAGTGTGCAGGATCATAGTGGCAGCATGTGTCCTGCACAACGTTGCAACACGCCGGGGCCTGGCCGTGGACATGGTGGTGGCCCCACATCCCCAACCACATGCACAGCCGCTGCGCATGGGAGGGGAAAGGGCACGGGGGGAGGCAGCCCGTACACAGCTAGTGGCTAATTACTTCACATAGAAATCACACCCCTGTGGAGTGCACACTGCCCTGGCACATTCCATCTGACAATCAATGATGACTCAACCTGACACTGATCCTGAATGTGTGGAGAATGAACCGGGAATTCCATGTCAGCCTGAGATTGTTCACCTGGAAGTGTCACAATGTGTGCATCCCTACCCACACAGACACCACCAATGCAGTTTTGTGAAGTTACACATTGAAGCAGCTAAAATGAATACCCACTTGCAAAATGCAACAAGAGGACAGTGTCATGTCAGCCAACCCAACCCCAGCACTGCCACACGACACACCGTGCCATGTCATGCTAATTGCAGGTAAACAAAGTAATCCCCACAACATGACATCACTCTCACTATGTACAGTGGCACTATTAGAAACCTGCAACACCTGAAATGCTCACAGCAATGCCGGACCAACAACATACTTGAGCACGTAGTACCATTAACATGACATCAAAAATGTTACATATTAGTAGTCTCACCACCTGGAAATGCCTGCACTCCCACCACTACCAACTGTGCAGTGTTGGCGCCATGTAGAGTTGTAGGTGCACTGCTGCCAACATGGTCCCCATCGCCAGACTAGAGGTCCTTGTGTGGACTTGAGGAAGGGACCTGCAAATTGGGAGGTAGACACAGAAGAAGAGTTACACATCAATGCAACATGCAGTGTACAACACAACAGCAATATGCACTATGAATGTATACACAGTATTGACTACAGACTGGCCACACAGCTCATGGGAGTCCAACGTCACTGTGTAATTCACTGTCACTTGGGCACACCCTTTGCAAGCCCATGGAAACGGGAAGCAGGAGGGGTGTGTGTGACTCAAACCCAAGCATCTGAACCAAATACATTACAAGCCTGCATGTGCCCAGCCACAATGCAGCGTATGCCCACAGGAACCACGGAAGCCAACACATCGAAGCCAACACATCGGAGCCAACAGATCGGAGCCAACAGATCGGAGCCAACAGATCGGAGCCAACAGATCGTCCCAACAAAATTGGGAATAAAAGAAATCAAAATAAAAATAAAAATAAGAAATCAAAAATGGCCATTGATGGGCCCGGGGGGGTTGGGGAGGCCACCCAGGAGGTCCGAGGACAGGATGCACACCAGAACCCACCTGCGTGGATCCTGGGAAGATAAAACACCTCCATGGGCTCATGGCCCACACGGCTACCCTATTGTGGGAGTATCACTGCTGTCGCTATTATCACCCTGTGCAGCTGCATCCGGAGGTGGTTGCACTATGGGAGGCAGCCCACGCAAGGCCCTAGTCTGCTCCTCCATGGCTGCAAGCATGCGGGTGTGGTAGGTCTGGTTCTGGAGGATGAGTGTGCGGAGGTCCCCATGCAACAACTCACGGGATGCCCGGACCTCCGCCCTCGTTGCCTGCATCTCAGCTGAGAGCGTACGGGTGAGACGCTCCAGCTGCTGTTCTGTCCTTTGGTGTGTTGAAGCCTCAAGCTCAACAAGAGTCGTCCTGAGGTGTAGGAGCTCCTGCCTCAGGGCTTCCCTGTGGCCCTGGGACTCAATGGAGATGGCCTCCTGCAGAGTCGCCAGTGCGCCCGCCTATCCCTGTTGGACCCCAACATGTCCTCCCTGTGTGACTGGCAGATGGAGTCGGTTGCCTGCTCTAGTCGCTCCATCAGCCTTTCTGGGGGGACAATGGAAGTGGCCACCCTATCCATGGCCTGAGCCATCATCTCGGATGATGCAGCCTGTTGGGTAGCCATACCGTAAATGGATTGCTCCCATGCGGTATTGCCGGGTGGCGTACGGCCACCACGTCGGCGGGCACCACACCTGTCTGGGGCAAGGCGAACTGCGCCTTGCTGTGCCGGCACTGCCTGAGGCTGCAGGACTGCATTCCCCCTCTGATCTGCTGGCCCAGGAACAGGATCAGATGTCGCGGAGTGTGACCCTGCATCCGTAACCACCGAAGGCGTAGCTGCCAACACTGACATCCCCATGGAGGGTACTGACCCTGGTGCAGGTGGGTGAGACAGAACAGAATCCCTCCCTGGAACACTCACCAGCGACGGCACGTAGGTCTCATCCGAATCAACACCTGAGTACAGCTCGGGGGAGGTGCAGCCAGAGACACCCCTTGAGAGCACGACCTGCAGCACTTGTGGGTTCTCCCCCACCACCACACCACGTCCCTCACTGGTGGTTGGTCGGCCCTGGGACACCTCCTGGGTCTGCACCATCTCCACAACCCCAGCAGTATCAGGTGCGTCTTCCCCTGCAAAGACATGAAAACAAAGTAATGGAAACAGGCATTAGCACCATGGCACACATTGAGGGCTGAGAAGCAAGAGAACCAGTACTTGATTGACACATGTCCCACATGACTAAAACCCTCCCATGCATGCACCCTCACTGCGTATGAAGTGCAGGCAAATGGCACACACTGATGACACCAAGATGGTAGATGAACAAATTTTCTGCATGCTGCCTGGCAGTGGCATCACACATTGGCCTGTGATTGGCAGGTGAAACACACATGCCATCACACAGATGGCATGTACCATTGCTATTGAGTGAAGATGGAGAGGAGGGCAGCACCTATTCATTCAGTCCAGTTCCCGCATGTAATAGCTTTTCTGATTCTAACAGGTCAGATTTTTCACCTGGAGCTGCCAGTCTGAAATGGTCAAATTGCACAGGGACATGTGTGTACAAATGATATCCAGGTAACAAAGTCACTCCACTTTACCATACCCATGTCAGACATGTGACTAGTGGACAGCGACATGCCTAGTGAAAGTGGTGGAATGCAAACAAACAGACTGAATGAACAGTGAAAAATAAGCAAATATGTTGTGTCAAGGTGACACTTCAAGGGCAACTGGCGTGCAGTTGTGCTAGATGTCTACTGTTGGCAGAAGGGATACTGCTATGGCCAAATGCAGCTGCGCAGGAAGTATTGCATGAAGCACATGGCTGACCCATACGACTGAGGCGCACACACTCTCACCTGGCACCCAAACAGAAGCCCTCACACACACACCATGCACATGGATGACACACACATGCATGTGCACTCACCGGACAATGCCTCGTAATCAGCCAGATCTCCCACGCCTTGGATCTGTTCCTCCGTGACGTAGGTCCCAGCGACTGACTCATGTGGAGTGAGTTCCATGTCTACTACTGGAGACCCACCTCCAGTCACTAGAGTTGCGGCATGACTTGAGGCCAGCTTACTCTTTGCCCTGCGCTTTAGGTCATTCCAGCGCTTATAGCAATCATTGGCTGTGCGCCTCACGATTCCAAGGGCACTTACGATGTCCGCAACGGTCTGCCAGTGTGCCTGGCGTTGTGCAGGTGTGGTCTTGGATCCTGCAACAATGACCATCTCGTTGTCATGTCCGGACACATACTCGACAAGTGCATTCAGTTCGTCATCCGTGAAGCTGGGCTTCCTGGACGGGCCGGACTGTGTAGCCGTGTCTGGGGCATCAGCCTGTGCCGGACGAGCACTCTTCCTCTTCCGCTTGGAAGGTGGTGGTGATCCTGAGTGTCCTGCGCCGCTCTGGACACTAGGGGCAGGAGCCCTGGTGGACTCTGTATCAGGAGTGTGGGATTGCACACTCAGCATGGGAGTTGGTGCAGGCATTGGCTCTAGTGTGATGGTGTCAGGGGGAATGTCAGCAGCATGGACTAGGACCGACACTGTCCTGGCTGGGTGTGTGAGGGCTGGGGTGGATGGAGCCGCAGCTGCCCCTGCAGCCACTCCGCCCTGCCTCCTTGGTGCAGCAGATGACCTTGCTGCCCCAGATCCACGTGGCATGATGGCATCAACGTGCACCAGCGCACGTGTCGTAGCCCTGCTGACCTGGAAGTCAGCCATGGAGTCAGCCAGGTCTGGTGCCACAATGGGCTGGTCCAACAAGGGCTGAGCATGGATGGTGTCAGCCACTTCAGCCTCAACGGGAGGGGGGGAGGGTGGGAGGGGGGGGGATGATGGGTGCCCTTGACTGGTCCTCCACACATGGGGGGACAGGCTCACCCTGCAAGTTACAACCACGTCCCCTACCGGATCCACCACGGCCACCACTTGTGGCTCTTCCACCTTTGCCACCCTTACGGAATCCTCGCCTCCCAGCCATGGCACTGATATTAATGTGCGTATGGGAGTGGCTGTAGACAATTGTCCTGGGCAATTGGGGGTCAAAGGGGTTGGGTACCAGATGGTAATTGTACCCTAGTGCTCTAGCACGGCTGATTGTAACCCCTGGGGAAAGATGACGGTTCACGCAACGCACAGGAGGCCCAAAAAAGGGAGATGACGTGCACGCAACCCCTCCTAGACCACGTGTGCAGAAAGAAAAACCTGCACTACGCTGTGGCACCCAGTAACACAAGAATGAACGTATGCGTGTCACACGCAGCCTAGAATGACCTCTGAAGGGGTAGGCTACACACGGGGCAAGCACAGAAGTTGGATACGTGCGTGACTCACCGTCTGCCAGGTAAAAGAGCGTGAAGAATGAGCGCGTTTGGCTGGCTATACCCCCGCCAAAAGAAGATGTGTACGCTGTCTGAGAAGACAGGACAACAGTAGAAGGGGACACTGTTTGAGGGAACAGGCCCAGGTAAACCAGTAAAAGAGAAAAAAGAGAAAAAGCTGTCAGAGGTAACAGGGAATACGAACTGGAAACGCCGTGAAGTAAATCGCGTGTGAAACGACAAGAAGTACAGAATTCACCCACTCGCTCTCCACGAAAAGCACGTACAAGGAAATGGTGTTCTACATGTACCTTATATACAGGCCCACACGTACAGCGTCACTTACGCGGCGTGTACGTTCACCAATCACACGCTTTGTCACTCCTGCGTGTAGATCCATTTTCACCAATCACACGCTTTGTCACTTCTGCGTGTAGATCCATTTTCACCATTCACACGCTTTGTCACTTCTGCGTGTAGATCCATTTTCACCAATCACACGCTTTGTCACTTCTACGTGTACATCCATTTTCACCAATCACACGCTTTGACACTGGGACGTGTCACGCAACAATTTCCTGCACGTGCAGGTGACTATAGGCGCGCATATGCTGTTGACGGGTTTACGCGCTAAGGGCCTTTGCTGACGTGTGGGATTTCACTCCCTATCAGGCTGTCCACGCGTTCACACACGAGAGACCACGCTCCTGGCCAGGAGGCCAAATTACTGCCCCCCAGAGCCCTGAGCACGCTCCCACCTGCCATCTGCTGCTGCCTGACTGCCTGCTGGCCACGTGCCCCACAGTGCTGGTGGGTGGGGGTGTTGGGAGACATGGGTGGGGGCCTGGTGGAGGGTGCCCCTGCACTGGTGGGGGTGGTGGGAGACATGGGTGGGGGCTTGGTGGAGAGTGCCCCTGGTGGCGGGGGGGTGGGGGTGGTGGGAGACATGGGTGGGGGCCTGGTGGAGGCTGCCCCTGGTGGCGGGAGGGTGGGGGTGGTGGGAGACATGAGTGGGGGCCTGGTGGAGGCTGCCCCTGCACTGCTGGGGGGTGAGGGTGCAGGGGACATGAGCAGGTGTGCAGGGTAGTCCCCTGTTTTGTAGGCTGCCTGCAGGGGCCGTGGAGGGTGTACAGGGAACACCTGTGAGGACCCACCCAGCCTAATCGCGTGTGATGATTCCCACGCACCCCTGTAATACACGTACCCTGGCCAATCGCGTGTTAAACTTCCCGCATACCCCTGTAATACACGTACCCTGGCTAATCGCGTGTTAAACTTCCCGCGTACCCCTTGAATACACTTACCCTGGCTAATCGCGTGTTAAACTTCCCGCGTACCCCTGTAATACACGTACCCTGGCCAATCGCATGTTAAACTTCCCGAATACCCCTGTAATACACGTACCCTGGCCAATCGCGTGTTAAACTTCCCGCGTACCCCTGTAATACACGTACCCTGGCTAATCGCGTGTTAAACTTCCCGCGTACCCCTGTAATACACTTACCCTGGCTAATCGCGTGTTAAACTTCACGCGTACCCCTGTAATACACGTACCCTGGCCAATCGCATGTTAAACTTCCCGAATACCCCTGTAATACACGTACCCTGGCCAATCGCGTGTTAAACTTCCCGCGTACCCCTGTAATACACGTACCCTGGCTAATCGCGTGTTAAACTTCCCGCGTACCCCTGTTATACACGTACCCTGGCCAATCGCGTGTTAAACTTCCCGCGTACCCCTGTAATACACGTACCCTGCCTAATCGCGTGTTAAACTTCCCGCGTACCCCTGTAATACACGTACCCTGGGCAATCGCGTGTTAAACTTCCCGCGTACCCCTGTAATACACGTACCCTGGGCAATCGCGTGTTAAACTTCCCGCGTACCCCTGTAATACACGTACCCTGGCTAATCGCGTGTATAACTTCACGCGTACCCCTGTAATACACGTACCCTGGCCAATCGCGTGTTAAACTTCCCGCGTACCCCTGTAATACACGTACCCTGGCTAATCGCGTGTTAAACTTCCCGCGTACCCCTGTAATACACTTACCCTGGCTAATCGCGTGTTAAACTTCCCGCGTACCCCTGTAATACACGTACCCTGGCCAATCGCGTGTTAAACTTCCCGCGTACCCCTGTAATACACGTACCCTGGCTAATCGCGTGTATGACTTCACGCGTACCCCTGATATGCACGTTACCCGCTTTGCGTTCCTTGTTTGGCAGCCCTGTAAACTGGTCCAGGGTTAGCGCAGCCCTTTGCGATGATTTAGCGATTTTGATGGCTTTTCCTTGCGCGAGGGCGTTCTTGGGGGCGTTACTGGCGCTGCTGCAGGGTCGCTGCGATACTCTGCGCCACGGCTGGTTTGGGAGCATGAAATCCATGAATACGCTGTGCGCGGAAATCGGTTTTAGCGCACGTGCCTGGCGCAGTCAATCGCACGCGGACACTCTGCGCCAGCCGCTTGCGACACTTTTCAGCGAAATTCTATGAATTACCCTGTGAATCTATTGGTTGCCTCCATGATCATCAGTCTGGCTCCATAGCTGCCTGAAGCATGGAAACTGCTCTCCTGAACATCTGTGAAGACCTGCTCTCCAAACCGGATTCCAACACTCACTGTGTCCTCATCTTACTTGATCTCTCTTCTGCCTTTGACACAGTCAACCATGCCATCCTGCTCAACCGTCTCCGTGATAACCTGGGGTTCACCTGTCAGTCCCTAGCATGGCTGACTTCTTTCCTCTCTCATCGACCCTCCCAAGTTCAACTTGGGTCCTTCCTCTCCTCTATCTCTCTCTACCTGTGGTGTTCCCCAGGGTTCTAACCTCTCTACCTGGCTGTTCAACCAATACCTGGCACTTCTTGCCCACGGCATTGTCGTGCTCTGCCCCAACTTCCAGTGCTAAGCGGATGACACTCAGCTCATTTTCAGGCTACACTCAGCCACCTCTTCTCCCTCTCATCTCTGACTGTCTGTCCACCATTCAGGAGTGGTGTGCTGCCAATGAGCTCTGCCTTAATGCCAGTAAGACTGAGATTCTCCTCATCGGCACACCCACACCCTCCTTTCCTGTCACTCTCTGACCAGCCTCTCTTGGCCCTCCTTCTGCTCCCACCTGTGAGGCTAAAAACCTTGGGGTCATCTTTGTCTCCACACTCTCCTTCTCTCCTCACATCTCCGACGTTTCTAAGAAGTCACACTACCAGCTGCACCTCCTCAGAGGTATTCTTCCTTTCCTCTCCTTCCCCCAAAAGCTCACTGTCTCCAGAGCTCCGGTTCTGTCTAGGCTGGACTATTGCAACAGCCTCTTTCTAAATCTACATGCTTCCACTCTTCGCCCTCTGCAACTCATCCAGAACAGGACTGCGAGACTTTTCCTTGGCCTCAAGCCCAGGGATCGTATCTCTCCAGGACTGAAATCCCTGAACTGGCACCCAGTGGCTGCGAGGATTAAGTATAAAACCCTCTGCATTGTCCACAAGGCCTTCTGGTGCTTGGGGCCTCAATACCTTCAACTTTCTCTTCCTAAATACCTTCCTTCCTGAGCTCTTCGCTCATCTGCCTCCAACTCCCTCAGGGTCAATCGCTTCTCCAAGCAACGAGTTGGTGGTAGATCTCTGTCTTCAGCTGGGGCCTCCCTCTGGAACAGACTCCCCGCCCCCCTCAAACTTGAGGAGAACCATCTCTGGTTCCAGAAGCACCTCAAAACCTTTCACTTTGCTTCTGCCTTTTCTCCTCCTCTCCCTTGCTGACTTCCCGGCTGAAACTGAAACTGCACTGGTAACCTGGCCACCCTTTGATCTCGAGCCCAGGTCCCCTCCCCACCAGTCGCACACCTGCAACTGCCTTCCTGGCAACCCCTGCACTTGGGGACTGTTTTCTGTATCCTTACAGTCCCATTACCAGCACTTGACTCCTGATGCCTGCACTTACCCTTGCACTTGCCACCTGCTGGCCTTACTTTTACTTATTGTTATTTATTCTATAATCCCATGTACTTCACTTTCACGTCCCCCTTTCTCCCGCACTTCCCTCTTCGCCCTTCCCATGCACTTGCGCGATCTGAATGACACCTGGCCTAGTAGGATTGTTGTCTGTCTTCCTTCTTCTCCCCCTCCCTTGCCTTGTCGCGCCTTGAAACACTTGTGTACAGGCGCGTTATAAATGCCATATCATATCATACTGTATAAAACTTAAAATATTGTTGTTTTTGTCATCTCTTGATAACATGCCTGTCCCACAATGCTTACTGGCTGGCTTTATCGCATATAATAAACATTGCATCCATAGGAAAGCACTGGGTAAAAGCCTGCGTGAGACAGGCATGGCATCAAGAGAGACACAGGGGGTCATTACGATCCAGGCGTTAAGGGGTTAACGGTGTCGTAAAAGGTGTCAGCCCCGTTAAACCCTTAATGCCTGATTACAAGGTCCCTTTGCGGCTGGACCAGCCGTTAAAGTAGGGACCCGCAAGGGGACTTTCGAGGTAATTACGGTAATTACGGTACTTACGGTACCGCAATTTTTCCCCAGTCCCATTGAGCCCTATCGGGCAAAAATGGGAATGGGGAAGGGCCAATGCTAAATGGGGAATTCCCCATTTACCATTGGCGGAATCGGTAAGTTACCAGCGTTAACCATGCCGCTACAAAAATTTGATGGAAGTCTTTAATAAGGAATAGGAAACCAAGGTTGGTTTCAGGTGGTCTTCACACCAGGTGTAGTTCAGTCAATGGGTCTCATTACGCGGTAGGTGGTATGGGATTACCTGCACCGGTAAGGTCACCGGTGCCGGTAATCTCTTACCACCCTATTCCGAGGTCCCTTAGCGGGTCCCTTCCCCAACACCTGGTTTAACCAGGCGTTATGGATGGGACCCATTAAGGGACTTCAGAGCTAATAACGGTACCGCAAATTGCGGTACCGTTATTAGCTCCATCCCCATTCCCATTGAGCCCTATGTGGGCTCGAATGGGAATGGGGAATGGTTCCCGGAATGGGGATTTACCGGGTCCTCCAAGGTTGGAATGACCCGGTAAGTCCCTATTTCTGGAACCCGGACCCGGAATGCGGTAAGGGGGTAGCCATGGTGCTAATAGCACCATGGCTACCTCCTACTGCGTAATGAGGCCCAATGTCACAAAAAAAAATTCTATCAAAAAGGGCTGTTCGAAAGAGCTTTTCCACCGAGCCCATGCAATATTCCCAAATACCTTCAGGGTTTTTGGATTCCTTGGGATTCCCTTCCCTGTGCTTTAACTTGTTCAAGTTCCAAACACCACAAATGAAATATAATACAGTTCCTTTTGAGCTCCTGAGGGTTCCCTTCCCCAAGCTCAGGCCCCTTTTAGTTTCCAAAACAAATTCAGTTTTATCAGGATGTACTTTGCTTTCTTTGTTAGGCCTCTCTGGGTCCCCTTACCCAACTATAGGCCACTTTTTGGTTTCAAATACAAGTTCAATTTGTCAGGATGTACCTTTCCTTCTAAACACATTTCTTTCACACACACTTCACTTGTGGGGCACAGTCAGAGACTTTTGAAACCACCGTATTCTTTGCTCCTCCTAGGCATGACCACTCAGATCTGTAACCCCTCTCTTTATTCCTTGCTCTTCTTTATAAACCTTTCACCTTCAGGTGCTTCCTTCACCACTTCTTGCTTTCCTTGGCTTCTTGCTTCTCTTTGTTGTTCCTTTTGCTCCACTGTGCACTCTTGCACTTTCCTTTACTATCTTATTGTGCCTCTTGCGCACCTCACTGTTTCAGTGTGCACTTGATCTGTTTCTTTTTCTTGCTTCTTGCACGCTTAACACATTGGGCCTCATTACGACCCACGCAGTAGAGGGTTAACGGCACCGGTAAAGCTGCCGGCTCCGTTAACCCTCTACTGCCTCATTACGAGGTCGGCTCGCTGGTCCCACTAAGGACGTCTGGTAAAATCAGGCGTCCTTAGTGGGACCCGCTAGCAGATCAGGATGCTAACAACGGGCCCATCCTTAACGGGCCCGTTGTTAGCATCCTCCCCATTCCCATTTGAGCCCTATGGGGGCTCAAATAGAAATGGGGATGTACCGAGTCCGGGTCCCGGGAAAGGGAATTAACGGGTCCTCCAAGGTTGGAATGGCCTGGTAATTCCCTATTCCTGGAACCCGGACCCAGAACTCAGTATGGGGGTAGCCATGCCGCTAAAAGCGGCATGGCTACCTCCATACTTGTAATGAGGCCCATTGTCCTCTCTTTACCGTGGACGCTTTGCACTCTTAAACTCTTCACATGCCTTTCTTTCTCTTTCTCTTTTCTTCTGTGCCGCTAGCGCCCCTTTTTTAACTTCTATTTCTCTTTGTCTGTTTATTTCTTATGCTTTCTGTCCTTCACTCACTTTCAAACCTTTCCGCTCTGTGCTCGCTTTAGAACTGTATCTTTCTCCCGCTAAGCTTCAGTCAAGAGCACGCTGCTGTGTCTCTCATTCTCTCTTACCCGGTAGCCTCGCGTTGACAAGCGGTTCCCCTGGATGCACAGGGTTGAGGTTGAAGTCTCACCACCTGCCCCTGACAATCTTGGAAGCAGGACACTTTTATAGTTGAAAAAGCAGTCAAGTGGACTCAGATGTGAGTGATCATTATTAAATGCCTCACCATGCCTGACTATTAGTAGGACAACTTGAGTTCTTTCTACAGTACGTTTCCCTTACTTTCCCATGTTGTTTCTATGGGTAATCTGTACTGCTCTTAGTTGCCTCATCCTCGTCTGAGTATTTGTTGCAAATGGGGAGGGGGAGATGGGGTGAGATTGAAAATACCCCGTAAAGGCTGAGGGAGAGTGGGTTGTGGTATTATGGGGGCTGGGGGAATAACATGTCTCGCTCTTGGGTATCCTCCTCCCAATCCTTTGTGACTCTCTACCCAGGTGATCCTCTCTCGCTTGTCCAACCCCAGGGTCCGGATCCAAAAGCGATGGCCCTTCCCTGGCCACCTGAATGGAAGATCCCGAGGGAGTAGGTGGGAGAATACCATCAGGTTTCTCACACTGAGCCCAACCGTGAATTGTGTGCATTCTTGTTTTGGGTTATAATGCTGCGGCTTAACATTAAGGTTTTGCAAGTTCGAAAATCCTGACAAAGATAATGCAAGCAGGGCTGTGAGAAACCGTAGGGTGTCTCACCCGCTAGTCCTCTGGGACTTGTCATCCAGGTGGCCAGGACTCGGCCATTGCTTTTGTATCCAGTTCCTGGGGGTGGACTAGTCGGGGAGAATCACCTGGGAGAGGGGTCTTCGCGGAGTAGTGATGAGGCAGTCGATGGTGAGACACAATTTTTTTTTCTTCATCTACTATTAGATAGGAATTGGTGTAGTAACACTGTGTGAGACTACACAACACTTATCTGCCTGGTATTAGGTAACCCAACTTTTGGTATAGGTCTACACTACATAAGTTGGTAGTGTGACTGAGCAGCCAGGCCTATCTGAAGAGGGTAGAGCTGTAGCAATGAAATTTGTTTGCACAAGTATCCAAGTCACACTTACACTCAAGGTTTCAGTTATACTTATTTATCTATTTATTTAACATCAGGTTTTAATTAAGCATTCTTTAAAAAAGGGCAATTTGTGTAACAAAAGATACGTTAAAAATACTTTTCAGAATCTGCATAAGTTAGTGGATACTTTTACACACTTCCTGCACTCTGAGGTGACTTCATTCACAAGGACAGAAATGGCATTTATATATCACACTAGTTATACTTTGCAGATTCTGAGGTTGCAGAAAGGAAAGGTTACAGGAAGGAAAAAGGTTAAAACGGTTCTCAGTATAGGTGAGGACAATTAAATCTTCCAATGAACTCTAGACAAGCCTTTCCCATCAATAACAGTCTTAAACAAGTTACCACCTATGAGGGACAGAAATATCAAAGTCAATGGTCTAGGAGAGGGCGCTAGAGGGCCATCCAAGATGGCTGCCTTGGTCTGAGCTCCCGCAAGTGCCCCGCATCAATCCTAAATAATTCTGCTGTTTCCTGAACTGCACAGCCCCAATTCCCCGTCTCCTGACTTCCTGATTTGCCCAGCTGTCTGCCAGTGAATTTCCTGACGGAAATCGGCCGTTCCATGCCTGATTGGGACCCCTGAGGCCTTGTGTCTGAGCCCTACACAGCTGGCCCACCGGAGCAAAGGACGCTGCGCCGCAGACCACATCCAGCCAGCGGACTGCATTTGCCTGCGTCGCGCTGCTGAGGGACCTCCCCCACTCTGCTTGGACCGTGCCCTGCGGGAGGGCCAGATCCGGAGCACTACTCCCCGGCGCGAGGGCGAACCACAGGGGCTCGGCGGCGGTGCGGGTCCAGCATCCGACTTCCTGGCGCGCGGCCATCACCGGTGCCCGCTCACCACCCCGCGGGGCTCTCCGACGTCCCACCGGAGTCCAGAGGAGCGAGGCCAGAGGATCAGCAGGGACACCAGGTACGGGGGGGGATCATGCGCCGCGCTGAAGCTGGTCCCGAGCTGGCCCGGCCCACCCCCCGCCACCTCGCCACTTCAGCTGCGAGTCCTACCCGCGGCTCCGGGCGCGAGAGGCCACTTTTGGGGGCTGGGAGGCGTGTGGGGTCTCCACCAACATACCGGAGCAACAGCCCTGAGAGGAATCGGTACAGCGCCCTGGAGGCCCAGTACAGGACGGGGGAGGAAAAAGTCTCGGGTGTACACCGCTGGATGACCTGAACCAAGAGGCCCCCCCCCCGCTCCCCCCACTTTGGACTGGTGCTTCATTTTTGGTGGGCTGCCCAACCCACTTGTGGTGTTTTTCCCTACACCCCTCTGGCACCTTGGCACCTTGACAACCACCATACTGCCAGTCAGGAGAGTCACCAATGCAATGCTGCATCCCATTTCATTCACCTACTGAGGCTCCAGCAATAAGCCTGACAAAATCCATTGCCCATTGCCTCCCCACCCCAGTGTCAGCACCATCCCAGGGGGAGTCCGTTAGTGGCAAACCTGGCTAGCACAGCAAATCGCTAACCCCCCGCTCAAATCAAACTAAGTCAGCCCCCTAGTTATGTGCCATAGGGCGCGCGGAACGCAGCCCAATAGCGGACTTCCATTTTGCTTCTGAACTGTAATCCGTCCAAATCCGAGCAGCCGGATAATTCCTAGCCATCCCAGGTGGTTCCGCGGAACACCCCAGGCATGACAAAATATAGCGGCTCTCACATAAAGTGCACCGGCTCCACATTTGAAATGGGGAAAAACGACAAGTCTCAGAGGAAATTAACTTTCGAAGGCGGTGCAACACCAAAAGCCCCCGTTCAGCAGGAAGACCAGACTCCCGCCCCCAGCAGTTCGCCCCTGATGGAGCCAGAGGGTAATGCATTTGAAATAAAAGAACTCCTTTTAGACCTGAAGGCTGGCATGGGAAATCTAAACAACAAAATGGACGGCCTTGCCTCCAAGGTAGACCTTCTTCAACACCACATCGACACACACTCGGAACGTCATCATCCCTCTCAACCAAAGTTTCGCAGCTCGAAGCCCAAATGAAGGCAACAATAGCTAAATGCGAGGACCTTGAAGGTCATTCAAGAAGGAATAACATAAGAATCGTCGGGGTGAGGGAACAGCAGCCGCAAGGTACAATGGAGGAGTTTGTTGAGTTACTCTGCACATCACTCTTCAGTAGAGAATCATTGTGCCCAATGTTCATAGTAGAGAGGGCTCACAGGATTCCGTCGACCCGTCCTGCCCCCGGCGCACCGCCTAGGCCAATCATCGCCAGGCTGCTCAACTACAAGGACCGAGACACCATCCTCCGCCTGGCAAGAGAGAAAGGAGAGCTGCTTCTTGATGGGGACAAAATTCACGTCTACCCAGACTTCTCTCCCACGGTACAAACCCAGAGGAAATCATTTACCGCCATCAAACAAAGGCTTCGAACCAAACAATTACCATACTCGATGCTCTTCCCAGCACGGCTCAGAGTACAGCACGGGGAGAGGATCCATTTTTTCCAATCACCCGAGGATGCACGCATGTTTCTTGACCAGATGGGATGCCCAGACCCGAATCCCAACCGTCCCAGGCCCCAAAGAGACAGAAACATCAGGAATCCGCCATAATCTGGAATGACCAGAGGCGAAGTGCAAACTCGCAAGAAGATACAATGGAAACAGGTTCAATACATAGTGATTCTAACGCGGGGCAGGGAAGCTTCGAGGGCCCCAGGCGCCCCTAGCACCGCACTGGTTTACTCCCCAAGGTGCACTCGGCTGCCAGTAGGTCTCTGAGCGGAGTTCCTAGGGGGTACAGTTTGTACAGCAACATGGCTTCCACTTGTTACTCTGTTTGTTTTATTGGGTTCATGAGGGATCTCCTGGTGGGCCAGTTGGGAGTTGCCCACCTGAAAGAGAGAAACACCACAGGCTTGTGGGGTTTTGATCACGGACGGTGTCCTCAAAGTTCATTAGGAAAGCTCAGCGCCACCAGTTCCCAACCCTCCCCTTACTCTCCATCTCCTAAGCAGATACCAGTGTCGTCTTATCAAGCAAGTTACAAAGCTTTCAGCAACAAAGCTAACCAGTCTCTTCTCGATGCTGCTCCATGGCCAGCTGCAGTAAACGAAAAGTGATCAATTAGAATGCTTTATCCGAACCATTCAACGTATTAACATGGAACATAAGAGGCGGCAATATTGCAGCTAAAACTAGGAAAATACTGCAATACCTCAGGCGTCACGAAATTGACGTGGCTATGATTCAAGAGACCCACCTTCTACCAGGGAAGGAACACCAGTGGGCCAAGAGCTGGGGCTGCCACAGATACTACTCCTCTTACTCAACCTACTCGAGAGGAGTCGCTATACTTATACACAGAAGGATGAGCTTCCGCCTGATACGCATGGCGAAAGACGCAGAGGGGAGAGCGATCATAGTGAGCGGTATCGTAGCCGGACAGAAGGTGACCTTTGTCAACTCCTACGCTCCAAACACAGACGGCCCTGACAATTTTGGATGGGTACTCACCCAGCTTTCCAAACAGGATCCAGCAACCATAATTTGGGGGGGAGACATGAACACTGTACTGTAAAGGACAGATCAAAAGCTTCACCACTACCTCCTACCAAATCTGGAATCCAAATAAAAGAAATCTGTAATGCCTTCAGCCTGATAGACATTTGGAGGGTCTCGAATGGCGATTCACGAGAATTCACATTTCATTCACCAGTACACAACTCGAGCTCACGTATCGACTATCTCTTCGTCTCTGCAATCGGTCCTCTGACAGGTGATCGATGCTGCATACATCCGAGAACGCTCTCCGATCATTCCCCTATTTTCCTCAATTGAAAGCCATCCACTCCAACGCCACTGCTACAGCGATGGCGTTTCAAGAACGGCTCGTTAAGGGATGAAGTGTTTGCCTCCGAACTAAGGGACGAGATCAGCGTGTTTCTTGATGCCAACGCTGGTTCAGTCCCATCCGCAAGCATAATCTGGGAGTCCCTAAAATGCTTTATTAGAGGAGTCTGCCATGCCAAGGAAAACGGCATCCTCAAGCTCATCAAGCGCGAGCTCACAAGCAGCGAAGAGAAGCTAAAGATCCTTGAGCGTCAAGTCACTAACGGGGCGGATCCCAAAATATCAGCAGCCTTGAAGGAAGAATTGATGAAATTCAATCTCGCAGCAGACCGTGAGGTCAAATTCCTGAATCGCAATGGCCAAGTTCGTCAATACGGAGAAGGCCAAAAACCTGGGGCCCTTCTAGCAAATTTAATCAGAGCCGACAACAGACTTGCACACATTGAATCGCTTCGGACCACTTGGGGAGAGACAGTCTATACCGATGAAAGGATAGCGGAGGAATTCAGGATCTTCTATCAAGAACTATACAGTGTTAAACTTAACAAGTCTTTGACTGCCCCACTGGAGTACCTAGAAGACACGGGTCGAACATTCTCTCCGAGAACCCCTAAACGAAATGATCATGCAAGAAGAGATTATAGAAGCCATGAAGTCCCTCCCTAGCTCCAAAGCGCCGGGTCCTGACGGACTGACGGGAGAATTCTACAAGTCATTCGCGGGCACCCTGGCCCCCCTCCTAGAGGCAGTATATGCGGAAGCGCTGGAAAGAGGGCACCTGCCCCCTACCACCTGTGAAGCAAATGTTATTCTACTACACAAACCTGGCAAACCTCCAGAAGATTGCTCATCATACCGACCAATATCTCTCCTCAATCTTGACAAGAAAATACTTGCCAAGGTGCTGGCAAGGAGGTTAATGCCATTGATGCCTGCCCTTGTTCTGGCAGACCAAGCCGGTTTCATTCCGGGCCGCAACACGACGTTTGGACTTAGGAGAATGTTCGGTGTCATGGCCGCACTGGACCCCTCACTGCAGGCTGTGGCGGTTCTTCTCGACGCTGAAAAGGCATTTGACTCAGTCGAGTGGCCCTTTCTGTTCACGGTGCGACTAGGATGGGCCTAGGAGCCCGATTCATTAACCTGGTCTCTCTCCTGTATACCAAGCCACGTGCCAACATTATTGTGGGTACAGCCAAATCAGCCCCAATAGTTCTGCAACGAGGCACGAGACAAGGCTGCCCACTATCGGCCTTAATATTTGCCCTGGTGATGGAACCTCTAGCCTCCAAACTGCGAGAACAGAGACAGCAGAGGGGACTCATTATAGGTCCTCACAAGCTCATCATCTCTCTCTACGCCGATGACGTAGCACTATTCATTCGAAACCCGGAAGACAATCTCAATCCAGTCATGAGGGAAGTCATCAAGTTTGGAGCAGCGTCAGGATTAAAAATCAACCAGTCAAAATCCATTGTATTCCCTCTAACCCCATCCACAAAACAGTTTCCAGACGACTTCAAACTCACATGGAAGTGCTCCAGAGTTCGATACCTCGGGATACAACTATCTCTAAATTGTCAGGAAGTGTTCCGGGATAACTATGAAGAGGTGGTCAAATCACTTCAGGACAAGATCTCTCGCTGGAAGTCTCTTCCACTAATCCTCTGGGGTAGGATTTCCCTAGTGAAGATGATGATTTTACCCAAACTATTATATCTATTCAACAATATCCCTATGTTGCTGCAACAATCCCTCTGGAAAAAATTGAAAAGCTTGGTCCTCGAACTGCTCTAGGCGGGTAAGCCAGCGAGAGTGGCATACACCACGCTAACACTCCCGGTCACCTAGGGGGAACTGGCTATGCCGGACCTGGAAAGATATTATTGGGCGGCTGAAGCACAGTTCCTCAGCCATTGGTATGCCTCTCAGGCTATCCGACCTCATGTACAAGTTGAGCGAGCCCTCGCAACACCTAACTTCCTAACTGCAGTCGTCCTTAGTCACATGCCGGTTCCCAGCGCCACGATGAATGTGATGCTCACGACATACAAAGTTTGGAAGACGCTGGCCCAGAAGCTTGGTGTGCAGACACGGTACTCCCCACTCCTACCTTTCAAGTTTATTCCCGGAGTCCCACTGACCTCAGAGACGGTGTTTCACAAGTGGGTCGACAAACTGAACATACAAACCCTGGGGGATCTCTTCACAGAAGAGGGTTTTCTAACGCCAGAGCAAGCAAAAAGTAAAGGGGGAAACACCTCCTTGGATGTATTCCTCTACTTCAGAACTCGTTACACCATTCAGGCTCTACTGCCAGACTTCCCACGTCAGCCACCAACGTGGCAATTGCTGCATAACGTCATCCAAGCGCAAGGCGAGGGCAGGCTGGTGTCACAGATCTATAAAGCCCTCATTCCCAGTACATCCCCCGCCATCTCAGGTGCAAAGGCTAGATGGGAGAAGTCACTACAGGTTAAGATTTCTGATGAAGACTGGTTCTATAGCCTGAAACAAACTCAAAAATTGGCGCTTAACTCATGCCTAAAACTTACACACCTCAACTTTCTCCATCAAACATATCACACACCAGCGAAAACCAACAAGCATCACCCAGACGCAGAAGCGAGATGCATCAGATGCGGGTCAATCTCAGCAAACTTTGCTCACCTAGCATGGGAGTGCCCCGAGTTTACGCCTTTCTGGAAACAAGTTCTGGAGACGACAGCGGCTGTTGTGGGAGAACCAATACAACCAAGCCATACAGCAGCTCTGTTGGGCATGACTAGGCTGCTCTCTGCTCCAATAAGGAAACTTGCAGGGGTACTGTTGACTCTGGCTCATAGGAGGGTTGCCATGGCATGGGGCAGAGGCCCCCGCCCGTCAGTCGCCGCCTGGCGCAGAGACTTGTTATATTACCAAGATGTGGAAACGGACTTCATTAAATTACTTCCTCTGCACGCCCGACCTCCAGACATCTGGGGGCCATTGACACTGTTCTTGATGGGCGAAGCGGCAGAGCACGCCTCTGCATCTTCAGACTCGGAGGACACCCCCCGGTGAGGTCTGGTCCAGGGTATTTCCACATCCTTGAAGCGATTGCTGGAAGGGGCACTTTCTCAATTAAAGAGGACGCTGTTTCAGGGGGATGTGGCTGTGAGGTGGTGGGGGGAGGGGCATTGGGTGGGTCCTGGGTCAAGGCGCAAAGTTTTAAGTCCACCCTAATGTGGGTGTGAAGTTGTATCGTGATTTAAATACCTAAAAATAAAGTTTTAAAAAAAATAAAAAGTCAATGGTCTAGAAGAGTCTGCAGAGAGTCAGGACAGCCAAAGTCATTTGGAGCACAGACTATGGAGCTGAGGCACTTCTTAAATAGAAACGTCTTGCACAAAGTTAGAGAGTTTGTAGAAAATCACTTGTAGGGTTCCAAGCTGCAAGCCTGTGAAAAGGAGAGTTGGAATCAACTCTCCAAAGCAGCCAATGCAAAACTCAACTGAGAAGAGCACAGCCAAAAGACAATGAGGTACGTACCTCTGGTTTGAAGAAGAATTGTCCAGCTAGATTCTTTCCTGTTGCAGCAGTGCAGGCCCTGGGTTCCTGAGCCTCAGTCATGGGGACAAGAGGGAGGATGTCTGGGGGGCTCCTGTGGCAGCAGTTTGGAGATCGTCGGCAGCTAAGAGCTCTTTTCAGATCAGCGGCACATCGTGGCTCCTGCACTCTGGTGAGGGGACTCGAGCTCTGTTAGTCCTGCTTCTGGAGGGTCCGTAGGAGATTCCTGTAGCTTCTTGCCAGATTTCAGATGTTGCACTCGACTACGGATTTCTCAGCCCCTGGCACTCGGTTCTTGCAGCAGCGAAGAAGTACAGCCAATCAGGGAAGATGGTGCAGTGGAGTTCGTCTCAGGGTTAGTTGGTCCCACTAACCCAAGGGAAGAAGCTGTCCCTTCCGGAGCTTCTCTTGTCCATTCAAAAAAGGAGTTTCAGCACAGGAGCAGGGCTTGAGTGGGCAATTCAAAAGTCCAGGCGGATACAGCAAGCTTCGTTCATGGTTTCTTCGTTGGGTATTCCTCCCAGTGGTCGACTCTGCCTCTAGTCTCAAAACCCTCACCTCTTTAAGCAGGTTTCTCCCATTCAGGCACAGCCTAGGCTGTCAATCAAACAGCAGGGTAGCTGTCATGAAAGGACAGCCAGCCAGCCAATCAGGACTGGTTGCTTTCACGTACTCCTAGAGACAATGGACAGGGGAGTTTCGGGAACCTCCCTCACATCCTGCCTTGCCGGAAACACTGGAGCCAGAGGCGGGCTTCAGACCTGAAGGAAAAATGAACAAAGGGCTCAAATCTACCTTGACGCACAGAGTAAAACCCAAGAAAGACTTCAACAACAGAAAATGGCGAAAAAAGGAGACCAGGGCCATTTTGACAGAAATGGTCACCCATGGGTGCTGTACTGCAGCTGATGATTCAGCCTGCGTAGAAAAGCACAATGTTAGGAAAGTTAAACCACTGCCACCAGCCATTTAAAGTAGCAAGGGTAACATAATAAATGTTACATGAGAATGTAGGATAAGGGGCTACTAGGCCCAGCACTTCACATACGATGGGGTGTGTTGGACCTACAAAGAGAAAAGGTAAGTAAAGTCAATTTCCCTTTACTATTATTGGCAACTGTAGTTAACACAAGAAAAGGTATTTAAAGCCTCATGAGAAATCTAAAGATTTCTCTTTGTCACTGCACTGAAGGTGCTGTGTGTCACCATACACAAAGTAGATGCCTATGGAGTTTGCCAGACTCCAAAAACAGAGGAAATACATAATCCAAATTAGGTCCAAAATACATAAGAGAGTGAGAAGAAAGTCCCGCTCACTCCTGAGTTAAAATTAAAAAGTCCTAAATTCCAGCAAAAGAGCTGGGCGTCTCTGAAGTTGAAGGGAATTAGCACAGAAATGAGAATCCTCCCTAACATCTACCCCATCCTTTTTTGTAGGATTTTCTGAAGTCCACCCCCCTTTTTACACTAAGAATGGGCAAAGGAAGAGGGTGACTGAGAGTAACCAGACTAACTCTCTCACATTGTACTGGACATGTCCCTTTAAATCGGGTCAGGCAAAGTCAGGCACTTAACACTAAGTGCATACACCTGAAACCAGTCAGCTCTCCTCAGACGAATAAAAGGCAACACCTAAAGGCACACTCTGAACAGGGCAGAACACGAGTACGAGCAGAACTTCCGGGAAGAAGGCACAGCTACTGGAGCAGAGCAATGGTCCAAGGGACAAGAGCAGCAGGTCGAAAACTTCAAGGGTTCCCTACTGCAGGTCGTAGCCTCCAATAGACCACGAAAGACATGTGGAGAAGGTTCAAATCCCACAAGTAAAGTTTACATTGTGTTTCAAGGATGCAGTGAGCCTCCCAGGTGAACGGCAGAGTTGGGGAGGCGAGGCCAAGCTTGTGGTACTAATCTTGACTCGTGAATTGGAAATAGCAAAACAAGAAAGAGACGCACACAGCCGGTGAGTTGGCAAGCGACCGTAGAGACTGGTGTGTGTTAAAGCGTATGAAGTAGCAACATTATATCGCAAGTGACGGCTGCACGCGTGTAGATGAGACACGATGAAAGGCAGACCTGTGAATGAACTTTGAAATAAAAGGCAGCTGTGAGATTAGCGATACTAAGCAATGGAGTGGTCCAGTGAAAGGAAGTAGCCTATTCGAAAGTCTCTGTGAAAGGTACATCATTTCAAGCTATAAAGCGAATGAACAGCAAAAGTGAATTAAGCAAGAGTAAACATGAACTTTGAGTCAAAGTAGTCCTGCAGTGGTCTGTAAAGAGAGCTACACACATTCGAAAGTCTTCTACATCCGAAAGTGGTCCGAGCCCGATTGAGGGAGACCCAAAGTACAATAAGCTTGGGGAAGGGATTCCCCTTGCAAGTTTGTGTTTGAACTGTGATGTGAGAGGTCTGAGCCCAACAGAGGGGGACCTACGTGAAATGTGTGGAATGTGTGCTGAAAGGTCTGAGCCCAGCAGAGGGGGACCTTGTAAACTATGTGTTGAAGTAAAATTTTCAAAGTCAAGAAAGAGACTTTAACATGGAAGGCCAGGCAGGCCTCAATCCACGGTTTGGAACTGCTTATAGTGTTGGAAACCGAGACAGAGTGTGTAATCCTGCCTACAGGGACAGCCTTACTCTGTGAGGTCTAACATGAGAATGAGAGCTGGTACACCCACATTTATTCTTTTCAACACTGATTTTTCCTTTGCATACATTTCTTCTTTTTACACTTTTTGTACAGGAGATAGGTCAGGCATTAGGTTTTGTTATCATAGGCCATTTTGATTTAAAGGACTCCACTAGGACTGTTTTGTTTATCGTTTGATGGTCAAAACTACTCCTATCTTAGTTATAGGGCAAAGTAGGAGTTTCTCCAGCCCCACATTTTCAATAAAGGTTAATAGTATCTTCAATAAAGGTTTTACAAATCGTATCTATTGCGTCAGTGTCATACTTGTGATACCATATGTCTCCTATTGGGCCTAAAAGTAGTTTTGTGAACACTACGGTGGTAAAAGAAGGCATAATCACCTTAACCCTTCAATTTTACTCTCCACTTTGTGAGAGATAAAACACTGCCTGCAAATTACGCCTTGCAGGCGTCAATTTGAAATATTCTTTAGCTAGCCAGGCTTTTTTCTCAGTTGGGAAGTCACTTACTTTAGATGAGACCGAAGACTCTACCGTTTTGCGTACCTCTGGTTGTTTACGGCTTCAAGGGGGCAACTAAAACATGTCCAGTCTGATCAGGTTCCGGGCAGCGTCAGGAATGTGACCGGGCAACTTTGAAAGCATTTTGAAGGAACACCACAGTTTAAAATAATCACGTCACCTGATCCAAAGACGACCAAACAGAGAACTGAGAACTGAAAGCAGTCCACTTTCTATTTCCTTATTCTTCAAGACTGCCTACATATACACCGCGCAGGCGCGGAGCGCGGCGCGGTGTGCGAAGCAGTGTCTGGTGTCCCGTGCCCGGTGACTGGGGACTGGCCACTGAATTTCGCCTCCAGACACACTGCCCATCAGGAATCTTGACATCGATCGAACGTGCCGCCTGTTTCCCCTACGGAAGATGACATCAGCCGCCGGCTCCGAAGTAGCAAACTACCTCAAGACTTGGGAGATCAACAAGACCTGCTAGATCTGAAGGAGGCACCCAGGCGAAAAGCAAGTAAAGCCCCTGTTGCCCCTCCCCCACAGTCAGCACCGGGCATTAACATTCTGACCCCGGTCCCCTCCCAGTCTCACCTGACTTCATCTCCCTCGAGACCTCCCCTCGAAGGCACGACTCAACACGAAAGGCTGTTTCACGAAACCAAGACCGACCGAATGGCTACCTCTTCCTCTTGTGGCCGAGCAGATGACCTGGAAACGAAAACGGAATGGCAATCAACCCACTCGACGAGTTCGCTTGCAACAGATGCCCAGAGGCCGTCCAACTACCAAACGGGTACTGTGCTCGGCCGTTTCACCGCTAATGCGAGCGACACCCAGCCAGAATCTGCCGAAGGGCGTACTCGGCGGGTGTCTCAACGACCGGGTGCTTTACCCTTGATGGCCATTCTTGATGGGGGCACGCCAAAGCATCTCTTCTCTCCAGGAGTGCGCTTCCACGCAATAAAGCGTGACACTCGCGTTGGCGAGTCAAAGATGCCTCAAATGGACCAAGCCTCCAAAGAAATAGACCATTCAGCTCAAATCCATTGCGACAGATCCACAATCCAGAATCCACCTAAGCGCTCAAAGTGTGCCAAACTTGAAGCCACACCCCGTAAGAATACCAGGAACGAGTCCTGGACCACGGACTCCGGTGGCGAGACCTCACCTCTAATTAGATGTTCACCCGACGACTCAGTCTTTGAAGTGTCACCAAGGGAAAAACAGCGCCCCGCTGCACAGTCAGCCGACCATGCCGTCCCGCATACGAAACCAACATCAAGTTCCGCGGAGGTTGCAGCCTTGCCCTCCCTTAAGGGTGACACAGCACAACCACCAAAGACTAACTTGGGATCCAGCCCTCCCGCTACTTCCAGAATGTACTGGTGCCGCCAATATCAGATTCGCCTCAGGCGGATAAAACCTTGTCACCAAAGGAGAGTGTCAAAAGTAAAACCAAGCCCAGGAAAGTCTGGACAAAAAGAACCCGTAAAATACAGCCTAAAACTCAGATCAGAAAGGCATTAAAGGGCTGTCGGTCCTGCTGCTTTCCTCGTCCTTGAAAGAATACTTCGTTAAGCAGCATAAAAGAAAACTTGAACAGGACCCCGAACTCTCAGATGCCAAAATCTTGGAAGCGATTAGGGAATCCTCGCCAAGAACGAAAGCTACAAAGTCAAACTCCTCAGCCCAAGATTCTCTCCCATGCCAGACTTCTATACCAAAGCCGTTACCGCCCATGGACCAAAGAGAAATTGAAGTTCAAGCCTTGCACAGTATAAACAAGTCAGGGGTCACGGAGGGGCCACAAAGTGAGGAGAACCCCCCCCCCCGCATACCGAGAGGGTCAGCAAACAAGACAATAAACAACATTTCATCGTCTGATGACACTAACATCACGGCGCATAAAGGGAACAGGGCCAGTTCAGGATCCAGAAAAACACACCCTGCAGATTGCTATGTTTGGACTCGCCCTCACATTCAAGGCCAATCCAGCAGACTTCTAGGAGAATCCCAACACTCTCAACAAGAAGGTCTCCCTCCTGCTGAGAGAAGGCCCAGTGACAGATGGGCCCAACACCAATCTGAAAGAGGCCAAATCACTTCACCCAAAACAAGGAGACTGCGGGAAATCCCTAGCTCGCCAGGCAAAGGATCTCCATCAAAGAAAAAAATGGACTTGCTCTCAATCATGTCAGCTCTCACGATTGCACTTAATCCATTCGCCAAATTGTAAGAATCTATGCATGAAGCACTCAAAGACAACACCACAATGATAAGCACCTGGAAGGACAAACTCGCCTTCATGGAGGGATTCATAACCGTCGTCGACCAAAATTCAAATAGGTCTGAAGCAATCCTGGAAAAAAAACTGGAAAAAATTGAAAAAAAATTAAGAGTATCTTACTGTCACACGTAAAAGTAGTGACCGACCACACCCAAGGAACGGAATCTAAATCTAGACAGACCATGGCTAATAGAAAACAGCAAGACATGGTCCCTATTTTTTTGAAAAATGTCCCTCAAAGCTGGCCACATCTTCTTCAACTTCCAGCTCTTCTGATCAAACAAACGGGTGCGTCGCGCACTCCAAAGAAACAGATACATTAAGCATATGGATACCGTCTAAAGAACTGCAAGACCCTAGACGGGCACGTGGCCATAACCAGCCAGCGGACATTCCAGCAACCCGCACCCTGAAGCTGAGCTCTAAAACTTTACCACCCACCGAGAAAAGAGACCAAATAGCCAACTTGGAAACTATCCCGGCTGGAAACCTTTCTCAAGACCTCCTTGAAATTTCTCAACACTCAGCTACTGAAGATCTGTCACCTAGATCACCAGACATCCCAGGGGAGTCGTCCAAAAAAGCGCTCCACCTAAAGCCTAGTCAGAAACAGCCGCACGTCTCTCCTGCGGAAGGCCAAAGGAAAGACGGACCCTGCCCGTACAGACCACGCTCAAATTCGCCAAGTACAGCCCTCGAAGCTCTAAAGGACCTTCAGAAAAAAGAAAATGCCCCGGCCCTGAAAGCAACTATGGATTCCAGCTCACGACATAGCCAAATGCAACGACAGAGCAGGTCCCGTGTCCCCTCGTACAAGGAAAGGACTAGACCACATAAGACCGAGCATAAGGACCGAATAAACTTGGACAATTCGTCAATCTACAAGGTGGAACAAATCTCAGCCAAGGACAGTTACTTAGTCCTTAACCGCAGAACAGTCCTGAAAATCTTGGCTAAAGTTGACAAACTGCGACACCTAACTTCAGATGATATAGTCCTTGTGGAACCCTACCACTGGGACCACAAAGCCAAAGCCTACCTGCATATCAAAAACAAGGCAATAAAAGAAATTACGGCCGAAGTAGAAAGGGACCTCCGTCGCGTAGGCCTAAAATGCCAACTGATACCCAAGCCTTCATCTGTAAAGTCTCCCAGTGAAAGAGAACACAGGGTCACGAAGAACCTCCCACCCAAAAAAAACAACAATGCGGCACGCCACGACAATGATGCCAGATGGACCAGCAAGAAAAATTCTTACCCCGAAGAGCAGACAGAAAATAGAAGCTTGGCTAAAATGAAATGGGTATTCTTCACCCACACAGAAAATGGAACGCCAAACAGCAAAGAAGTGGACTACGAAACACGACATCGAAGGCAAGCTAACGCGTCGCCTCCGAGGAGAGACCATACCGAGTCGTCTGCGCCTAACCCATGGAAGTGGATTTCGGACACCTTTTCTCGATCACACAAGAAATAGCAGCGACTTCCATGTCCCATGGTGAATAACTTCAACCAGGAGAGCGACATACCACAACCCAAAGTCAGCACCCTCCTAATGGCATCATGGAACACGTGTGGATTTTGCCACTTAACCACCCCGAATGACGCAAACCTGAGCTCCTTCGACCTTATCTGCCTACAAGAAACATGGCTTCTTACCAAACCTACACTTGACGGGTACGACATAGAAGTCTCACCAGCCACTAAGGCAATCGCAGGCCGTCCCTCGGCAGGCATACTGACCGCCATCCGCCTTGGCTCGGGTATCACCCTGGTGGGGAAGATCGCAGAGGGCTATGGTATTCTAGCAACTCTCTCATCTTGGCATCATTACGATCACTATAACAACTGTTGGACAAACACGGAACTAGCAATAGTAAATCTATATTGGAACCCGGAGCGAACCACTTGCAAAAACTTCTGCAACTCCATAACTTCCATCATCGATGAAACTAGAGTTGACCGGGGCGTCCCCAACCTGATAATATGCGGCGACCTAAATGCCAAATGTGGGTTCGGAACCAACACCACTAAAGGCACCCTGCCGCGGATGCTGTTGGACGACCGGGGCCGCACTTGGTCAAAGCTAATGAAATCAAGAAATCTACACAACACAGCAGCCCTTCAAGAAAACAAAAGTCAAATCCCCACATGGGAAAGACTGGGGGCATCAGCTACTATTGACCACATTTACATCTCGGAGGGCTTGATTCCCTTCTTTATTGACTTCACAGTGTTAAAAACAACAAACAGTGACCACAACCTTCTCCAGATGTCATAGGGCGGAGCATCTCACAAAAGAACTTATTACCAAGCCAACATTGAATCAAATAATCAACAAAATCGCCTCTGATTGTCTTCTGACAACATAAGACGCTCTGCGTCAAATCTAAGACTGAAGTACGACTCCACAAACAAAGACCCAAGTTCTGAAAGGCCGGAGTATATTTCACTTTTGGACTCCCATAAAGTAAACTTCACCGGTAAATCTCAAGTTGCATCGAACCACATTCACTCATTTAACCACATGGTGATGGAAAAACGGCAAGAGATGCAGAAACTCAAAAAATTGGCAATCAAAGAAGCCCTATTTGGGCATCGTTCCAAACAGGACAGAAACACTACAAAGCATGGCTGAAACACTATCGCGCCACTCTATACCAGAAGGATGCAGAAGCAATGCAAAGCACTTGGCTATCAAGAAACTCCAGAGACTTCTGGTCACTTCTAAAGAGCGCGAATGGCCTGAAAACCCCTCCAGAACAAAAATGGATTACTCACTTCTCAGAATTATACCGGCCACCACCAACTCCAGTGACACTGCCAACATCGTACCCAACGGACAGGTGGATTGATCTCTCAGACCGCCAAGAAATCTCCAGAGCTATTAAGAACTTGAAAGTATCCAGGGCCCCAGGACCGGATGGGATGAATAATTTAGACATTAAAGAATACCCGGACACTTGGTCCAAGGCCATTAGCGATCTCTTTACCATATGACAACAACGGAAGAAAATCCTGAGCACTTAGACCGAAGCAGTCCTGGTTCCGATTTTTAAAAAGGGGGACTCAAGCTTACCAGCAAACTACAGACCAATAGTCCTTTTGGACATTATTGGCAAAATCTTCGCCTCTCTCCTGTTGTCCCACTTCAAAGATTGGGCAAGAAACTCGCCAGCATCAGATACCTTCCAGACGGGATTCTTAAAGGGCGCGGGCACGTCAATCAATCTGCTTATTCTTAACATCATTAAGGCAAAGGTAAAGAGCGGGGCGCCGAAAGTCTTCATGGCTATGATAGTCCTCTCTCAAGCCTTCGACCTGGTTGACAGATCGAAGTTATGGGCCAAATTAACATCATGGAATTGCCCAAATCGCCTTCTGGAACCAATAAAGGCCCTGCACGCTTCCACATCTATGTGGGTGCGGCTTAGTCGTCAAGGCATCCTATCAGACAAAATTCTTACTGGCCGTGGAGTGAAGCAAGGATGCCCCCTGGCGCCTGCCCTATTCATAGCTTTCATCGGGGACTTTCAGGACTCAGAAAAAACAATCAGATGCTTTCCCCCTAAAGTGGGCTCTAACGAAGTATCAAGGCTGTGGTATGCTGACGACCTGGTCCTTATGGATCAGACAGCAGTAGGTCTTCAAAGACAGCTAGCCAATCTGGCCGCATACATGGCAAAAAACAACCTTCAAATCAATACTGCCAAAACAAAAATCCTAACCATATCTAAAACAGTAGGCAAGAAAAACTCACGAAATGCCTGGTTCCTGGACAAAGCAAAAATCGAAGTAGTCACGGAATACAAGTACCTGGGAATAATGCTGGACAACACACTGAGAGAAAAATCACTACAAAACTTCCTCTGGACCAAGGCAAGAAACTTAACATCGCAGACCACGAGCAGTCGATAAAAAATTTGGAAAATTCTCCTGGGTCGCTGCGCTCCAATTTTACAAAGCAAAAGTAGTCCCTGCACTAACCTACGGGATGGCGGCAAACCTAAATCTACCCACCGAGTTTTGGACCCAGATAGAGGGCTTCCTTTGGAAATCAGTCTTAGGTCTGCCCAAGTCTGCCCCAACACCAGCAATTTGGCGCAACCTGGGCCTACAGTCTTTAGCCTCTGTGGTGACGCTGAGTGCAACCCAACTATACAGGAAAATTCTGACTCCAAATACCCTGCCCATTTTCTGACTCATTGTCTCTGAAATTCGAAAAGGGTCTTGCAAAACCCTAACTATCTGGGTTGAAAAAATCAAATCCAACCTTGAGGAAGTAGCATGCACTATAGAAATTCTCATTTCCAACCCAGGACACGTCAAAACAAAACTATAACAGCAAGATTGGATAAATACTGTCGATTTAACCCACCAGTATAAGTCTCTAAAGCACCTCCCACCAACCCACAACAAGCTAAAAGTGCCCCTAAAATACTGCGAGAAATTTCCAGAAAAAAACCTAAGGAAAATCTTTCTGCGTGCTGGACTAAACTTACTGCACACTAGGGAAATTCTAGCAGCAAGAGCACTGGCTCCGAAGTCTGACTGTCGCCTGTGCGGTGTGCAAGATCAAGTGCAAACGGTTCGCCACCTCCTCATGAAATGTCCAGCACTAATACGTGAGAGACAAACTTTTATGACACCACTTATCAGCGATCCACTAGCACTAGACGAAGAAACTTGCTGGGCCCGACTGATAGCCGGTGACTCTGCAAGATGGTCCAGAACGGCAGCCAAACTCCTGTCGTTGGCCCTATCGAAAGCCAACAAAGATGCTAGTGGCTCCCCGTCTACTACGAACATTGGGAACTTGAGCCCCAGGATTGGTCACCCCAATGAGCACGCTCAAGCCCACGAAACTTGATCACTCTTCCTAAGTGGTGTCGTAATATAGCTCTCTTTAAATTCACGCAGCACATCCTGAAAGACCACTCCTGAAACTTCGCATTTTTGTAAAAACCAAAAAGGTTAAAAACAAAAAAGAAAATATATATATATATATATATATATATATATATATATATATATATATATATATATTCTTTAGTAGGTACTAAACCAAGGCGCATTCCACTGGTAACCTTTGGTTTTAGGCCTGTATGAAAATATCATGCAGGTGTAAAAATCAAAGTGGAGGTGCAAACTCTGCTTTGCTGCCCTCCTGTGACTTGAAAGGGTACACAAATGTCCTAGAGCAGAGAATGGAAGAAGCAAATCTATTTCCACTCTGCTCATTTAGAAATGAGCCCCGTAGTGAATTTTGGGGGAGTTAAAGCCACTAAAACCTCTATGCTGCAAAGCTACTCCTCTGCAATTCAGTACACAACCATTTTTGTTAAAACCTTTGTAAACAGTATGTTTTCATACATAGGTTGTGTGGACAATCACTTTTTTGGCTTCTATGCTACTGTGTATGTTTTTTCATGTTTCCTTTTTGAGATTAAAGCCTTGACTGCTCATCAACTCTTGCCCCTAGAGGGTACTGAAATATACGAGAAGTCCTAAAACCAAGCTGAGGATTGGTCTTCCTGAAAGCTGCACAGAATGGTCTAGTAATATACTTCTAATAACCACCAGGTTGGATTAGCTGTTATGGCAAAGCTAAAGAGTGCGCCCTGGCCTACTACGGTTGAGTGTTTTGATAATTAAAGGGTAGGAGGTTATCAATAATTGTATTACATCAGACTCACAATGCTCCCCCCCATTGAGTTGGTCAAGATGGTTCCCTCATGCAGGGTCCAAATTGCATTTTCTGATTAAAATAATTGTGATGGTTGTGAAGGCCTCACAAAGCAGACACAGACAACAGATCAAAGTTTGGTCCACAAACCTTTTAACTAAAAATGCAGGATATAATAAGGCCAAACTTCCCCTATGCTAAGGTGGGATATCCCTACCTAAAGAAAACGAAGGATAGTCTGTGTCAGAAAGACCAAAGCAAATGTCTATCTGTGTCCAACACTTATACTTGCCCTCACGTCTAACTGTATAAAATGTTTAAGAATGCCAGCATAAAAATAAGTAGTGGTCCAAATAAAAGTTCAGAGCTTATTCCAGATCCTGGTTTGTAACCAGCTTTCCCTTCCCCAAGTTCAAAATAGTTCATAGGGCACAGGGGTTAAGATCGTTCAGCTGTCCAAAACAACACATTCCTTGGGATACTTCCCAGCTCTTCTGATAGTTACTTTTCACCATTTCACATATGTAGTTCAGTTCCTTGACTTCAAAATCATAAAAATGTTATTTGCAATTCAAACACAAGCTTCTTTGTGAGTGCTTTCAGTGGCGTTTCCATATAGGGGTGCAATTGGTCTAGGCACAATTGTCGGATCACACGATCAACAGGTTACACAACCGATACACCTTACTTGCTGCTTTTGCATCAATACTGGGCCACTGCTTCAATTTGACAGTGGTGCTTGATTCATTCACATATATCACACTTTCTTGGCATTGTATTATGGCTTGGTTTGCCACCATGCACTTGTTATGCTTTCTTATATTCTCCTGGCTCTTGCCAATGCTTGTTTTCTCATAATATACAGTTCCTTGAATTCTCTTGGCTTTTGCCAATGCTTGTTTTCTCAAATAATACAGTTCATTGTATCAGGAAGATTCGCAAACTTTCTTTCACTCTGATCGATATTCAAAAGCGCTCAAACTTGCCTTTACTCCGATCAGTATTCGCAAAAATGCTTTCTTCCATTCAAATCAATGTTTATTGCTCGCTTTGCGTGTTCACCTGCCATCCCGGTGTTCCCCATGCTTGATAAACCCACTGGTTGGAGCTTACGGCTTTCCTGCGAGGTACTCTGCCGCCACGAGTTCTCTCTTTCCGGTGCAGTACCTCGCTTAGTCTCCCAGCGACTCTCCATGGCTTCGCTCACCCAGCGATGCTTCTTCTGCAGCTCGGGATTCACACCGCTTCGCATGGTCACACCAGTCTCCCTCTCGCGGTCTGCCACCGGCCTCCAGTGTCCTTCAGCTTTGCTTCCTGCTGCATGAACTTTGCACCTTACAAGGGGTCTCGAGCGCTCCGCTTGCCACGCTGCTTTTCCGGAGAGGTCTGCTTTCGCCCATCAGTCTGTAGCCCTACTTCCACAGCTCACCCCATTTTCACAATGCTTCTTGCTTTTAAAGTTCCCGCCACCACGATTGGTCCAAAAATGACTAGACCGGTCACTGTTGAAATGGTAGTCCTGCCTTACCCTTGCTGGCCTCCTCGTCCCATTACTCAACGGATGTTTGTATGTGTGTGTGTGTTAATAAAATGAAGATGTGTTTCTCTAGTTAGTCTCCTCCATGTTCCAGTATCGAACTGGTATTTCTTGGGGAATGTTTTAAGAGAAGAACAGGGAAAGGACTGACAATAGCCTATAAAGGTTGGAGGAATAGAGGATTTATTATGAAAAGGAAATGAGGTATATCATGTCTCACCTAAGGACGTCTCCTCCCGACTCCCCAAGTCTCCTCCACCCAGGGGATCCTCCCTTGCGTATCCACCCCAGGGTCAGGATCCGAGAGCAATGGCCTTGCCCTAACAACCGGAGAGGGGGAAAAGTAGCGAGGACGCCCTCAGGTTCCTCACATGGTGCATTTGCACCAGAATGACCCCCATTGATCTGGTTAGCTATCACATCTGTGACTTCTTCCAAGACCGTCAAACTAATGCGGGCCATTACAGTTTGGAGGTAGTGTTAAATCCAGTGATATTTCCCAAATACCACCCGCCAAATTCAGAGTTGTGTGAAATACCACCGCCGGTATTCCATCAGAATACCGGAGGTGATATTCCAGGAAAACTTTCAAGTGAAAGGCCACCGATTTGTACCTCCTACCTTTTTTTTACTGGACAGAAGGAAAGCACACACGCTTCTTTTAAATACTGTAAACAAAATATACCATTGGCCATGGTAAGGGGATGAAAAGGTGGGCCTCAATGATGCCCCCTCTCACCACCTTACCCATGCAATGTATGCAATTGTCAGTATTTGCATTTAAAAAAATGTACAGTAATGGTATGACCACTACAGTGCATTCCCAATTTCCACCTTCACATTGAAGGTGAGAATAGATAGGAAAAAAATATGTTTTAAGGTTACTACTTCCGGCTAGTGTAAAATTCTGAAATGGGCAGATTTTGTGAAATTCTATCGACAGACGTGGTAATTGTTGACAGCAGTATTTTTGTTTAACTGTGTAGTTTACTTCTATGCTTGTTTGATATGCACCAAAATGCTCTGCTTTTTATTGGCCCTTTTCTTCTGATCATGCATAAGGTGGAAAAAGCATGTTGGGATAAAACAGTGACTAAAGCAGTTCTTTTGTGGTGCATCCTTACATCTTGAAAGTAAAATTGGAACATCCAGGGGATGTGTTTTAGGTTCACGTTACTTTGCATTGTGGTACTAGTAGGCTTTCATTCTGGACAAGGGCAACCAATTACAACCATACTCTTTTTGCTTCACATTTTTCAGAAAGGATTTTTTTGTATTTCTCAGGTTGATTTGTATGTCCATGTCAAACGAGTTTCAGATAGCCTAGAGCGGTCTGATGATGTTTACTTTAAAATAGAGCATTATTTTAGTTCCCGAAAGCCATACGTTAACACCAACTAGCACTGAGCTGTGTCGCAAACAAGAGGTCAAAAGAGGACTTGCCCACTATAATTGTAGTATCAAAAGTGAGTATATAGGAACACAACACAGGAGTGGTTGGAAGAGAGGAAACAAATGTCAGACAATATTCTGTTAAAAAGGGTGGCGTTTACGTGAAACCAAAACACACCACAGAGTCTTCGTGAGATTTAGAGATAAAAAAAAAAGTACCGCATTCTATGAGGAAACTATGCGTACTTAGTTCGAGGCCTCATGGCCAAGTGAATCTAACAGTCACTCACACTTTTCCAAGTTAAAGAGTTCCAGGAACTCCTCCTGGAAGCGACTAGCATGCTGTGGCGATACTGGGCGATGTTATGGTCGATTAGTTTACCGGATAACAGATTATTATGTCTCATATTTCCGAAGATATTTTTCCGCCTGCGGGCCAAGAGCAGTATCTCAGAAATCCAAGATGGACATTGGCTAACTGGCAGGCTCCATTCTCATTGGAATTATTTGATAGCCATAACATGTGTTCTCCGCAATGGAATTCTGCCACTATAAATGAACAGTGTGGAAATAATGCTGCATTCATCAGATTGCCTTTTTTTCTGCAGTGCTGTTTTGAAATTATTAACTATATTAAAGAACATGATTTTGCATCTGCTATTCCTAAAACAAATGAAGAGGTTTGGTTTGTATATTCTTTAACAGTTCTTTATGTAGACAAACTCAGTTTATAAAAACAGGCCTTTTAGTTTATCTACCCCAATACTCGTTTCTCCACTTACTGCCACTTCATCAGGGGGATTTTAATGGATCATTCTGAAATGTCAACTTTAGAAAAAAATAAATGTTGTTTGCACACATTCATGACATTTCCATATTATGCGTGTGTAAACACTGCTCCTGTATTGCAGCCCTTGGCAGTGGAGTAACTTTGCTGAAAATGTTGGGGGGGGGGGCATGACATCTGAAGAAAAGGTGCCCAAGCCAAATGAATGGGGACAATATGGTGTGCCATGAAAGTTGGGGGGGACAAACACCCCTGCCCCCCCTAAAATTACGTCCATGGCCCTTGGAGCCTGACACACGCTGAGGTTCCTCAGGAGTTCTTTTGTCATAGGCTTCCAGGTCTCAGCCAGCCATCATGGTTAAGGTTTCTCAGTGTAAGCACACGGTACTGGCTCATGTTTCTCTGTCAGCACATTTTATTTAGTTTCCTTGGTGGGCTTGCTCATCCCACCAGCCTGAAGATTATGGCTCCCGCATAGGTTGGCACCGTCAGTGCTCTAGATGGGATCAGGAGTGCTTCCCAGCCTGGGAGGTACTTTGGTCCCCTTGTCTGGTTTCTCTTATGGTATGGCAGACACCTGTTTTTAATACAAAAAAATTCCAAGGGTCTGTGCATTAATAACAACACATGCGATGTATGGGGCCAACCTCTTAGTCGACTTGGGTGGGCCACGGGTCACCTGCCACCAGGGTCACGCACACTTTGCAGGACTTCCACAGGGTTAGTGGGTTAAGGATGAACTGGGAGAAATCTATTTTCTTCCCGCTTCAGGGTGCAGACAGAGCTATCCCCCAGGACTGTTCGTATCAGGTGTTTCAGTCGAGGGCTTTCAGTACGAGTGTACGAATGGGTCCCGAGCAAGGACATTTAATGCACGCTAATCACCCCCCTATTACCGACAGGTTCACCCGTGATGTCACCCACTGGAAGTCCCTCCCATTGATACTACTTGGGATGGCGGCCTTGTACAAAATGTTGAGTCTGCCTAGGTATTTATACGTAATCCAGAATGCCCCCCTTCAAGTCCCCAGAGCGAAAATTGATAGAATTGATGCTCCTCTTCCAGCCCTTCTATGGGGTGGAGGACAGCCCTGCATTGCCATGGTTGCATTGCAGCATTCGGTATGGGAAGGGGATATCGGGCTGCCTAACCTCTGCAGCTACTATTGGGCCGGTCAGCAGGTGATCTGAAACGACTGGCTACGTGGAGATATATCAATGCTGCATGTGGGGGGCAGAGAGAAGGTGGATGCAGGGTTTGCCTCCTCTCCAGATTTTGTATAGTGGCCAGGAAGGAAGTTGCTTCCATCCATGATGCAGCATACCATACAGGTGTGCAGGGATGCACATCGACACAGAGGATGGGGGTGCTACCCTGAACCAACCCCTTTGGGGAAATGCGCATATGCCAGAGGTTAACAAGATTGGCAAGTTTGGGTAAGGTGTGTAAAGAACTCATGGTGGCAATAGTAAAGACAGACACAAGTGATCACAGTTCAAGGGTGTTTATTAAACTGTAAAATGGATGAGGGAAATGCCTAATCCATACCTAAATCTAAGATGGGAGCAAGCTACAACCATCAAATAATAATAAAGCAGTCCTAGTGGCGTCTTGTCAAATAAAAGGGCCTATACTAAAAAAAAATTATTGCCAATCCTTACAACTAAGTTACAAAAATTGTGTGGGATAATGTTCTCAAGAAAAGAAAGAAGTGTTCACCAAATGATAAGTCAGGATGGTATGGCTGGGTCTCCCTTCCCCAGGTTTTTAGCATGGGACAAGGCAGGACCTATAAGCACAGCACACTGCTGGGCCTCGCCAGCACGAGGTTACAGTTCCTTTCAACAATGCCAAGATCTTGCCAGGGCCAAGTCTCTTGCCTGAAAAAGTCCCTTGCCTTAGAAGCCCGGCTGTACCAAAACAATAACCAAACAAAAGTTTCCTAAGTTAATTTTTTTATGTCGGGCGACTGCTCTTCGCCTCTTGGATCTCCCTTAGCCGGGCTTTGATCCTTCTTGCAATGTTAGCCTCCCTCAATCGGGTTCACTACCGCCTCTCACTCAAAAACATATAATTTAACAGTCCTACTGTCGTTTTCACCCACTATCCATTGTAGACATCCCTCAGCGGGGTTCACACATGTCGTTAAAATGTTCTTCACTAGTTGCTCTCAATTCACAGACATCCCTCGGTTGGGTTCACTATTGCCACGGTTTCACTAAGGCCCTCAGGTTCTCTTCTTTCCTAAGTCCGGGTCTCAGCCCCCAGTTGGGCTTCACATCACACAATGTTCTCGGGGTGTTATTGATCACCTTAATTCATAGGCATCACTCAGGTTCACATTTGCCAATTCTCACAACTCACTTGGTGTTCATCATGTGTCAAAGACTTTCGACTGTACAAGGGTTTCTTCTTGACCCTCGTATGTCCACTTTGACACTATACACAGCCTCCCTTAAGGCCCCTTCGTCTTTGTAGTTTCGTTAGCAAGGAATACCATATAGAGTCCTTCGAATGAGCACCCACACAGCGCCAGACCACTCTATGTCTGGTTCCAACTTCACTCACAAAAGAACTCTGTCAATTATCTTCTTTCTGTATATATAATGTTGCTACTGCAACCTTGGGCTCAACACAGTCCGGTTCGCTATCACTTGCTTCCGACTCACCGCCTGGGTTGAACTCGTTGGCGTTTCATTTTGTCGCTGGATTCAAGGACGGTACCATGCTGAGAACCGTTTCCCCCACCCTGGCAATCAGTGTGGGAGGGTTCCACATACTGCAGACATCCGATACACCAATCGCCAGCTGCGACTCTCGGTCTTAAGTTTGCTTTCCCACAGGCTTTGTTGGTCTGGGTTGAAAAGGGGAAGGGCAATTCCCTCCTGGTAGCCCTTTTAGATCTCTCCGCCTTTCTCCTCCTCTTGAACTGCCAGTCCGGAATAGTTGTCCTCGTGCGTTTGGCCTTGCTCGAAGTTTGCTTTTGTGCTCTGCCTTTTATCCCTGTGAGGAAGGGAAAGGGCTTTCAGGTGTGCATGGTTATGGTTAATTGCCCGACTCTGCCTGACCTTTGCATTGGGGCATGTCAGGTAAACGGCTCTGGTGTTGGTCTGTTGTCTGTCTCAGTGTAGGAAAGTGTGTTGGAAAGGGGCTGGGGGTTCTTCTGCATATCATACGGTGTAGGATGAGGAAAATGTGTTGTAGGAAAGGGGGTACTGCATCTCACCCATCGGTGTCCCCCTTCCACTCCCCGAGAACCCCTCATCCAGGTGATCCTCCCACACTGGTCCACCCCCAGGAACTGGATCCAATAGCGATGGCCGTGTCCTGGCCACCTGGATGACAGCTCCCCGGGGACTAGTCAGGGAGACACCTTCAGGTTTCTCACAGGTGCAACGTGTTGAATATCGAGATGTGGTAAAAGAGGTTGTACTGGTCCCATTTGCTGATCTACACAACACATTCAGCCTTACAGTGACAGAAAGATACCACTACTTGCAGTTATCACATGCCTTACTTGCTCAGTTTCAGACACTCCAAGATATTCAGACTAGTTTCCTGCTTGAGGTTAATCTCCTCCCTTTTAACTGGTCTTTAGGAGGTAGAGTAATTAATCGTAAAGCTGGTTTGACCTACCTGGGATATAGGTTAAACATTAATAATTCCTTGATAACCTGGTATAATTCGCTTACCATCAAAACAGCTCCTTTAATAGCCCAAATGAAAATCATTTGCAACAAACTCTGCACATTTTCTCTGATTCCTGTGATAGATTTATATCTACTCAAAGTGGAGTCTGTCCTGCTCTATGGGCTAGACCTTTGTCTCTGAAACATAAACATTCATCTCGATAGGATTCAGGGTTTTATCTGGAAAAAGGTTTTACAGCTTCCAAAAAGTCTTCCAAATGCATGTATTAGACATGAACTGGGCATATTCTCGCTTGCTACTAGGTTGCAATGGCGCAGACTAAGCAACTTTAGTAAAATGCTCCAACCATCAATAAATTCATTGTATGAAGATCTCGCTGAGATGATAAACAAGGATTCGCCCATTTCCTTGGCGCAATTCAAAGAACAAATGTTTGTTTTAGTAGAAGAGCTGGGGATGATAAAATTTGACTTGGTATCCCGGCCTGGTATTGTGAAGAAAAAAATCCTACAGTTAGATTGGGCGTATACTTTAGATCAATTAGCAAATTATTTGCAGCTAACTGAATATGCCAAATTTAGGCATAAACAAACCCCAAGCCAACATTACCTCAAGCTTTGACCTAGTGATCGATTCAGACAAATGTTTATGAGATTCAGGTTCAACCTGTTCAATACTAAAGAACGAACCAAACATTGGAAATGTCAACAGGTAAATTTATCTGACCATTTTTGTCATTTCTGTCGTAAGAAGAATGTGATGGAAACTCTAAAGCATTTAACTCTGCATTGCCAATCCTTTGAAAGTCAACAAATGTTTTTTTTTGTGCCATTATATGATGAACACTTCAGGGTTCGCCATGGAACTTTTTTGGATCTTTTGTACGTGGGGCGATAACAATGCTTTGTTTTAACGAGCTTTTTATCCTTCATTCAAACAAAACTAGATGAGGTCGTGAGTTAGCATCTATTAATTTACTAACAATTGAATGACAATTAGCCGTACTGGCTAAAATGTTCATTTTTTGGTAAATTATGATGAACTTAGTTCATTTTCTTTAGTTTCTATACTAGTGTTGGGCTTTTGGCAGACTTCTCTTGTAAACTCCAAGAGTTTCGTTGTTAAAGGGTAAATTGCGACTCGTTTTGACATAGGTTGTACATTTGGTAATAGTGTATTTGTATGCTATGTTACATAGTGTTCACAGACGTATAGATTTATTTAGAGAATTATATTGAAATATAATAATGTTTTGTTTTTATAGGTGCACAATTGTAGTCATTCTTCTTTTGTAGCTGTGCTTATGTATTGTAAAGATGCTGCTTGCATCATATATAATTTTTAATTTAAAAAAAAAATCTTCCGCCTCAGAGTAATTTCACCCCTCCCGACATGGCTGAATGGGGCTATGACTTGGTTATGGTTAACTAGGGCTGATCAGGTTGGAGGAGGGTCATAGCCACCAGGGAGGAGCTGGGTATAACGGTACAAGAAATAGAAAAGGATTTGTGGGAAGATGAGACACCTGTCCAGTACTGTGACGAGGAAGAGTTGGACTAGGAGTAGTGAAAATTACCAGTCAGTAGTCCGTACATTATGTGCAAACAGAGCCCGTAAATTTCCTAGTTACATGCGTGAGAATGCAAGCAATGCCGTTTTTTTCTTGGAATTGTATCCGTCTCTTCCTTTTTAAAATGATGTACTAAAAATCCTAGAGTACCACGAAAAAAGCAAGAGTGGGTGGCCTTGTCATTTATGGAACTGGGAAACTTGAGCGCTCGGTCCCTATATCCACTTGCGCCCCCGCAGCAGGATCTCAATGGTCTGGCCTGGCATTTCTCTCGTCCAGCGGCAGGAAGTGGGTGAAAGGTCACTGGATAGACACAAATGGAGGTCATAGTGCTGAGTACTGTTTGTCCATTAGTCAGAGTTTCACCATGTCCCTCATGACCACACCAACGCCATAGGAATCAGATCTGCGCAGAAATCTCTGCAGCAAGCATTCGATACACAGAGTTACGTTTCCCATAGCCATGCATTAGAAGGCAAACCAGTCGTGCCCCCCCCCCCCTGCATTCTGGGACTAGTCTTTTTTTTATTTTCCATTTGAATTTAAGGAAGAATACTACAAGTACCAGAATTCTTAGCAAAAACAACCAGGTGGCCTTCTCGAGCATGGCCAGGGGAAACTTCGTCGCTCTATCTCAGTATTTTCTACAGGATTCAAACCTGTAACCTACATGCTAGGCGTCCATCTCTGCAGCAAACACGCGACCACTCTGCTCTTTTACAGCATTCGAACTTGTAACCCACAGGTGAGATGTAGATCTCGTACAGGGCTCACTGGCATTGAGGACACCTAAAATCTATAGGCTACATTTATTGGATGACCAAATGCCACCAGGACTCCACGTTGCCAATATGGGAGTTGCACACAACAAATGAATGCATTGTGGGGGTTGAAGTCTTGGTTCACATCATTTGACTCGCGCGCCATATACCAATGATTTCTAAAATGGCAGCCCAGTTCTGACGATACCGAATAATCTAGTAGTCTCCCTCCACAGATCTCGTCAGCACTTGCCAGTTAATGAACCCAAACCCTTCCCTCCCTGGCAGGCTCCCTTGCAACCATACGCCCTCTTTCTTTGAAGTGGTGCTGCTGACGGGCAGACCGGTGCTAACAGGACTCGAGTTATTTGATTTTCCAGAATTCTATGAAGCCGGATACTTTAACATTGGACACATGTCTACATAAAAATATACATTTCTTATTCGTGTTAATAAAGCTGAGTTGGCAGCAGGTGTGCACCGGAGGCCGCTTTCTGAGCATGTCGGCGCACGTTCGCCCTCGCAGCTTTCCTGCCCCCAGAGCTCTTGCAGCCTTTCTCACCCCGACTCTTCCCTCCACCTGTACCATCTGCCCCTCCTCGACGTGTAACGTGGCAGAACCGAAAGCCCCTGCGCGTCACGCCTTGGCGGTAGCGACCACGTGCACGCGTAAAAACCACATCACCAAGTTGACAGAGCTCTCAAGTTTCCCGTGTGCCACCGCCACCCAGTGCTATTTTTACTTGAAATGTGGGGATTGAAGTAGTTTAAATACATTTGAAATTAGAAATAACAAACTACCAGTGGCAGAATCCAAAGAGAAAACATTGGACGGGGTGGAGTTCTCGGGCATAGCCAGGGGCGTAGATCACCCATAAAATCTGGGATGGGGAGTAGGGGGGGACAGGAGACACCTTAGGGACTTTGCTTTTTTAATTTATTTATTGTGTTTTAGTCAAAGAACTCCATTTTTCACAACATTAAAATAGCAGTACGTATTAAATTACATATATCATCACGGTATAAAACAAGAGAAAAGAAGAAATGATAACAGAACGACATTAATAAAGAGAAAAGCAATTCAGAGTATAAAATCCTCGAGCAATGGACATTTAGAGAGATCTTTTATAATACTCTCACCTGCTCTTTAAGTGCAGATGCTTTATGGAGTTTGACCAACCCTTCCTATCCTATTCCACTTGAACCCTCAATGATGGAACATGAGTGCGCCTCTTTACAGCAGTGTATGGGCTACAATCATACCTCAGCACCAGGGTATTCACTGGTTTTACATGGATAGCAGAACAAATGCTGTTGTGAATCTCGAGGCTCTGCTTTATTTTTTTCTGGGTCACCCAGATGCCGTATGGTGGCCTCTATTAAAACTTGTCTACAACTCATTATTCAGCTGGTGGTGGGTACCAAAAATGCAGTTGCATCCCTATTTTAAAACAAGCGTTGGCAACGCCAACCGTTTGGGCTTTAATGTAGACATGGAAAAGGCACTTGCCAAGCACCGCCATAGTGGTATTAGGTACCCACTGATGGTGGCAGCTGCAAAATGGTGCAAGCACCCAGACATTTAATAGAAGTGCCTGGAAAATGCCCAATACGTATACACAAGCAAACGCTTGCCATTTCTGGTTTTTAGCAGGACTTCAGTGAAGGAAATGCATAGTGCTAATAGAGTGGCTGAAGGAAATGCATAGTGCTAATAGAGTGGCTGAAAGCATCCCTGTATAAGACATTTGTATTACACCAGTAGTATGTTCCCAGCTCCAATTAAGTTATTAACTACACAGGGCTTTGTAGTAAACATCCCTAAGTCAGTAGCTTTATCTAAACCAGAACTGGCACTTTAGATGCCCTTTATAGATCATTCTAGTGTTTATTTAAAAGAATAGATTATGGCGTAAAATGAGTCTGCAGCCTGCGTGGCATCCATCCACCAAAAACCCATGAAGGTTCCTAAGATAGCCCAAATAACATGATGCTGTGTCGCAAGGCAAGATGCCACGCACCCTGGCACCAGCTCCCACTACAGGACAGGTCAGAGGTGAATATATACCTCATTTAAGGTTAGTCCTGACTTCAGACCTAGGCTGCAGGTAGGATTGAGTGAAAAGGGAGTTGATGCAGGAACAGCCTTCTGTGACTGTCTCTTCCTGGAGAGGAACCAGACAGGAGCGCAGATGACACTGGGGCAGTGGGAGAGCATTGAGCCTGAGCTCCCATGTTACCTCTAATCCTCCCCATGCTGGCCTGCACATGGAAGAGGGGGGGCACTCTGTGTATTATCTGGCCCAATCAATGCGCAGACAGGTATGGTGTAGTGTATATATCTGCAATTATTTCAACAAACAACTTCTTATCATCCTCGTGCAGGCCTCGTGAGCATGGATCAAGCGTTAGAAGAAGACGCATTTGTGACTGCACCCTTTATCTGGGAAAATGAGGTGAGCCACCATTCTTCCTTGTACAAATCTCCCCTCTGTACTCTTCTCTACTCCACATTCTTGTCTGCTGTATACTCTTTTCTCCCAAGTCCCTTCCCTGCACCCCACACTAAGTCACTACTCTGACACACTGCCCTCTGCACTTTCTCACTTGTCTGTACTTCTCTCTCATTTGCAAAACCCAAAACACCTCCTATGCCATTTCTGCCCTAAACCACTCTTGCCTGTGTTCTGGTCTTTCCTGGACCCCTCTCTCCCCAGCATACACTGGTCACCCTGTGCTGCAAACCATCCCCATCTTTCATCTGCACTCTGTTCTTGTTCCCATCTCTCCCCTTCCTTTATTCCTCTCTGTTTCTGTCCTCTGCACGCTTTCTGCCCTTTTTCACTTTGCAGTCCCACACTCTACTGCACCCCAGTCCCTCGCTTCCCCTTAGCCCATGGCCAGCACCCCACACAACTCTCATCTGTACACTTACTCAGCACTTTCTCCTCAGTCTTCAGAGCACCTTTGATATCCTGGCTTACATTTCACAGGTTTTCTCTTGCACGCCATGCATGACCAACCACTCCATATAGCTTCTCAGAATTAGCTGGAACGGGCATGCCAGATCTATGACCTTTAAAGGGCCCATTGATACCTGCAAGCATTAACTCTTAAGAAATAGTCAGGAGCATGGATATTTGGAAGGGGGGACAGACACAGAAGCCACTAAATCCACGTACTGCCAAGGCTCTACCCCGAAAATCTGATCGCACTGCAACCACTCAAGTACGCTGACAGAAACAGCCAAGCTGAATAAAACAGGGTGAAGCTTAGCCAAGACCTACAGAAGATTAGCGCTTGACTTCTTTTGAGAGATGCGCATGATGGGCACCCACAAATGGTTTATTTTGGGCAGGGACAGAGTTCAAGTCTGGGCTGGTAATAGTTTGTTTTATGGAATATAATAACACTTTGGTCATAGCCCTTCATGCTGGATGCCTTCAGCGTCTAGGAAATACAATAACAGGTATTATTACCCTCATTTGAACGGTACTGAATTCATGAAAGGTTAAGTGGACTCAGCTGCTGCTGGGTTTGAACTAGCGAAATGCAGGTAGCCCTCATGTCAGAGACCAAGCTTTAGGTGTGGTACCATCCAAAACCTCAAGCAGGTGTGAGTTGGTGGGAAGAGGTGGAGGGGTGTGCCTGAATTCCTACTGATATTAGAGTATACATCAAATGTTTTTCCTTGCCTACCTTAGACACTACTATGGAAAAGAGCGTGCAGCCCTTCTTGAGTTTGGCTCATCCTCATTTTACTTTATATGGTTTCATGAGGATTTCGTATACAATGTCAGGCTGATATCTCGGGCAGTGTCTGCACTTTGCAAGCCAAGCCTGGGGTACAGGGACATCTTGGAGAAAATCCAGTGTTTGCCAAATTGTGTGACCCTGGGTGAATCGAGTGACCCCCCCACTGTGCATTATTTTCTCTATAGATTTACTTGGGATCACCTAGAAGTGACGCAGTTGGCATTCTGAAAAGTGGCTGAAAGTGAAGCGCTGTCTTTTCTACCTTGCTGCTGTACACGGCATTGCGAGCCGTAGCTCTTGCCGTACCGCTTCCTGGAGGAGGCGTGTCTTCCCTGCAGCACGTGACCAAGCAAGTGATCAGACCACAGGCTTTTAACCAGAGTGGAAGCACCCTTGCGGCGCTAAACCCAGTGGAGACAAGCCCGCTGGCTGTTGTGCGGCTGTTTGGTGCTGGGGCGCCCAAATTGATGTGCAGAGTGTACACTGTTCACCTTGTTGGTCCGGAAGTGTGGAGACCTAACGCTTGACCACATCAGCGGGACCCCTCTTATACTCCGGTGCTCATAAAATGGGAACATACTCATAGGAACCCGTGTGGAGATAAGGGCGGACTGACGACTGCTGTGTGGTTGGAGGCTCTATTTAATTTCAGACTAACAAACACTTCCTCGAAAGACTCACCTGCTCTAATCGCGTAAGACTGTCAGCTGAACGTCCATCAGCAGACAGCAGTTGAAGTGAGTGGGCCAGTGTGCATTGGTTGCCGTTTCACCACGTGAGCAGGTTCACGTGACAACCCGGAGACACGCCTCCTGAACATCGGCACAAAACCACAGCAGTGCAGTCACTGAGGAAGCCGGTTGAAAAGCTAGGTAAGATACCAATTTAATCTAATTCTGGTGCAAGTACAGTGTCTGCATAAGCATAATTTCAACTTGATCAAGATGGATAATGTAAAACCTCGTACTAGACTCCAAGAGAAATTGGAAGAAACATTAGCAATGAATGAAAAAGACAGAGCTCAAAATAATAACAAACCTCAAATAAATAACACGCATATAGAGGAAAAACCAAGACCAACTAAAACTAATGCAAATACTGCACTGACACATGAGCAAAAACACACCATTAGCGAGGTAACACAAAAAAACTTGCGTACTAGAGATGAGATTGTGAACTCCGAAACACATTGTCCAATCAGAACCTCTACAGATCTGGTTTACCCTTTATCAGTTGAAATTATAAATCAACAGAATGCATCAGATGTATTTATGGCTCATGTCAAAGAGACACCTAAACAAGGAGAAGCGAAGTCCAATCACTTACAGAAAATAAGAGCAGATGATTCATGCGTTACACCATCCTTAAAAGAGAGAGCATGGATTGCTAAACAACAGTGGCAGACAACATATCGTCCCACTCATTCTCTATGTGATAATAATATACAGGCTCTCCCCCTTAGGATTGCTCGATTGTCACTGGGTATAACAGAGATAGATGCTCTAATGGACTGTCAAGAAAAAAGACAAGAGGTATTCAACGGGAAAGGTTTAACTAGCCACATCAATCAAATAAATACCTCTACGCCAAATAACTACAAAGACAGTAAAACACCAGCATCAACAACAGTAAAAACATGTAGGAACAAAGTAAATGGTTACGTGAAAAACCTTAAATCTGAGAGTGAGGAATCTACATCGATAAGCATGCACTCAGACCGCACAAAGGATTTGGTTGAGTCTCCAATGAGAATACCGACCACAATGTTAGACTTGCAAAATACTCTAATTCCAGTATTATCAAATGCAATGATCCCATTCTTGAAAATACAGGAGGCAATGGTCGATGCTACAAAAGACCAAGCAACGCTACTAGCGATGATCATGACTAAACAATCCCTCTTTGAATTCCTAACAAATAGCTTACAAGAAAGAATGAAATATGAGGCAGAAACGTCGAGGACTTGGCAATCACGTTTAGCGGACATGGCAAGAGTGGAACGGATCGAAAAGCAGAACCTAATGGAAACAGTGTCAAATATAACAAAAAAACTAATAGATGAAAAGGAGAAAAAACAGTCACAAACAACACATCCTTCTAAAGTATTAACACAAGAAACACAAACAGAAGAAAAAGGCTGCTCAAACAAAATTAACATCTATCAGACAACACAGTATGAGATCCCACCACTAATGATGGAAACAAATTCCCAGCTAAATCCAATCATAATTGATAATAATGAACCTCCAACATGCACTCCTTTTGACATATTCGACCTTACAAAACGCGGACCAACAGGACAAGACAACCTGACCAGACAAAATTATAAAAAAGCGACAAAAAAATCACAAACGGGATCCCGTGCATTTTTGCGAAAGATGCAAAGGGTACAAAAATCAATAAACGACAAATCACCACAATCCAAGCAAACTAGGGTAATGAAACATCTAGAGCTTGCAGCTCCAAACTTGGCACTGGCTAAAACAACCAGCTTAAAACCAGTTATCCAATTAGCCAAACAAAAATCAAAGGAACCATTGGATGATCTGCTAATTGAAATAAACCTGCATAACAATAAGCAGACAACAAGCCAGGGCACAGACACAAACGGAGACGACAAAAATTTGAGACCAAATATAGTATCGGCAAAAGAGCCTTCAATAATCGGGGATTCAACAGAAGATATTTCATCCGTCACCAATGATCAAAATGAGGAGTTGATTGTTATCGACGAATATAATGGCTCAATATTGTCTTCGACGACATACTCCCAGGAATTGACAGATCAAGGGGGAAACGAACCCCTTAATTATTCAGCGGTTTCAAGTGATGAAACATGGTCATCTATAGAAACGCAACAGAAAGAAAAAAATGATGATAAGCAGAGACCTACCCAAGATTCTACTATTATGAGACCTAAGTTTCAGAACCCTTTGAGCACCACGTATGCTTATAGAGTGGCTCTGTTTCAACTATCGCCACATCCAGAAGACTTGGTGACACTAAACAGATCTAACATTCTTCTGCTGTTGAAAGCAATTCCGCAACTCGGAGATATAAAAACGAGTGACATCGAAGTAATTATCTTTCCGAATAAGAAATATATGGAGGAAGCCCACATTGACTTCTATTCAGAAGAAACCATGCACCGTGTCTTAGCACCAAACAATCTACTCAAAAATCTTGGCTTCAAGGCAGAAGAAATATATGTATCCAGATCAATGGCTAGCAAAAGATCTACGAATATTACGCTTCTTGATCAAAGGCTGAAAAATAACAAAAAGAATAAGCCAATCCAAGGGAACACCAAAAGGAACAATTCAAGTACTCCAACCCGTGTAAATGGAGTGGATGAAGTCAATAATGCCAGACAACCAAGAAAAACATATCTATAACAATCAAAGGACAAACTAAGCGACACACATAAAATATCCCTAATGTCATGGAACACAAAGGGCTACAAACATCTCTTGAAAAATCAATCCTCAATGTTAGCAAAATCGGAAATAATCTGCCTACAAGAGACCTGGCTAACTGAGGAGATCCTGTGTGAGGGATATATAACCTGGTTGAATCCCGCAATACCGTCGAAAACAGGCAGAGCGGCTTCAGGAATGTTAATTTTGATGCAAATTAATGTGACATGGTCTATAACTGCAAGAAGTAACATTAATCCCTGGTGTCAATATATTACCATTAGCATGCCAGCATATAATCTAGATCAAAATAGAAAGCAAATGAAATGCAGAATGGAACATAGAAGTATTTCAATCTTTAACATCTATTGGAATCCTATTGCAATCAACGACAACATTTTAATAGATGCCGTATTCGAAGAAATCGATTCCATCATGCAAGCTAATAATCTAAATGAATTTATTATAGTTGGCGACTTCAACATGCATCTCTTTGACAAAGAGGGTAATAAATACTTGTCACACGAAATGTCATCACGGACAAGGAAATGGATGAAAGAGTTAAGAATTCGCAATATTTCTTTAACCAAACAATCAACGAATGCAAAGGGGACACTATGTCCGACCTGGACAGGAAAAGCCTCCACTTCAGTAATTGACTATATATTTGCTTCTGACACCTTACAACATTCTGTAACTGGAATAACTTCCCCAACGAAGAAAGCGACCATCATCAAATTTCAATTTCATGGCTTGCATACAAAACTACAAATGAGCACATAAATTTACCTGAATTATCCAATGGGCTGAATAAACTAAGAATAAGAAACCATCAAGCCAGTGAAATACTTTTAACTTTTCAACTGGCCCCTCAGAAAGAACACGAAAAACTAGATTATCAATGGATTTTAGAAAAATATACATGTCCACAAACAAAAACAAAGAGTGCTCCCAAAACCTCACATTGCCATCAATATAATCAAAGAATCAAACAAGAAAAGCAAGAACATCAAAAGAGAATAAGGCATTTGAAATTAAAGAACGTTCTAGACCTTAAAAAACAGATACGCAAAGAAAAACAAAAATACTCTAATTTTCTAAAAAGTAACAAAGCGATGATGAAACAACACGATGTAGAAACAATTTTGAGGGCCCTACAAAATAAAAACACAAGAAATCTGTGGTCAATGATGACTGATAAATCCAAACAACAAACTTTAATACAAGAAGTTGAGCCCCATGTTTGGGTAAACCATTATCAAGCAGTTTATAACAGCAAAACATCCATTTTGACAACGACCGGAGTAAATGAAGAGTGTACTTGGAAAGTTGAATGGGACATCAAGGATATAACAAATAAAATTAAAGCCTTGAATTTGTCACGAGCCCCAGGCCCGGATGGGCTTTCAAACGCAGTCCTCAAAGCAACACCGGAAGTATGGGCCAAATTTTTCTTTCATTTACTCGAACTTATAGCAAAAAGAAAAGAAATTCCCCACACTTGGACAGTTGCAATTCTGATCCCAATTTACAAATCAGGAGACCGAAAGACGCCAGGCAACTATAGACCCATAGCCCTGCTAGACCCATTGGGAAAATTATTTGCAAGCTACCTACAAAAACAACTGAACATCTGGGCAGCAAAGAACGGAAAACGGGTGAAAAGGCAAACTGGCTTTGTGACAAAAATTGGAACAAATGTAAACTTACTGTTACTGAATATAATAAAAGTAGAAGCAAGTATCAAAAACCAACAAGTATATGCTTTCTTCATAGGCTTGACAATGGCATTCGATTCAGTAAACGGACAGAAACTCTGGGGTAAGTTAACAGCATGGGGTTGTCCCACCTACATCTTAAACCCGATCATCCAACTATATTCAAATACCTCCATTCGAGTTCGACTCACAAATGCTGTAATGGTCACAGAATCAATTCCGACCTGGAATGGGTTGAAGCAAGGCTGTCCGTTAGCTGCGTGTTTATACAATCTGTATACCAACGATTTTGAGAAGCAGATTGAAAACACAAAAGCAAATCCCCCAAGAATTAACAACGAAACGATTCAGGCACTAATCTATGCTGATATTATTATATTGGACAAAACGACATCCGGACTACAAGAATCTTTGAACAAAACTCAAGATTACATGTATGTAAATGATCTCCAAATGAATACGTGTAAAACAAAGATTATGAAACTCATCAGTCAGAAGCGGAAAAATCAATATCCCATAAAAATCTTGCATGATAATAAAGAACTTATGATCACAAAGACAATCAAATATCTAGGCGCTCTCATAAACCCTTCTAATAATGAAAAAGAATGGTACGAAAACATCGAAGAAAAGGCCAGATCCTTGGCCAGGCAAGGTAGATTCTTTCATCTGAAGTATGGTACATACTCAGCGAAGGGCACAATGCTATTATACAGGCAAAAGGTAGTTCCAATCATAACCTATGCCAGTGAATCCTTAATCAATGAGAAGGTTATTAACTGGTCCGTCCTAGAAGGCCTATATTGGCGGCAAACGTTAGCACTCCCCAAATCATTTCCTATTGTTAGGATCCATTTTGAATTGGGCCTACAATCGATAGAATCTACAGTCACATGGAAATAGATGGACCTTTATAGAAAAGTCATTTCGGACGATCAGATTCCATCACTGGAAATATTAAAAAGAAAAGAACAAGCATTTCAAACGACAGCTCTTTTGAAATGGATTACAACAATAAAGAGAAAAATGCAAGCTGAAGAAATTACATAAGAACAGTTGGTAAAGAGACCCCAGCAAGCGAAAAAAAAAATTAAAAACGAATGACTGGATAAAAACAATAGACAAACAAAAAAACTACAAACGGTTCCTTAAATGTGACACAGAAGTAAGAGCCTTAAACGAACTACCAGAATATTTAACTCAATTCCCTGATAGGATGATTCGTGACTTATTTCTAAGATTTCGCCTGAATATACTTCCAACCAGGGATTACTTAGCTACATTTGATAAAACTGGTTCTACCTCCGCGGACTGTAGATTTTGTAAAGAACTGCAAACACCAGAAACATTATTCCATTTAATCATGGTGTGTCCGATGCTGAAAGAAAAAAGAGAACTATTCAGAACCTTCTTTAGAATCTCCAATAAAGAGATGACGACAGAAGAAAGATGGGCGAATCTGCTAAGAGGAAATGATCAGTGGCGAATAATTACAATAATTAAATTCTGGACTGAGATCATGAAATGAGTCGAAATGAACAGAGCAAATGAAATTTTCTTTTTTTAAGTATAGAAATGAAAAAGAATGTAATGTAAAGTTTGTAAAATCAAACCAAACATTTAAATAAAAAAAATAAAGACTCAGTTGGCAGTGTACACTGTAACGAAATGCTCAATCGTAAATGTTCTAACAGAGTTTCTTGTTGCTCCATAAGCATGTTGAGTGAGGGCGAAGAGGGACAAAGTGTCACAGCAATAGATGTCACCTCCAGCTGGAGGACCGGGTCTCATTTTGGGAAGCAGTTATAGATATATTCATAGAATTTGTAATGTTTTTTTGCAGAGAAACATGTCAGGTGCAGTCAGCGTGATCCAACTCTAAGGAAATAAACTAGAAACAATCTCAAAGTAACCTGACAGTTTAGGGGCACTAGTGTAAGCAGCAAAAATAATTGGCACGCCCTTCTCCTTAAAAAAGGCAATACATAGTATATTAAACGGTATTGTGCCTGACATTTGTATAGAAGCTGCATGTACATGTCAATACTATTAGGAAAGATTTCCATTTATGTGTAATTTTCCCTCCAGTTGTGTACTCCCAACTTTTTGCTGCTGCTTAACACCATAATCTGACTTGTTGCAACTTTTCTGCATCATGTAACAAGTGCACAATGTACCTTCCAGTACAGTGCACTTGGGTCTCTTAGTCATTTCCAAAGGCCCTAGATACTCTCGAAGGATTTTTTTAGGAAATGTGCAGATGTGTCATGGACAGGGCTGGTGGCAGCTTATTTTTTCATATAATTTTAACCCTTTCCTGCCAGGTAAACCGCGATTAACACGTTTGACAGGAATAGGTGGTCTGGCTCCAAAATGGCCATGCGACAAGGTTTTTTGTCCTGTACTTTGGCCATCTTGCCTCTTCGCCTTCCCCAGGTCAAGCCAACCCGGGTCAGTCCTTATTTGGGCATGCATTTTCCCACGAAACGCCAGGCTTTGGCGGGCTTCTGCATGCTTTGAGTGTGTGCCTCCATGATGTGGGCTGGGGCGTCTGTCCCCAATACACATCCTGGGTACCAGAGAGTCTGGAGTGCTGTGAATGCCTGGGATCAGAGTGGTCCGTGATTAGTCCACATATGGTATGCCTGAATGTGAGCAGATCTCCCATTGGGTACTCTTTGTTTTGGCGCAAAGTAGATTCTGGATAAGAGAAACCCCCAAACAGCCATACCATGTCGATCTCTGGAGTTCTCACTGAACGAAGGATAGGATCCAATTATCCTAAAGCTAAGATGCTGAGTTGAGGAACCGCTGGTGACCCGCTGGAAGGTTTGGCACCCTGAGCCCGCTGTCGTCCCACGGAACCCCTCTGCATCTGGTCGTCCTAGATGGTCTGCGAAGATGCTTCGACCCATTACAATAGTGGGACCAACTATTCTCGGCACCTTCTCCAAAAGCTGCAAGTAAGCCTTCTCAGAAGTGTCCCTGGCCAACCAGTGGGCTGACCAGCTTACGCAGGACCTTTGCTCTATCTTTGACGCCGTTTCGAGGAGGCCCTCAAAACTTGGTATACTGCTAGCTCTGTGTTCACGGCACTCTTGCACCGAATTTCGTATACTTGGAGTTCCCAGGTCTGAAGTGAGACGAGTGCGCCAGAATGGGAGCATACGCGGTTACCGTGTCACCCAGCCGTGGTGACGATCTTTGCAGGTGCACTGTATTTGTGCCCCTCTTGCCCCTGAAGCCTGCTGCAGTGAAACTGGCCTGATCCATCCATCAGGAGCAGAGAAATTGCCACTGTCCGGTTGGGAAACATCGATGTATCTTCGTCGCTGAAAGCCGCTGAGCCGCCAAATTTCCGCACTTGAGCCTGCAACCGAAGTGGACTCCACATCCGAAGTTTGGTCCGGAGTGCCCCGGGGGTTGGTGAGTAATCGCAACCCTAACCGGTGGCCCCTAGTGCCACCATCCATTTTTACGCATGAGTGGCCCCTGTGGGCCCCTCTCCTTTCCACTGCTAGTGCGAACTAGCAAACTATTCCCAACTCTTGGAATCGACTCTATCCTCAAGTGGAGACCCTCCTCGAATAGTGGGAACCTATTCTTCATCGCCTCACCCACCTTCCTGAGCTGCTAGAGACCCCTGAAGAGACCCCATTTTGACCATTGGAACTACCGCATACGCTTGCATTGCCTGTACTTTTGAGCATTAGGCAGACCCTCCAGCTTATAGCGATTTTGCGATCCCCCAAAATGCCGCAAAAACGGCCGTTTTGCGCAAAATGCCGCAAAAATGACCGTTTTGTGCAAAAACAGCATCTTTAAAAAAAAAATCTAAGTAATCTGAAAAAATTACTGTTTAAAAAAAATAATACTCAGGGTGCCAGGTTCTCAACTTTTTTTTTACACAAGAAATGAAATGCGCTAACACATCTCATCACTTGCGCCCCAAAAAAGTGCAGCCCAATCACACATGGGACACATGAATGGGCACATTTTATATGCGCGCCCATTCAGATGGCCTTTTTCACCTCCTTGATCAAATAAAGTGGCGTTTCTGTCAACTTAAAAGCGCATCCCTCCTTTCCAAGCAAGATGCACTTTTAAATGTGCAGAAATTGTAGGCAACCCTACGCACACGGGATGTGGGGCTGCCACTGCATGACAGGGTCTTTCCTGATCCTGTCATGCATTTCTTTTAAGGTATGAACCGCTGCTGTGTCGCTTGCATTTCTGTTCTTCAAACAGGATAAAAATGCATTTTTTGGGTTGCATTTTACAGTGGCAGGCACCTGGAGGGCCTGTCCCTGTGAAAGGCGCTGGGAGCTTGCAGAACACTGTCGGGAGTGCGATTCTATTCAAAGTACTGCCCATTTTGATGACAAAAATCTATCGAATGTTACAATTTGACCTATTTCGTCCAGTACTATTCGATCGTTTCTTTTTTTTTAAAAGTAATACTGAACATGTGTTGCAAGGGTGTCACCCGCTCCCCATATTCAGTATTTTTGGTCTAGGGTGGTTGCAGAAGTGTCTTCCCCTTTTTCCCCAAAATTGGAGGCGGGAGAGAAGAAAAAGAAAATAACAAAAAAGGGACCCTGCGGAGTAGACCCGCATTGGAGGGACGGATCTGGCACTGCAGGGTTGCAGGGGAAGGGTCCGCGACCAAGCAGTTAAGTAGGGGAGGGGGTGGGGGTGGTGGTGAAAGGTACATTTTGGGTTGTTTGGCTGAAGTGCAAATCAATTTGCAGCGAAATTGACTACGGTCAATTCTGCCGCAAATAATTACACTTCGGTCAAACAACCCAGAACACCATTCAAGGTAGCTGGCCAGCGCACAATTTGCGCTACAGCTCAAGCCTGTGGAAATGCGCCGGTCACCTTTGAGAATAAGGTGACCTGCTCATTTCCAAAAATGGGTTGTCTAAAAATAGCATATCCTCGGTTCTTTTTTTAAATGACCCATTGTTTGAGGAACTGGGACAAAATCTACATTTAAAATTAAAAAAAATGGTTACACTATGAGAGAGAGGGAGAGTGATGGGTGAGATGTGAAGTGATAGGCAAGAAAGCAGAGGGAGAGCAGTGGGTCAGAGGAGGAAGCGCTGCACAAGAGCGCAGAGGAAGCAGTGATGCGGTGGGCCAGAAATCTGAGAGCGAGCAGAGGTACAGAAAGTAGAGGGAGCGTGTGGTCAGTGAGCCAGAAAGCAGAGAGGAAGCGTTTGGCCAGAAAGAGGCAGTGAGCTGCAGATTGGGTTGAAAAAGGATGCGGGAAGAGTGCAATAGAATGGGAGAAAGGATGCAAGATGCAGAAGCAGCAAAAAAGAATGAAGGACTGTATATTGCGGGAGGAATTGTAGAGTGTAAGGTGTGAGTTGGGAGTATGATTTGGAGTGTGGCAGGGGCTGGGCAGTGCAAATTGTGACTTGACAGTGTGACATAGCACGTGAGTATTTGTATGACAGAGTGAGAGGTTAAGGAATGCAAGTTGTGATGGAGAGTTGGTGAGATGTGTGTTGGTCAGAGAGGTGTGTGGGTGTTTGGGGGATTGGAGAACATAGAAGGGGAATATTTTCAGAATTACAATTGATAATAATCAATTTAGTTAATACTATTAAATAGGCATGAACATTAAACCAGAAATGTAGCCGAATCAAACACTGTTCTGCCAAGCCAGACACATCTGGGACTCTTCCTATTAAATTAATACAAAAGATACATAATAATGATACCCTGGCTCTCTTGTAGCCTTGCACTCTGCCTATTTCCTGCAATGTCGCAATCTTACACCCTCCAGTTAATACAAAATGTCCCGCAAAAATGCCGCAATAAATAAAGGTTTGTGCCGCAAAATGTGTAATTTCATGCCGCAAAATCCTGGAAGGTCTGATTAGGCTCCTCTCTTCTTAGGGATCGGACTGCCTCTTAGTTAGGAGTGTGTTGGATGTAGAAGGGGCTAAAGACTATTTGCACTGCCTGTTTCCTTCCCCTCTAGGTTGTGGACCCATTTCGTGCTTTAACCCTTTAGACCCCATTGGTCTTGTATATATGTATTTTGATAGTATTGTGTTTGTCTAAATAGTATTAATGAGATTTGATTGTGTGTTTGAAACTCAAAGGCCTTGAAATACATGTCTATGTATTTTTAATATATCTACACCTGACTGGTAGTGATTTGTAAGTGTCCTTTACTCTGTGTGCTCATTGAGGTCTTTCAGTCACCCTCACCCCTCCTGAGACCTAGTTTTGACTACCGCCAAGCTACTTTGATTGGTCTGGCTTGTCCAGAAGGTTACCCTGTTCCAAGAAACTAAGTTGGCCTCCTGAACCTCTGCCCACCAGGTCAGAGTTCAGAAATCCATCTTAATAAATACCAGCTCCCATTGTGCACCCTTGATCCTCTGCTGTTTCGGTGAATGGCCTCCGTATTTTGTTTGTGCGGCCTTGCAAGCCTGTGTTGGCCAATGCTTGGAGCTTAAACATGAGCTCTGGCTGCCCAACAGTAAGGAACGAACAAAGAGCTGTTCCAATGTGATGTTCCTCTTTGGCAGAGACACCCTTTCATGAATTGAAAAACCTGAGGGCGGCAGGGCCTCAGGTTTTTCAATTCATTAAATTGTGCCAACGTCAGATATACAGTTTCTAAACACGCGCTTTGCGTTGCAAACTGATCAGGGAACCTGGCCTCCTAAAATTTCATCATGAAACATTGAGAGGCCAGGATTCCCATCAGTTTTGCAACGTGCCGCATGTGTTTAGAAACTGTATATCTGACATTGGCAGTGGCACATTCCCTTTAATAAATCCTCCCCTTGCCGCCCTGAACCTGGGATACGGGGTCCACGCCACTTGACTTACCTTACGGTAGTTGAGATCGAGTTGCAGTCGGACTCGGAGTCTTCCTCACTCTGTCTCCCTCGATAACACATGCTGTCCCAAAGTCACTGGAGCATGGGTCGCTGCCTGGCTTCTCCTTCATTCTGGAAAAACGAAGGCTGAGGCTGCTCGGCAGTGCACTGCGCAGGCAGGGCGCCTGCAGTTTGTTCCCCGGCCTGGGCACGCTCATTATGCACAGGCGCGGGTCACCGCAGCAGAAGTTGCAGACAGTTTACTTTTAACTTTTGCAAGCTGACATTGTATTTTACACGCTGCAGATACTTGCCTGGTGTTCCAGGGCCAGCTAAACCACCTGTCCCTTCAAGATGGCTGAATTCAGATGTTGGTAGTGGTGATCCTGTTAAAAGCAAATGAGATCACATATATTCTGGCGGTAATGAGGGATTACTAGTCTGTCCATCCCTTTCTAGATTATGAAAAACCTTTGGCTTTTCGTGAGGGAGAAGCTGATCCCAGGGAGGGTGCTGGCGGCACCCCTCAAACGAAGTTGATGTGAGAGGTATGGTGCTTACATTTTGCGCTTTGTGTAAACACATTTTGGAGAAATCTTTATTATATTTTCACCAGTTTGTCAGGGACGCAATGAAGCCATTCTAGTCGGCACCATTTGAGAATGGCCTTAAGTACTACCGTGTAGGAAGCCTGCACATGTTAAAAGTCTCTCCCCATTTCAATGTCTCTCATTTTACTGTTCTAAGCGAGATAAAAGGCTCAGTTGGGCACATGTGACATGTGATTGACTCCTCTTCTCTACTGGTCTTTAAGAGGGACCTGTGTTTAATAATGGCCACCTGTGTGCATCGCCTATGTACAGGGGCTGCTTTCCACATAGGTTTATGCTTTATAAAACCCATGCATTCATACATTACACAATTCTGTGGCAGACATTTGATGGCCGCCAGAAGAACAGAGGGTTATTTAGGCACACCCAACATGTAACTCCCCCAGCCGTAGCACAATCTTGGAAGTACCAGCATCTATAATACTTCTGGAATATTATAAATCAGTTTTTCTTTTAGTGCCCGCAGAAAGATACATGGATGCACCCGACCCACCTGACCTGACACGTGACTGCCTCTACTCCCCCAGCTCCGCCTTTCAACGACAGCATAAGAAATGCATGCATTTCAATATTAGGCGACACCCCCCCTCCACCTACCAGTGCTGTGCTGCAGTTCCATTATCCCCTACCCCCTTCTCTCTCCTGGCCGTGTATCGTCCCCTGTTTGTACGAGGCAACGTATGCTGGTTCTCCAAATATTGGACTATCTGAGTATTGTATAGTGCCAGGAATATACAAAAGCGCTACAATATCGCCAAGAGGGGAAACATTTTCCTTTTGGGACTAGGCTCCTCTTTCAAGGTGAATAATTTGTTATCAAAATGCTTCCAAAAAGATCTCACAGGAGGCGACACAGAGTGTCGGCATGGCGACTGATGTGGTCAAGAAGGGACAGCAGTGCTGACACAGTGGCCTGGCAACAAAAGCGCACCCTGGCATTGACCGGCCGAGGGAGTGGGGGCATCCGTGGCAGTTGCATGTGCAGCTCTACATGCAGAGGCGATGGAGCACCCGGGGAGGGCCACAAGTGGCACCACTGCAGTGGAAGGGGGGTGGAGGGCGCACGGGTGCCGCTGTGGCGCTGCATTCAGCAGGAAGCGGTGGGTGAGGCACCTTGTGATTTTGGCAAAAGGGTGAAGGGAGGAGGCAGGTCGGGCAATGGGGCATTGCCGCATTAGGGTGAAAGGAGTCAGAGGGGTGTGTGTTCTGGCATTACATGGGCTTGATGGGTGAGAGAAAGGGTGTGTCTTCACACAGTGCGTGTAGTGGGGGTGCAGTGAAATAGATGGGCTGTGTTTCGTTACTGCATTTAAGTATTAAAGGGAGCTAGGGTGCGTGTGCTGTGGGGGTGCTTTCTTTAGGCGTTGCATGCATTATGTTGGGGAGTGCGGGTGATCTAACAATGCATGCATTGGGAGGAAGAACGTTATATGCTGTGTGTGCTGCCACTGCATGCATTGTGGAAAGATAGGTGGGTTTTGTTGGGGCACTGAATGCAGTGGTAAAAATATGGTGTGGTCTGCCACTGCATGCGAGCAAGGAAGATAGAGCGATTGTGAACGGGGGCAGTCAGCAATACGCCCCCTTTCCTCGCCACAGCCCTTAACCCAGGACTACAGCGACAAAGACACCGGATGAAAAGGTGTGCGTGCTCTGGCACTGTGTGTACTGGGCAGCAGGGAGAAGACCCGGCGTGCTCTGTCACTGCGGGTGAGGGGCGGGGGAGTTCTGGTCCTGGACCCAGTGAGGTGTTTTATGGCACCACAGGACAGGGTCGGACTGGGACAAGAAATAGGCCCAGACACCCAAAAAAAGTGGTCCACCCCTCGCCTCACGACCCTTGACCTCTGATGACATCACCAGAAGTGATATCATTTGACCCCACCCCAAAGTGACATCCCGGGAAGCGATGAAACATGACCTTTCACCCCTTGATACCCTTTGACAAAACAGGAAGTAGCATCAAATAGCATTGTTCTTGAGTACACTACGAAAAATATGGTTATGATTTACATGGTTGTGATATACATTTCATACAAGAATGGATCACCATATTTACAATTAATATCTGTGTGTATAGATCCATATTGTCAAATTACTGTGAATGCAAGCAGACGTCCAAGGCCAAATGATAATATGTTATTGTATAGCACTTACGCTTAAGCTCTTTCTTATAGAACAAATATGCATACAATATCACCCAACCTGTGTTGGTACTCATTTATCAACCTAAGAAGGATGAAAGGCTGAGATGGCCTTGTTGGGATTCAAACCTGCAGATCACACACACATCTCAGCAGCGAGTTCTCAACCCACTGAGCTATCATATCGGCTATAGTAAAATGAGCAATTATTCTGTAGTGGATACCATTAAACTGGTAACTGAGATTTAACAGCAGACCAGTTAAGTTCATCTGCAAAATAATAGTTTTTTCTCAAATATATTTTTTTGACATTTTTGTTTTTTTTCAAATAGGCCCAGGCATGTGCAGAAACCAGACCCCACACCCCAGGGACGATTTCGGCCCAGCCACGGGCCGAGAGGCCAATCCAACCCTGCCGCAGGAATGAAACCCATGAAGGCGCTAGAGACACACATTCTGGGGGGAGAAAAGCTATTATATCTCCCCCACTTAAAATTATGGGGGGGATTTGTCCCCCTCAGCCTCCCCATGTCCTGCGCCCATGGGCATAGCCACAGGAAATGAGAGAGCTCTGCGTCAAGGACGTTTCTTGTGAAAACCAGTAAAATTAGCACAAATAACTTGTGAAAAACCTTCCTGTGTCATCAACACACCACAGTTGTGGGGCTCGGGGGACACAGGTGAACACAGGGTGTGTTGTTTTACGAATGCCATTTAACACTGGGTGTTTTTTTGCTTCCTTGACATTACCCTGAAACCATATGACGACATCACTGACACCGCAGCACAGCAGAGATTTCATTTCGATGTTGCTTCTGTCAAAAATCAGCTTGACAGGGACACGACAACGGTCCAAAACTACCCAAAGAAAACGATTGGAAAAAACACTGACCAATCCCACATGTTGGGAAGTGCTATCATGTAAGTCAGGGTTTGCCATAATATATTGTTGTGGTGTCATTTGTAAAGTGCCCACCTGCCACTGGTATGGCCCATCCCTGCAAGTTCACCATTCTCATGTGCGACACCCCGAGCCAGTTCTGATGTTTATTTGTACATGTGACCTCTAAAGAACGTTACTTTCACAAGCCTTGGCAAGTAAGAAGCCAAAGACCAGGAACTAAGGCTGATCAAACCTGCACAGTGTGTCAGAAGTAACCGGGGCACTAATTGAGTGAAAGTAAGGGATCTGAGCCCAGCTGAGGGGTATCCGGGGTGAACCATGAGTCACCCAAGAAAGAATTATCTGACCATAGTTGGGAAGGTATCTGAGCCTGGGAGAGGGAGATCCAACGTTGACATTTTTCTTTTGAAAAGGATATGAGCCCGGCTATGAACACCCAAATTGAGTGCTGGAAAAGAAAAATAATGTTTTTGTGTTGTATTTGTATATCAGGCCCTCTGAGTCAAGATACCTGCAAGAGAAGTAAAGAGGCTTGGACACAGAAGGTCCTGTACTGTGAAAATGGAACTGTATCCTCATACCACAGAAGCCAGAGTGTGTGCTTTGCCAGAGTGAACCGACGTGTCCCGTGCTGAAGACGTGGGGAAAGGAGGCGAACGGCCAAAACGTCCTGACTCATCATTTTGTGAACACTTCTTTCTTTTTCATGAACATCACCCCACCTTATTTTGTAAATTAGCAATAAGGATTGACAATAGGTTTTTTAGTATAGACCCTTTTTGATTTGACAAAACTCGACTAGGAGAGCATTATTATTATTTGATGGTCGTAACTTGCTCCCATCTGTGGATTTAGGTTTAGATAGGCGTTTATCTCACCCATGTGAAAGTTCAATAAACACCCTTCAACTGTGATCAATTGTGTCTAACTTACTGTTGATATCATGCCTTCCTTACATATGATGCCAAAGTGAGATGTGATTCAATTGATAAAAATTGGGATCCATGCTGATAATTGTCGTACCACAGAAGGGGAAAATAGAATTGTTGAACTACTTGACTCTGATCGTGTATCCACTCTTAAAGAAGTTTTGCTCTCTCAACTAGATATCCCAACTAGTCCATAACACCTGTTTTTTAAATCTCAAGTGCTATTGGATACCTGCCCACTCTCTCATAATAATATCCAACAGTGGGATCAAATACTATTGAAAATCCGACCAGCCTTTACCTTCATTATACCTAGTACCCTACTCCCTGCTCCCAAACCCTTTTTTTTGGTACCCAATTACCATCGGTCGCAGCGGTATCAGGGTTGGAGACCAACTTACCTAAATCACTCTCTTTGGCGGAATCAGACTCAGAAGGATCAGACGACTTCGAAACTTTATCCAAAAGAGTTTAGACCTGTTTTTTTTCTGATTCAGAAAATTCCACCGAAGGAACTCTTACCCCACCGGAAGAAATGGCCGACCTAGCAGCTGTTATAGCCCAGTTGGCGGCCCATCAAATATGGGCTGAAACTAGGCTCGAAGAAAACATGATGAAATGTGTCAAGCTGCAAGCCAGACCCCTAATATCACATGGGATACTTCAAACATACTTAGAAGGTGAAGATCTAGGGAACACCTTTCTGAATTTCAAATGATTAGCCGAACAGTTAGGATGGGAAGAAAAACTTAAAAGATGTTATTTGGGGCCCCTGTTGAAAGGTGAACTACAGACCGCCTACCAACTACTTAATTGTGCCAAGGGAGCCACCTTTGTATCCATAAAAGAAGGGCTTTTGAAGAGATTGGGCCAAACTTGTAACTTCTAGCGGCAAAAACTGAGGGCCATTAGATGAAATCCTGGAGAAACCCCCCTTGAAATAGGTGAACGTATCAAAAATACCATAGCCCTTTGGATCAATGATAAATCCCTGGAAAAATTAATAGAAATGATTACATTAGAACAGTTCACCAATTCCTTACTGCCTTTTCTGCAAAAGCCTGTATTACAATTAAATGGACCTACCGTAGCAATGGCCATTGAAACTGCACAAAACCACCCTGATGAAGCCAAAAACTTCCACTCTGTACATCAAGGTGAGGAATGGAAAGATTACAAACCTGCCCACCAAACCCAACCTCAGGGAATAGATAAACAAGGAGGGTTATATAAAATCAAGGAATGGATCCCAAGGAAAGAATAGAAGCCAAAAGATCTGACCCTAAATGTACAGAAGAAAGTAAAAGGGAGGAACCTAAAGGAAGCAGACCACCCCCTCTTATTTGCTTTTCATGTAGAGAAACTGGGCATTTGGCCAAGTGCTGTCCAAAAAATGTAAAAGAAGAACCTATGGAAATAGGCTATTTAAAGGGAGAAGAGAGGGAAAAACCTGAAGAAGATCTAGAGACCTTCAGCATATGTTTTTGTCAGTCTTCTGTTGACTTCACATATGGAATAAGCTTGGGTGAATGGGAAGCAAGTGAAGGCCTTAATTGACTCAGGTAGCAAGCAAACCACCATAAGAGGTGACTTGGCCACAACAACGGACCTTGAGAACGCTCCCTAGTTAGAGTTACCTGTGTACACAGGGACAATGAAATACCCAAAATACCTGTGTACATTAACATCAGGGAAGAGTCATGTTTACTATCTTCAGGCATCATTCCTGGGCTACCTGAGGAAGTCATTGTGGGTCAGGATTTCCCTACATTTTCCACTTTTTTGCAAGACACCCCACCTCCCTATATAGAGTTTTCACCCCAGGACTGCTGGTACTCGAATTACTATTGCCAAAACTCTCCAATATGGGACTGGGAAAAGACAGAATCCTATGAACCTCCCACAAGATATAAAGAACCCATAAAAGCAGAGTAAACCCCTAAAGACCAGTTTATCCACCTCACCTCTACCAAAACACAGTCAAAAAGAAAATATTTGTAATATGCAAGTACTGTCCTTGGATCCTACAACAAAGCAGCATCAGAAAAGACAGCCAAGCTAGTGAGTTGGAGAGACTGATACCAAACTAGCTTGTGTTTTGAACCAAGGTTGTAAGTGGGAACATTGTACAAAGAGAGCAGTGTGTGAGGCATTTGCAAAGAGTGACGCAGATATAATTGGAACCAAAGAAGAAATTGAACTTTGTTATTGAACTTTGGGAGGCATCCCAAGATGCCATACACAGAGTGGTCCAGTGCCACATGGTCACTCATTCGAAAGTCTCTGTTAGATAACCAACTGATGCTGATTGTGTTAAAAAGGAATAATGAGATTAAAGTGGTCATGCCACGGGTCAAGCTAAACCCTGTGCACATTTGAAAATCTTAGATAGTTTAAAGTGCATCACGATTGGTCTGAGCCCAGCAGAGGGAGACTAATTAAGTGAAAGAAAGAGATCTGAGCCTGGCGGAGGGGGATCTGAGCTGAACCGTGAGTGACCCGAGAAAAAAGGATCTGAACATTGTTGGAAAGGGATCTGAGCCTGGAAGAGGGGGGGTCCAATGTTGAACTTTTTGTTTTGAAAAGGATCTTAGCCCAGCTGAGGCGGATCCAGGGTGAACACCCAAATTGAGTGCTGGAAAAGGAAAATAATGTTTTTGTGTTTTTTCTTTGTATACCAGGCCCTCTGAGTCAAGAGACTTGCAAGAAGTAAAGAGGCTTGGACACAGAGGGCCTGAACTGTGATAATGGAACTGTATCCTCATACCACAGAAGCCAGAGTGTGTGCTTTGCTAGAATGACCCACCTTGTCCCATGCTGAAAACGTGGGGAAGGGAGGCCAAAGGCTAGAGCATCCTGACTTATCATTTTGTGAACACTTCTTTCTTTTTCATGAACATCACCCCACCTTATTTTGTAAATTAGTGGTAAGGATTGGCAATTATTTTTTTTAGTATAGGCCCTTTTTAATTTGGCAAGACTACGCTAGGACTGCATTATTATTATTTGATGGCCGCAGCTTGCTCCAATCTGTAGATTTAGGTTTAGATAGGCGTTTATCTCACCCTTGTGAAAGATCAATGAACACCCTTGAACTGTGGTCACTTGTCTCTGTCTTACTGTTGATACCATGCCTTCCTTACACCCCCCCTTGCAAGTTAGTTGTGTTGAACTTTATCATGAGAGGTGTCACCCCAGAAGAGGGGGACCTGCGAGAACTGTGTGGTTAAAGTTCTGAGCCTGACAAAGGGGGACCTTTGTGAACTTTTTGGTTGAAACATTATTTTGGTAAGTCGAGAAAAGAGACTTAAATGTGGAAGGCCAGACTTGCCTCGATACACGTTCCAGAACTTTATTTGTGTCAGAAGCCGAGCCAGAGTGTGTCATCCTGCCTACAGTGACAGCCTTACTCTGTGAAGTCTAAAGTGGGGAGGAGAGCTGGTTCAACCACATTTATTCATTTGAACACTGATATTTCCTTTTGCATACTTTTCTCCTTTCTACACTTTTTGTACAGGAGATAGGGCAAGCATTAGGTTTTGTTAGCATAGGCCATTTTTGATTTGATGACTCCACTAGGACTGTGTAATTTATGATTTGATGGTCGAGACTACTCCCATCTTAGTTATGTGAAGAATAGGAGTTTCTCCAACCCCAACCATTTCAATAAAGGTTTTACAAATTGTACCCATTGTGTCAGTGTCATATTTGTGATACCATGCCTCCCCTATATATGGTGTTAGAGTGGGATGTGACTCAATTGAGACAAATTGGAGGACCCTACATTTCCAGAAACTTAGTCACAGAGCCTCAGACCCCTCTACCACCACAAAATAATCCATAGACATTGATAGTTGTAGAAGCAGAGAAGCCACTGTCCTGCCTGGGGAAAAGAGAGATGATTCCCTCAGACGTAGTCCTAATACCTCCTGTGGGTTGTTATATAAGATTGGTCCCAAAACCTGGCCTGGCTGGAAGTTTGGTCTAGATGTCCTAGCAGGCATCATAGATCCTGACATTCGAGGAGAGATAAAGGTTCTCATCCAGAACCATGGCGGAACTCCATTTGAAATACACTGTAGGGACAACATTGCACAGGGAATTCTTGAGAAGGCTCTATTTCCCCGTTTTAAGGAATAAAGTTAACGAGAGGAAACAGAGTGAGATAGCTTAGGCTTTGGAGAGGCTGATGAAACACCTATCACTGAGGAAAGAGGGAAGAAGAACCTACCATCCTGCCCGATCTAGCCTTCTCCCAGCGAAATGATCCAGCACTCACAGAAGCTTACAGGTGATTCCTGGGGGAGAAGGACAAGAAAAGGAAACCTGCAGAGAAGGCCTAAGTAAAACTCAGTTAGTAATACCCAAAACCCATTGCAAGATCATGCTACAGATTACACATTTTCATTTAACAGGAGGACATTTAGGACAATCTAAAACCCACGCTCGTATCAATGGGAAATTCTACTGGCCAGGTATTCATGCTGGCATAAAGAACTTCATTCAGACATGTGAAATATGCCAGAAAACCAGCGCACATATTCCCTTACCAGGCCCTCTAAACCCCTTACCAATAATAGAAGTCCCTTTCTACCAAATTGGTATGGATATCATTGGACCATTGGAAACCTCTAGACTGGGTAATAAATATGTTCTCATAATCGTTGATTGTGCTATTCGGTGCCCAGAGGCTTTCCCTATGTGGAACAATACAACCCAGCACATTTTAAAACACCTACTACCATGCTTTTCTAGGGTTGGTTTCCCCAAGGAAATTCTTACGGATTTTATCAGGGATTCAATTTCATGAATAACTGTATGGATCAAGTCAAGGAATTACTGCACATAACCACCTTAAGAACCTCAGTTTGCCACCCCCAAAAGGACCGATTGGTAAAACCCTTTAAATGATTTTTAGAACATTGGTAGATGAGGATGGGAGGACTGGGGTCGCATGATCCCATGGGCCCTGTTTGCAGTATCAGGCATCCACCAGATTCTCTCCTTTTGAATTACTTTATGGTTGAGAACCAAGATATGTCTTAGACATGGTCCGGGAGACCTGGGAAGAGAGAGAAGAGGCACCTATTCCCCTCTCACAAACAGTTACCCGATTGTGAGAGCACATGAAACTCGTCCGGAGTCTTGTTCACACTCACATGGAGAAAGTTCAAGCCAAACAGAAGTCCACCTATGACAAGAAGGTGAATTTAAGATCTTTTTCAGTAGGACCGAAGGTATTAGTCCTCTTGCCTACGTCTGAAAATAAACTTGTCTCAAAGTGGCATGGGCATATGAGGTGCTAGAGCAAACCGGAACCTGTACTTATGAAATAGCCCAACCTGATAGAAAGCAAAAGACCTATGTTTACCATGTAAATCTCTTAAAGGAGTGGAAACAAAATCCTTCCGCTGCCACCGCCTCGATATTGTCTTGTTTGGTACTGGAGGAGATAGACAACTCTGAGTTTATTCCCCTAGAACTATCTAGGCCGTAACAAGAAGATTTAAATGACCTTATTATGACATTCCCTGGTGTATTCTGCGAGAAACCAGGGAGAGTACATGGTACTTATCATTATATCCGAACTCCAAAAAGAAAAGTGGTCCATTTGAAACCATATAGACTCCCAGAAGCACGAAAACAAATATTGATTGAGGAAGTGAAAATAAATGGTGAAGGAAAACATTATCGAGCCCTCTTCAAATCCATGATCCTCCCCTATTGTGTTGGTAATGAAACCCGATGATTATTGGAGGTTTTGCATATACTTCAGGCAGGTCAACGCCATCACTGCCTTCAATGCCGATCCCATGCCATGCCTCAAGGAGTTAATAGATAACCTTGGAAATGCCACATTCCTATCAACCCTAGACTTAAGCAAGGGATATTAGCAGGACCCAGTATATCAACCTGATAAGGAAAAGACAGCTTTCTTGACACCCCTGGGACTATTCCAGTTCAAAATCCTCCCTTTTGGCCTGCATGGGGCCCGAGCCACTTTACAATGACTTATGGACAGGATATTACTTCCCTACTCTGATTTCTGTGGGGATTATATTCATGACATAGTCATTTATAGTAAAACTTGGGAAGACCATCTTTTTCATCTTTCTACTATTCTTTGTAGGGAATGTCAGTGTCCAGCCCCAGCAAGAAAAAGTGAAAGCCATCCTAGATGCCCTCACACACAAGACCAAGAGAGATCTCAGGGCAGTCCTAGGATTGATTGGTTATTACCGTAGGTTTATCCCAAATGTCTCATATAGAACAGCCATGTTAACAGACAAACTAAGGAATGCTGAACCCCAGAAGATTCATTGGACTGATGGAGATGATGCATGTTACAAGAACCTAAAACAAACCTTGTGTCAGAACCTAATCCTAAAAGTAGTAGACTTTTCAAAAGAATTTGTGTTGCAAACTGATGCCTCTCTCACAGGGTTAGGAGCAGTGTTATCACAAATATATGATGGATAAGAACATCCCATCCTATTCAGTAGTTGTAAACTCTTCCCACGTGAGAAGAACTATTCTGTGTTACAATTAGAGGCCCTTGCCATCAAATGGGCAATCGTCCATCTAAGGTACCATCTTCTAGGGAGGAAGTTCACACTTGTCTCTGACCACTCTCCTTTAGCATGGATAAGTCAATGAAAGGACTCTAACCCTCGAGTCATGCGATGGGTTTTAGACCTGCAAACCTACTGTCTCACTGTGGAAAACAAAAAAGGTCAATAACAGGGGAACATCAATTTCCTTTCCCGGTTTCCCTGTGAAACAGATGTGGCTACATTGCATAGGGGAAGGGTATGTGAGAAACGAGAGGGTGTCTCACCCGTTAGTCCACGGGGATCTCTCTCTAAGATGGCCAGAGCATGACCATCGCCTTTGGATCCAGACCCTGGGGATGGACCAGTGTGGGACTATCACTTGGGTGAGGGGTCTTCGGGGAGTGTGTGTGAGGCAGCCTCTGTGAGATGCTGTATTCCCCCCTATTTTGTTTATCCAACCCACCCTCTTTTTTAGGATTCACCGAAATCCCAACTCCCCCCCCCTTTGTACACAAACACTGGGCTGAGGAAGAGGGTGACTGAGAGTGACAACATTAACTTTCACACATCGTACTGGAGATGTCCTGCTAATCGGATCAGGCAAAGTCAGGCATTTGACTCTAAGTGCATACACCTGATACCAATTAGCTCTCCTCACACAAAGGGCAGAACCCAATGACACACTCTGACCAAGGCGGAACACAAGAACGAACAGGGCTTCTGGGAGGAAGGCAATCCCATTGGAGCAGAGCGACAGACCAAGGTGCGAGGGCAGCGATCAGGAAACCCCAGAGTTCCCTACTGGAGGTCGTTGCCTCCAACACACTGTGAGAGACATGTGGAGAAGGCCAGATCCCGCAAGTGAAAACTGCATTGTGTTTCAGGGACGCCAGCGACCCTCCCGGGTGAACAGTAGAGTTGGGGAGGCAAGGCCTAACCTGTTGACCTAACCATGACTCGTGAATTGGAAATTGTAAAGCAAAGAAGAAACGCACACGGCTAGTGAGTTGGCAGGCAATCTGAAAGACCTGTGTGTGTTAAAGTTTGAAAAAGCAACATTTTATCACAAGTAAAGGCTGCACGCAAATGAATGAGATGCAAGGAAAGGCAGACCAGTGAATGAACTTTGAAGTAAAAGGCAGCTGCAAGTTCACCAATACTAAGTAACTGAGTGGTCTGGCGAAAGGAAGTAGCCCACTCGAAAGTCTCTGTGAAAAGGTAAATTGTTCAAAGTGAGAAAGCAGACATACAGCAAAAGTGATATGGAAAGGTTTGACACTTAGATAGGGGAAAGTAAAAGTTGAATTATACATTTTCAGTTGAAGTGGTCCTACAGTGGTCTGAAAAGTAAGCAACACACATTCGAAAGCCTTCGAAAGTGGTCTGAGCCTGACAGAGGGGGCCCAGAATTGAAGTAAGCTTGGACCTAATGGCCTCATACAGAGGACCTCATCACGACTTGGGCGGTAACGATAACGCTATTAGCGTGGGCGGTATTAGCCCTACCGCCGAAACTCCCCGGCGCTAATAGCGCCAGATCACGAGTTCGGCGGTAATGTAAGTCCCCCTTCCCCACTGAGCCCATTCGGGAATGCCCCATTCCCCATTGGGCTCAATGGGGAATCTTCGCGCTAATACCGCCGGCGGATTTCCCGCCGGTGGTAATAGCACGAATTTTAGGCGGATTTCCCCCCAGCTCAGAGCTGGTGCGAAATCCGCCAAAGCCCTGATTCGGCGGACCCTTAAATCCGGCGGTAATAGCGCTACTGCCGGATTTAAGGGTTACTGCCGAAGTCGTGATGAGGCCCTCTAGTGTGGTGTTGTGTCTATTTATTTATTTTTGCATTCATAGCAGCGCACAAAACCCTCAGGCATTTAGGTGCTAGTTACAGTAAGTGCGGAGTGACATTCTATGAAGTGCAGAAACCACACATAAGGGTTACAACATACGGGTGGATCTTCAAAACCATAATCTTGCAGAGCCACGCCATATGGTGCAGGGGGTTACTGCTGGTGTACAAATATGCATGTTCTGTCAAGTGTGGGGAGTCAGAATCAGGAGACGAACAAACAGGTATGATGTTCAAAAGGTTATTTTTCCTCTTTTGATTCAAATGAACTATTATTTGCCTAACTCTCTGATACTAAGCCCTACTCTATACAAACGAAGGCAGCGAGGGGTGCTTGTCAGTCTGTCAAGATGGTCAAATATAGAAGTCCTGTGTTCAGAAATCCTATCCTAACCTACTTTCTCTCCCCAGTACTCAAAAGAAAATCTATAACAACCAAGACGTACATTTGGGCATTGCCTGAGGGAAATAAATAACTGTGGGCCACTGTTCCCCACCATTGAGTCTCTTTTTCATAGGCCTTTGCCTATGTTCATAGTCCAAAACACATAGTTTGTATATTGCTGGAGTGACGTCCAGGGTTCCAGCCGGGTCTCTCTGGTTCTCATTGAACTTGTGTGTCTCACAGTCCTTCTTGCTTTGGGGAGACGTTAATATTTCCCCCTTCTCGTAGTCGACGGTTCTTTCAGTCTCTTCCTCGCCCCCTCTGGTGCTCTCTACTGTTAGTTTTGCACAATGGGCTCATCAGTTCTTAGACCCATGCCAGGCTTTTCTTTGTCTTGTTTCGACCACTCCGGGCTTCTCTCAGTTTCTAACCCCACTCTGGGGCTTCTCTGCTCTTTTCCCACCTCAGGGCTTCTCTCTCTTTCTTTCCCCTCTCTGGGTCTTCTTTGTTCCTCAACCATACTGGGCTCTTTCAGTTTCACTCCCTACTCTAGGGCCTCTCTGTTTTTCCCACATAATGAAGGCACACCCCTGTATTCTCACACCAGAAGAAAATACAACCTGCTAGGGAAGAAGGCCCATGATGTGTTTGCAAACGTAACAAGTCCACAAAAGAGAAAAAACACCAGCAAATGACTCTGCACGAGAACGTTCGGAGCTCTGGGATAAACGTGCACTACCTTATAACTACAGACAGCATCACTCATGATGTCATACTATGCAATACAATTCTATCATCAAAATTGGATGGGCAATGCACATATAGGGTCTTCTCCATATGGATGCTAGGCCATTGGTCCATCTTCATCTGTCCATCTCCATCCACATGGGTGCTGCTGGGCTCGTCATCCGTGGTGAGGCTGGCATAACACTAATTGGCTGCTCTGTGATGCACTGTTACCTTATCAATGTTGCAAACCCCTGGCACACACACGGATGGTCTGCACAAAAGCTGAGGTCACACTAACTCGCATACTTCACTCATTACCAGGCAGCTCAGCAACTCCCAAGGTCCTCCACCTTAGTTTTGGGCTATAATTTAGTTGTTACTCTACACCTCACTGCACAAATCATGTAACCCATTTCTGAAGGCTCGATAGCCTTGCCTTCTGATCTTACTGATCGATCAAGGGTTGTAAACATTTTATGGTCGGTGATCTGGGGTTAGGTGGTGCTATGGCATGCTGGGGTCTCAGGATGAAAGCATTGCAAAGCTGTATTTCTAATGTTGGAATGTTGGGGGCATGAGGCCTTTCTATCTGTCTCACAAGATGGTACTGCCAAAAGGCACGCTGCTCCCTTCTCATGACCTTGCAGGGCACATTCTTTCCTGTGCACGAGGGCCTATAAGTCTTTGGAACAATGGAGAAGTTCATGGGCTGTGTGGGAGCTGGCCAGGATGGGGGGATTGTTTGTGCTCATGCAATGGACCTGATATTCAAGCACCTAATACTGTTTGCCGCCCCCAGGTCTACATTCTAGGGTGGCTGCCATTTGTCTAAGATAGCATTCGCATTTGCGTGTCTTCTATAGTTCCTAATACATGCATTACAAAGATCGTTCACCCCGCTTTGTGTGTACCCAACTCCCCCCTGCTTCCCGAATGTGTCTTCTAGCATTTGTGCCTTATGCTGTACTACCTGGGGTTGGCAAGCCCATGTCTTCTCAACATCCCCCCTTTTGTTACTTCTACAATAACAAACTCCCCAATAGGTTCCCTCAAGGGACCATAGGTTCATCTATTCAGCATTGCTTCTGGCTCTCTCTTCTTTTAGTCTTTACGCTCTTCCGTATGGCAGTGAATCTTTAATTGGGACCCATGCTCTGCACACAGTCTTCATCCTGTATGACAGATTCTTTCTTCATGCGTACTCTCAAATTGTGCACAGCCTCGATGATGTGTGATAGTGAGCCATTCTCAGCATCTTCAGGAGGCACGAATGTGCAGCAAGAATGACCAATGTTCTTGCACACGCATCACTAGAGTTTTGTATTAATTAGCTCCTACAAGTATTATTCCATCACTGTAAAAGCAAAGTTCATATTTGTCTTCTTTGTGCACTTTTACTGGCTTTTCCATTGCTTCAATACATGTTAGTTGTGTGATATGTTCTGTCCAGAATTGTGCACATGCAGCTTCCACTCTTGCCAGAACCCCTTCTTCATATCCCACAAGGCCCTCTGCCATACAACTCACTGGTGTTTCTTGCCATTTGTTATTGGTGTATTTCTGTCTTATTACCAGATAAGGTCTCTTTAGGCATTTGTTGCTTTCCGGGTTGTCATTGCATTTCAGGCGATCTGCATCCACCCCTTCGGGTCTTACATTGTGTGCCTGGAAAGTGCCTCTGAGCCTACACAGTGCAGGATGTACTAGGCAGTGTGCCTCTATAATCGGTACTTCCTGTGGCACTTGGACCTTGGGTGCCCCTGCCCCATGCAGTATCAATGAACATACCTAGCAGCTCCCATTCACTCTATTCCTTCCTGCCACACTGTGAACAACCAGAAGGTGTCTCACCCGCTAGTGTCCAGGGATGTGTCATCCAGGTGGTCAGGACACGGCCATCACTTTTGGATCCAGTTCCTGGGAGTGGACCAGTGCGGGAGCATCACCTGAGTGAGGGGTCTTCGTGGAGTGGGTCACCGGATGGTAAGACGTGGTATCCCCTTCCTTGTAACACCTTTACCCCATCCTACCAGATAGGATATTTAGGAACTCAACCCCCCCCCCCCCTTTTACAACACAAACACTTTCTCACGGACAGCCCGCTATAAAAGAAAACAGACTAACACCCGAGCTGTCTACCTGACATGTCCCAATAATATGGTCAGGTGAGGTCAGGCAATTATCAACAATCACTCACACCTGACTTCCATTACACTTCCCCACATGGATAAAAGGCAGAGCATGAGAGCACACTCTGAGCGAGGCAAAGCACACGAGGAAACAGCAATTCCAAGATGGCAGTTTAATGAGAGGAGAAAGACGGTGAAACAGAAGGGGGTCGCAAGGAAGGAAGTTCCCTTGACCTTTTTGACAAGGAACTGTTACTTTCACAAAGCCTCGAGAACAGAAAAGTCCAGGAAACCAGGCTGAAGAATCCTGCATTGTGTGCCGGAGGTACCCAGGGTCCTCATGCGTCAGTAATTAAGGCGGGGAGAATCTCCAGCCACGGTGGTACTGTCCTTGGCCCCAAGAATAAAGCCACTTCAGTGAAAGCAACACAGCCGGTGATTTGGGGAGACTGATACAAGACTGGTCTGTGTTGAAACCAAAGTTGCAAGCAGCAACATTGTATGGCGAGCTCTGGAGTGACCATTGTTAAAACACGTGTCATAAGAGATGCAAATGAAGTTAAACTGCTGATGAGTGATTGAACTTTAAAGCAGGCTCCAATACCTTTGACGGAGTGGTCCATCACCACGTGGGTGCTCACTTGAAGGTCTCTGTAAGGTATACAGCTGAGAAGTGATACAGTAGATGAATTTGGTCTGAGCCTGTTACGCTCACCTGGTCTCTGCGGGGATGTTGGGGCACGGTTGCAGACCTCCCAGGAAACAGGATCCCCTGATCTGCTTCCTCCCGCTGCAAGTAGGCTATGGGCTGCTGCGATGAATTAGAATCCTACGCCTGTACAGACAAGAGAGGGCGTATGTTTACTGGCCGGTGAGTGAACTCCCTCTCAAACCCTTCCGCCCATAGCGTGGTGAGCATACATCGTCCCATTAAGGCTCACCTGTAGATTATTAGGGGTGAACTCTCCATCCTGCTACTTCTGGCAGGGGCGCCTGTAGAATGAGGAACTAGTTCCTTCACTGGTCCTTTATACGTGGTGTCCAGTCCAGCTGCGCCGATGCCACCCCTTTCTGGTAAGTGTCTTTCAATTTTCGGTTTGTCTTGAAGTATTGGTATTGTCTTGTTCTCAACCTGTTGTCAACTCTGCAACAAGTCTATCTTTTTCCCCAAATAGGTGTGAGGTCTGCAGAGCGGCAGAGCCCGAGGTGCCTCAAGATGAAGAGCGGAGGATCTTGCGGCAGTCCGTCAGCAAGTAAGTGAGCATTTAAGGACAAGCGTGAAGAGTTTTGCAAGCGCGGCTTTAAACTGCAGGTTCGTATGTCTAACCTTGCCTTTTGTATTTTTACAGGGTCCGCCTTCGTGGGAGAAGAAGATGTCGTGCTGCGGTGCCAGGAGCTGGAGTCTGTGTGCCGGGGATGAAGAAGATGTCGTGCCCAGAACTGAAGACCTGCGATCCGGAAGCTGAAGAATGGATGCCAGGCTTAGCAGCGAAGAATACAGATGGAAGCTGACTCCAGGAGGTAAGCGTATGGACTGGAGACAGGATTCCCAAGGTAAGAGCTACACAGGCGGCGATGAGCGTTACGCTGCATGCGAATGCAGATTAACGCGAAGCAAGCGCCTTAGGGTTGAGCTGGCTTTTATAGGTGAGCTCTTCAGGCAATGCCCACTAGCTCAGTTCTGCTTGCCACACCCTGCCACTCCTTGAAGAGGCATGTGCAGCTGAAGATGGAAAGCCACGCCCGGCTAATTGCACACTAATGGAAAGCTCTTGAATGCTGGAAAGTTCTTGACAGCATTCCTGTCCATGAGGTTCCAAGCACTCCTGCCCATAATAAAAAGTCTTGTTTATGTTTCTCCATGAGCCTGGTGCCACAGGCGCCAGGACTGAGTCCAACTGGGCCCCAAATGTATAAATGTCCCAAAGGGACGTGTGTGAACCATGGTGCCCCTTGCTCCCTCCACTTGCTGATGTAGTTCTTGTGATCCTGGGCAAGTGGCCATGACAGCACTCCCCCTTAAGGCCCCTCTTAAGGGTGGTTCTCCTCTTCGTCCTGGTTTGGTAGGGTTGTTGCAATGAAACTGCCTAACCAATCGGGGAGCATGGACATGCTCGCTGGGTTCCCAGGTTCGGTCTTGGGACCCATATCCCTTCCAGTCTATGAGGTAGTATAAATTGGGTCGGACTACCTTAGAGTCTAGGATAGGTTTGACTTCATACTCCGGCTCCCCTTCAATTATTTCTGGATCTGGTGGAATGCTGATACATGTTCCTGGTTCCATTGGTTTTAGAAGTGAAACGTGAAACACCGGATGAATCCGCATGTTGGATGGCAACTCCAATTTCATGGCGGCAGGATTGATTATGGCCTTAATTGTGTAGGGCCCCAAATATCTGGGATGGAAATCTCTTGGTCCTTTTAGAGGAATGTTCTTTGATGCCAACCAGACTTTGTCTCCGATTTGGTAACTGGGAGCTTCTCTTTGATGTAGATCTGCAAACTTTTTCTGTCTCTATTTGGCTCTGGTCAGATGCTCGGTTGCTTCTTTAAAGACCTGGGTGATGGTTTTGTGTAGGTTTGCTATTGCTGGCATTTCTAATGTGTCAAGTGGATCAAAACCAGATGTCCGTGGATGTCTTCCGTGTACAGTATAAAACTTACTTTGCACTGTACTGGTATGAATGGAATTGTTATATGCATACTCAGCCAACCAGAGGATGTCTTTCCAGGAATTTTCAGATTGTTGTAACATGCATCTCAAATACTGCTCTTGGGTCTGGTTGGTTCATTCAGTCTGACCATCGGTTTGGGGATGGTGACTTGTGGATAGCCAAAGGTCTATTATAGTGATTTTACAACACCTTCTCCAGAATGCCAAAACAAATTGGGTTTCATGATCCGATATCAATACAGATGGGAACCCATGCAGTCGCACAATGTGTTCTAGAAACACTGTCGTGAGAACAGAAGCAGTGGGGAGCCCTTTCAAAGGAATGAAGTGTGCCATTTTGGAGAACATATCCACAATAACTAAGATGGTGTTGTAACCGTTGCAGGAAGGGAGGTCTGTAATAAAATCCATGGACAAAGTGTGCCAAGGTGCTGGCGGTACCATCAATGGACGTAGTAAACTGGCAGGGTTTTGCTTTTGAGATTTGTGTTGAGCGCAGACAGCACAGGTTGCAATGAAATGGATTATGTCCTTCATCCAAGTGGGCCACCAATAGTGTTTCTTTATTTTAGCCTGAGTCTTTGCTATTCCTGGATGTCCTTCCACCAAGGAATCATGATAGTTGGTGATGATCTGATTTTGTAGCTTCTTATCCGGAATGTACATTCGCACTTGGAAGTAGGGCAGATCGTCTTTAATGGTGAATTGGTCTCCTTTTTGAAGCCATTCCTGTTGGGCAGATTGATTCATCTGGCATCGCAAGTTGGAATGTAGATTGTCCAGACAGGTTTCCGCGACCACCATATTGTGAATGCGTTCTTCAGGAATCATAGCCACAGGGTCCGGTGTAGCGAAAGCTTCCTTTTCCTCGCTCATGCGTGAGAGGGCATCAGCTTTCCCAATACGAACTCCTGGTCTATAGGTAATGACAAAGTCGTATTCTGCAAAAAAGAGGGCCCAACGAAGTTGGCGCGAAGATTGCTCTTTAGCTGACTTTAAGTATTGTAGGTTGCAGTGATCCGTGATGACAGTGACTGTATGTCTGGTTCTGAAAAGATAATGTCTCCATGTTGCCAAAGCTTTTCTAGCACTGCCCGAACATAACCAATATGCTCTTCTTTGGAAGTTGAATAAATGAGAAGGTCATCAATATAGACAAGCGCGCAAACGTCCAGTAATTCACGGAGCATGTCTTTCATAAAGAACTGGAATGCCGCGGGGGCGTTAAATAACCAAAAGGGCATCACCTGGCATTCGTAGAGACCATATTTAGTACGGAATGCTGTCTTCCACTCGTCTCCTTCTTTAACCCTTACGAGGTGATAGGCCCCTCGTAAATCCACTTTGGTGTAGATCTGAGCGTTTTTTTACCTGATCCAAGAGCTCTGGGATAAGTAGTAACGGGCATCTACTCTTTACTGTGATCTGGTTTAGTGCTCTATAATCGATGCATATTCTTAAATCGCCCTCCTTTTTAGGCACGAAAAAGAGTGCAGAGGAGGCAAGGGATTTAGACGGATGGATGAAGCCATTGGCTAGGTACTGGTCTAGGTAAGATTTTAAGTGTTGGTTTTCCTGCTCAGTCAGCGCATAAATCCGACTGCAGGGTATCTGGGCTCCGGGTACAAGATCAATTTGGCAGTCGTAGGACCTGTGCGGTGGAAGGACGTTTGCTTGTTCTTTTTGAAAGACATCCTGGTATTCTAGGTATTCGAGTGGCAAAGAGCCAGTGAGTCCCAGTACGGTTCCTTTCTTGGACTTCGGGTTAGTGGGCCTTTGAGCGTAACAGGTGTCACAACAGTCTTCGGGATAGGTCAGAACTTGTTTCCGCCAGTCAATCGTAGGGTTATGGGTCTCCAACCAAGACATTCCTAATATCATTTGGAACTGAGGAGCACCAATGAGATCGAAGGTAATATCCTCTTGGTGGCCGTCCTGACACAAGAGCTTGAGTTTCACGGTATAATGTGTTACTGGGCCAGATGAAAGTTGAGATCCATCTACCGCTGTGACATTTTCCGATTTCAGCTTTTGCCGGAGAGGAAGGCCTTTTCGGATAGCCAAATCTTGGTCAATGTAGTTTCCCACAGCTCTGCTGTCAATGTATGCTTCCAAAGCATGTATTTTTGACGGTTGTTGGTGGTCTACCAAGAGCACCGGAATGACTAGATGTGAGGGCTGTACAAGTTCCTTTTTACTGCTCGACAAGTGGACCCCTACGCTTGCCGGGCGTTGGAGTTTTCTGAATCTTGCTCTCCTTCTTCGTCTTTGTCAGTTGCTCCGACTCTTTTCATGGGTGGTTTCACTGGGCATTCTCAAAGAAAATGACCTGCTTTTCCACAATACAAGCAGAGTTGGTGTTGTCTCCTTTTGTCTCGTTCTGCTTTGGTGAGAGGACTCCGTAGTCCCCCATGCATCAGGGACCTCATTTCACCAAAATGCCAGGAGTAGCGGAAGTGACATCACACAACCCTTGACCCCCTGATGACATCACAGGAAGTGATGTCATTTGACCCCACCCCAAAGTGATATCGCGGGAAGCAATGGAACACGACCTTTCACCCGTTGACAAAACAGGAAGTGGCATCACATAGCATTGTACACTACAAAAAATATGGTTCCGATATCACTATAATGTGATGTACATTTCATACCTGAATGGATCACCATATGTATCCTTAAGATCAGTGTGTATAGGCCCATATTACCAAATTACTGTGATTGCAAGCAGACGTCCATGACCAAATGATAATGATGTGTTATTATATAGCACTTAAGCTTAAGCGCTTTAAATAGAAGAAATATACACCCAATATCACCCAACCTGTGTTGGTACCCATTTATCGACCTCAGAAGGATGAAAGGCTGAGTTAAGGCGTTTGAGAACAGACTAAATCAGTGACTCACCCACTGAAGTGTGTCTGAAATAAACCTTTAATGAGTCTAGCAATTATTGTATGAAATTCCAGAAAGACACATTTTTTGGCACTCCTATTCTTTCTTATTTAGGTTCAGTGCTGAAAGTTTTAGACTTGTGGCCCTCATGTTCTTATTTTTCTTCTTTTTTGAAGGGGCCTGAACAAGAAAGCTAGCCACTCCAGAATTAAATAGCCACATGGTGCTGGCCACAGCCCAGGAGCTTGCATTGCAAAAAAAAAAAAAAAACCTTTTTTTTTTTAGAGGTCGCAAGGGAGACCACAGAGGTCGCACTTGCAACCTCTGGCGACCCCCAAATGACATCCCTGAGTTTCATGGGCTCAGCCTGTTCGTGTGACTTGGGTGGATTATCACGAGGCCGTACATAGACTGATCGCCTTCTGCCCTAGTTCCATCCATCTTTCGATTCTGCAGCCTATGATCAAGTCGTACAGTTAGGTTGATATATTCAGCACAGCCCTCTGGGGGATTTACCACTTGAGCTAAATCATCCTTGAGTTCTCCACGCAATCCACAGTAAAAGAGCATAGTCCTCTTCCCTTCAGGCCAATTTGAGCTACAAGACGATTGAAGGATGCGATGTAGGTTAACAAATCCTGATTTCACTGTCTGAGTGACAGTAATTTGTTGTCCAAGGCCTGTCTTTGAGTGTGTCGTGCAAACAATGTTTCCATTTCATGCTGAAAACCGCCTAGGTCCCGAAGCAAAGGATCATCTTGATTTACCAAAGGTATAGACCAGTCTGCTGCACTGCCTCCAAAATATGAGAGTATGAACGCCACTCTGGCTTGATCATTGGGAAAAGCCCCAGGTCTGCATAAAAAATGTAAGCAGCATTGATTCATAAATATGGCATATTTATTGGGGTCGCCTGTGAAACGTTTGGGTGGGGCCAGAGGAACTGCAATTGGAAGAACCACCTGGACTGGTGGTGACTGTTGTGGTGTGGGAGTAAGCCCCGGCAATGGAACTGGGCCAGCTTGTGTCTGGAGTAAATGTCTTTCCAAACCATCAGTATGCTCTCGGTTCACAATCAGGTCCCTTCTTAAGGCATTGGTTGCCTGCCTAGAAGCATGAACTTTGGCCCATAATTCACCCAAAAGATGGGCCAACAGGTCAGTCTCAGAGGTATCGATAACGCCCAAGCAGAGATTCATAGAGGCTTCACGTTCTGTTACGCTCACCTGTCTCTGCGGGGACGTTGGGGCACGCAGGCAGCGCTCCCAGGAAACAGGACCCCCGATCTGCTTCTTCCCACTGCAAGTAGGCTATGGGCTGCTGCGATGAATTAGAACCCTACTCCTATACAGACAAGAGAGGACGTACGTTTACTGGCCTGTGAGTGAACTCCCTCTCAAACCCTTCCTCCCATAACATGGTGAGCATACATCGTCCCACTAAGGCTTACCTGTAGATTATTAAGGGTGATCTCTCTGTCCTGCTACTTCTGGCAGGGGCGCCTGTAGAATGAGGACCTAGTTCCTTCACTGTTCCTTTATACGTGGTGTCCAGTCCAGCTGCGACAATGCCACGCCTTTCTGGTAAGTGTCTTTCGGTTTTCGGTTTGTCTTGAAGTATTGGTATTGTCTTGTTCTCAGCCTGTTGTCAACTCTGTTACAATGTCTACCTTTTTCCCCAAATAGGTGTGATTGCGGTCTGCAGAGCAGCAGAGCCCGAGGTGGCTCCAGATGAAGAGTGGAGGATCCCGCGGCCGTCAGTCAGCAGGCAAGTGAGCATTTATGGACAAGCGCGAAGAGTTTTGCAAGCGCAGCCTTAAACTGCAGGTTCGTATGTCTAACCTTGCCTTTTGTTTTTTTACAGGGTCCGACTTCATGGGAGAAGAAGATGTCGTCCTGCGGTGCCAGGAGCTGGAGTTTGCGTGCTGGGGATGAAGAAGATGTCGTGCACAGAACTGAAGACCTGCGATCCGGAAGCTGAAGAATGGATGGAATACAGATGGAAGCTGACTTCAGGAGGTAAGCGTATGGACTGGAGACAGGATTCCCCAGGTCAGAGCTACCCAGGCGTGGGTGAGCGTCACGCTGCATGCGAATGCAGATTAACGTGAAGTGTGCGCCTTAGGGTTGAGCTGGCTTTTGTAGCTGAGCTCTTAAGGCCACGCCCACTAGCTCAGTTCAGCTTGCCACACCCTGCCACTCCTTGAAGAGGCATGTGCAGCTGAAGATGAAAAGCCACACCCGGCTAATTGCACACTAATGGAAAGCTCTTGAAAGCTGGAAAGTTCTTAAAAGCATTCCTGTCCATGAGGTTCCAAGCACTCCTGTCCATAAATAAAAGAGTGCTAATTGCACACTAATGGAAAGCTCTTGAAAGCTGGAAAGTTCTTCAAAGCATTCCTGTCCATGAGGTTCCAAGTACTCCTGCCCATAATAAAAAGTCTTGTTTATGTTTCTTCATGAGCCTGGCGCCATAGGCGCCAGGACTGAGTCCAACTGCGCCCCCAATGTATAAATGTCTCAAAGGGACGTGTGTGAACCATGATGCCCCTTGCTCCCTCCACTTACTGATGTAGTTCTTGTGATCCTGGGTAAGTGGCTAGGACAGAGCCAGGCAGAGGGAGATCAATTGAAAGAGAACAAATAAATGTGAATGGAAGTGGTCCTGCAATGGGTCAAGCAAATTCCTGTGCACAGTCGAAAGTCTTTGATCTTGATGAAATAGAGAACGTTTGGAAAAGTACATGAATTTGGTCCAAGCCCGGCAGAAGGAGACCAATTGAAGGTTTTGTGTTAAAGTGGGTCTGAGCCCGGTGGAGGGATCCCGGGGTGAATCAAAAATCACCCAAGAAGTTGTACATGAGAATCCTGAAGAGAAGGGAACTTTTGAATGTTTGTTTGTCGCATCAGGCCTTCTGGAGTAAGAGACTTTGAATCGCAAACATACTGAGATTTGAACTGCATCCTCGTGCTAGAGAAGCCAGAGACTGTGATAAGCTCAAGTGTGCCGCCTTGTCGCGTGCTGGAAACATGGTGAACGGAGGCCAGCAGCTTCAATACCCTGACATATAAATTCTTGAACACTTTTCTTTTGCACAACATTGTTTCACACACTATTTCTGTTTATAAGTAAGGATAGGCAATAGGGTTATTAGTATAGGCCCTTTTTTTGTTGAAAAGACACCACTAGGACTGTGTTGTTATTATTTGATGGTCGTAGCTTGCTCCCATCTTTAGATTTAGGATTAGATAGTAGTTTTTCAAAGCCGATTGAAGTTCAATAAACACCCTTGAACTGTGATAACTTTTGCCTGCCCTACTGTTTGATACCATGCCTTCCTTACACACACTCATATCGTTATACCAAATGTTGGACAGTTCAGGGTGACGTACATCTTCTATAGCATCTACACCAAGTCCACTATATACATCATATTCTTGCCTCTTTGTATGTGTGGGTAGCCCTCTATATCCGTTTACGATTGTGGTTGCATTATGTACATCAATAGGGTTGGTAAATTTGGGAAGCAACAGGGATATAGCAAAGCATTCTAATATTCAAGCTGGATGGGTTGGGGTGTTATTGTCTTGGGGCATAAGGTTATACTTTGGGAGCAATGCATTAGCATGGGGATCAGGGTCTGGGACCAAAACATACTTTCCTACCTCTGTGGAATGTTTGGTTTTGACCGATTCTGCATTGGAGACACTATTTACAGTGAGGTTATAATTTCCTCCTGCCCTTCCCTCTTTTATATTACCTTCCAATATAAAAATGCTCACTAAATACATTCCCAAGCTAACCATGGAAATGGCAAATACAATTGCTACAAAAGGTATAGCACACATATATGAATTCATAAATCTAGACCCAACATCAAAATCATAATGCCTTCTAACATGTATTGAGTGGTTTGAATTTGCTAGAGCCATTTGCTCACATATTGAGTTATCCGAAGGCAATATATGTATATATGGGCAAGTGCAAGAGAGCACCTGGAAATGTAAACTAACAGTTGTAGCAGCTTTTGCATATGCACGCGTTTGAAGAAGACGTGAAACTGAATCTGGCAGTAAGAAAATGAGTGAGATAGATGCCCAGTGCCACTTATTTAAATGTTGGTTCAGCGTCTGGAAGAACCTTCCGAATATCTGACAAGTGTCCCTTTGCCTTCATGGCAAGAGAAGTGGCATAGACCACTTCCAATGGACCGTTGAACCTGGGGCTGTTCCATCTACGAACAAAGGACCGAATGTAGACAGGTTCTTCTGACAGCAGCGGTTGAGTGGGCGGGGAATCAGTCATGGAGTCTGCTGTAGAACCTGGTACTTCTCCTGATTGTGGTGCTGAGATCTGTCGGGACATACATTTACGGTGCTTGTTAAGTTTAGCAAATAGTGCTTAAACTTGTCGCCCAGAATCGATGCTGCCCTGTACATGTCTGAGGCTCTCCTGATAGGAGATATTGGGGTGTGCATGCAACAGCCAGTTACCACCTCATGGGGCGATAGATGGTGGTCCTTGCTGGACTGTGTGCGCAAACTGAACAGGGCCAAGGGTAGGAAATGCACCCAGTTTTTCTTTAAAGTGGAGCAAAGATTAGACAGTTTACTTTTTAGCAGCCCATTGATTTTTTTCCCCAACCCTGCAAAGGTAACAAGTGTTTATTTCCACAAAACAGAAACAACACCAGGAAAGCACTCTGCTGCATGAGAATGTTCTGAGCTCTGAAAGCATGTGCACTACCTTATAACTACCGACAGCATCACTTGTGGCGTCATACTATGCGGTACAATTCTACCATCCCAATTGGATGGGTACTACACATATAAGGTCTGCTCCATAAGGGATGCTAGGCCATCTTCATCTGTCCATCTCAGACAACCTGGGTGCTTCTTGGCTCGTCATCCATGGTGAGGCTGGCCTAACACTAATTGGCTACTCTGGTATGCACTGTTACCTTATCATTGTTGCAAACACCTGGCACACACACCGATGGACTGCAGAAAAGCACAGGTCACACTAACTCACATGCTTCACTCATTCCCAGGCAGCCCAGTAACTCCCAAGGTACTCCACTTTAGCTTTGGGCTATAATTTAGTTGCTACTCGGCACCTCGCTGCACAAATCAAGTGGCCCATTTCTGAACGCATGATGGCCTTGCCTTCTGATCTTAGTGATCGATCAAGAGGTGTAAAGGTTTTATGGTCAGTGGTCTGGGTTTTGGTGGTGCTATGGCATGCATGGGTCTCAGGATGAAAGCATTGCAAAGCTGTGTTTCTAATTTTGGGATCGTTGGAGGCAGAAGGCCCTGCTATCTGTCTCATGGTGTGGTACTTCCAAGAGGCGCGCTGATCACTTCTCATGACATTGCAGGACGCATTCTTTCCTGTGTGCGAGGGCCTTAAAGTCAATGGAGTTCATGGGCTGTTTGGGACCTGACTGTGGTGGGGGTGTTGTTTGTGCTCATGCAAGGGACCTGATATTCAAGCACATAATACTATTTGCTGCACTCAGGCCTACATTTTAGATGGCTGCCATTTTTCTAAGATGGCATTTGCAGTTTTGCGTTTTTTCTACAGCTCCTAATACATGCATTATAAAGATTGTTCATCCCCCTTTGTGTGTACCCACCCCACACCACTGCCGCTCCCTGAACGTATCTTCTCACATTTGTGCCTTTTTCGGTACCGCTTATGGGAGTGGGAAAATGATGTCTCCTCCCCAACAATACTGGGGCTTCTCTCTCTGGCTTTGCCGCCCACCTCCCGTTCATCGGACACCACTACCTGTATCTGGCAAGCGGTATTCTATGGAAGGTCTATGTAGCCCAATTGCCTCCTGTCTCACCACAGAGCTGCTTACAACACTCCTCCATTTGACTCTGCAGTGGTGGGTGTCTCCTTCTGGTTCCTGCTGGCTCCGTGAGAGAGTGCGTGGGTGGTTCCTCCTCCGGATTCTCCCTCGGCCCACTGAGTTACTCTGTTCTTGCATGGGTCTGTCACGCCCGACGGCTCAAGTTTTTCATCTGCTGGGCCGCGTTGCACTCTTCTAGAGCGGGCCTCCAGTTGCAACGCCACATCTGGCTTTCGGAGCATCTCTCCTCTCAATGTGCGTTGCAGCATAATTAAATTCTGCACTTTATGTGAATACTCCTTCCTGATTGGTTCCTCGCTTGACATGACTTCAGGGGGCTGGTTCCTCGCTTCACATGACTTCAGGGGGCTAGTTTTTCTGTTGTTCTGCTGTTTTCCCAAAATAGGATGAAATGAAGTTTAGGTCAGAAGCCGAGCCAGCCATTTTAAAAGAGTTCTCACACATCTTAGTTCCTACATACGCCATAAAGATGTTAGTGTCTATGGGGAAAAGGGGTGGTGACTTCAGTCTCTCTCTGAGGTTTCCCTGTCCCCTAATGGGGAGTCACCTCCAGAGGGATCCTGCTTACCCTGTCCCCTAGGGAGTGCTAAGCATAGTGGACTCACCTCCCTACTCCCAAAGTTAGTGGCACCCCCTTAAGGAGAGGTGACAAACTCCCTGGATCCATCACAGAAGTCAAATAGCTCCCATCATCCTCTGCCCCATCCATCCAGCTGTGGGACCTAAAGGATGTGGATTCATACCCATTCCATTTTTAACAAGGGTCGAAACCTACAATCAAAAAGACATAGGGCCTCATTACGACCCTGGCGCTAATGGGTTAATGGCGCCATAAAAGGCTGCGGCGCCATTAACCCATTCGCGCCTTACTACGAAGTCCCTTTGCGGGACCCGACCTGAACGGCTGGTCTAGGGTCCCGCAAAGGGACCTTGGTGCTAAGTACGGTACCGCAATTTTTGCGGTACCGTACTTAGCGCCTTCCCCAGTCCCATTGAGCCCTATGGGGCAAAAATGGGAATGGGGAAGGGCCAATGTTCAATGGGGAATTACCGCCCCGCCAACCTTGGAATGGGGTGGTAATTCCCCTTTGAATATTGGCGGACTTGTTACGATACCAGGAGCAACCATGGTGCTAATAGCGCCATGGTTTACCGCCAGTATCGTAATGAGGGCCATAGATTGGACCATTTGGACGCACGGGGGAGTATTTAGGATGTTGAACAGTTTGTCTCTGTATAACACTCTGGCAGAGGCATCTCTTTATTGAGCACATCCCAGACATAATGACACCCGGATCTCATCCTGAGCAGGCGATGACTGGAATGTGATCCCTGCACTTCACGCAAATGAGTAGACGCACTGTACCACAAAGGGAATACTTGAATGAACAGTCAATAAAACACTTTCAGGCACATGGCTGCCATCATTTGTTTTCTCTCATGAAATTGGCAGGAGAGTTTAGCTTTTATTAGCATCCAGCTTAAGCACTGCACCAATCAAAAATTGGCTGTTATCTGCCAGGACAGGTCTGCGACCCGTGTGATTGATCTCTTCTGCCCCCCACTCCCACCCCTCCCCCGGCACCATCATCTTTCCTTTCCCTCTCCCTTCTCTGGTGCTTTAAGTGTGGTACAAAACTGAGGGGGAGGGATTCTGAAAAGGGGGTGTGGACAACATATGCTGGATGTGGCAGGGCAGGTGGCAAGGGACACCTTCCCATAACAAGCAGCACCCCCTGAGGCCCTGCAAGCATGCACTGTGGCTCACTCAGCATGGTCTCGGGTGTGTCTGCATACAGTAAATAAAGCTCCCTTTGGTTCAGTTTCTACATAAACCACTGTCTGTATGATACATGTCATTTATAACGCGCCTACACCCAAGTGTTTCAAGGAGCGACAAGACAAAGTAGGGAAGACAGAAGGAGGACAACACAAACGATCTTACTAGGCCTTGTGTCATTCACATCGTGCAAGTGCGACAGCGCAAAGTGCAGAGAGAAGGGGGAGGGGGAGTACCATGGAGAGGGAGATGAGCAGTGCAATCAGGGCAGCAGTTGCTCTGAGTGAATGCAGCCAGGGCAGCGCGACTCTGGGTAAGTGCAAGGAGGCAGGGGACTGTAGAGGTTACTGTTACAGCCCCTGAGTGTGCGGTAGGCCCGGAGGCAGTGCAGTGGAGACTGATCATGGAGGAGTCTAGTACCCAGTGAGGCTCTGAGGGTAGCCAAGCAACCAGTCGTCACAGCAGACAGGTAGGTCAGCAGGGGATGGAGAGAGAGAAAACCGAGGAGAAAAGAAGGGTCTTGAGCTGCTTCCAGAACTTCAGGTAGTCTGGGTGAAGTTTGAGAGGGGCAGGGAGACCATTCCAGAGGGAGGCACCTGCACAGGAGAGAGATCTACCCCCCACACTCTGCCTGGGGAAGCATCTGAACCTTAGAGAGTTGGAGGTAGCTGAGCTTAAATAAATTACGTTCTCTTTCGGGATATAGGCAATTCTATCCGAGAATAAATAGCCTTCATGCTGAAGATGACCCAGGGACAGCGTGTTTAATACTTTAAGTGATCATTCAGTGTTTCAGCTCTCCTGCTGGCTGCCTGTGCTGTTATTATCTGTGGCTATGAACCCCCTTTCTCGATTTCCCTCTCTCGGATTTTGCCACAGTGGGAAGCCACCCCCTGTGAGCTATAGCCTACACCACCCCAGCTCCTCCACCCACGCAGCCTCTGAAGTTAGCACTCACCAGAGCTCCGTCTTTTATTGTAGGCGGCGCTGGTATGACGCACTTCCGCTGCACCTCTAGTCGATGATGTAAAATGGGGCTACTGCTCCACAAATAGCATCTGCCACGCCGACATTGCAAACATCACTCAAAAAAAGGTGCATGGGTCATCTACCGAACGAGGGGTGACTTACTCACTGATAGAATTGCCTATGTGTCTCTGCCTCACAGTAACCACCTTGGGGCAGCTGTAGGAGTCACCCCACTTCTCCCTCATCCTCTGCCCGGGACCACTGGGCGAAAGGGCTTTTATAACCCGGGACATTCCGAGCCCCCGAGTACTTTACAGAGGAGAAATCAGAAATCAACATGCCCGTTCTATGTCATCCAGAGTGGAGATGCCACCGTGTTTTAAAATACCCCACAATTTAGGCTGCGTAATGCGCCCCGGATAAGGGCCGTAATTACGGGCCGTAATGATGTGTTCAGGTGACACAGCAGACGGCAGCTCGCTGGGACAGTGGCCATTTCACCAGAGATCGCGTTTCACTCCTGTGTTTTGAGAATATTCTCTCCCCTGCTGTGCAGAAGTGCCTTTCAGAATTCTGCTTGTGGTACAGCAGGCGGTATCCAAACCTCGCGTGCCCCATCTCCCCCCCTCCCCCTACGAATCCCCCAATGTTCAAATGAGCTGGCCACCATTGTTTGCAATACTGTTGGGACAGGAGCCCCAGCAGAGCCCCGCCTGAAAAATGCCGGGACTCAGCCCTGGCTAGCCCCTACCCACTTAAAGCCATGCCCTTACCCTAGCCTCATTTCCCTTATTCACTGACTCAGGCCGTGTGCTTCCCCATAGACCTGCCACTGTGTCATCTCTGTGGCACTGCTTTGTGGCATGCAAAATCGAGCTGGAACTCTTATGGTGCATGGCCGAAAGGGTGTGGTATAACGGGAGGCATTCAGGTCGGGTAAGTGTCACCTCTCTTAATTGCGGCGCCGACCCTCTGACGGGCAACCCTTTGCATCCGTCATATCATCATCATCCCCTCACCTGGGGTGCCAGCTGATGCACCAGTGGTGGGGGGAATGGGACTCATGAGGAAGGTATGGGGGAGCAGGACCAGGGGATTGAATGTGGCCCGTGCACTGGCTGAACCAAGTGAAAATGGCGGCTTGGGGATAGGCGCAGGAGGCTGGCATAGAACGTAGGCAATCATCGCTGGATTCCGCACATTTCCAGGTATTTTGATTGGCCAGCGCCTCGCCCGTGTGCTACTACTGTGTTGCATTAACCGTGTGATGGAGTATAGTGACTATGCCAACTGCCACCTGAAGGCGTTTGACTTCTAGCACAATAACTGAGCCTGATTGCTGGCCCTGCCAGTATGACATGGCAGGGGCATGATCCCTGGCCCTTTAAGTGTGCGGTGGGCCATGGCTACTGGAACTATACATCTCTAATGGCGCCTGGCTGCTGGCACGGTAGCAGTGGGGTGGGACTGAATGTGTATTTAGTGAGAGCGCTCACTTGGAAAGCACGTTCATGGACCTATCTCATCTAAAGGCTAATCTTCTACCGAAAGCTGCCAGCAGGCACGCCCCGTGATTGTGTGAACGCCTCTCCTGCAGCACGCCTCCTCGCCTGGGCACTGAGTGAAGGATGCTGTCTCGGCGTGATTCGTGATTGTTTTTAAGGTTGGGAGGAGATAGAGAGTTGGGTAACTTGCTCAGAGGTTGGAGACTTAAACCCGAGAGTCTCCACTCACTTCTTGTCTTTGTCCTGTGAACAGGGTGCCCCCCACCCCCACCCAGACCGTAATGCCTGGGACGGGAAGGCTCTGGTGCTTTATCCCAGCTGACTGGTGGCACCCAAAGCAAACACGTGCAGTACTACCTGTCGGCTCTAGCAGGCCCAGAGTATAAGGTTGAACGTTTTAAACCGTGAGGAGCTGAAGTGCCCCGGTCATGTGTGTGGTGTTGCCCCTTTAAGGGTTTCAGCACGCGGCGGAGTGACGTTGCACTCTGCCGCGTGCCTTTAAATAAAGGGGGTTTTTCCCGGCAGCGCAGAGCGACCGGGGAGCCCGAACTATGCAGACGTGTCCGGAGTGAGTCTGTGGAGGGAGGGGGCTCACGGAACATCGCGGGCCGCACACAGCCCCACATTTTCATTTTCAACGAGATGTTGGTATGTCTCGTTCTATGCCGCAGAGAGGGTGTGGACCATGCAGCTGGTGGCCATTTTGATGACAAAGGCCTAGGATGGTCGCGGCACTCCAGGAGGGTTCCTACACGCCACCCAGGTCTAATTTTTTTAACTACTGACAGTGGGCAGCTGTTTCTGCATGCTCAGCACTTCATATGTTAAAAATTTTCGATTTTGATGGGCTTTCTCTTCAAGTTGAGGTGAGGTGCTGGGGATGGCCTGCTGCTTTCTTTGTTGGTCCCCTAGGCCTCCCTGGCTCAATTTTTGGACACTTCCTGCTTTTGCCTGTGATCTCTACTGCTTCATACTGGCTGTGTGTTTGAGACTGGAATATGGGCATGCCCTGAACTATGTTTGGACTTGTAAGGTGAATTTGAAGATCAAGACGGCCTGCAACTATTTTTCATCTGGAAACAGACTGTCTGGGTGAGTTGCGACGCCGTCATCCAAGGTGGGGTGCTTGTGCGCTTAACCCATAAGTAATCAGCCTGATCAAGCTGGGGCCCAGCAGGTAGCCCAGCCAATGCCCCAGATCCAGCCCCCACCTGTGATCCAGCCTCGGCCCCAACCTGCGCCTCAAGCTATGGGCCAGATGAGACCACCGGGGGCACAGCAGCCAATCCCTGAGTTTGATGTCTCTAGTCCCCCGTCCAGCCTGGGGCCTAGGTGGAAGCGGTGGATTGATCGCCTCGACATGTACTTCAGGGCCACCATGGAGACCAATGAGGACAGCAAACTGGCAACCCTATTGTACTCTGGGGGGCCTGCGGTCCAAGACATTGTTGAGTCTCTTCAACCAACAGATGGATCCTACGCGCAGTGAAGACGGCTCTTCATGATTACTTCCTGCCTTTGGCGAATGCGGACTATGAACGCTTTGTGATGCTTTCCACCTGTCAGAAAGATGATGAAACTCTTGACACCTTCTATGGTCGTCTTCGGAAGCTGTCAGTGGCATGTACCTGGGACAATCCCGATGCAATGGTCAGGAATCAGCTGATCCAAGGATGCTCATCGGGGAAGCTATGCAGACAGGTGCTGTGGGAGCCTGGGATCACCTTGCCTCGTATCCTTGAACTGGGTCGGTGCCAAGAGGTGTCTGAGGTGCGAGTGCCCAGGATGTAGGCAGGAGTGCGCCAGCCAAGGCGGAAGAGGTCTGTGCTGTGGCTGGGGTGGCAGAGGTGCCAGGAGGCCAGCAGGCAATTTCCGTGACAGGGGCGGAAAGCCAGGGGAGGCGTGCCTGAAGTGCGGGTATGACCTGCTCCACCCTGCTGAGTGCCCAGTGGTGGGGAAAGCACGTGGTCGATGTGGTCTAGCTAACCACTACGCCCGAATGTGCAGGGCCTCCCTACCAATGATAGTGCTGAGGGATGCTGTTCGGTCTGGCTATTTTCGGCAATCACGCCCGCCTAATGTCACCCAGGTCAACCAGGGTGATGAAGGTGCACAACTAGAAGAGGAGGAAGAAGAGGAAGAGGAGAACATTTTCTTTGTATCCAGCTTTGAGGCCCTCAAATCGAAGAACAGACAGCAGCCGCGGTGCATTGTCACAATGAACAAATCATCTGTCCCGGTGCTAGTGGACATTGTGGCCTCTGTCAACGTGATGGCCACTGGACACTACAATTCCATGGAGTGCCCTCCGCTACTGGCTGCTCCCAAAGCCTGTGTCTTCACATTTGGGGGATCCCAGCCAATTCCCCTGGATGGTGCTTTTGTGGCAGACATGGGGCATGTTGATTCTGAAATAAGGTCCCGCTTCTACGTGACACCTGTAAGCACCAACACGTCGTTGAGCTGCACAGCGGCTCAAGCCTTAGGGATTGTGAGTTTTGCGTACTCAGTGTACATGGAAGACATTCAAACGTTGCTGGAAAAATACTCCTGTTTATTCCAAGGGATTGGGTAGATGGCAGGAGATCCGGTGAGACTTCATATTGATGAATCAGTGCAAGCCATCGCTCTCAAACACCGCCGGGTGCCCTTCCACTTGCAGGATTTGGTGGATAAAGAACTGGACAATCTCATCAAACTTGACATCATCGAGAAGGTTGAAGGCCCTATCCTGTGGGTGTCCCCCATTGTCGTGGCACGATAGCCGAAGCAACCAGACTCGATGAGGATCTGTGTTGACATGCGGCTCCTCAACAAGGCTATCAAAAGAGAGCGGCATTTAACACCTACCATAGATGACATTATCACTGAGCTGCAGGGAGCCCGGTTCTTTTCAAAATTGGACCTCAGGGCCGGGTACCATCAGGTCGTATTGCATCAAGAATCTCAATACATCACAACCTTCACCACTCACCGAGGGCTGTATCGGTACAAGCGACTGAGTTTTGGGGTGTCCTCTGCAGCAGAGGTGTTTCAAAACATTATTTGTGGTGCCCTGGCAGACCGAGACAGCGTTTTGAACATAAGCGACGACATCCTGGTGTTTGCAAAATCAGAACCAGAACATCTGCACAAGCTCGCCAAGACTTTTGAACGGCTTCAGTCCCTTGGCCTGACGATACACTGTGAAAAATGTGAATTCCTAAAGCCTACCATCGAATTCTTCGGGTTCATCTTCAAGGAGGGAGGGGTGTCACCTGACCCCCGCAAGGTCAAAGACATCAAGGATGCTCATCCACCGGAGAATGTGTCGGAGGTACAGAGTTTCTTGGGCATGGTGATGTACTGTGGCCGCTTAATAAAGAACTTGGCCTCTCGCTGGGAGCCCTTGCAAGCCCTCACAAAGAAGGAGACCGCGTGGCAGTGGGGGCCGCTAGAATAAGCGGCCTTTGAAGACATCAAATGCGCCCTCACAGCAGAGGACACTATGGCGTTCTTCGATCCCGCCCTCCAGTCGGAGATCGTAGTGGATGCCAGCCCTTTTGGTCTGGGGGCAGTGTTGACACAGGTCGGTGCAGACTCAAGTGTCAGGCCAGTGGCCTATGCCAGCAAGGCTCTGTCTGAGACTGAGCAGCGATACTCCCAGATCGAGCGTGAGGCCTTGGCTGTTCTATGGGGTTGCAGGCACTCACGGCTGTATATTCTGGGTCGTCCTGTGACGGTGGTGACCGACCACAAGCCTTTGCTGCCCATATTGGCAGGCTTGTCCTCAAAACCTCTGTCGAGGATTGAACAGTAGATGCTGGCGCTTCTCGAGTATGGTGTCTCGCCAGTCTATCGGCCGGGCACCAACAATGCGGCTGACTATCTGTCTCGCCACCCCAGATGGGACTCTAAGGGCTCGGCGGATGACTTTGCAGAGGAAGCGGACACTCATGTTCGGTTTGTGGTGGAGGTGGCAACTCCCAACTCCTTTCTCTTGAAGGACCTGGAAGTGGCTGCGGCCCAGGACGAGTGCGTTCGCATACTGAAATCGGCGATGCAGCAGGGATCCTGGAAGACGGTTCTGGAGTCTCTGGCAATGCGAACGCAGGAGGCGAAGGTTACGCTTGAACAATTGTGGAAGGTGAGGGATGAATTGTCATTTTCTTGGTCTGGCCTCCTACTCAGGGGTGACCGGATCGTAGTCCATCAGGTGAAGGTCCAGGAGGTCATTGGGTTGGCTCACCAAGGTCATCAAGGGGCTGCCAAGACAAAAGCCTGTCTGCACCTGAAGGTGTGGTTCCCAGAGCTGGAGAAACATGTGGAGGAGTTTGTGGCATGTGTATGGTGCCAGGTGGCATCTCCCATGCAGAAGGAGCCTTCCATCGAAGCCATGCCTGAGGCATGCAACCATGGGAAGTGGTACATGCAGACTTCGGCTCCACGACACAGGGCACCCACTTCCTGGTGGTGGTAGACGAATGGTCCAGGTACCCTGAGGTCAAGTTCATTGAGTCGGTGGCCTTTGAGAATGTGGTGGTGGCCATGGAAAAGATCTTCGCCGCTCATGGACTCCCCAAGTTTCTGTGTTTGGACAATGGGGTGCCATTTCAGGGCAAAAGATTTGCGGCCCTGATGAATGACTATGGGGTTCAGCACAGGAAGATCACCCCGCTGTGGCCCAGGGCAAAGGGGGAGGCGGAGAGACTGATGCAAACCCTCAACAAAGTGTTCTGCATCGCGCAGGGACAAGGCCGGTGCCTAGAAAGGGCGCTGTACCAGTTTCTGCGTGTTTACCGGAGCAGCCCACACACATCCATGGGAGTGGCCCCGGCGGAAGCCCTATTCAAACGATGACCGAGAGGACTGATACCTGAGGTCGGGGAGAAGGAGCCTGCAGTCATTGATGATCAACAGGTGGAACGTGACTGCAGGGTAAGGGCTGAACATGAAAACCAGAGGAGAGGTCTCCGACCTCAGCAACTCATGCCTGGTGATGAGGTGCTTATCAGAAACAGGCACCCACATGGGAAGCTATCACTAACTTATGAGGCTGAGCCATTGGACGTAGTAGCTGTCAAAGGGTCCATGGTAACAGCTTCCGATGGCAAGGCATCTGTCACCCGAAACGTAAGTTTCTTTAAAAGACTAGGGGAACCTTGGGCAGAGGTGCCACCCGGACAAGGACATCATGGAGGTTCCAGATGAGGACGGGGGTGGCCACCTTCCCTGCTCTTCAGTCAGCATGACGGCCGCCGAGGGAACCCCTCCCCAGGAGGCGAGCAGGAGGTACCCCCTGAGGACAGGGCGAGGGAAACCTGTTTGCCTCAGTGACTATGTGTTGGAACTGTGAGTATGAGTGGACCCGGTGGGGCGCAATAGTAGTAGGGGGACCCGGGTGGCTGTCATTAAAGGGGCTAGAACAAAAATGAATGGGTTGGAAAAAACAATCTTACTAGGAAAACCTCCTCCCTTCTGTTTCATCCCAAAGCAAAGCAACAGAAGCTCTGCAGATTTCAAGTTGACTTCCTGGCCCAGCTGCTGTCAAGAGCAAGTCAGAAGGCGAATGTATAGCCTATGACAACGTCTGAACTGGACAAAAAAGGTCCACAGATTTAATAGGAGTCAAGCAGAGGCTCTGAAATGAAGATCACAGCAGAAAAAACAATGCTAAATAGAAGACCAGCCGACAAAGGACAATCTTGTTGACTCTTGCATCTTTGACGTCATAGACTTCATTGCCGCATGGGGAACGGAAGTGACAAAGTATTGCGGATAACAAGAAAAGTTTCCAGGTTGTCTCAGCACCCTTTGAACATCCTGAACACACCATCTTCCCTTCGTCCTGATGAAGGCCCTAGGAAGAAATGACTCATTAAGCTTGACTATAGGGTTGAAACACCTGGTGTAGACGCTTTTTCACCAATTTACAACATATCCAATGTTAACAGTTTGTTCCCTTGTAGATATGCACTACTGACTTGTTTATGTCTATTTGTTCACTTTGTGTATGACGCCTGTCATCTGCTTATAACAGTGACACTAGTGATTGCATTACTTTTGTTCCACCATACCAGTATGCAAGAACAGTATCTTGTTTCTGCTTTGTTCTGACAATGCAATTTGTGTTTGCTCATGTGTGTGTTCTTTCACATTTTGTTCAAAATGTTTAATATAGAAAATGTGTAACCTAGAAATTTAAAACTATATCTAAATATAAAACTTTTCGAAATTTTCCCATGTGATTTTTTACACATGTACGTGCTGGAAGCTTTGGGATGAAACAGAAGGGAGGAGGTTTTCCTAGTAAGATTGTTTTTTCCAACCCATTCATTTTTGTTCTAGCAACTGAAGCCTTCCTGGGCAGAATAGGGTTGTATCCACCAGGAGCCCTTTTTTTGATATAATTGTCATTAAAGGGGTCCATTTGTGATCTGGTTTGCCGTGGGCGTTGTGTTTTGGTATTAGCATTGTTATATTGTTCATTGTTTGTCCTCATGAAAAAGGAGGAGTGTGGTGTTGCCCCTTTAAGGGTTTCAGCACGCAGCACAGTGACGTTGCACTCCGCCGTGTGCCTTTAAATAAAGGGGGTGTTTCCTGGCCGCACCGAGTGTCCGGGGGGCCCAACTCTGCAGACGTGTCTGGAGTGAGTCTGTGGAGGGAGGGGGATCACGGAACATCGCAGGGCCGCACACAGCCCCACAACAGTGTGAACTTTTCCATCTTGGGGAGCCCTGTTCTCATCCTCCCCATGAGGTCTCCGATTCCCCCAGAGACCGAGCAGCTAAATAATTCCCTGGGTGCCTGCCTTTTATATGGCACAGGCATAGCCAAAGGCCTGCCCCTTTTCCACAGGTGTTTTTGGCTTTATGGAAGTTGTCTGGTTAGTACCCGTTTCCATTTCTGGGGTATAGTCTGGATAATACTGCGACATAAGATGGAAACAGTTCCATGAAATATAGGTGTGCATGTCTAAAGATATACAATAAACACTGGAGCCCCGCTAATCAACGCAAACGGGCTTCCTTGCCTCCTGGAACGGGTTACGTTTTGTATTATTGTCTTGCACCGCTTTTGCCCACAAATTACTTCCTCACTCCGTTGTGTTATTTGTATTGCTGTGTTGCAAAAGTGGAGTGAGGTTGTCAAGGCTCAAGCGTCCTGAGGGATATTTGTTAGGTAGGGGTCCTGTCATTTCACTTGTGCCAATACATGAAGATACACAGCACTCGGGTGCGAAAGCCTGACAGCCTGAGGTCATGCTAGTCTTCTACTAACCCTCCCAGTCTGAAGTACTGACTCTGATGGAGCTGGTTTTATACTAACCCTCACAGACCTTCAGTCCTGAAGCAGCTGGTCTTATACTGATCCCTAGAGATTGTGATCCGGCCTCGGATGAAGCAAGAATTATAGTAAACCTCAGAGACTGTGTTCCTGCCTCTGATGGATCTGGTTTTATACTAACCCTGCAAAACAGGTGGTTCTGGGAGTCTCTATACCAGTCTCAGTCTCGGGGGAGTCTCAACCAGATACTAACCCTCACAGACCTACTGTCCTGAGAGAGACGATATTATACAGATCCCTAAAGACTGTGATCCTGCCTCTGATGGAGCTGGTCTTATATTAACCCTCACAGACCTACAGTCCTGAAGGAGTTGGTCTTCTACTGATCCCCAGAGATTGTGACCCTGCCTCTGATGGAGCTGCTCTTATACTAACCCTCACAGACCTACAGTCCTGAGGGAGCTGGTTTTATACTGATCCCCAGATATTGTGATCCTGCTTCTGATGGAGCTGGTCTTATACTAAACCTACATTCTTGAAGAAGCAGGTCTTATACTGGTCCCTAAAGACTGTGATACTGCCTCTGATGGAGCTGGTTTTATACTAACCCTCAAAGTAGACTGAACTCCTGTCTCTGATGGGGCCAGAATTATACTAACTGCCACAGACCTTCAGTCCTGAAGTAGCTGGTTTTACACTGATTCCCAAAGACTGTGGTGCTGCCTCAGATGAAGCAAGAATTATACTAACCCTCACTGACTCAAGTCCTGTCTTTGATGGAACTGGTCTTATACCAATCCTCACAGCAGATTCAAGTATTGTCTCCGATGGAGCTGGTCTTGTACTAGCTCTCACTAGAACTATACTAACCCCCACATATTTAAATCTTTTGTTTGATGGAGCCAGACTTATACTAACCCTGAAAGACTGTGATCCTGCCTCTGATGGAACTGGTCTTATACTAACCCTCACAGTAGAGTCAAGCCCTAGCTCTGATGGAGCTATATAATTATACTGACCCTCACAGACTGAGGTCCTGTCTGAAAAGAGCTGATCTTGTTCTAACCCCCTTGCATACTAGAATCTCATCACTTAATGGAGTTGATCTTGTTCTAACCCTCATAGTCTTAAATACCCTACCTGAATGCAGGCAGTGTGTTTCTAGCCCTCACAGACTAAGGCCTCCTCTCTGAACGAAGACAGGGTGTCCAGACATTTGGTCGACCTAAAACTGGTCGAATGACATTTGGTCGACGCAATTTGGTCGAAAACCAAATGGTCGAATTTTTTTTTTTTAATTATATATTTATTTTTCGGGTTTTCGTTTTTTACAAAAATGGGTTTTTAGAAAAAAAAGGGTTTGGGGGGGACCCCCCCCAAAAAAAAAAAAAAGGGGTGAAAATAAAAAATAAAAAATTCGACCATTTGGTTTTCGACCAAATTGGTTCGACCATTTGTCTGGTCGACCAATTTTTTTCGACCAAATGTCTGGTAACCCGAAGACAGTCATGCTGTAAGACTCAGAAATAGACGTTGACTCTTTGAAAGGAGCTGTTCTTGGTTTAATCCTGCCATGACTTCAACTTCTAACTGCAGCTTGCATACAGATGTCAGAGTGCAGTGCTTAACTCCCTGAGATACCGTACAGGCCTTGAAGTCCTGTTTCGTAGGAGGCTGGGGGCCTCATTAAGAATTTAGAGATAACTGAAGAACAGGAGATCATGGAATTACCCCAAGTTGTTTTCATTCATGCTCATTAGGGGTTGCAAACCTACCAGGGGCAATACCTCCAGCAAATGAATGGAGTTACTACCTCTAAAAAATGAAATAATGACCTGTGGCAAAATTACCTCCTTGGGTAATTGCTCCATTTTCCAATTAAGTCCTATGGGGCATCAGAATGAGGGCTAACCACAACCAATAATCAGGTGGAAATTCCACAGCGATCAGTGGTAACCTCCAAACTCGCAATCAGGACCCCTTGGCATTGCTGCCTGAGTTCAGCCCCCTCTCTCTCCGAAAGAACCCCCCCTCCCAACCCCTCGGAGACTGAAGTGCTGTCTCTGTTGGAGTGGGTCTGGTTTGGATCCCCACACAGGCTGTAGTCATGTCTGTGAATGGCGCTTTTTTGTTATGACCCTCACACCGACCGAGGCATGGCTGCCAACGGACCTGCGGCTCGTTGGTTTGGCCGGCAACTAAACACCAAACCCTAAAAGCCTCAACGGTCTGAGAAAACCCACAAGCCGGGCAGGCTGAGGAACCAGGTCTCACCTTTACTAAAGGGATGATTCTTTTAAATGCAAAGCGAGCTTTTTCGTCTGCGTATAATAGCTTTACTCCGATGTGCTACGGTAAACAGTCACAGGGCTTTGACCTCGCTTTGCAGACTTTGGCATGGGCCCGGGCTTCACTCTCCTGGGGGCGGGGGGAGGGGCCTTGCAGCCTCCCGAAGCTCCAACACCTTGAATAGAAGGCCGAAGCATCACTAATGCCAATATGCCATACCTGGGAGTACGGCCTTGCGTTTCACTTAACTTTTCTGGACATTTGAAGGACTGCAAGTCCTCTAATTTAGAATTAATGCTTGGGTGATGAGAGCTGATGGGGGTTTTGCATTTCAAGGTCCCCCATACAACTTGAACAGTTAACTATGGAACTTCAAGACACTTAAATGGAATCACAAATTGACCACGTGGGGCCTTTTAAACTGTCCTAATTTTATTTGTATGCTTATAGAGCACCGAAAGCCTGCAGGCTTCAGGGCGCTAAACTAAAACATACATACACAATTCAGACTACACAGTACAAACTTCAGTCGTGAGATAAACACAGAACATAAATAATAGCCTGACTTAACTCTTGTAACACCAGTTACAATTGAGAGAAACATCTGGGCTAACCTAAAAACATGAGTCCCAGTGAACAACATGAGCGATGTGTGAGCGCATGAGACTATGGTGAGAGACTTCAGGATTCGCATGTCAGTTCAATACGATTCCCAATTTGGTAGAGGAAGACTTATGCTGTGAGAGTGAATTTCTTTTCAAATACCGAGGAAGGCTACTAGACCCACAACCCACAATAATGCAGTCTGTGTTGTCACTAGGGCACCATTTGCCAATATGGGTTCTACGCATAACCTTTAGGTCCTGAGTTCGCGCACAGTTAATGCCTAATTTGGTGTTAAACCAGGCCAGGATCTTATTTTTCAAGGCCTCCCTGGACTAAAAGTGCCCTGGCTTATCGGCGTTGATGTTAATAAAGGTTCTTGAATCAAAAACAAATCTCCTTAAACTGGGGTCCGCAATATTCGCCTTTTCAGCTTTTCTTTGCCGAATGTCCTTGCAATAAGGCATAGCTGCCGGGGGCGATACCATGGGAGGAAACCTATGAGCCTCTCTCTGAGCCTTATCACCCCTACCAGGCACAGGGACGGGAGTAACAGCTGTTACCTGAGAGGAACGATCTCCTTGCGGGGCCTCTCTCAGGTCTGTTTGACTATACTGGTGAAGCCCATTCTTTAAGGGGGAAGTTTATGAAAAGTTTTCTGTTCAACACTGGTACGGGTTCTCCATCAGTTGGCATATTCTGCGCCAGATCTTCCACCCAAGCAACATCATACCCGGGCGTTCTTTAATTTCAAGTCTAGGCACCCAGATAATCTCCTTTAGGTAAAACGGGGTGCAGTCCTGCCCAAACAGCCTAAATTCAGGAGTTACCTCATGGGAGAGCGATTTGGTTACATATTGCAACTGACTAGCTACATAATAGGCCTCAAAATTCGGCAGCTTAATGCCCCCTCTATCATGGAAGTTCTGCAGCTTCCATAGCGCCACTCTATTGCGAGTGCCATGCCATAGGAAGTCCCTGCACATGCTGTTCAGTTTGACAAAAAACTTTTTGGGTATCAAGTATGGTATATTACTGAAGAAATGTAACAGCCTGGGCAGGACGACCATTTTGAGCATCGCCCCCCGTCCCATCATCGCCAGCGGCAGCTTCTCCCAAAACTTCATATTTGTTCGGATTTTTTTCACAGCCACCTCGGTATTATGCAAGTGTTCCCCCTCCACCGTATGATACACATCTATTCCGAGGTAGCGGAAGGAATCAGCCGCCCAAGGTACGGACAACACTGGCAACCGCTCCAGTGGGGCTCCTATGTAGCTCCCCAATGGGAACATGCTCGATTTTTGGGGGTTCACCGCTATGCCGGACAATTCTGCATACTTTTCCATAACCTCTAGAATATACTGAAGATTTTCCTCTGGATATTTCAAATATAGTAGTAAATCGTCAGCATACAAGGATATTAGGTGTTTCTCTCCCCCTACCTCAATACCGACCATGTCATATTGTTGTCTGAGGTACACTGCCAGGGGCTCCAGGGCTAGAATGTATAACATCGGGGACCAGGGGCACCCTTGTCTGGTGCCTCTACTGAGTTGCCATCTCTCAGATATCACCGATCCTGTGCGTACCGTGGCCAGTGGTTCACTGTATAGTAATTTTGCCCACCTAACATAACCCGGCCCCATCCCGTATTCTTCCAGGGCCTCCAGCAACCATGGCCCACCTCACTGAATCAAAAGCTTTGACTGCATCTAGGGACACCACCGCCATTTCCTCCTTGCTCCTGTTTCCCTCTTCAATAACCCGGTGGAGTCGCCTATGGTTGTGGGTTATATTTCTGTTGGGGACATAACCTGTCTGGCCCGGGTGTATCAGGTTGCTAATAACTCTTCGCAGCCTATTGGCCAGGATTGCCGTCAATATCTTGCTATCCTGGTTCAACATTGACAATGGCCTATAGGAGCCGCAGCTATGCCCTGACTTATTGGGCTTAGGGAGCGGCACAATTAACGCTTCTCTAAGCGATTCCAGCAGCCGACCCTTCTCAAAAGACTCATTGAGCATCTCTAGCATAGGGGGGAGTACTTCCTCTCTATATGTTTTATAAAACTTGCTAGGGAATCCGTCCGCGCCCGGGTTCTTGCAGGTGGGCAGCTGCTTCACCACCTCCCCCAATTCCTCTAAGGTAATCGGTGCGTCCAGCTCCTCCCTTTCTTCAGCACTAATCTTAGGTAATTCCATGTCTTTTAGAGTTTCTCTAATCTCCTCTCGATTGTCCCCTCCTCTGTTCTCATATAATGTCCTATAATAGTCCATGAATGCCTCGTTGACTCCCTCCTGGGTGTCAACCACCTCCCCGTCTTCTCTAGTTATTGTCCTAATCGGGGGCCTGGGGGTTTCGCTCTTATATAACCACGCCAACAAGTGGCCAGTTTTTGTCCCCTCCTGCATGTTGCCTCTCGACATACTTCTTACTTAGTTAAGGTTGCAGAGCCATTCCCAAAGCTCTGCGCACCTCTGCTGTAACTCGAGTACAAGTTCCAAATCTCCTCCCGCCCTGTTGCTTTCGCGCTCCAGTTTCTCTTCTGCTTCCTCTAGTTCCTTTAGGACCCCACCCTGTAGGCCTCTTGACTTAGCAATAGCAGCACCCCACAATACCACCTTAAAGGCTTCCCAAAGAGTGCATGCTGAGTCTACGCTGCCTGTGTTTACCTCAAAGTACTGTATGATCGCATTCCTGATATCTTCCCTGAAGACCGGGTCCCGGAGCGCTTCCGCCCGTAGGCGCCATGTCGGTATCCGCGCCCTGCGGCGGCAACACTGCTAACTCAGCACCAGAGGTGAGTGATCCGACAAGACCCTCGCTCTATAGTCTATTTGGGTGGTCTCTATCACCACATCTGGCGTGGCAAAAAAGTAATCTAACCTCGTATGCAGTTGCAGCGGAGCTGAGTAATGCGAGTACTGTGTTTCGTTAGGGTGTTTCAGCCTCCAAACATCTGCCAGCCCTAAGTCGTCTAGTAATGTCTGCAATACCCTGGCCGCTGGGGTGGGCCTATCAATCTTCCCATCAGATCTGTCTGCCTTTGGGTTGAGCACGCAGTTGAAATCCCCTCCCCAGATAACTGCTCCTCCCATACACGCGCCCAGATGAGTACACAGGGTTCTAAAATATGTCGCAGTGTTTTGGTTGGGGGCATACGTATTTATAATGCACACCTCTCTATTCTCTACCAAAGCCTTTAATATGACCAACCTCCCCTCTGTGTCCACCACCTCTTGTGTAAATTGGAGCGGGACATGCAGTGCCACCCAGACCAGCACTCCCCTAGCGTAGGCAGAATACGGAGAGCCTACTACAGTACCTCTCCACTTCTTCCCCACCAGTTCCAATTTTTTGCTGGGTCAAATGTGTTTCCTGCAACAACGCAATATCAACCTTCTGTCTCTTTAAGTACATCATGACTTTGTTTCTTTTTAAGTAACTGTTGAGTCCCCTAAAATTCCATGTTACGATCTTAAGGTCCCCCATGGCTCATAGTGTCTTCCTGCCTTCCGTGCAGCGATTCCCCTTTGCCCACGTGATACAGATACAGCTCTCCATCTTTGCTTGTAACTTCTCGTACCAGCTCAATCTCCCCATAACTATGTACACAGCAAATTCCCAACTTCCTTCCCTTCCCCAACATTACACACCCCAACTGCTGCCCAGCTCCATTCTCGGAACTCAGGCACCCCCACATCTAGCCCTGCAAGCACCAAACAATGCACAGAGCTCAATGCTCAGTAGGGTGAAGTCGCCCTAATGGCCACTTAACTAAAATTGTTGTGGGGTGAAGAGATCCGCTCTGTAAGGCTCCCGTTAATTCAATAATAACTATAGTGCTTATAACATTTAGTGCAATAGTCTGACCTTCTCTACTGAAGGCTGCGCAAACGACTATATTCAAGTCCCACGTGCCGCGCCATCTTGTGGCACCTTCCTCGTACATTACTTATCTCTTCCGTGCTCTTTCTCCGTCCGAACTTCTGACTCCTGGGGACATCCCTGCGCATCGATCCATCCCATGGCATCCTCCGGGGTCTCAAAAAACAAAGTTTTGTGTTTATGAATGACTTTCAATTTTGCCGGATACAGTAACATATATTTGTGGCCCGCCTCTCTCAATCTCCGCTTTACCGTCCCAAAGTTCATGCGGCTACGGTGTACAGACAGGGTGTAGTCCGGATAGGCCATGATGTTTGCTGCTCCTTGCGTAATCGTTCCTCCCTTACGAAAGTGTTCCAATATCCTCTCCCGATCTCGGTAATTAAGAATTTTGGCTATCACCGGCCTAGGCGGGTTTCCCGGCGGCGGCCTCCTTGTAAGAGCTCTATGTGCCCTTTCCACTGCAAATCCTTGAGATAGGGCTCCTCCGGGTATCTCTTGCAGTAGTATGGACTCAATGAATTCCGTGGGATCGTGGCCCTCCAGTCCCTCCGGCGGGCCCACGATGCGGATGTTGTTTCGTCGGGCTCGTCCTTCCGCCTCCTCCGATCTGCTCTCCAAGTTGCCCACTCTTTGTATCAGGGCATGCAATTCGGCCTTATGGGAGGCGCAATCCGCAGTATTCGGGCTAACTTCCTTCTCAAGGGACTCCGTGCGCTCCGCCAAGGCCCTGACGTCCTGTCGGAGTAGATTAACATCCTCCTGTACCTCTCCGACCTTTAGGTCCAGTGCCGTTTTCAGTTCAGTGACGGCCAGTTCGAGTTTAGATTCCCAGGCCGCCCTTAGGTCCGCAATCGCAGCTAGGACTTCTTGGTTAGCGCCCGATGTCGTCATGCCGCTTGCAGGCGGCTTGTCCCTGCTCTTGGTATTGTCGTGACTCGGGGATGTCTTAGCGAAGTCGTCTAAGGTGGCCTGTTTCGCCTTCGGCCTCACCGTTCTGTTCGACATGACCCAGAGGACCTGTATTTTGCACAAATGACAAACGCGCACTCAGTACGCCCCTTTCGCTCGGTCACCGTGCGGCCTGCTTCTTCCTTTGTTCCGGACATAGGTCGGCCATTTTGTGTCATTTTTCGTCTCCGGCGCTCCCTATCTTTTCCGCACAGATCTCTGCCGCCGTTCTTCCTACACCATCCAGAAGTTCACCACGCGTGGCCCGATCATTCACACACCGACGTGTGTATTTTCAGCGGTCGTCGGCCCATCGTTACGCACTTTTTCGCCCAGATCATTACAGGATCTCGGGAGCTCCTCCAGATCATGTCCTCCTACATGGCCCTCGTAGCCACGCCCCCCGTGAGTATAGTTATAGTTAGAGTTGTAGTCAGCTTGCCAGAGGCTTCCTCTGAGTGGTCTGACCTCGCCTCTTCTCTCCCTGCGTCCTCCTCCAAGATTCTCCTTGTAGATGAGAAGCGTCATTCGCAACTTTTTCCAGCACAAGATGAGTGGCCCTGAAGCCCCCTGCTGCAGAGCGTCCTGATTTGATTCCCATTTATATTTCAAAAACCACTTGGAGTGGGCATTATTCCCCAGGCTGCTTCCTCCATGGCTTTATCACGCCTTCCAGACTGCCCCTGCACCCTGATTGGTGCTTCCTCTGCATATAATTCAGCACTGCAGGCAGCTGCGTGGCAGCCCCCTGTCTGACAGTCCCCTGCCTTGCAGCGCCGTGGCTAAGGGCCCCAAAGCAAAGGGCGGCTCCCACAGAGGCGGCTCCCGGTTGTGTCTGCAGGTGTCAGCAGCAGGGGAAGCCAGTGGCCAGCCGTTAACCAGCAGCAACTATTAAGGTAGGTGTGGCCCGGGTGGGGAGTACAGCAATCACTGTACTCTGGAAGCCTTGCCACTCTACTTACCCTCAAAACCTATCATGCCAGGATGTTAATACTGACCAGCTTTACAACCAGACAGGATTGTGTACGTTAGCCAGTGCCACTTGTAGTCCTAGCTATCAATACTAGCTTTAATATTAGCTATGAACTTTAGCCTGTGCCACATTCTAGTTATGTCTTGTGGCTATTGGCCTGCGTCGCATCTAGACAGGACTGTGAATGTTAGACAATGCCACACTTTAGTTATATCTTGTGATTATTGGCTTGTGTCACATATAGACAAGATTATGAATGTTAGCCAGTATACCACATGTAGTTCATACTGTGAATGTTAAATTTGCGTCGCTTCTGGATGGGATTCTGAATGTTAGACATTGCCACATTTTAGTAATTTATATTTTGTGGGTGTTGGCATGTGTCGCATCTGGACAGAATTGTTGGTGTTGGCCGGTACCACATGTAGTTCAAGCTGTGAGTGTTGGCCTGCGTCACGTCTGGACAGGATTTTGAATGTTAGACACTGCTACATTCTAGTTATATCAGTTGAGTATTGGCTTGCGTCACATCTATATGGGATTGAGAATATTGGCCATTCCCACATTTGGATAGAGTTGCAAATGTCGGCTCGAGTCACCTCCAGACAAGATTGTAAATGCTGGCTTGGCTGGCTGGCTGGCCTGGCTGGCTTGCTGGCTGGCTCACAGAGCTGTGAGTGTAGGCCAGTGCTGCATTTAGATATAAATGTGTACACTAGCCATTGCCACATTTCGATAGAATTGTGAATATCGGCTCACATGACTCAAACCTAGAAAGTGCCCACTGTGAGAGTACTGTGCATTTACTAGACTGCGCCGCATATTTATAAAATTGTTAGTATTATATTGACTCGCACTTAGAAAATTGTTAGCATTGCATTAACTTATACTTAGTGAATTCTGCTGTCCCTGTGGTAGGCCTCTCTCCCTCCAACCTGGTATCTCAAATCTAGAGGCTTCAGTTTCAGCTTGGGATATCGTAGATCACACACCACTGCATTTACTGTTGTCCCTGTGTTAGGCTTTCCCACGCTATCCAAGTGCTCCTAGTCTAGGCACTACTGTTACTTCTAAGGCTCTTACCGCACTGGGTCGTTCCCCCCCTCCATCCAGGTGTGCCAAATCTAGGCACTGCTATTGCACCACAAATTCCTGCAATTTCTGTTGCCCCTTTAAGCCTTTCTCTCTGTCCTTGAGCCCCAGTCTAGATGCTTTTATCACATCCAGGGCCATTGCTTTCGCTGTCACAGGTACCTCAGACTCCCGGTGCTGCCCTGACATCCCCCATGATGGAGACCCCTCATCAACAAACCCTCCTCGCCTACCCAGTCACTCCTGGCCTCTCAAGACCTTACCCTCTCCCAGTAATTCATCCCCCCTGCACATGGCCAGCGCCCTTGCACCCCAATCCATGAACTACCCTATACCCCACGTCTGCCCACAACAATTTCAGAAATCCTGAGCAACAACAGCACTGAAGACAGCTTATAAATTACGATAAAGTTTACGCGGCAATCGCAAACCCGGACCTTAATTCCGGAACAGCGAGCCTGCTAGATCAAAACCCTCCTCCCATACACTCACCTCTCATATCGTTACGCTCACTCTCTTCTCTACACCAACACAATTAGAATACAGTTACACCCCTCGATCAATTTCGGCCTAGCTGTTCACATACGAACATTGCCTCATGAACACCACAACACTCCGATTAAAAAGCAGCTATACCCCTCGAATCCGGCCTAGCGGCACACATAAGCGTCCTAAACAGGCCCAACGCAGCCAGAACCCAGTCCTGGTGACCTTCGCCCTGACTGCACTCATTCTACTGATATCAAATACCACCACACCTAATGCTAGGCTGCAGCTACCATCACGCAGACGCTTCAGCTGCACACATAATTGATGCACCCACGCAACCTATGCGACCATACTCTCTCAACTGACCTGGACCACGGTCCCCAAAGGCATTCAACCTACCAGCGCTTTGAGGTCATACCAATGATATATAGAGCGCTATATAAATGCCAAATAACATAACATGTAAAGATGCACATTTTTGGAGGGCGGGCATGGGATTATGGGCAATGCACAAGTAAGTGACCCTCAAGAAGGGTGACCAGACATCCCGGTTTTGCCAGGACTGATCCGGAAATGGGTGCTCTGTCCCCCTTTCTCAAGATGGGACTTCATAGCTGGAGGGCAGGAATGCACAATGTCACACAGAAGAAATGCTGCTTTTTACGAATTAAGACAGGTGTAGTTTGTGATAAATTGATTATAATATCTGTTTACTCCACCAGTTAAACCTCCCTCTGCTCCAACCGCCAGTGAAGTGCCTTGACAGCAACTTTCAAGACTTAGTCCTACTTTTATGTTAGTTACCCTTTCCACGTTTATGAGGAAGTCATAGCTGGAAATGAAGCATGTCCTGCTCCAACCTCACAGCACAGGCAGAAAAAGCCCTGACTAGAATTGTGCTGGTCTCATTTTAACTCTGAAATGTTACACGTAGCCGGGCTTTCTGTCAGCCTGCCGGCTCCTTCCAATGCGCCGTCGCGCCTGTAGACGTCAGCTGGTGGCGTATTCCCGTTCTGACCCGTCCGTTTGGTCCTGCTGGCCCCCATCCACCCTCCCACTCCTCGAGTTAGCCTTTAATGCTACACTGATGTGAGAACAATGAGCAGCAAACAGGAGCCAGCGCCGCAGCCCTCCGAGATAATAACAAGAAAAAGGCCCGCCGCCCTCCACCCCACCAGGACACGATTGAGGAACAATCAGTCTATGTGTGTGTGAGGGAGGGAGGGGATAACCTATTCAAGCGCCAGATACGGGTCATGGAGTTCTGCCTCTCCCGATATGTTGGTGCCCCAAGTTCAAATATTCCTGAAAATTCCAAAAGCACTCCTGTAACTCTCCCATGTCTGTGTTATGTATAATGTCTCTCTTTCCTGGTCCCTTCACAAATTACATAAAGCAATATGGCAAGTACCATGTTCGGCCACAGTTGAGCCCCTCGCCACCCTCCAGCACCCACACCAGTCATCCTACCACCACGTTATTGAAAATAAATAAGTAAATAAAACATTTCGAAAGCTGTGCTTTGTAAGTACGCACAATGTTACAGTGTGCTGTAGGTTTTATATTAGTCTTATGATTTTAATGTGCAGGCCACAGAAAAAAAGAAAGTGTGTGTGCTTTGAGAGGGGAGCTGCAGGAGCTGTGCAGGTTGTGGTTCGAGTTAAGGAGAATGTTGCTTATGGCGAACAGAAATCACCCTGTTTTAATAGTACCCAAGGGGAAGTTTTTTTTTTTAAATAAAAAGGGATGCAAATTGTGCATTTTAAAAAATATTTACTCGGCATAGTGAAGTAACTCATCACCAGTGCCACGGAAGTGGTTTAAAGTGGAATTGATACATAGTTTGGAAAAGAAGCATTAGAAAAGAAATAGCGCCGTTTAAAATTATTATTTTGGACATTTCCTTTGATCGGAGGTCAACTGACTGCCCCGCCCCTTAACCCCACCTCCTCGGGCACTGCCCCCCCAAGCTCTGCTCCCACCCCGGCTCATGTGGGATCCCCCACCAATTGTTTTCCATTTCCACCACTGTGTGTGTATATATATATATATATATATATATATATATATATATATATATTGCAGAAAAAAGAGGAAAGAGTGAACCGCACTCTCCGCGGCCGATTAAATGGCCATAGTCAATGAAAGACAAAGAGCATATATTTATAAAGTTATGGTGGGTTTAAAAAGGTTTGGAAAAAACCCTTTCACCTGCAATGTGAAAATAGGAAAGTCCATTTGAGCCAAGTCACACGTTCAACAACGCCACCTAGTAGCCATCACTGGAAGTTCACCTCCTGTTCTGAGCAAGGCATTGTGGGTATGCAAATTAGCTTCCAGCGATGGCTTCTAGGTGGTGTTGTAGAACGTGTGACATGGCTCAACTGGACTTTCCTGTATATATATATATATATCTTCACCACTGAAAAAACCTTAGTTTATGTGCAGTTAAATTGCACAGATTTAACGCAGCAAAAACCTTGTACTTCAGCAGATGTGGGAAGACATGACCATCTTAACTCGGTTTCGCTCTCGTTGATATCACCCATAATGCTATTTTGTATGTCATTGGAATCCCTGCTCTTATAATATATGTGCTCATGGGCTTTGCAACTGGAATGTGCCGAGTTAAGCTGGTCATGACTTCCCACATCTGCTGAGTTTCAAGGCTTTTGTTGTGTTAAATCTGCACAACTTAACTGCACCTCAACTAAGGTTTGTTTCAGTGAATTTCAAAGGATTTGTTATTCCATAGTTTATTCCAAGCCACTGGCCCTGGCCTTCAGCAATGACCCGTGGCCATGACCAAACGGTGCATGTGGCACCAATAGGATTTATGTAGGACCCACTAGCCATGGCTGTGGATACTGTACATGTTCCACCTATAGGTGACCACGATGCATGTTGTACCAATAGGTTTCTTGATGGCCCACTTGCCATGGCTTTCGGCTGGGGCCACTGTGCGTGTTGCACCAATAGGATTTCTTTAGGGCCCAACGGCCATGGCCTTTGGCCATGGGAGGTGTCCTTGATCCACATATAGGTTATATATAGGGATCATATAGGGATCACGCCGGCGGCCAGCTCCAAGGCCACTCTAAGGCCTGTTGAGAGCTTGCTTACCCCCTCACTCCACTCTTCCTCATCGTGGGGCGAGGGCAGGAGCCCCCCCAGCACCCCCAGCCCAGCAGAGGAACCACGCGACAAGCGGGGAACAGGACAGGGCCTGCCTGACCCTGTCCCCACACGGCGCCTGACTCGCCCATGCCGGGCGCAGCGCGGGCTGAAACCGAGGCTGAGCCTCATTTACATCAGCGGTAACCGCCGGCAGGCGGATCACGCCGGCGGCCAGCTCCAAGGCCACTCTAAGGCCTGTTGAGAGCCTGTTTGGAGCATCAGGAGCCAAGGGCCACGGACCTTTAATCTTTTGTGAGTAGTGGGAATACCCTCAGTCTATACTATTGTGCTTTCTGGTATGCCCTCTGCTACTCCGCACCCATAAACATTTGAACTCGGTCTCTTTAACTGTTTGCTACATTTGCTCATGCTTCCAACGCCGCTGCCTCTATGCATTACTGCTGCCACCTCTTTAATAGTACAGGCATCCTTAGCCCTTAGTGCTCCATGCCGCATGTCTGCTATTTGGCCGTGCCCTATGGTCGCTAACGTACCACCGTAACTGTGTTGTGCCCTATGGTCGCCTAGACCCCACTTGCATTGTGTTGTGCCCTATGGTCGCCCAGACCCCACTTGCATTGTGTTGTGCCCTATGGTCGCCCAGACCCCACCTGCATTGTGTTGTGCCCTATGGTCGCCCAGACCCCACTTGCATTGTGTTGTGCCCTATGGTCGCCCAGACCCCACCTGCATTGTGTTGTGCCCTATGGTCGCTTAGACCATACTTGCATTGTGTTGTGCCCTATGGTCGCCTAGACCCCACTTGCATTGTGTTGTGCCCTATGGTCGCCCAGACCCCACTTGCATTGTGTTGTGCCCTATGGTCGCCCAGACCCCACCTGCATTGTGTTGTGCCCTATGGTCGCTTAGACCATACTTGCATTGTGTTGTGCCCTATGGTCGCCCAGACCCCACTTGCATTGTGTGGTGCCCTATGGTCGCCTAGACCATACTTGCATTGTGTTGTGCCCTATGGTCGCCCAGACCCCACTTGCATTGTGCTGTGCCCCATGGTCGCCTAGACCCCACCTGCATTGTGTTGTGCCCCATGGTCGCCTAGACCCCACTTGCATTGTGTTGTGCCCTATGGTCGCCTAGACCCCACCTGCATTGTGTTGTGCCCTATGGTCGCCTAGACCTCATTCGCATTGTGTTGTGCCCTATGGTCGCCTAGACCCCACTTGCATTGTGTTGTGCCCTATGGTCGCCTAGACCCCACTTGCATTGTGTTGTGCCCTATGGTCGCCCAGACCCCACTCGCATTGTGTTGTGCCCTATGGTCGCTTAGACCTCATTTGCATTGTGTTGTGCCCTATGGTCGCCTAGACCCCACTTGCATTGTGTTGTGCCCTATGGTCGCCTAGACCTCATTCGCATTGTGTTGTGCCCTACCTATAACGCCTATGCCCCCTTCACGCCACTCCCCTGTACATTACCTTAGCCCCAGCATGCTTCTCTGCCTGACCGCGATCATGTTCCCTTTCTGTGTCATGCAAAGTAACATACCCTGCACTGGCAACAGTTACCTAGCCTATAATAATGGTTTAGTCAGACCCGCCTGCCCAAGACACCACCCGATCACCTGCCCTACACCATTCCTGCCCACCACACCAGCCTTCCCCCCGGATACCAAGTCCGCCCTTCCCACCCATAGACATGCACACGTTCCGCATGTCGCAGCTAACACACACCTAGCTGTCTATAAGCAGAACCCCATCAACACGAGAGCATCTTGCCCTACCATTGACTACAACACCTCTACATTAGCTAACCCAACCAACTCCCGTAACACTACCCTCATCCCCTCCGATCGGAATTCTAGACTTGGCGCCAGAACCCACCACAGACCTAGCAAAGGCCCTACCAAATCACTCAATAAGATCAACCCTCACACTGTAACACCCATCAACACTATCCATCCCAGTCTTAAAGGAGCTCTCCTAAATGTCAGATCATTAGTCGCCCATGCCTCAGAAGTCGCTGACATTATTCTAACAAACAACCTGGACTTCCTTGCGGTAACCGAAACATGGCTGCACGATGCTGCAGGTCCATCTCTTACCCTAGCCATACCTGATAACTACACCATCCTTAGAGCAGATAGACCGAACGCTCGAGGTGGCGGCGTAGCTATCATCTTTAAGTCCATGCTTGACATCAGACTATCCTCTGCTCCCCCACTCAAATCCTGTGAACACATTACAGTCAAATTTCAAACCTCCCCTAAAAGTACTATTACGCTGCACTTAATTTACCGACCCCTGGGCCCTCCTGGCTCATTTGAGGAAGACATCACTTCACTAATTGCTGAAAGTTCCAAACCATCAGCACAATTGATTATACTCGGAGACTTTAACCTTGGGTTTAACGACCCCCTAGACACCCCAGCCACTGCCCTGGCCATGGCATTAGAGGAGCATGGCCTCCAACAACTTTGCTCCAAACCCACCCACTCGAAAGGCAGAATCCTTGACTGGATAACTACCCTTAACTGCAACATTACTACGAAAGATCCCACACAACTTATCTGGACTGACCACCACCTCCTCCCGTTTGACATTCTTACCAGCAACTCAGCACATAAAAGGCCTATCATGGCACCTGCCTGCCCTACTAGGAAAAAGAGCAATATCACAGCGGAAGCCCTAATACCTCTGGTGATCCCTACTTTAAACGCACTACTCGCCACAATGGACTTGAACCAACTGGTCAACGCCTACAATGAGTCCATGGCCAAAGCCATTGACATCATTGCCCCACTGAAACTGCGCAAAGGAATACCCAAAGCGCACCTGAACACATGGTTCACCCCGGAGCTCAAAACCCTGCGTCAACAAAAAATCAAACTTGAAGCACTCTGGAAATCAGTGCCTTCTATAAATAACAGAACCAATCTCACCAACATCTCCACCCTCTACAAAAATGAGATTATACGGGCCAAGAAAGAATCTCTCAATACTAGGATCTCCCAGGCAAGCTCCAGTACTAAGGAGCTCTTCAACATACTAAAGGAATTAGAAAACCCCATTACCCCCACTGACTCTTGCACTAAGGATAAACCCTGGTGCACAGGGATCCAGAATGCCCTAGCTAACAAAATCTCAGGGCTCCAAACTAAAATCTACAACAAACGACAACAACTCACTCTCGATCCCACCTCCTTCCCCACGCCCCCTCCACCTACTGCCACTAATTCAGGCTTCACCTTCAAAAAGGTATCCATATTGGAGGTTCAGAAAATTATAGCATCCCTTAAACCATCGAATTGCAAGGGGGACAGCTGCCCCGCACAGATCATAAAAGATGCAGCTAGGGATCTCTCCCCATTTATCACCAAATTAATAAACCTGTCCTTCGCCAACAACATGGTCCCCAGCAATCTGAAACAGTCCTGGGTCCTACCGCTACTAAAAAAAACTACTCTCAACCCTGACATCCCCACGAATTACAGACCCATTACCACCGTCCCATTCCTACTAAAAATCTTGGATAGAGTGGCTTATTTACAAATCCAGGACTACCTTGAGGCCAATCACCTACTAGGAACTCGCCAATCTGGCTTTCGACCACAACACGGGACAGAAACGGCCCTTGTTGATCTCAAATGCCAGATAGACGAACTCAAAGACAAAAACAAGGCTGCCATCCTTCTACTCCTTGACCTCTCCGCTGCATTTGACCTGGTCGACCATAAAATCCTGTGCAACCATTTATCTCTGGCAGCACACTTCTCCCTCTCTGCAGTCACATGGATCCAATCTTTCCTGGACAACAGAACCATGCGGGTCTTCTCCCCCCTAGCAGCGGCTGACCCCATCCCCATCACCTGCGGTGTCCCACAAGGATCCTGTGTCTCACCTACCCTTTACAATATTTTCACCAAGCCCTTATTCGACAAGCTGGACAATCTGGGTGTCACCTATACTAACTACGCAGATGACACCCAGATACTCCTCACCTTATCAGGCAACTACAACAAGGACGCCAAATGGATCAATGAAGTATTTTCCATCATTCAGGCATGGATGGCCACACATGGCCTATGCCTGAATGATGACAAGACTGAATTGCTTCTTGTCGGCTCACCGAACACTATCAGTAAACTCTGTCCCGGCTACACTAGCTTCACTATTGACGGTAACTCCATACCCATTGCCAAGAGCGTAAAAACCCTCGGTTTCTACCTAGACACGAACATCAACCTAACTAAACAAATCAACATGACCGCCTCAGCCACTGCCTACACCGGTAAACTTATCAGGGCCTGCAGACCACTGATCTCCCCTAGCAACTGTCTCATCCTAGCCAGAGCACTCATTCAATCTAAACTGGATTACTGTAATAGCCTCTATGTAGGTGCCAACAAAACAGTAATAAATAAATTGCAAGTTTTACAAAATAACGCACTCCGTGCCGCCCTCAATATTCCCAGAAGGGAACACATCTCCGCCTCCAGAACTGCCTGCAAATGGTTGTCCATCCAACAGAAAATTGATTTGAAAACCATATGCCTTACTTACAAAGCCCTCAATCATCTTGCCCCACCCTACCTCTCGAACAAATTTACACTAAGACAGAACACTAGAACCACCAGATCGTCCAACTCATTACAACTAACAGTTCCCAAATACTCCCTCAAAAGAGCTGGAGGATCCAGCTTCCCAACCTTGGCATCACAACTCTGGAATTCCATCCCACTGGATATTAAATCCACACCTACCTTCCAACCCTTCAGAACCAAGGTCATTTCCTGGTTAACCAACAAATAACTGTCCTACCACATATGTATGCACTCCGAATGTCCAATTTTATGTATATTGCTTGAAAACTATTATCTATGCCCTATCAATACTGTACTATTGTCTTTTACCTGTAACCTGATGTTCAAAGCGCATATATACCCCCGGGTCAAAAGCGCTATATAAATAAATAAACAAACAAACAAACAAACAAACTTGGGGCTCACTAGCCAAGGCCTTTGGCTGTGGCCACTGTACATGTTGCACAAATAGACTTCTGTGGGGCGCAATGGCCACTGGCACACAAACCCATTTCCCCTTGCCTTGTAGATGTGATCACAATAGATGTCCAATCATTTTTTTTTACGGTTTCCATTACCCCAATAATTGTTGTGGTAATTACCTCAATAATCTAATGACAATTACTGCAGATTAAAGGAGTCCCTTTATTGTAAAATAACCACGCCACCATTACCGCTGTAATTATCGCGATATTACCCCAGTAATGAAAAAACCTTCGAACTGTAACTGGCTCTCCAGATCACCTCCTACTCCCCAACTTCACATGGTATCCTCTTTCCCCCTCCCCACCTCTAGTCTGATGCAATTTCCTACTTTTTCCTCCTCCAAATAGCTTTATTTCCACTTTCCGTTTTCACATTACCCCGGTAATTACCGCAGTAATCGCACGCATAGAGCACAAAAAAAGGCAGCCTTTTCATTTCTGAAAAGGCTCACTGCTGCATTGTGGGACACATATATAGCTATCATTTTGGGAGAAGGGATACCCCTTTCTCTGTCAAAAATGTTAACTACTAGATGGAATAACCTCAGACCCGTCCGCAATCACCCCAGAAATCGAGTCAACGCTTCGTGCCCTTCTTATTTTGTGTCTGGTCTAATTCCATCCAGCGGTTTTTGCTGTGCGCTACGCAGACATTTTTAATTTTTTCTCTATGGGGAAATTAATGATAGAAGCCGAAAACAGAGTTGTTTTGCTTTCTTAATAACTTTTTCATTTTTAACAAAGATTTCCCAAAAATTCAAGTCCTTAGATCGGTCTGTGACAAGCATTTGTTTGCAAAATATCAGCCAAATCTGTCATGTAACTCAAAGGTTATAAGCAATTCAATTTTCGGGTTTCCTATGCAACTTGAAACTCTATATAAACACTTGTGCCTTTTTTTAAGATCAAGATATTCCCTTCGGGAGTGTAGCAGCGGCCCAGCTGGATTCATTTCTCTAAGGTGCGTGTAAGTGCAAAGAAGAGATTTGCTCGGGATTGGAGTGTACAGGGGTTAGGAAGACCCTTACAGGGGTCAAAATTGGACTTTGTGAGGCACAAGCTATAAGTAGCTCCTGGGTGCCAGGCATTTTCTCTAACCAGGAGCTACACACTGTTGCCTAGGAGCTATTAATGTCTCATGAAGTCTCAGGACGGCCAACGTTTAATTAATGGACAACTTAAAAAGAAATTAGCACATAAGAAGACAAAAATAAATGCAGAAAGAAAAAAGAAAAAAATCTATTTTTGTTTAGCAATTTTACATTCAGAGATGCACATGCCAGAATAGCCCATCTCAAGTGCCTGAAAGATGGGATTTGCTTTTCTTTCCCAAACTGTGGCATGCACACACACAGGTACACACCGGAAACCACTAATACTATCGCTGTGCTTCTGTCTTTTGCTCCACTGCTGACCGTTCCTGTTGAATCTTCTGTCTCTTGTCATTTCTTTTTGCATTCCTGTCTATTTTATTTCCTTTTCTATTTCTTTCCTATCAGTTCTTCTGGCATGTTGCGATCCCTCGTTTAGTCATCTATCTATGCCGGTACATCCATAACTCTATCTATGCCGGTACATCCATAACGCTATCTATGCCGGTACATCCATAACTTTATCTATGCCGGTACATCCATAACGCTATCTATGCCGGTACATCCATAACTCTATCTATGCCGGTACATCCATAACGCTATCTATGCCGGTACATTCATAACTCTATCTATGCCAGTACATCCATAACTATCAAAACTATAATAAAGTGATGCAGTGAGGAGGTTAATAGCTGCAGATTAACCCAGGACAGGTTCATTGGCCAGAAGGGCAGTTGGGACTCCAAATGACCACTTGATAAGCTGCAAAGCACCTTGGGCCTTGGTCATTTATTTACAGGCTTAAGGTGATTTACTCACTGATTGAATTGTTTATATACCGAGTGAGAAGGCGATTTATTTACAGACAGCAATTCATTCAGAAACGGAACCAGGGAGTGCTTTATTTACAGTACATGGACACCACCACCTGAAACACCGCTGAGTGGCATGAAATACTTGTTGACGGGGCCTTGTGAGGTATCATTAAGGGTAGATGGCCCTTGCCTATGCAACCTGCCGCTCCGTCAGGCCACGGCCAGCACAATATGGCCCCACACCCCTCGATTTCACATCTGACTTAAAGCACTGGAGGGCACCATTGAGTCAGGGTTGAATTTACATTTGGGGGCAGTCAAAGGGGATAGAGATGGTGAAGTGAATGAGAGAGTATGGGGGGGAGGGGTCCATTGAGCGAGCAGGAGGCAAGATAGGAACAGGAGGTTGAGAGAGTTGCCTTGGGCGTGGGTTGGAGGTTATGGGTGTTCACTAGTAAGTTGTCAGAGAGAGCGGAGTCAAGTTGGAGCTCTTACATATATAAGCGAGGTTAAGGTTGCCCATTATGGGGGCATGGACATCCGCAGGAGCGTTTTGAGGAAGCGGGACGGGATCAGAGGAGAGTTTGAGGGTGCCTAAGGGGCAGTAGATGATCGTAAAATGGGTGAGAGCGATGTGTTGGATGGAGATATGCTCAAAGGAGAAGGGAGTGAAATCAGAGTGGGGAACGGGTCCCGCTGGTGTGTCCTTGCTGATGCTGAGACAAGCACCCCTGACATTTTTTGATTGACAGTGGGAGTGAGAAAAAGAGGCAACGTTGGTGTGAAGAGATGCCAAACTTCGATGATGGGCACCACAGAGAGTTTGGGGTGATGGAAACCAAAATGTCACGCTGTCTTCAGAGCTTGACCTCTCCATCTATTTCTACTTTCACGCTTTCTGCAGGACCTGGCGTCTGTGCTTCCATGACGCGGACTGCAAAGCCGGTCCTCTTCCATGGCACAGTTTCTACAGTGTCTGGCCTCTCGTGTTCTCTGCCACCACACAGCCTGGCCTCTCTGTGGCTCCTCTGCCACACTGTGTGCGCGGCCTGCCTTCACCCCCTGCCAGAGTGTGCGCATCTCTGCCCTTCCTTGCGCTCGGTTTGCCACGCCTGACAATGTCGGACTCCCATCAATCCGTGGGTTGTTTTGATCACCTCGCGCCGTGGAGTGAGTCGGCGTCACTTTTTAGGCGACGTCGAGATGCTGGGACATGATGTGAGCCTCTTATGAATCTGCTCTCGTGTGTGGTGCGATTCAGTAACGCAGGGCGCGCTTCCGCACAAATATAAAGGGGCCATCTCTCTATCCTGCCCTCAATTAACCCGTTTCTCTTGCCCTCAGCCCCACCATTTCTCTAGTTAAAAAAAAACGTCTCTATGAACCCCTCGTGCACTCTCAGCTACCTCTATCGTTCGTACTCTATGTTCATATCCCGTCTTTTCCCCGCACCACAGGCTTCCCTGCACCTCTGAGTCTGTCTCTTTCCCTCTCTCACGTTCTCTCTGTCTCATCCTCTTCCCTCTGACATGACCTTCTGCTTCCCCGGTGCCTTAAGCCTCCCCTTAATTCACCCATGCACATGCAGTCTCATTCCCAATGTCCACGCGCGCTCCCTCTCTCCCCCACCCATTCCCTCCCTCCCTCCGCTTTTTCTCCCTCCCTGTCTGACTCACCCAGTCCCTTCCCATTACTCATAAACCCTTCCTGCCTCCCCTCCGCCCTCGCTCCTGGTGCACCTGCCCGCTCCGCCCTCCTGCCCCTCCCTCTCGGCAGGATCGTCTCTCCCTCCAGAGAGGGCAGAGAGTGCCCGGCATCTCCCCATGGGATCAGACCACTGCATCTAAGGACCCCGCTTGCCATCCTTGCCCGCTGCCCCGTCTACGCCTGCTCAGGTTCTACTGTGTGCCTGCACCTTGCCAAGCCTCAGTGCCCACCCCCACCTCCCGGAGCCGGACACTTCTGGGTACAGGCTGTTTCTTCGACTGTGCGAACTCGTTGGCCAGCCTTTGCCCCCGCGCCCCGACCGTTCACATCTGGGCTCTCTGGAGAACGCCAGCCGCTGGCCGGCGTGCCTTGCGCTTGCCAAACCTTTGGCAGTATGGTCAACGTCACTTAATGGTAGCAGACTGCCGGAAATAAAGGGTCACAGGAGAGAAGAGACGCGCCAGAAAAGGGGAATTTAGAGCAACCCTTTAAAAGAGCCACTCGAACATCTTTGGTGAATCCCCTCGCACAGAAGCCCTGGATTCAGTGAAACCTGGAAAGTCGTTATCTGGGAAGTATTCAAGGAGGAGTGTCGGCGTCCAACGCGACAGGCCAAGGAGTAGAACCAGTGTCCAACTGCACCAAGCTAGTGTGGAGAACCAGTGCCCAACTGCAACAAAACAAGGAGTAGAACCAGTGTTGAACTGGCTCGGGCATAACAAATGTCCAACTGAACCAGGCCAAAGAGGAGAGCCAGTGTCAAACTGGCCCAGTTTCAACCACCAGTGCTCAACTGAATCAGACCAGGAAGGAGAACCACTGTCCAATGGGCCCGGGCCCAACAAATGCCTAGCTGAACCAGTGCCAAATTGAACCAAACCCGGGAGGAGAACCAGTGTCCAACAACACTAGGCCAAGAAGAAGAACCAGTGTCCAATTGGGCCAATTTCAGCCAGTGCCCAACTAAACCAGCCAAAGGTGGAAACTAGTGGCAGACTGGAGCAGGTCAAGGAGGAAAACCAGTGCCCAAATGAACAACAACCGGGAAGGGAAAAGTTGACCAGCTAGATCAGGCAAAGGAGGAGAACCAGAGACCATTGGGCCAGGCCCAGTAGGGTAACGTACCACTGTTCACCTGGAACAGGCCAAGGGGAGAACCAGTGTCCATTGGGCCAGGCGACAGAAGGGAATTGATGCCCATGTTGATCTGGTCTAGGTGAAGAACCAGTTCCCACTGAACAAGACTGAAAATAACTTCCCTTTGGGTTTATCCTTCCACATAGCCCAATGGTGTAGACCCTCTTTGGGTGGGTAGCACATATACACATACCCCAAATGCAAATTCGTTCAAATACACGAGTCCAGCTATATTGGGCATAACAGAGGAATCAGTGTCGAATGTGACCGTGCCAAGGAGGAGAGCCAATGTCCAACTGAACCAGGCTAAGGAGGAGAGCTGGTGGCCCTTACACAACGCCCCGGGGCCTGGATCTAGAGGGATAGAAGTGTGGCGACATAAATGGTATCGCAGATTTAGCGGTCTAGCAAGCAGGGTCTCTGGAAGGTGTGCTGGCTGAGGAAGCTGGACACGATGGGGGAAGGAGCCAATGGAACATCGGGGTCTCGCAGGGACGACAGTCCCACCAGCGTCAAGGCTGTCATCGTGGGGGACGGTGGCTGTGGGAAGACCTCCCTGCTGATGGTGTTCGCCAAGGGGGACTTTCCTGAGGTGAGTGGTGACTCCGTACTGCACAATGGCTGTAGAAGGCTACATAGCACCCGAAGACACTGAAACAGAGGGGCACTGTATACCCCCACATGGGTGCTAGAACAGCAGGGGGTTCTGTATGCCACACACATGTACTAGAACATTATGTTAGGCTGTATACTGCGCCATTACTTTGATACGGCGAATGGGGCAGATACTACAACACCCTTGCTTTTGAGGGCATACGATCAGCTGTCCCCAGCCTTCCCAGGGCTCAGAGTCTAAGTTCTGAGCTCAGAATAGTTGAGCTGTTCTCTTGTTTGTGCTCAAAATACCTCACTAACAAGAAGATAAAGCAATAGGGTAAAACGTAATTTATCTGGAGTCCCTAAAATATGTTATTCGACCGCCTCTTTCTTGTCTGCAGACCATTTAAAATGGGAAGCAGTTAGTCCCAGATTGCCGTAGACAAAGCAGTGCGTGAGAGTGGATATTGTCGGTGGCGTGTCCCTTTAGAAGGGTCAATGATGGGTGATTAGAAAAAAGAGTGATACATGGCAAATTGCATGTGTGGAAATAGTGACTACGAGCGGGTGACCTTATCATTCATTTACTTTCACTGTGTGTCTTTAAGTCTTGAAAGTACATGTCTTATCATTTTGCACACGAGTACTCGTAGGTTTCTATTCAGGATGGGGAAAGTAAAACTCCAATCAATTATTCTAGTTCTTGAAACCCAAACAAACATATATTCGTATCAACTAGAGCTGGGATGACTTGTGGTCATGTGCCCAAATTGCAAACTTAGCTTAAATGTCTGATGTGCCTAAAATGAGTCGCTAAAAGTGCTTCAGTGTACATTAAAAAAGCTTCCCGCATCATGTATCTACAGGACCAACAGTAGCCATGACAAAGCCAACAGCTATGGCTTGTGGATAAAGAGCATGTCTTCTTTGTGCGCCATATTCACTGCACAACAATACATTTGCAGTTTCCAAATGTGTGGGTCACTGATGACTTAGTTCCATTTCCAGTGGCTGCTGCAGGATGGGAAAGGAGTTAAAATAGGTGTACGGTCTTAAATGGCTGGAGAGAGGATAGACAAATAATTAACACAGCACATTCAACACCCTTGAGGCACACAGTCCGGGTCAGTGTTCTTTATTTAGACATGTTCTCAAATGGGTTCTTTTCTGAAATATTGTCTGCTGTGTCTACTTTTTTGAAGTGCTTTAATTACTAGTTAAAAGGACCCTTTTTTAAAAAACCTTTGCAATGATTTGACAATGGTGGGGCGAGGTTGCAGTGGGGAGGTTGTGGGTGAGGTTGCAGTGGGGAGGTTGTGACCAAGGTTTCAGTGGGGAGGTTGTGGGCGAGGTTGCAGTGGGGAGGTTGTGGGCGAGGTTGCAGTGGGGAGGTTGTGAGCGAGGTTTCAGTGGGGAGGTTGTGGGCGAGATTGCAGTGAGGAGGTTGGGGGTGAGGTTTCAGTGGGAAGGTTGTGGTCGAGGTTGCAGTGGGGAGGTTGTGGGCGAGGTTGCAGTGAGGAGGTTGTGGGCGAGGTTTCTGTGGGGAGGTTGTGGGCGAGGTTGCAGTGAGGAGGTTGTGGGCGAGGTTGCAGAGGGGAGGTTGTGGCCGAGGTTGCAGTGGGGAGGTTGTGGGCGAGGTTGCAGTGGGGAGGTTGTGGGCGAGGTTGCAGTGAGGAGGTTGTGGACGAGGTTGCAGTGGGGAGGTTGTGGCCGAGGTTGCAGTGGGGAGGTTGTGGGCGATGTTGCAGTGAGGAGGTTGTGGGCGATGTTGCAGTGGTGAGGTTGTGGGCGAGGTTGCAGTGGGGAGGTTGTGGGCGAGGTTGCAGTGAGGAGGTTGTGGGTGAGGTTGCAGTGGGGAGGCTGTGGCCGAGGTTGCAGTGGGGAGGTTGTGGGCGAGGTTGCAGTGGGGAGGTTGCGGGCGAGGTTGCAGTGGGGAGGTTGTGGCCGAGGTTGCAGAGTGGGGAGGTTGCGGGCGAGGTTGCAGTAAGGAGGTTGCGGGCGAGGTTGCAGTGGGGAGGTTGTGGGCGAGGTTGCAGTGGGGAGGTTGTGGCCAAGATTGCAGTGGGGAGGTTGTGGCCGAGGTTGCAGTGGGGAGGTTGTGGGCGAGGTTGCAGTGAGGAGGTTGTGGGCGAGGTTGCAGTGGGGAGGTTGTGGCCGAGGTTGCAGTGGGGAGGTTGTGGGCGAGGTTGCAGTGGGGAGGTTGTGGGCGAGGTTGCAGTGAGGAGGTTGTGGGCGAGGTTGCAGTGGGGAGGTTGTGAGCGAGGTTTCAGTGGGGAGGTTGTGGCTGAGGTTGCAGTGGGAGGTTGTGTGCGAGGTTGCAGTGGGGAGGTTGTGGGCGAGGTTGCAGTGGGGAGGTTGTGGGCGAGGTTGCAGTGGGGAGGTTGTGGGCGAGGTTGCAGTGAGGAGGTTGTGGGCGAGGTTGCAGTGGGGAGGTTGTGGGCGAGGTTGCAGTGGGGAGGTTGTGGGCGAGGTTGCAGTGCGGAGGTTGTGGCCGAGGTTGTAGGTTGTGGGCAAGGTTGCAGTGAGGAGGTTGTGGCATTGGACCGCATTCTAGTACTTCGCCCCTTTCGCTGTAGTGTCTCTAGAAGCTGCCTTGGGTGTAAACCATAGGAGAGCACATCAGGGAAGATACATCCGAGGGGGCAAGTATCCCATGCACGCTCAGTGTGGGAACCCTATAACACATGCAGGGGTTGGGGAGGGGGGGCAGCAGAGGAATGTAATGCCCTATGAGGGCACATTCCAGCGAACTGTATATCGTATGAGGGAGCTGGAACAGCATACGAACAATATGCCACACAAGGGCGCAGCATGGGAGGGGGCGGGCTGTGTATCACAGATGGAGTTACAACAGCAGGGGGGCTATTTATCATGTGATGGCGCAGTAGGAGTAGGGGGCAATGTATCACACGAGGGCACAGCAGGGGGGGCTGCATATTACATGAGGAAGAAGACTGGGTGCTTGACGAGCAGGTGGACTATGTACATATCATATGAGGGCACAGCAGGGGGGCAATACACCGCATGGAGGCACAGCAGGGGGGCTGCATGTTACATGAGCAAGAAGACCGAGCATGGGGAAAATATCCCAAATAAGGAAAGAGCAGCAGGGGGCTCTCTATCATAGAGGGTGTTTGAAGAGCAGGGGGGACTATGTACATATCATATGAGGGAACATCGGGGGGGGGCAATACACCACATGGAGGCACAGCAAGGGGGCTTTGTCTCATGAGAGCGATGTAACAGGACTATATACTGTTATGTTAGTGCGATTCATGCAGCCCACTGCTGCCACTCGCATGCTCTCAGCCTTCTAGCACATCTGAAAATAAGAGAGGGGTGGGTTTGTGTGTGGAAGGAGGGGGAAGCGCAAGAGTGCTTTTGCTGTTGTGTTGGTAGTTTCAGTTCAGAGTGTGTGGGAGTGCTTCTAGGTGGTCGTGGTTGATATGCAAGCAAGCACTTCAGTCCATGTGTATGGCCTTGCGAACCCATGGCGTCAGGGTGCATTGGCCGTGTTGAGGCTGTGAGTTAAGGGTGAGGTTTGGCTGCTTTGCGTCAGGGTGGGGGCTGTTATACATGTCCTGTGTGCATGGCATAGTTGGTATTTCCTGGGGTAAGTTTGCAGGATTTTAGCATGAGTTAGTGAGGGAAGGGAGTGCCATCCTCATGGTACTGGGTTAAGAGTCAGTCGTTTATGTAGCTTGTTGGGTGACTGGAGTCTGGTGGGCCGTGGTTAGCAATGTTTGATCTCTATTAGAAAGTGGCCTACGTCTTGTAAGTTAGTCCGGCAAATTAAACAGCCATGTTTTCCTGCTTTTCTGAAGGGCAGGTGTCCCTTTATTGTGCATAGGGCGGTCCCAGCGTTTAGTTGAGACATTTGACAAATAAATGTTTTGGTTCTAGATGTAAATGTTTGGGTCCAGGATGTATGCCCTGGCTATAACTCAGGGTTCTGTTTGGTCTGCAGATGGAGTTTTTCTGGTCGGAATTCTGGTCCTTGACCGTGAATGTTTCTGTGGACGATGTGGAGTGTATTGAGATCCTAGTGTAGTTAGTCATCTTCGTGCTGGCACGATCTGTTCTCTCCTTTTGAGTCTTAGCAGGAGCCATGCTGCTGCATTCTGGATTTGTTAAGGTTTTCTGGTGAGATAGTCATTCATGCCAAGGGAGATGCTGAGGGGATTGTCTATTCTCCAGACGAAAATGGCAAGAGATCTGTGTGGGATGATAGTGACGAAGGGCATTACCCGGCTGTTAGATCGTAGGGGGTAGAAGCTTTTCTTCACTACTGCGATAACTTGAGGTTCCAGTGTTAGCTCATTGTCCGTCAGAATTCCAAGATTTGTAACCACCTTGGAGGCTCCTGGTCTGGTTCCCATTTCCATAGGCTTTGGTACGGGCGGTTGGATAGAAGGGTTCTTGGGCGTGATCGTGACTTCCGTTTTATCTAGGTTGAGTTTAAGGTTGTTGCTTCTCATCCCTACATGGATGTTTGAGAGGTAGTGTATAAGGGTTATATTACACTAGGGCACAGGAGGGGGGAGCTGTGGAGCTTGAGTGAGCGGGAACAGCAGGGTAGATAACAAACCACCTGAGGTCAGAGCAAGGGAGCTGCCGCTGGGAGCAGCAGGGGAAATATATGTCACACAAAGGCCCATAGGGGTATTCATTAAGCCACCCCATCAGGGCATATCAAGGGGAGTATATGCCAGACGAGTGCACAACGGTGGTGGCGCAATACGACATGACGGCAGGGAGAGGGTACACATCAAGGTGCTGCACGGGTGTGAACCATGTGAGAGCAGAGGTAGCGGCAGATTTAAGGCAAAGGGCCCCGTAGGCAAGATTGACAGAGGTCCCTGGGTAGGCACAGATAATGGCTACGACAAGAGCGACATTAATGAACTTTAGGGACACGTGTTCCATGTATTGTATGTAACCTGTTAATATCACTAACCACCGCCTTTTGTAAATGCTGTGCTTGCCGAGCCTGTTAAAAGGATAAGTGCTAGGCAGGGCCATCTTAAGCACTTTTGGGGCCCGGGCATGGACACCTTCAGGGCTCTCCTCCCTAAACTCAAGAAATTAAGGGGTCCAGAGTACCTGGTCGCATCCCCAACATCGCAATCACAACACATAGGTTGATGTGCTGCCTCGCAGAGATCACAATAGACAAGGGTATCCTTTCAGTCCTCTTACCCTCTTCATGCTTGCTGTAATCAGAATGATAAACAAGTAGCATTTCAAGGTCCACATTAGCAATCTACGATAAGGGCACTTGTGTCCTAGCATAGGTACAGAACACTTGTCATCAATAGCAGCCACCAGGAAGGTATACCGGCCATAGTATACATGCAGGACAGAGATCGTATGGAAATAGGTGCACATAATCCAGAATAGACAGAGGACTCAGGTTAGCTGCCTCACATAATGCAAAAGTGCTCAAGCATGGATAGAGGAGACCAACTGGATGCAAGGAAAAAGCTAGACATACCATATCATAGATAGTGTATGAAGATTATAAACTACCAGGAAGGTGTCCATATCCAGACAGACTGAGATTAGAAGTGGGACATGGCTTTCAATCAGAATTCTATTAGAGAGCAAAGGAACAAGTGGATTTGGTGTGCAGTATATCAATGCATACTACTTTTATAGAGGAACCAGGGCTATAGCCAGTGAAACCATGAGAACGAAATCACTCTAAAGGCTGACAATTTTGAAAGCTTTAGAAACTGGCAATTTTTATAGGTTAGGCAATACAAGATTGAATGAGATGCTTAGGATCACACATTGGTTAAGTTATGAAGCTTGGATTTTCACCCACTCTGCAATTTCTGCACTTCACCACTTTTTTTTCTAGCACTTACAATGAACTAAAATATTCACATTGTATAGGACTGACTTGGAAAGTAGAGAAATTGCATAACGCAACATGACAATTTATACAAACAAAATGTTATAGAAACGTATCATGCAAAATGGCAATGATTGAAGCTTCATTGTCTCCATCAACAAGGGAAGTAATTGATATCTTAAAATACTTTTTTGTGGGTTTTGCTTTTCTATTTTAAAGCTTTAAAGTCACCCAAAACACAGGCTTGTGAAATTGTTATTTATAAATGAGCAGACAAACCTTTGAGTTTTACAAAAAAGCCAACCATTTTTATGTCAAATGAGCAGACCATAAAACATGCTTGCCAGAAGCCTGCAATATCTGGTCCTCTCTCTTCTCTCTACAAACCTTCCACACTCGTGGCCTATATAAAAGAATGATCAGGTAATGGGCTAAACAATGCCACCAGCATTTGAGAAGGCAATCCTTTTCACAAAAGACACCACAGTAATGGCAGTGATATAAGATGATTTGTCCAGGATCACTGTAACGTCTGCTGGCATAGCCAGGATACAAGCATGAACATTTGGTTCCACAGTTTTGAACATGGATAGCGTATTACTTATAGAACTAACACTTTATGTTCATCATTGGAGGTGATTGCCTAGGTTTTACAAAACCCCATCTGAACAAACCAATCTATTGACCTTCACCATATTGATGCTTTGTTTGTTTTTACAGCAACTACAATGTGGTGCATGTACATTGCTAATAATAGCACCTGTTGTGCTACAAAACAAACTATATTTACACAGATGTTATCAGATTCAGACATAGGAAATGCTGAGTTGACCCTGCTGGGATTTGTTACCGTTATCTTGAATATGTTATGTTATGTTAAAGGTACTTATATAGCGCACCGTCACCAAAAGAATTGATCCCCATGCGCTCTGGCGGATCTGTAAACAGGAAGGGGGGTGGGTAGGGTTAGTCGGGAGGAGGGCAGTAGGAAAGTAGGAGAGTAGGAGAGTGGGAGAGGTGGTGTGCTGTTGGCAGCTTCAGCTCGGTATACACCGAGTGCTGGGCTTTGGTGCAAGTATCAGATCGGACGACAGCTCGTGTGCTGTTTATGTGTTCTTGATGCAATGTGGTAAAGTGAACACACCTCTGCAATGAGTGCTTAACACATTGAGCAACATTCTGAACTATTGGTGCACTCACATTTATCAATAAGCTTTTTAACTTTGGCTATTGCTCATGATCAATATAATCACAACAGAAAGGTGAGAATGGTACAAGAATTGCTCCTTAGTGAACACACAATTTATGAATAACACAGTGAACACAAAGCATGACATCGTCCTTTTTGCAGAGAGTTGCATAATAGCCTGGCATTTAAGGGGTTAATAGATCATAGCACAATTTGCTTGTCAACAACAGACAGGCAATAGGATTGGAGCCTCAGCAGCAAGCCTTTAAATATCCCGAAATTTGCTATTTATGTATGTCGGATAAATAATGTCAACTGATTTATTTAGAGTAGGTAGCCTTGTGGGGCCCCCCTCCAAGGCGGGGGCCCGAAACAAGTGCCCCTTTTGTCCTCACATAAAGACGTCTCTGGTGCTAGGCACTGTGCAGCCCCGGCTATTTGACTTTTAGCTGAGAGAAGCAACCCAGGTGGGCCCAGTGGGCTTTTGTCTCTCATCCGAGAGTTAAATCCGCCTCTGAGTCGGTACCACATGAGGGTACATCTTGGGAGCTGTACAACAAATGGAGTCGAAGCAGCGACGTCTTTAAGTCCTGAAGTTCAAGATGGAGATTCACTGTAGGTCAGGGGACTCAAATAGAAAATGATGCTTCTGGAAAGGAATGAGGTCCATATCGAAGTGAGTTGGGTAGGCTTCGATGTGGTGTCAGGGAATAGGCCTAGCTCTCCCAGCGGACAGCGGTCCTGCAGCCCTGGTGAGATTTGATTGGCGGTTTAGGTTACATCAGTCCAGAACGAGGCAGGTTCTCGGTTTAGCCTCTGGCTGTTGGGTTTAATTTAGCTCAAAATGTCACCACAGTAAGAGAGGAGAGGAGGAGAGGTTAGCAGAGGAAAAGAGAAGAGAATTGGCGATAGGAAATAGAGGAAGATGAGAGGAGACTGGGAGTGGATTGAAGAGGATTTGATCGAGAGAAGTATTAGGAGGAGAGACAATTGAGCAGGAGAGGACGTGAGGGGAGATCAGGAGACATCAAGGTAAATGGCGAAGAAAAATTAAAATGGGGAAGGAGAGGAGTAAGAGAGGGGAGAGGAGAGGCAGCTGAGTCGGTGAGGGTGACCAGGAAAGGGCAAGAGAGAAGGAGGAGAGAACAAGAGCAGGGGAGTAGAGGAGACACGACAAGAGGAAAGAAGGCAAGGAGGAATAGAAAGACGTAAGAAGAGAATGACTGAGGAAAGCGCAAGAAGAAAAGTGGACAGAAAGGCAGTGGCCCTGGAGAGTAGAGTGGGAGACTCTAAGGAAGCGCAGAGGAGGGGAGAGGGGGGAAAGCGTGTCACCGCTCACAAAACAGAAAAGAAATCGCACCAGTTGCTTGTTTTTTGTGCGGAGGAGAAACAAGCACATTAATCCTGCTGAGTCTCCTCACTCTTTCCTTGAGCTTTCCTTCTATTCGGTGCTTCCGGAGTTAACCACCACGTCCGTTCCCTCAAAAAAGCAAACACTTCCAGAATGGGGTGCACCTCAGCCTGCCTCCTCTCCCTGCCCCAGCAGTCCACCGCGACCCACCGCTCGGCCGCAAGAATGGTGTCCCGAGTCTTCTCCCTCTCCAGGAGCCCACGGATCCCGAAGGCCCAGGAATAGCGGCCACACTTTCTCAGCCTGCCTCGATCCTCTCCAGTCAGCCCCAGAACACTGACCCCTCCACGAAGAAGTGTGCGCTGTCCCAACCCGAGGATGCGAGCAGCCTGCCTACAGCGGTTATGTTATGTAACCTGCGTAGAGTGCCTGAAGAGTGTCTGACTGCGACTGCCGGTTCTGCTTTCACCTCGGGAAAATCACTCCAAATCAATCCACTTGCTGAAACATCTAGGGTATTTTCTTCACTCATCCAGACCTTAAAGTGGACCTCAAAGTGGACTCACTGGACTCTATTTCTCGAACTATGCACTAATATCCATCTTAAATCTTATCTTTTTGAACAGCCATGCCCACATCACGTGACTTCCTATAAAATAACTTGAGCGCGCGCACTAGCGCGCACCTGCGAAGAGTGCCTGGAGAGTGTCTGACTGCTGACCGCTGATCCGCAGGGTCGTTGAGTCACAATCGACTTTACTCTTCCATTGATATTTTTCAGGTATTCTGCCTCCTTGCAACATCTATCTATTGTGTTTGTGTTAGTGGCGCTGCTGCAACCTGATTGATAAGGCACAGGTAATGTACCGCCTGACTTCCGGTATGCCTGACCAGACTCATCAACCCCGAATCACACTAACCAAGCAAGCTAATATATCGCTGCGGCTGCCGGTGCGAGTGTTACACCCGCATGCCCAACTACTTCTGTGAAGTATAAACGCTAATATCGATATTCAAAGTTACTTAGCTTCAAAACATGAAGAAGCCCTGCTCCAATCCTTAAACCTGCTACTTTTGTCATCCCAGGTCTAACTTGAACAGCCCTTGGGATGAGCTTACCATCAAACCTGCACTCCATTTTGACACCTACAGTGTCTGATCTTACCAATCAAAAAACATACATTTACTGCTGAGGAAGATCTAGATTCTGAAACATATCACACGCCTCATCAGATATCAGAAGCACATGGGAATCTTCAAGCGTGTGTACTTATACACGAAATAGACTCCTCAACGATTCCACCTTTATATTCCAAAGGGTGACATCATGAGGGCTTCACTGCATTTAGATAAAATTCCATCTGGAATTGCACAAACACACATACTAAATAATCCTATTCAATCCACCCAAATCCCAATCTCCCACATTTCACCTGAACGTGATCCTTTGGCTCACCAGTGCGCAACTGATCAACCATCAAGATTGACGCAATCTCCTATTCTTTAGACTAATGAAGGATCTATTCACAATGCAACCGTTTCTGAGTCGGAATCGTCCATAGTTAATTCCTTTACGAAGCCTATCCCAAGACTGTCCTTTGGATTCACCCAACTATCCATACTTGCAATAGATACGACACTTGCAACCATTAATGCGAGCATATTTAGCCTAACAAAGCTTTATGAATGATCGATCAGAAGGCGGTCATACACAATACGCTTCTACAATCGCTAGCAGTCAAAGTGGATTGGGTAGCTTGGAAAATGTCGACTGAGATGAAACAAACAAATTCGAGCCACCAGGCCGTTCTTAACAATGCAACTGAAATATCACTTACAATAGAGACAATGCCGGAACGCGAGATGGAGAATAATACGGTCATTGAAATTTCGTCACCCAAGTCGGTTGTACTAATGTCTCCTCCTCTAACATCTCCACCTCCCGAGTTTGATGAAGAGCCTGATGTGGCACATACCAATGATGATAACCCTCTACTATACGAGGTGTTAAGAGCAAAACGACAAAGAAAGGGAAAAAGAAACAAAAAAATACAAAATGGGTCTCTAAACTAGATGATGATTCGCAAAAAAAATTAAAACATTTGGATATTTAAAACAAAAAAAAACTAACTGGCCATCTTGATACATCAAAAAATGAGTCATGGTGCCCCTCTGTGAGAATGAACATGGCAAAAATGGCCTGTTCTATGGGATGGTACCCACTCTAGAGTCCGCAGCCATATTTTAGCTCACTGTACCTTTCACAGATGGGAAATTTCCATTTGCATATCAGTCTTTGTCCTGCCCACGTGGGCAGTCCAGCACCGAAATGCTATGGCAATTCTCTTCTGAACAAGAGTACCAACAGCAACCCCATACATGTGTTTCAGCCTTTTTGGGCATCATCAGTGAGGTGGAGCTGTGCCTCTCTGAGCACAGTGAGCAAGGGATCCACGTCTGGATGACCCTAGGAAACATAGGGTGACTAAACCTAAGGCACTTGAAAAAATCCAAACATTTGTCATGGGCGCCCCTCTATGAGAACAAACACGGCAACAATTGCCTGTTCTATGGGATGGTACCCACTCCAGAGTCTGCAGCCACATTTTAGCTCACTGTACCTTTCACAGATGGGAAATTTTCATTTGCATATCAGTCTTTGTCCTGCCCACATGGGCAGTCCAGCACCGAAATGCTAGGACAATTCTCTTCTGAACAAGAGTAGCAACAGCAACCCCATACACGTGTTTCAACCTTGTTGGACATCATCAGTGAGGTGTGTATGTATCAATGTTGAAAAAGTTGAAATGTCAACTAAAACAATTTTAATAAAAAATAAAAAACAATAAGCTTTTAGACTGCACCCATTCCCACAGGGATGGTGTATCACACACATAGCTCCCAAGTTTCCCTGTTCCATGCTAAACCTTTGAGCCAGTCCTGCTCTTTTTTCAGCACTGTATGCTGGTACTTGCAGGCCCACCCTTGAAATGGGACAAACAACTACAAGTTCTAGCATGAAATTGAAATAAAAAAACAGGAGTTGCCTGATGTGTCACGCATGGAACCAAGAGCGCTGAGTACATGGGTGCTCTGGGGCCCAGGCATCCCCCCAACCCCTCGGGAAAGGCCATCTGCATGAACGACCCTATACTTACAATGGGACTTTTTTTGTTGTTGTTGCCGCCGGCCCACCTCTGAAGCCATAACTCGCCCTCCAGCTCCCTCGCGAAAACCAAAAGTCTACTTCCTGCATGGAAGTGGGAAACTTGGCAGGGAGGCACACATACAGTGTCGGCCCCCACCTGAAGACAGGCTGCTCTGTGAAACGCACACATAGCTCATTTTGGGAAAAAGAAACGCCCTGTGTAACCACGGCCCCCTGCATCCGGATACCATAACAAGCGTCTAAGCGAGAAATGACAGGCCTCTTTCGAAAGTGGAGTCACTTTGCTCTGCACTCCTACAGTACACGGGGACCTTGGAAATCCTCCAGTCTTTCTTGCTCAGATGTGATTTTATTTCTATTTCCCTTATCACTAGAAAGGATCTTGGTGGCAGTGGAGACTATTGGAACAATAGAAATTGTCATAAAACATGTCATGATTTTGTACTTGATTGTTCCCAAGCCTGTTGTATTAGGAGTACATGTTAGATTTGGTCGATGTTTTCACAGCCCACCCTGTAGTCCTGTGGATTTGGACTGCTCTGGGGTGCTGGGGTGGAGGTGAGGGAAGGGGGATCCCCAGAATCCAGTCCCATGAAGATGAATGCTTTCTCAACAATGGAAGTGGGAGAACGTTTTCGGGAATGCAGGAGCCAGTGCTCGAGTAGGGAGGTGGCATGCCAGTGTTGGGGTGCGTAGATCCCACTGGCAGGAAATACTGCAGTAGGAGAAAGGTTTGCACCCCAAAACCTTGCTTGGAGGGTTCCAGGTGATAAGGTCCCTACAAAGAGGCCGTGCGGCAAAAAGGTTGTTGCAAAAAGGCTGTGGTTTGCGGCGACATTATCACCGTGTACCTGCGGGCGACACCCCTGCAGCCCCTTTTTTAAAATGTTTTTTTTCCCCCAAGGCGAGCCGGGGACCGCCCCGCTCCCCTCACTAATGGTCACCATACATGTTTCCCGGCGATTATATGTATGGTGACCATTCTTGTCGGGGTAATATTACCGGATACCGCTTGGAGTCTTGGATACAAAGAAAGTCATAAAAAGTGATGCATTGTGGTAATACATACTTTTTTCTGCTTACGCCACTTACAACGTAATACAAATAAGCATGTCAAACATATCCAAATACAGAATTTAAAATAGACTAAAACACATACAAATCTGAAAAACGATTTGAATACACTGAAGGCCAAGTTAGAATACATACAACTTGCCAAGTTAGGCTAAGTTTAAAAGAGGCTTGAATCACTTGTGTACAGGCCCGTTATAAATGTCATCATATCATATCCTTCACATATTCACAGAGATGAGAGAATAAAACGCCTATCATCACTAGGCAGCATGAACAACATTGCCTCAGATACTGATCTAACATTATTGCGAATAAAATGACAGCGCAGCCACTGCCTCCTTCAGTCCAGTAGTATATTGCAGACTAAAAGAAAATGAGGTACACCCTCGATATCCCCACAGGAACAGGGCCTATTTTTAAAAAGCCAGGACATTCCATCCTTTAACGGTAGAGTATTGAGCCTGACCATTGCCACAATGCGCCTTTGGGCAGGTGCTTTTATTGTGCTTATTGGGGTGTTCACTGAAGTTAAGCTGCTTGCAGCTGCTTGATATCTCAAGGAACACAGCTTCAGGATGCACTGGGGTAAAGGTGCCCACAGGCAGCGCCCCATAGGGTTCCCGGTGCCCCATTTGCACAGAAAGGTGGTTGGGCACCAGAGCTAAGGACATTCACCACCTCTTTATCCCCACTCCAAATCACAGGGTTAGATTCCCTGCAGAGTACCAAGATGTGAGGATCTGGTACAGCTCATCCTGATGGCCATTTCCTTGCATTTTTTGAAACTTTTGTAGTGGAGGCCAGCCCTCGACACCCCTCTCTTAGCACCCCCCGAGACTCAAATTCCCATTTTACCCACTCCAAAAAAGGTGCAAAAAATGTGGTAAAATTGCCCTTCACAAACTGTTATGATGCCGCCACAGTGAGTGTGGCACCACATTGAGCATCTTCCAAGAACATCCTTGAAGATGTTTTTGCAGGTTCCCTGTCTCCCAGTAAAGCTGGTGGACAATCTTGCGTGTTGTGTCCTTGTTGGTCTGATGGTTTGTTCCCAGGGCGTAGCAAAGTGAGCCACCCCCTGAGAGGCCAACTGTTTTGCTGCTTTGTTCCCATGTGCCTGGAAGGGCCGTGGACAGCTGTGGTGCCCACTCCCTCAAGACCAGGGAGCACGGAAGGATTTGTCAGAACCATGCAAGATGGCTGTTGGTGAGACTGGAGAAGAGCTCCTTAAGGCAGCAGTGCCGGACATCGCCCATACCACATTCCCACTAGAGAAGTGTTGCATCTGGACCTTAGAGGAAGAATCTGGAGCATGTCTTTAATATTTAGCAACATACAATGAGTACTAGGAGTTCCAGAATCTTAAGCCTGCAAAAGCCTGATGTGCAGACAAAGAACTGCGCAAAAACTCAGTGGGTGATTTTATGAACACAAACACCGAATGGGAGAGGCAGGGGCATTGATCCCCCTTCCTAACCTCCAGCAGCACCTCGGAGCATTTCCACCTCAGCAAAGGCGCTTTACTGTGGCCCCTGACGAGTGGGTCTGAGGTTACGGGGCCCTAATTGGATCCCACTTGTAATCGGGCCCAATGGAGAATCTTGTGCTTCAAGACCAAAACATTAAGAATCGGACTGGGAGAAAGCCACGACATGGATTTTTTAGCCACACAATGCTCAATTCTTTTTCTCCACTGGAAGCCATCTTTACTGATGCTTCCCTCCGAGACTATCTGAGGCTGTGCAACCTACGTCATTCGACGTCTACGAACAGATCTTAGAACAGAGTTCTGAACTTTCTTATACAACCAAAGTGAACTTTTTCTACCAGATCGGAGAGAAATCATCAGGCCTTCCTGAGCCACTTGTGGCCTGGTCTATAGGAAGACTGATGCTCCAGCGACGCGCCAGCTCTTTATCATAGACCCATAAAGTCACATGACTGTTTGACGTTTTTAATATCATCTCATAGAATTTCGTAAATTCCACTGAGGCTGTGAGGAAGAAACTTGGAAAGCAAAGTGGGATAGTGGCTAGAGGGGCTTCCTGTAATCTAGCTCAGCTACTCAATGCAAACTATGAGCTACAGCAACACCATATCTAGTTGTTCATAATCAGTGACAAGACAAAACTTGATTGAAAAACAACATTTTATACATCTTTTGATTGAAGCTGTTTTGGGGGGCAGTCCAGCAGCCTAGGCAACTTTTGTTCTAGTGGCATGCACCAGTCCATTCCATCCCTCCAAGTGTTAAATGGCTAAAACTTCCTGGGAGCACCATTGGCCCCCCCATCAGAGGAGTTAAGGGTCACACCCTAAATGCAAGAGAGCTAAAAATAAAGACCTTGTCGTCCAAGGTTGCGACTTTATACAAATAGGGAGACATGCATTAACCATGGTAAAGATATACGGTATAAATTGTCTTCGCCGTTCTTAAAGTCAAAAAGGACCATGATTCATAGAACATTATAGGTCCCTCCTCCCAGTCTGTGGGAGGTTAGATGAAAGCAGGAAACTTCTAAGTGACTTTCTGGGACTTTTGATTAGTTCAGGTTGTCAGATCAGGCTGGGTCAGAATGGACACGTTGGTTCTACAAATGAAAGGTATTACCCAAACTGATTCAAATAATGTGAACGAATGGTAGATTTGACTGAATTCGGTCAGTACCATTAGTTTTAATTTTTTCATTAAATTTGTGTACGAAAATACCGAACATGAAGAGCAGGGGTTGTGGGGGTGTCCCCTGCACGCCATGTTTGGTATCATCAGCCTCAGGCATTGCAGGGGTGTCCCCCGCATCTTTAACATTGGCAGCGGGGGACACAAATTGCTCAGCCCCCATTTTTAATGAACGGACAAAACGCGGGCCCAAGCAGTTTCACTGCAGACAGTCCACCTTCGAACTAACATTTGCAGTCAGACAACCCAGATCCCAGATGGAACAGGGCAGAGGGCTGGTGCAAAGCACTATTTTCATTGGGACAGACTGTCAAAGCCTCAGTCAGTGAATGGGCAGTGCCTCCAGAGGCCGAAATGGGAGTTTCGTCTGCTAAATCCGAGCTTCAATGTCTCCTGTAGAGTATGGAGTCTATCCTGGAGCTCCAAAGTCTCAGCTGCACTGGTCAATGGGAGATCTCCAGTGAAGGCTCCAAAGTCTCAGCTGCACTGGTCAATGGGAGTTCTCCAGTGAAGTACCAATGACATCAGGCCACCGTTAAAAGAGCAGGGGTCGGTAACCACGACTCTGCAGACAGATTACAAGGTGAAAACGTTGGAGTTTCCGTCCGGTTCCCAAACAGCGTCTTGAATGGTCCTGTTCTCTCGGCCCGAGAGACTGGGCACTGTCACAGCAGAGGAATGACCAGACAACACAAGACTCTGACAGCATGGTTTCATTGGGGTTTATTGAACAACATCAGTACTCCCAAAGCATAGGATGGACTGTAAGGTTATGGGTCACTCAAAGAAATCAATGGTGAGAAAGTCGAGATAACTTGTGGACCGTAGTCCATCATTACATCCCTCTCTTCCTTTGGGCTCTGCCCTCACAGTCTGTAGGGTTTGAAGAGCCCTCTGGACTTGTTATCTTCACTGAGTGCATGCTCTGTCAATACCTGGTCCAACTACTATTCTCTCAGGCGGCCCCTTCAGTCATTCAGACTCATGGAGCCCGGGGGGCTTTGGACAGACTTACCTCGATCAGAACTAAGTTAAGCCAGACCTCACTTTGCCTACTTTTGGCGGAGCACAGACACCACAGTGCCTTTTGCAGAATCTCCCACAGCCTCTGTGAGCACTGTATTGCTAGGCTTATGGTCAGACAGATGCCTCCTAACCTGGACTTCCATCAGGTTTTCTCACTTCCCTGATTCTGTCCCCTCTCCTCAGTTAGTAGCTTCTGCCCTCCTGGCCTTTTGATGCCCCGCAATTATCTCTTTACCTCCCTTCTTAACTTGCAGGTCTCTTTCCCATTCCTCCCTGCACCCTTCTTTAGTCTCCTTCCTCAATGTCAGTTATTGTTGTACAAGTGCCTTGGTGCCAACCTCCTCCCCTCGCCCTCTTCCCCTCTCTCACCTCTCCTCCAGGTGTTGTTACTCTCTTGCCCATCTTCTATGCCTCCCAGCTCACTTTCTCCTTTTTTCCTGCCTTGTTTATATCTTCCTCCTAACCTCCTTTCCACCAGTTATTCCTTCCTTCTTATCACTCTCTACTCCTTTTTTCCATGCCTTCTTTCATCATCAACTCTTCTGCTTTCCTCCAAGCCTCCTCTTCTGCGGATCTTCTTGGCTTCTTACCTTCCATGACTCATGTCCCTCCTTTCATCCCCCTCCTTCCATTCCCCTGCTTTAGTTTTCTCCCAAGCTCCTCCTTTCGGGTGTATATTTTTTCTCATCATCCACCACACCTGTCTCTTTCTTTTTCCTCTATCCTCATTCTTAATCTCATCTTCCTTTATACTTCTCCTCTTCCCTTCTCCATCTCTGTTTCTATAGGTCTTTTTGCTTTCCTCTACCCCTTCTCCTGCTCTTTCCTCATCCTCCCCATCCACTCTTTCTCCCCTGCCTCTCCTCTCCTCCTGCTGGCTATTTGTCTTTCACTTTGCTTTCCTCTCCTGATTGCTTGATTCTTCATTGTTTTGCTTTCAAGAACACCCTCGCTCACCATGAAATGCTAAGTGCTTTTGTACCAGTGGGGACTGTAAGGGAGGCATGGTATCACAAGTATGACACTGACACAGAAGATATAATTTGTAAAACATTTGTTGAAGTTTCAATGGGGTTGGAGAAACTCCTACTTTGCCCTGTAGCAAAGATGGGAGTAGTCTCGACCATCAAATAATAAATAATACAGACCTAGTTGAGTCCGATATGATAAGAAATGGCATTTCTAACGCACCTATACACAAGTGTTTCAAGGTTTGATTTGATTTTGTCAAATCAAAATGGCCTATACTAACAAAAACCTAATGCATGCCCTATATCTCGTACAAAAAGTGTGAAAAGGAGAATATGTATGCAAAGGAAAGTCAGTGTTCAAATATAACGAATAAATGTGGATGAGTCAGCTCTCTTCCCCATGATGAACATCATGGAGTAAGGTGATCCCTGTAGGCAGGCTAACATGCTCTGGCTCAAGTTCTTAACACAAAGGCAGTTCAAGACGTAGATCGAGGCCTGTCTGGCCTTCCACATAAAAGTCTTACTTTTCAGCTTTCAGTTCACAAATCAACCAAAAAGTTCACGCCAGTCCCCCTCTGTCGGACTCAGACCTCTCAAAGAAAAAGTTCACCAAAAAGTTCACGTCGATCCCCCTCAGTCAGGCTCAGACCTTTCACAGCAAAAGTTCATGTCGGTCTCCCTCCATTAGACTTGGTTCTTTTAAAGCAAAACAAAATACTTGGAGGGGTTCCCTTCCCCTAACTTATTACACCTTCAGTCTTCCTCAGTCGGGCTCGGGCTGTTTCCTGTTGTCAAAGACTTCCATATGTGTGTTTTTTTTTTCTACAGACCACCGCAGGACCACTTTGACTTTCCAACTTTCAACTCACATTCCTATGTTATTTGCCCCAGTTCTTCCTGGTCTGGGTAGTTCACTGCATTGTGTACCAAAGTTCAATGTTCAACTTTTTACTCTCCCCTTTTCTCTGGGTCTATTTCAATCACCTCGCTTTTACAGGTCATCCACTTAATCACTACATCGTTTTCAGCTTTCGCAGAGACTTTCGAGTGGGGTACTTCCTTTCACCGGACCATTCAGTTTCTCAATATCGCTGACTTTACAGCTATCTTTACTTCAAGGTTAATTTGCAGGTGCTCCTTTCTTTGTGTCTCATCCACAAGCGTGCAGCCTTCAATTGTGCGATATAATGTTGCCACTTCAATCTTTCTTTAGCACACACCTGTCTGTCACCTTGCTTGCCAACTCACCGGCTGTGTGCGTTTCTTTCTTGTCTTTACTATCTTCCATTTTACGGGTCAAGGTTAGTACCACAGGCTTGGCCCTGCCTCCCCAACTCTGCTTTTCACCCGGGAGGGTCGCTGGCATCTGTGAGAAACCTAAAAGTGTCTCACCCGCTAGTCCAAGGGGAGCTGTGATCCAGGTGGCCAGGACACGACCGTCAGTATTGAATCCAGTTCCTGAGGGTGGACCATTGCGGGAGGATAACCTGAATGGGGGTCTTCACGGAGTGGAAGTGGGACACCAAAAGGTGAGACGTGGTATCACCTTCCTTATGACACCTTTTCCCCGTCCTACCAGGTAGAAGGCCTAGAAGCCCAAGCCACCCCTCGCCCCTTTCCCGACACAAACATTTTCTCCCAGACATTTCATCGTGAGTGACAATGGACTAACACCAGACCCATATACCTGACATGTCCCAACACAAGGGTCATGCAGAGTCAGGCCATTACTGATAACTACACACACCTGACTCCCATTACACTTCCACACATGGATAAAAGGCAGAGCACGAAAGCACACTCTGAGCAAAGCCAAACGCACGAGGAAGCAGCTATCCTGAGACAGCAGTTTCAACTGAGGAGAAAGGTGGCGAGATCTGAGAGGACGACAAGGAGGGAATTACCCTGGCCTTTTTCAATCGAGAACCACGACTTTTAAGAATCCTCAAGGAAACAAAACATAAAACGGGGAATTGCAACTGATGAACAGTGTAGCGTGTGTCAAAGGTACATGGGGCCCTCCCGCACTGATAGCCAGGGCAGGGAGAAGCGATTACCACAGTGGTACCATTCTTGACTCCGACAGTAAAGCCACACCAACGAGATCAGCACAGCCGGTGAGTTGGAGAAACTGATAGAAGACCAGATTCTGTTATGCTGAAGGTTGGAAGCGGTAACATTGTGTGAAGAAGGAGAGCTTGAATATAATTAAACTTTGTGAAACTAAGAATAGTACCAAGTACAGAGTAGTCCGGCGCCACGTGGGTGCTCACTCGAAGCTCTCTGTTTGGTACCCCCCCACCTCAGCAGGGAAGAATAGTTGAACTATAAAATCAAAGTCATCCTGCAGCAGGTGGCGTTGAATCCTGCGCACACTCAAAAGCCTTCGATTGTTTGTAAAGAGATATTGGCCTGAGCCCGGAAGAGGGGGACCAATTGTAAAGATGGTCTGAGCCCAGAAGAGGTGGACTAGTTGTAAAGAGAAGTTGGTCTGAGCCCGGAAGAGGGTGACTAATTGTAAAGAAAGAGTTTGAGCCTGTAAGAGGGGGATCCGGGGTGAACAACACCCAAGAAGATTGTGGTAGCAAACATGAACCCGACTAAGGGATGCCTGTGAATTAGGGTGAACAGTAATACACCCGAGAAGATTGTTGTAACAAAGGTGAACCCGATTGAGGGATGCTTACACAGTGAACTTGATCTTAACCTGACGAAGGGATGCTAACGGTGGAAGAAGGATCAGAGCCAAGCTGAGGGGGATCCTGGGTGAAGAGCAAATCGCCCAAAAAAAAGATTGAAAAAGGAACTTTTCTTTACTTGTTTATGGGACATCAGGTCTTCTAAGTCAAGTGACGTTTGCACTAAAGAGACTCGGGAACAGAAGGCCATGATGCTGGTGAAAGGAACTGTGACCTTGTGCCGGAGGAGCCCTGGAGTGTTCTGTGCTCAATTGGCCCACCTTTTCCTGTGCTAAAAACGTGGGGAAGGGAGGCCCCAGCCTACATATCCTGACTTATCATTTTGTGAACACTTCTTTCTTTTTGTGAACATTATCCCCAACTTATTTTGTAGCATAGCGTCAAGGATTGGCAATAGTATTTTTTAGTATAGGCCCTTTTATTTGACTAAACTCCACAAGAACAGTATTATTATTATTTGATGGTTGTAGCTTGCTCCCATCTTAGATTTAGGCTTAGATTAGGCGTTCATCTCACCCATTCTGCAGTTCAATAAACTCCCTTGAACTATAATGACTTGTTTCTGTCTTACTTTGATACCATGCCTTCCTTACATGTCTTTGAAACACAATGCAGCCTTCTTGTTTGGAACTCAGCCTTCTCCATATACCTTTCGTTGCCTTTTGGAGGCAACAGCCGCCTGCAGGGAACTCCTCGGGTTCTCCACCAGTGGCTCTCGTCCCTCGGTCCAATGCTCTGCTCCAGTAGGTTCGTCTTCACCCGGGAAATCCACTCTTATTTGTATTCTACCTTGCTCAGAGTGTGTCTCTATGTTCCGCCTTTGATCCGTGTGAGGAGAGCTAATTGCTATCGGATGTATGCACTTAGAGTCAAGTGCCTGACTTTGCCTGACCCAATTAGCGGGACGCCTACAATACAATGTGAAAGAGTTAGCATTATTAATCTTAGTTGCCCTTTTCCTCAACCCAGTGTTTGTGAGGAAAGGGGGGAGAAGTTGGGACAACAGAGAATCCTATGAAATAGGAGGAATCATAGGTATGGGAAAGGGAGGAATACCACGTCTCGCCACTGACTGTCTCACCCCCACTCCCGAAGACCCCTCGCCCACGTGATCCTCCCGCACTGGTCCACCCCAGGAACTGGATCCAAAAGCGATGGCCGTGTCCTGGCCACCTTGATAACAAGTCTCCAAGAACTAGTGGGCGAGACACTGTTTGGTTAATCACAGGACCCACCTACGAACATCTGAGTGTGGGGATTGGGTCTCCTCTTTCAAACTGTTCTTCGCAGCTACTTCTAATTGGTCAGCATATACCCGCGTGAATCTGCGGACCAAGCCTCCAGCCAAGCCCTCCACCATTTTGCTTGCTGCATCCTCATCTCTTCTGCCTCTGCAATTTCTCCACACATCGTTTGACAGTCTAGGCCACATCCACAAGCGTTTCCTTCCTGCTTCATGGGCCCCCTCCAGGAAGTGGGTGATTGTCCTTTGTGCCGTTCACAAACTAAACCACAATTTCTGCGGAGCCCTGTGTTCTCTTGCTCCCACTCGGGTACGAATGCCCTTGTCTGCTTTTTTCTAATGCTGACCCTTGTCAAACATGAAGATTCCTGCAGCAGAGTCATAAAGCTGAGTTATTGAATGGGATAAATGCATTTGTCGGTCACCTGCCATTCTTCCAACAAACATTTGGGGACCTATATATCTTCCAAGGATAAAGGAGAGGGGTCACCAGCGTAAATCAAACATAAGGACTAAGGAAGGAGGAATAATAGGTTAGAGTTGGGGAGAAAGGATGTACCCTTTAGTAAAGGATTATGAAACCTCTTGGAAAAGGGAATATGCTCTCATTATACATGTTAAGGGGTTCCAGGTTTATATAGGTGTGGAGAAGATCATAACTGTACTTCTCCACCTTTCCCCACAAGTTTAATACTGCTTTCAATCCCATTGGGGGTCCTCTTGGATACTTTACTGTGGTCCAAGGGATCCTTCTTTCTGGAGTCTCTACCCCTCACATGTACCTTTCTTGTCCTGTCTTGGCGGATCCTTTTTCTGAGGCTGGTGGTGGGCTTGGGTGCATGGGGTATCCTCCCTACCCTCCTTCAGGCACTGACAATACAGAGTGTGGTGTTACCCCAGCCTCACTATCCAGCTTACAATTCGGGACTTTGTGAGAGTAAACAAGTACATACTTTGCGCTTCATTGTACTTTGGCCTTAACAGTGGACCATTATTATTTATTTAATTATATATTGTGCATGTATTAGGCACTCATGCAGTAAGTCAATTCTGTTTCAAAGCACCCACAGGACAACAAGGAGGGAACAAAGGGAATTGGAAAACATTGAATACAGTGGAAGATAAAGACAAACCTACTATGCCTTGTAAATATTCAGAATGTGCAAGTGCAGTGAGAAGAGGGGATGTGGGGGGTGAGGGTAAGTGCTGGAATGTCCGTGCTCGTGGGTGAGCAGCAGATGAAGTGCATAGTGAGGTAAGTGCTATGCGGCCTGGAGCCGCATTGGGTAGAAAGTGCAGGCTTGCAGGATTGAGGCTGGGGGGCGCTGAGGCAAGTGCTGAGAGGTAGACAGAGGCTGCAGCGATTGGGTATGGGAGGCCAGGTCCCCAAGGCATACATAAGGGCCCTGGCCACCAATCACAATGGCTGTGAGATTTCAAAGGAGGGATGAAGGGAAGGAGGAGGTGCAGAGGAAAGTCTTGAGGAGCTTCCGGAATTTGAGGAAGTCCTGCTCAAGAGAGAGGGATGCTTTACACACAGAGAGTTGGTGCCGGAGGACCGCAGAGGTCTAGAGGGAGAGTATTTACTAAGAGAAAGTTGCAGATAGTGTGGTCCCAAGCCTCAGGCAGCCATGTGGATGATGCAGAGGGATTTGAATTTAATCCAGGTCGCAACTGGGAGCCTGTGAAGAGTTTTAGGGCAGGGAAGATGTGGTCCCTGGGCTTAAAACCAAGGATAAGTCTTGCTGCCATAATTGGATTAGCTGGAGGGGTCGTAAAGTGGAAGAAGGTAGATTCAGGAGAAGGCTATTGCAGTAGCCAAGCCTAGAGAGAACCAGGGCTCGGGTAACATTGAGCTTCAGGGGGAAAGTGAGAAAAGGGAGAATTCCTTTGAGAAGGAAGAGTTGAAAGTGGGACTTCTTGGCAATGTCCTGAGTGTGAGGGAGGAAGGAAAGAGAGGAGTCGAAGATGACTCCAAGGTTTCTGACTTCAGAAGAAAGAGCAGGGGGAGAGCCTGGCTCGAGTGAGGGTGAAAACGAGGGAGCAGGGGTCCCAATGGGCATGATCTCGGTCTTGCTGGCATTGAGGCAGAGATTGTTGGATACACCAGGACTGGATGGCAGATAGGCAGTCAGGGATGATGGAAGATGCAAGAGGGTCAGCAGGGCGTTTGAAAAAGAGTTTTGTGTCATACCAGTAGCATTGGAAGTTGGCACAGAAGGAGGAGATGAGGAGTGCTAGCTGAGCAAGGTAAGTGTTGAAGAGCCAGGGGGAGAGGTTTGAGCTCTGGGGGACACCCCGGTGGTGAAGGAGGTAGGTGAGGAGAAGGCGCCCAGAATTTCTTGGGACAAACGGCCAGTTAGGAAGAAGGTAAGCCAGTCCAATGCCCGCCCTGAGATATCAAGGACATCATGCAGTCGTTTTATGAGGATGGAGTGGTTAACCATATCGAAGGCAGAGGAGAGATCGAGTAGGATGAGGACAGCTGGAGAGTTAGAGTCCCGAGATGCAAGCAGTTCTTCAAGGGTATTCAGAAGAGCAGTTTTGTGCCTCTCGTGACTTCTTCAGGTGTGACGGGGGAGAAGGAGGAGAAAGAGGAAGATGTAGGGTGAGGAGCCGTTTGAGGCGAGGGAGTGAGGGAGGGGTTGAGTGCGAGGGTAGCAAGGGTGGTCAGGATTTCCAGAGATTTTGTGGTAAAGTGTGTGGCCAATGCGTTGCAGAGTGCCTGGGATGGAAGAAGGGAAGAGGAAACTGCAGAAGGGTTGCCTAGTTCCCTGCAGTTTTGAAATAGTTCATCCGTGTTGTTGGATGCACCTGATAGCCGTGCCTGGGTGCGGGCCCTTTTTTCGGCATGAATGGAGAGTCTGTATTGTCTTTGGAGCAGGTGGCAGGCCAGTTTGTCAGAGGGTGATCCTGAGGTTTGCGACTTCCGTTCCACAGCTCTGCACTTGCGTTTCAGGGCTGCAAGTTCAAAGTCGTACCAGGTGTTACGTTTGGAGGTGGGTTTCAGGTGAATCCACATGACTCGGGCAAGAATGTCAAGGGTGTTGGTAATGGCCAAATGGAGGTTGCTGAGAGAAGAGTCAGTGGTAGAGTCTGGTGATGGGGGAAATAGGGGATGAAGGTGGATGTGAAGGCAACAGCGGACACTCGTTTAATCAGATGGATGTTCATGAACGAGGTTGGCAGAGATTTTTGAGGGGCAGTCAAAGAACTGAGAGGACCCAGGTGCAAGGAGAGGAGAGAATGGTTTGACCAAGAGAGTGGAGTGACTAGAGGTGGGGGTGGAGGGGAACAGAATGGATGAAGGCGTCCAGAGTGTGTCCAACCGAGTGGGTTGGGCCTGAAGGGAGAATGGAGATGGATGTGATGTGCAGAGGTCAAGGAAGAAAGTGGATGCTGTGACAGGGGAGTCCAGTTGGATGTTGAAATCGCCCATGAGGAGGAGATTAGAGGTGGTTGAGATTAGGGAGGAACAGAAATCAGACCATTCAGAGAGGAACAGGGTGGTTGCGCCAGGAGACCGGTAGATGGAAGCAATGGTCAGAAAGGAGGAGGGAGAGATGACCAGCTTGCAGACTAGGCTCTCAAAGGAAGTTTAGAGCTTGGTGGGTATGATGGAAGAAGGAACCCACTCAGGGAAGATTAAGGCAACCCCACCACCAGCACAGAGAGGTCATGGCTTGGAGATGATCATGAAGCCATCCGGGAGAAGGAAGTCAAAAGCAGTGACTGAGCTGGCATTGAACCACATCTCTGTAAGAGCGAGAATGTCGAGGTCAGTGTCTTCAAGAAGGAGGCAGATGTTGGTGCAGTGTTTGTGGGCTGAGCCGGCGTTAATAGTAGCCAGGTGAAGGAGGTCTTCACTTTTGAAGGTTTTCTGAGGTGGAGTACAGGGATGTGGTACACCAATCAGAGGTGGAAGGACAGAGAGTGGTGGGGGGAAATCCAGGTGAATAAAGGAAGTTAATGAGGGACAGCAGGCGCCGGTCAAAGAGGAGGAGGTTAGGTTAAGGACCCTCAACCAAGATAGTGCTTGTGTTGTATCTGACCCCACACAGGTTTTCAGCGGCCCTCTACCCTGAAGCAGGCCATGAGCCTGGCTTTGCTATGCCCTAGAAAACGTTATTCATCCCAGCAAGGGCACTGGATGTCAGAGAGCTAGTTCTTCTGGGGCCTTTGACAGTCCAGATGATTCCACTCTCCTTTAGGTACTAACATGGTTGTATCAAAAAGTCTAATCCATTTTCTTCTCCATCCAACATGGTGACTAGAAGGAATTCTAGGGTATTGCCTTTCTGTCAGCAGAATACAGGCTGTGGCACAGTGGTTTGATATTCATCTGGACCATGATGCAGCCCCTGCAGGCGGGTGAGTGCTATTAGGTCTGATGATCCATCGTCACCATCAACTCACACAGTGGTCCTCTCCCACTTCTAGCATAAGAGGGTAAATGAGCACTTGTTCCCTGAGCTCTGGGCAGCTTTACCGGGAAGAACAGCCAAAATGTCACACTTGTGGGTGCATCAAAATGAGACATTGGGGCTCGGCTCAACCCTGCCTTCACTGATACCTCAGCATTGGTACCAGTTTGGGTATCTGCTACTGTCCTTTAGAGACATAAATTGCCAAATATGAGCAGTGGGTGCATGCAGCCATCACCCTCTGTATTCATGTTATAATTGCTGCGATTGCCACACTGCTTAGGTAAAAATGGCATCTTTAGCGCTCGTTGTGCCTCACGAGGGATACAATGTTGTGGTAGAGCATGTTCATTGTCTGTTTTTCTACCCTTTGTCTGCCACTTTGCATTTAGGGGGGTTGTACTGTAGTACAAACTCGGATGTCCACAGACTAGAAACAGTGCAGGGATGCTTTACAAGACCATCTACCACGTATGTGAGGAATTTGATAATTCACATGTGGGTGTGCGCTCAACTGGGCTTTTTAACATTTTTAAATGAAATTAAATAATGGTAGATCCACCTCCAGAAAATGTGTGAGGCTAAACCGCACACATTTTCCTATTCTCACTGCATAGCATATGCATAGATCTGTGTACTAATGGTGGACACAGCCTACAGGCACAGTCCCCCCTGTCATATTTAGTTGGGATATGACAGAGGGAGTACACAATGCATCTCCAGAAAGGGGAGGGCCAAACCTTTCCCCTGCTATGGCCAGCCTAACTAACTAACAAAGGATCCATGGATCTGCCCTGTCCTTTTGTTGTGCCCTGCACCTGGTGGCAATGATTCACATACTAATCAGAGAGTAATTCAAACAGGCCGATATGGGGCCTGCATGCAGAGGTTAACAAAGGAGACCGGAAACCCCAACAACCTTTCATATGCAACTGTGTGAACCTGAAGCCAGCTCCCGCCCTCAGTATCAATTGACAGTGAACTGTTATGTCTGTGACTGCATGTTTATAGTAGTTCACCCAGCAAGGGGGCCCCATTCATAAAGGTACGAGAATGTGGTTTGCCGGAGCCAGAAAGTGGTCTTGCCGCAGCTTCAAGGGAAACCTGCCACTTTAATCAGGAACCACAGAGAGCTCCATTAACCAGAAAGGCACTTTGATCCACAACAGATCCACAACAGACAGGAAGGTGGGTGGGACTTAGTATTACATGTTTTCACCCCTTCACCTTTTCTTTTGCTAAGCACTCTGGTTATGTCCTCATGCATTCAGGAGATTGTTGGTGAGGACCCAGGATTGGTTCATTAAGGTAAGCTTAGCCTACACCAATCACTGTTGTCCATTTGGTTTTAAAAGAGGGCTGAGCCACTCTTTTTGCAGACCAGCTGCAGGCTTCACCAGAAGCAGAAGGAAGAATTCATCATTGGACCCTGGCTGAAATGCATTCTGCCTTACATTTTCCGCCAGTGAAGAAAGGCCAGGACCTCCAAGCGGGAAGCAAGATCCCTCCCCTAAACATCTCCCAGGGAACAGAGGGAGATACCAAATCCATAAGACCCTCCAGCAGCACCAGAACAAGTACACAGCCTGCACACAGTGTGCCTTGCTAGGCTCTGCAGCAAGCTTCTGAGTTGGGAAATGCCAGAAGGTCTCTGTGCCCAAAACCAAGGACAAGGCAGCTGCCTGCAACACCCTCCCAAGCTTTGGGCCACCACCTTAAAGGACGACACAAGCCTTGACAAAGCTAGGAGAAGTGCACCGACAAGCATCTACCGACGTCTGCTGTAAAGGACATTTTCGAGCAAGTCGAATTCCTCGAGCTGCAACTGATTGCAACGCTGACCGTTGTTACACCGCAGTCGCTTAAAGCTTTCTGAGATGTCTCAACCAGAGCTTCAGAACTGCCGACCAGCACTGAGCAATGATTCTTGACCCTGATCCGCTGTGTCGGCCAGCCTGCAGCTGTCCATTCAGCTTTGCTCGCCAAACTGCCCGCCACCTGATACCTGCAGCTGTCTCCTGCAGTTGTTTCCCGTCTTAAACTGTCACAGAAGCTGCAAAGTACCCTGAAACCAACTCAACCCTGTTGAGCACCAAGAACACCTACATGCACAAGGTACATTGTTGTTCTGTCCCCCTGACATTTTAAGACCCATTGCTCCCTTTGTGCTGAAGCCAAGTATCCTTGAACTGCTGTGATTATTTACTATACCGACTACCCTCCTGTCAGTATCCTGAGTGCACCGCTTTTCCTTCTTTGAAACTGCCTGTCCTCTGCATTCCCTTACAGGGTGGGTTGTATTTCATAGTGTTGCTTGAACTGTCTGTTGTGATAATAATAAAGTAGACATTTGTATACAACCTTGTCTACACAGTCCCTGTTATCATTGGGTAATAATTGTATTTTCGCTGTGTTGCAACTAACCAACGATCCACGTCCTTTCGTAGATAAGCCTGCCGTTCTGACCACATTACCAAAATTGGACAAGGAGGTTTATAATTTGCTTGTGTTTCCAATCTGTTTGGACCACTTCTGGTGTACTAGAGGTGCGAGGCTGATTGCTGGTTTAGAAACAATTATTCATCCCTGGACCACTGGTGTCCTGGAAGATGATTTGTCACAATATAAGTAGCCTGGGCAAGATGCCGATGCCCCTTCTTGGCTAAGCCCCAACATCTGTTTTTCTCGGGTGGTGCCGGTGCCCAACAAAACAAAATTCCCATTGAAAGTATGGGGACTCCCACACAGATGGCCTTTCCTGGGGAGGAGGGAGTGGGCCCCAGAACACTCATGTACTCCACGCCCTGGTTTAACCTACAATGTATTGTATTACATTCTAGTTGGCCAGGACTGGGCAGCATCTCTGGCTCCGATACATTTCCCAGGCTGGGCAGCATCTCTGACTCAGATACATTTCCCAGGCTGGGCAGCATTTCCGGCTCCGATAGATTTCCCAGGCTGGGCAGCATCTCCAGCTCCGATACATGTCCCACGCTAGGCAGCATCTCTGGCTCGGAAACATTTCCCAGGCTGGTCATCATCTCCGGCTCTGAAACATTTCCCAGGCTGGTCATCATCTCTGGCTCTAATACATTTCCCAGGCTGGTCATCATCTCTGGCTCTAATACATTTCCCATACTAGGTATCATCTCTGGCTCTGATACATTTCCCAGGCTGGGCAGCATTTCTGTCTCCGATACATTTCCCGGGTCACAAGTGCAGGAGTTATCGTTACATTCTGTGCACGACGGACGGGCACAAAAGCAACAAACTACCCACCCCTCAGCCAATAAAAAAAGGATGCTGTCATAGCAACGTGAATAGATCTCCAACAGCCCGCCCGGAAGCCATGGGTGGGCTGGGGTAAAACAGTGCCAAAGACAGTCCAGTGTGCGATGTCGGAGCTTCCACAGGTACCCAAATAGGAGGACCTCACAGAGGTGTGTCTTGAAATCCCCAAGCACGTCCTTGATTTACTCGGAGGGATATGGTCGGGTGTGCAAGGCAGGCACAGTCAATCAAAAACAATACAGTTGAGAAAATAAAGAATGTACCGGCTAAGCCAACTTCATAAAAGTGCAAGAGCTAATCACCACTCAAATCCATGAAGAACAATAATGCAAAACAGAATGTGTAATGCAACAACCAATAGCATTAAAAAACAGTCCATGCGGGCAAGAAGATCCTCAAAGCTATTTCACTGACGCACAGTCTGAAGCTTAACACACAGCAAGATAAATGTTCATGAATAAGGTGGGTCTCATCGAGATGGCCGCAGTGTGCCCTTTCCCTCTGAATAGGAGGGATGGGCTGGGTGAGTGATCTGCCCAGGTTGCATTGGTGTCCACTGTGCCACTCTCAGTTTCATTATTGGATGGTGGCATCTCCTGCAGTCTTAGGAAATAATGTCACTCCCTATACAAGCAAGGGCAGGGCTCAGGACTCACAGCTTTAAGAAGTGAGCATCACCTGCTGGTGCACACACCATGCGGTCCACAATGTTGCTGTGTGATCCATGCGCCTTAATGTCCGAACAAGACAGGGCTCATGGGCAGAGGTCTTTGGCTCACGGGGTCCCTGCTAGCCACATTTGCACCTGACATAACACAGGAATCTTCCAGTCTTGAGGCTTAACCACGGCTTCAGACAGCCCCCTCCTGGCTGGCGGCCCAATCAATGTGCAAGGCAGCAGTAAAAGGGAGCAGAGGCTTCTCTGTCAGCGGTCCTGAGAAGTGTTAGAGGAACCTAGCAGGTCAATCCTAGAAACAAATCTATGTCTGGTAAGTGGAGGGAAAACTCTTTGGATCTTTGGCTGTCGAGGTGCAGGTTCCACCCAGGATACAACAAGAAATCTGTGGCTCCGGCCTGGTAAATTAAATAAAGCTATGTGTCTGGGAGTAGTCAATGTAGGCCTTTCTAAACTACTAATTCCAGGGAAGGAGAGACGGCACGAGGCCCAAAACTCCCCCAAATTGACGAAGATATCTACCCTTGACTTCTGTGAGTCTCCCAAACACCATGTCTCGTGCAGTTGAGCTGCACATGTTTTCACAGACTGCATCTGAAAGTCGTCCTTTGTCAACAGCCCACACTTAAACAATGAAACGGTCCAAAGCTGAACATAAGTCTCATGCTTTGCACACATTGTACTGTCATGGTGACTATTCTGACAGATGAAATGAGCACCATACCAAGTGTTCATTGCGTGCGCAGAAGGAATAAACGTTTGAATTACTAGCACAGACATGTTTGATAAATTGGTGGTCATTCTTATGTTCCCAAAATACACTTGTTTTTATGCAAATAAGCCAGGATTCAATATTCAGTGCAAACACATAATTCGACACTTAGCTCTGCCCTAAGTCCCACCCACACACTGATAAAACCGGCCACGTGCGACAGGGGTGAGGGGGAAGTCACCTAGTACATTTTGTCCATTTGCAGCACTGACTAAGCCTTAACCTTCCCTTAACTGCACCTTCTCTCCCTTCAGTTTGCCATCTACATAACTTGCAGGATTCCATTTTGGGCAGCCCAAATCCACGCTTTACACATCTCTTTCACTGCTGATGATGGAGTCCATGCGATTAGGGCCCGCTCCTTCTCAGTGGTAGCCACAGACCTTTGGAATCCCCTGCTGCACCCCCCCGCTCCAAGTGACGGTTACCAATTTAGCCTTCCGTAAGTCCCTGAAAACGTATTTCTTCTAAATTCCCTTTGCTCACCATCCTGCAAGGAGCACCAAGATGCTTCAGGCGAATGTCGCACTTAATACATTCCCCACAATACAATGGGAGGGGGGGCAATCTCTGCTCTGTTTATGGACAGCAGTCTGAAGAGCCCGTCTCTGGACCAATGCCCAGGTAGTTGGCCTGATTATAGCCTGGTCGGCCTTCCAACCCCAGCTCTGGCATTCAAAGGACAGACATGAAAGACAGGCTCATACAAATGTCTCAAGATTCACCATGTCCAGGTAGATATTTATGTATTGGGTTCCCGGGAGTTAAGGAAAATCCATAACATATGCAGAAGTACTATCTGGGAAGAAGATTTCACAGAACTCATTTCAAATTTCAGAGTTTAAAAGAACTTCATATGCGATTCCCCTTTGAATTATCTGAGCTCCGCTACAAGGGAGGTCAGAACATGTTTCTTAATATTTAAGAGGATGATTGTGTAGACATCATTCGCTCTATGTGCTTTTATGGGTCAAACACACTTGCAGAATCGTGCAACATGGGTGAGTGCATATATGCTTCCATATTATTTATTTAATGCCCCGCCGATATTCAGGGGTTCAGCCCACATAGGCACATTTTCCACAGTGCACTTTCTTTAAAACTGTATCCCATGTCCTCATGTACAGCCCAGCGGATCACCTGCAGGCAAATCTCACTAAAGTTATCCGTTGGGCTCCACGCGAAGGCTGAACGGTTTTGTGCATGTCAACAGAAACACGTAAGGCGACAGCGAAATTACAGGCCCCGGTCTACAGAGTAAAACAAAATGCAGTCCATAAAAAGCAAGTGTTGGTTCCTCCCATAAAGTGTGTCCTACACCAGTGGACATATTCCTTGGTAACAGGGTTTGGCCAGGTCCACACATTTCTGTTAACCTCTACATAAGTGAACAGGAAATAGGGCGAATATCTCTTGACAATGTGAAGGACGGCTCCAGAAGGTTGCCGACATTTTTCCATGACTTCCACCAGAAAATTCAAACCTTACTCGCCAATCTTTTTAATGGAATGTTCTGCACGGGAAACTACCCCTTGCTGAGCATCAACACACTTTTGGCTGCCAAAGAGTGCAATGAAACTCCTCATGGCTGGCAAGCGGAATGATCCATTTGAACTTGAATGTGTCTTGGTGACACCACTCACCATTGTCCAACTCCAGGCCTCGAGGGCCGGAAACCTGACAGGTTTTCAGGATATCTCTCATTAATATTCATGAGCAAAAATGTGCGTACATTTAGAATCATTGGGCCTCATTACGAGGTAGGCGGCCACGGAATGAACGGTGCCGGTAAGGGACCAGCACCGTTCATTCCATGCCACCCTATTACGAGGTCTGCAGCGGGTCCCGCTCTGGAACGCCTGGTCAGTCCAGGCTTCCTTAGCAAGACCCGCTAGCAGACCAGGATGCTAACAACAGGCCCGTCATTAACAAGCCCGTTGTTAGCATCCTCCCCATTCCCATTGAGCCCTTTGGGGGCTCTAATGGGAATGGGGATGTACCGGGTCTGGGTCCCGAGAATGGGAATTACCGGGCCCGCCAAAGTCGGCATGACCCGGTAATTCCCCATTCCTGGAACCCGGACCCGGTACCCGGTATGGGGGTAGCCATGCCACTAAAAGCGCCATGGCTACCACCATACTCGTAATGAGGCCCATTGTATGCACATTTATCTCATGAATATTAATGAGGGTAACTTGAAAATCCAACATGGATCTGGCCCTCGAGGACAGGAGTTGGACAACCCTTTATTATGCAAGTACTCAAAGAATCCCAGAAGGTGTCACGAGACCGGTAAAACTCAATAGAACAAGGTGTTGGGATAGTGGCAAAACACAACAAGTAAGGTGTACGGATGATGGCTAAAACTGTCCGGGTATAATGTGAGGTTGGGGCCAATGAATCACAACAAAGGGGTCAACAGAAAGCAGGGGTTCCCTCCTCGTGCTCCAAGTTGGTCTGTAACAAAGTTGACAATGCTCCAAGATCTAACAAATACCCATAGTTGGGTGATAGGTGCAAAACAAGTGTCCATTATTTCTCGGGGGCAAAAAAAGTGGTGTGGTAATCAACAAAACACACGTCACAATAAAGTTCTTGTTCAACAAATATGTATTGTTTTGGTCAGGATGGTTTGGAATCATCTATCTACGGGAACCTGGAGTGTCCCATAAACCAAAATAATGAACCCCTACGCCCAGAAATTCAGAACCCCATTAGCTTCCCTACCAGTCTGAGGGATACAGCACCAGCTCTCTTGCTCTCATTTTCAGTCTCAGGGTTATAGCACCCAATACTCTGCTTGCTTTACTTGCAAGCGCCATGGCTATACTGCACAGCACATGTCTGCATCCACAGATATGACACCCAGCTCGCTCCTCACTTTGCATTCAGGTATATAGGCCCCAGCTTGCTATGTATGCAACTTTCAGATGATGTCTCAGTGGGTATATCCCCCGCATGGTCTGCATGCAAGGATATAACACTCGGCTTGCTCTGCCTCTAGCAGTCTGCCTTCCAGGTATATAGTGCTCAGTTCACTCTGCAGCTTGTACTATGTCCTCTGCGATGTAGCGCCCAGCTCCCACTGCAGCCTGCACTGTGCTTCCATGAATTAAGTGTCCAGCTCCCACTGCAGCTTGCACTGTGCTTCCATGAATTAAGTGGCCAGCTCGGGGTGTAGCTCTCGCTGCCCTTTATAGTATCCTCAGGGATATAGGTCCCAGCTTGCAAGTAGTTTCAGGTTCTCCCGACCCTCTTTCCAGTCTCTTATGGCTTGTCAACTGTGTTTCCCCTTACAATCATTTCTCATTTATTTTCTTATAAGGATCTTATCAGAATCTTATAAGATCTTACAAAAAATCCTAGCTCAAACTTGTGAGATTTTATAAGAATGTTGGTGTCATACAAGTTCTTATTGTTGTTCCTAAAATCCCACTACTTTCTCACAAGTCCTTAAGAAATTAACAGAATATTTAAAGGCATTGTTGTATGGGCCTGTTTTCATGGCTTCACAAAACCCTCTTCTTTCTCACACATCTTCTCAACCCCGGATTCCTTTTCAGATTTTGTGGGATTCAGAACTTCCATTTGCTCCTCCGATGGGTGGGCTTTTATCGTTTCTGTTAATGAGGAGTACCTGCATGTGTAGACCCGGCGCTGTTCCAGAGGCATCAAAAGATTTAGCGGCCATTTTGAAGTCTATTGTAATTCCCCCCTTCTGTCAGATTCTGGGTCTGGATAACCAAAGCTACAACCATGAGTGGGATTTGTTCTAGTGGTTTGTTTGTAGACCATGCTGTTTCCCGGTAAGACAGTCTCTCAAAATATTCTCACTTCACAATGGTGTTTCAGGAGGCCGAACAAACCAAGTGCCCTCCTCACACGGGTAGTGTAAGCCAGTGGAGGGCAAAAAAGGAAGACACTGAGCCATCTACTGTTGTTAAAGCAAGTTCTCAGACTCACAGTACTGGTGCGGAGACCTTCCCTGTCTACAGCTCCCCGAATGCCTCCACCAATAAAGACATGGAGCAGAGTTCATCCCAGAGGCCAACGCCATCATACCCTGTTTTACACACGACATCCCATGTGACCATTACTGCGGCATGCAACTAAATTGTCTCTCTTCGTGTTGGCTGCTCGTCGAGTCACGGCCAGTTTGTCGTGAGGCTTCTGACCTTCACAGACCGCTTCTGACCTTCACAGACCGGTTTGCACCACGTTTCCCATAGCTCAACGCTCAGTGCGGTGTTGCAGTTTTTATCCATGGTGCCATTTCAGCGTGGGTGCCACTGTTTAAATGTGCAGCCTTTCAAGCTCCGTCGACGCTGTGGGGGTCTTCTGAGCCCACCCTCGGCTTCTGTGTGATTCCAGGACGTACTTAGGTCCCAGGGTCCTCGTGAAGATCCTGGTCTAGGTCAGCCTTTTGGGAGGGGTGCCAGGTGCTCCCCCATGTTGCTTCACCCGTCTTCTGAGCCATCTTCGCTTCACCAGTCCACTCCAACTACTCTACAGCAGAATATATTTAAGCAATTTGGTGCCAAAATGGACCATCCATTCCTCGTCAGGGAACTACTTTATCGGGAGTTCAATCAATGGTCAGTTTCCATTTGGCTTGTCCTATGGCTCTTGTCTGCCAAGTGCTTTACAAAAATACCACCACGGCTGTAGATGGGTGCTCTTAATTCCAATATTTCACTGAAACTGGGTTCAGACCACGATGCTGGCCACCAGTGCCGGGTGGTAACGGGTTCTACCTCACAATGTTACCACCGTTCCTCATGTTTAGGGGCATTACCTGACAACAAAACCAGAGCAGCACTGTAGATTCTTTCATACCACCCAGCGCAGGCGTAACAATGGAGAGGCCAATGACTTTGGGCTGGAAAAGAAAGGACGTAATTCTTCCATTGACGTGGGAATTCTGCACGAAGCGAGCCACGAATATGAACAGGACATGTAAGGCTATCAATCTTTGAATGAAAACAGTTAACAGTTTGAAATACAAAGTACAATATTTGATTTAGAGGGGTGCATTTGCACAGTTAGAATGACAGTGCTTAGAAGCAGAGAGTCGAGAGTGGCTGATTGCCCGGGATCTGACGAGCTGAGCTCTGCCCAAACTGATGCTAGAGCCTGAGTGTGAATTTGATCAGAAGTCTTCCTTCATCGCTGGAACACCTGTTTTAGTCAATTTGGAGAATGAGATTGTTTAGGTGCTACAAGCATGCCAACGGTGTGAAGTACAGCTGCCTTGGGTGTCAGGCGTCCTTCTCAAGTAACCAGGCAACCATTGAACATGCAATCGTATACAAGCTCAATATCCATCAACATGTCCCCAGGCGATAGCGCCTCGTCAGGATAGGACATGGGCCCCAACAGGCTCCACCAACCCTAGGCCCAAAGCCCGGGGACTAGGCTAGCCCAGCAGTCAGTAGACACGGGCACTGAGCACAGAAACAACCCAAGCCTCACACCCAGTGGGCAAGCTGTCCAAATAGATATGTATATATATATATGTCTTGCCATTTGTGGGCATTTTTCCGGTAGCGTGAGTATTGAGTAAAATGAAAAGAGCAGAGACCCGAATTTGCATTACTTGATCAGAAGGGTTTCAAGCAGAATCACTATCCCAAACATATTTCAAATATAAAATGTGGTCCTTCTTATGTTCCCAAAAGACTATTTGCTTTCATGCAAATCGCCAGGCATGGGTTCATTTAAGGGATTGGGTGCTGCTCAACTTGGGCTGGACCTCTGCCCCTCAGCTCTGCCCACCCACACGCAAGAAGGACAGTGGGCTGCCGGAGTACTTTTTTCCCCATTTTCAGCACCAGGCCTCGGAGATGATGCTTGATGTGGCCCATGCCAAATGTCACCCACCATGTGTCAGGGGCAAAAGGATCAAATCTCCCATGACCGGCAACTCTTCTCTTCCCAGGTCCCTTCCTGGGCAATAGCACACCTGGAGTGTGCGCTGGTAGCTTTGTCTGGTTACCTACATTCCACAAAGACGTGCAAATGGCGGGGCCCTGAAGACCTGCCAGGTGGTCATGTATCTTCTTCCCTCTCTATCATGCTGCCATCCATGGGTGCAAAAGAGGGGCGGTCGCCACAAGGTCGTAACCTTCTCGCCATTAATTGGAGGTTTTCCTTCACTGTCCAGAAGGTGTTCTCCTTCTTCCTGATCCTCGTGGGGCTTTTGCTCATCTAAGCCATTGGAGGTCATCTCTCTTTCTCCAGCCTTCTGGGGCTCTTCCTCCCTCCAGCTCTCAGGCATCCCCTCACTCTGGCCAGCCAATGAATGTTCTCTGCCTTGCTCCAGCAACCCAAAGGTTCAACATCCTCTGCACCCATTAATGGGTCTCTCTCTCTGTCTCTGTCTCTCTGTCTCTCTGTCTCTGTCTCTGTCTCTGTACACCTCTATCTCTTTCTCTCCCTCTCTCTGCCAGCTATGATACCCTCTCACGTTGTCCATTCATCAGAGGTACGCCCTCTCTCTTTCTCTCTTCAGCAAATAGAGGTTTCCCTCCTTGCCCTCACTTACATTCCCTTTCCCTCTTCCCTTGACCTCTGGAGGTTCTTTCACTCTGTCCAAGCACTGGATTGCATCTTCCTCATCACTAGAAGTCCTCCCCTCTCACCATCAGCTGCCCTTCCCCCTTTCCTGTGAGCCATATGTGCCTCCTCGGCTATTGTGGCCCTCAGGGGTTCAGATCCTCAGCATTGCTGGAAATTGAAACGAATACATAGGATCTAGTCTCTTATGTGGGTGAGTAACTAGGGTGATGGGGGCGAAATTGGGGGGCAGATCAAGGGGTGGAGTCATGCCAGGCATTTAATATGTGTGTCAAAAAATGCAGGGCTAAAATAACGCTCTTATAATGAGAGTACATAAAACCAGCACAAATCACGTAAATCAACCTGGATATATATATATATATATACATACATACAGAAAATCATCATCATAGTAAAATGTTGGGCAAAATGATTATTATTGTAGCTTTATTTTTCCCCCTCCTGAATGGAACCCTACAAGTACCATAATGCAAAGGAATTCAAACCTAAACTAAATCTTCTGGGTTTTGCAGCTGTGATGGATGCAGTTTACAAGCTTATTAGCACAACATAACATAACATAGCATACTACCAAGAATATCGAGAAACGGAGTAAATGAAAATGAATGCAATAATCACCGGCTTGTAGTCATTGTTTCCCACGGCCTGTAGCTTTATGCACCCCTTCCATTTCCAATCACAAAACGGTCAGACCTTTTAATGGACATGTCACGTACCGTAGCCACCCCCAATTCCTCACTCACTGCAGTGTCCACAGGCATCTAATGTTAATCGCTTCTGATTAAAATGTTGTGTTAAAACAAAGAGAAGTGTTTAAGGAATTTGACAGATGACAGAGCAAGCGAGGCTCCTGCTCTGCATACATGCAAATAAAATAAAAAACAAGAACAGAGCTCTTCTGCGCTTGAAATGAGTCTCTAATCACTAGGAACAGGTGATTCTGGGCCGCAGGAAATTACTTGCTTCGCCCACGTGCCTCACAGGGTGTCACGGAGGGTGCAGTGCTGCATGGCAGTTCAGGCATGGGCTTTGTGTCTTTGCCAGAACTGGGATTCGGCGAGACAATTTTAGTCCGAATCTGGTTAATTTAGCCTTATTCCTGAATTCAACTGTAGTGAAGTCCACTGTTTTATAAGCAAGGAGCAGACAACTTTGATCAAGAATCATGATCTGCCTCCTACCAAACAAATACCTAAAAAATCCCAAAACATTTGTTAAGAGACAGTTAAAGTGACACAATTCCTCACAACGTAGCCTATGAACGTCAGCAGCTGTTGGAAGCAACCCCCAAATTAACTCTTACGGAGTGGACCTTAGGCTTCACCTTAGCTACCGGCCCTAGGGCGACGAATGTCACGATGTATGATTTGATAGGATATTTGTTTTTACACGCACAGCTGGGAGGGATGTGGTAGTGCACGTGTACATGCATTGCTGTTTTCCTCATGTACCCAGGCCTTTACTAACTACCACCACCACACTGCTCACATGTTACGGTTACGTGCAGGCATCCCTCCAAATGTGTTCCAGGCCAAACTCTTTCATAGAATAGATCTAATTCGAAAAAATAGATCCATGCAGGCTTTTAACACGCAGTGTCAAGCTGGGCTATGTTTAGAGTAATTTTACACACCAGTTGCGGAAGCAGCTTTTCATGCCGGGGGATGTGGAGGCAGATAATAGGGTGCCAGCGGGAAGCCGGGGGGCACTCTGGGTACCAGGGGGAATGAAGGGAGGGGGGTGCAGCCCTCTAATCCCCCCCCCTGTGTCCACCAAGGTTACACACACCTCAGCAGCTCTTTAAACAGGATGTTTCACCTTCGACACAAGGCACAGTCGGGAGGTATGATTGACCGTAGTGCTTGTTGTGAAGGCATGTGACTGTGTGGCGTTATTCTGTCGTAACGATATGGTGACAGCATGGTGAGCTCATGATCTGGCAGAAAAAAGGAGAATAAGAATGAAGAAAACTTTGAAGACCCCAAAGGGGGAGGAAGTCAGCCATCAGAACAAAGGGCAAGACTAACCAAGGTTCCCCCAGGCAAGAAAGTGTGGCACAGTCTTCGGGTTCCTGCAATTATTGTGGGGGTACACTTCTACATGGAGGTGAGTGTCCTGCCAAAGGTAAAACCTGTGGGTGATGCAGAAGAGTAAATCACTTAGCAAGCGCGTGCCATTCCGAGTTTCCACACCAATGACCCAAACCTCGCCCAGGCCCAAGAAAAGGAAAAGCTAAGATTGCCGAAGTGGAATCTGCTGACAAACATGCAGAGTAAAAAGGTGAGGAAGAGGAAGCTGATGCCTTCTTCATATGGAGTGTCCATGGAGCACGACGAATAGGAAGGAGGTACCCCTCAGTGAATGTACTGGCCCTATCTCATTGCCGACAGGTACGCAAGGCAAAGGTGCTGGTGCTGACTTACGTAAAGATGTACACATTCGGAGGCTCCAAACCGATTCGGGGAAATTCATGCCGGAAGTCAAGCAAGGCAGGAGGAAATAAACACCCAACTCTCAGTCACTAGAGTAAGTGAAGACACATTGTTAGTCTGTGAAGCAGCAGAAACCTTCTGGGCAGTAAGTTTCGCATATGCGGGGTAGGGTCATGTCGATGACGTGACCAGCCTATAGAAATGGTACCAAACACTTTTCATGGCAGAGGAAGCCTAATAGAATTACCCTTAAAACTTCATATAGATGACACTGCACAGCCAGTGGTGTTGAAACACTGGTGGGTCCCATTTCATCTTTGGAAGAAGGTGGAAAAAAAACTAGTCAAGATGGTGAATGATGATGTCACTGAAAAGGTCCAACTCCCCAGGTGTCCCTCACAGTAATAGCGTCCAAACCCAATCTGATTTGTGAGCGTATGTGTGGATATGCGCCTACCGAATAAGGCTATCAAACACGAGAAGCACCTAACTGCGAAAGTCGACGATGTACTGGCTGATCTCGAAGTTTACACTTTCTTTTCAGGCAGTCCTTCACCCAGAGTACTGCTACATAATCATGTTTTCCACCCATCAAGGTTTTACAGCTATAAGAGGCTATGTTTTGGAATCTCATTGGCAGCAGGGGTCTTCCAACACAAATTAAGCATGTTCTAGACAGACAATAGTGCTGTGCATATGGAAGGTTTCACATGCATATTGTTGTGTGCATTATTCACAATATTTAATGAATTACTATCTGGCCTGCCTCCCTTGCCCTCCTCCTACCCCCACCTGCGAGGCTAAGAACCTCTGGGTCATCTTCGACTGCACGCTTTTCTTTTCTGTCCACATCTCCAATGTCTGTAAAAAGTCAAACTTCCAACTGCACCTAATCAGGTGTATTCTGCCTTTCTTCTCCTTCCCCAGAAGCTCACTGTATCTCCAGCCCCGGTTCTCTCTAGGCTGGATTACTGCAACAGCCTCTTTCTAAATCTACCTGTTTCTACTCTCTGCCCTTTGCAACTCATCCAGAACAGGACTGTGAGACTTGTCCTGGGCCTCAAGCCCTGGGATTGTATCTCTCCAGCCCTGAAATCTCTTAATTGGCTACCAGTGGTTGCAAGGATTACATTCAAGACCCTTTGCATTGTCCACAAGGCTTTCTGGGGCCTGGGTTCAAAATACCTTCAACTCCCCCTCTGCAAATACCTTCCCTCTCGAGCTCTTCGCTCCTCCTCCTCCTCCAACTTACAGTTCAACTAACACTGCATTCCCCCCTGCACCTGTCCCTCCTCTCCCACCTTGTCATTCATGTGCTCTGCATTCTGCATGTATCTGAGAATGTATTATGTAACTAAGCATGTTGTCTTGTAATAGCGCCAAAATGCCATCTGGCTGCTGCGCGCTTTGAAAATGTGATTAAATAAATGAATAAACTCCCTCAGGGTCAGTCGTTTCTCAAAGAAACGTGCTGGGGTAGATCTCTGTCTTCGACTGGGGCCTCCCTCTGGAACAGCCTCCCTGCCACTCTGAAACTTGAGGAGAACCATCTCCGGTTCCGGAAGCACCTCAAGACCTTCCTCTTTGCTTCTGCCTTCTCTCCCCTGTTGAGCTGTTCTGCTTTGGCATTGTGCACCTGGCTACCCTCTGGTTTCGGGCCCAGATACTTATGCACTCTGCCACGCACCCGCACTGCCTCCTGGCAACCCTTGCACTTTGGGGCTGTATCTGTAACCCCACAGACCCCCCCCCCTTTTCCCTGCACTTATCAGACTCCCCCCGGTCTGTACCTTTAGCCTAGCACTTGCCACTTGCTGGCTGCACTACCATTAGTTGTTGTTTCTCTTCCTATGCGCAGCACTTTCCACTCCCCCCCTGCACTTTCCCCCTTTCCTCTCCCCTGCACTTGCACGTTCTCAATGTCACTGGGCCTAGTAAGATCGTTGCTTTTGTTCTCCCTTGTTCCCCTCCCTTGCCTCATCTTGCTCTGAAACACATGTGTATGAGCGCGATACAAATAAAATATCAATATCAATATCATTTGATCTGGATTTATTTTGATTTACCAGGCTCCTTGTAACTCATTGACTATGCTCACTCATATTCTAACCGTGTGTCCCAGAAAGTGGTGTGTGCTGCTTCACAAACCACCAATAAATACAAGAAAAGGAAAGTAGAATGGATATCCCCAGTGTACAGCAAACAACTGAAGCGGTCCCTAGCACAATATGCACACATAGCCTAAGGGGTCCAATTGAGACTCACAATTATTTTGTGGGGTATAACTTGGAACAATGATGTGCTTCGAAAGTGACATAGCGCAGTTTGTTTTTTAAAAAAAACAACTGCAGATATTTGTGTGCAGTTTCTATGGCAAATCTTGGAAAGGACCAATTAAGCCATCTGAGGTTCACAACAGGGATACAACGTAAGAGGTGTTAGAGCGGCCCATCTAGTGGTGCAAGGTTTGTGTAAGTGTGTTCTGTGCAAACGTACCAATTCAATTAGCGTTCATTCCTGTACTGAGTTTTCCTGCACGGTCGCTCACTCTTTCTTTTATCCCCTTGCTATGCTACCCTGGCGATATATTTAGCTATTTTCACTTTCCACAAGCACTGGTCTCGCCTCAGCACAATAGCTTCTATCTCCGACCACTTCACTGCTCTTTCCTTAGCCCTGCATGCCAGGACCAAAACAAGGCAGTAGGTGCGGTCAGGGATCGATGGACAGGCGCCCTGATCCTCCTGCTGTCCCGCTTCATGCACACTGGTGATCCACCCTATTACTTTAGGTGCCCAGTAGATCTCACCCAGTTTGCTGGCAGAAGCCAATTGGGTGATCTAGTCAGGGAACCTCCAGGTTCCCTGAAGAACTGGACCTATCCTTCAGTTTCTATGGCGGTAGCATTGTACCGTACCTTACCTTTCCGCTTCCAGTGCCATGGAAATGTTTCCTGCGCTTCAGGTGATATGATATGATAGGTTATTTATAACGCGCTTAATACCCAGAGGTTTCTAAGCGCGGACCCGGGGATCGAACCTGTGTTGCTCGGTGTCGTCATGCTTCCAAGGCGAACACGTTGCCCCTGAGCTATCCTCCCGACGTTCAGGTGCTTTGGAGATTGTACAGGCCCAGACCGGCCCACTTTAGAGTTCGCACTCTACCCTCCAGGTCTACTCTAATTCTAAACCCACCCTTGTGGGCTGCCTTGGGGATCTTTTTCAGCCGTGAGGTTTCTTGGAAAACCCTTGTCTAGTGCCCCGGTCATGTCTCCTGCCACATTCAGGGACTGCTTCCCATCCCTGTCAGCAGCCTTTGCTTTGAGATCACACTTCCCCCTCTCTAGAGTCCTGGACATCTTACCATTCTCCTGCAGGTGCCCCGATGGTGTCATCTCACTCCTGTACCGTGCTTGGCATATCATACCCACCCTGTCTCAGGTACCCTGGAGAGTCCACCCTAGCCCTACAGATGCCCTTGTGATCTGACCCTACACACTCAGCTGCCCTGAAGATCTCCCCCACCCGTCTTCATATAATAATGACATCTCATTGTTCCTGTTATGCATCCGGGAGATCTCCCCCTACCCCTCAATCTGCATTGGAGAGCTCCCATTATCCCTGCAAGTGCCCTCTGGATTCCTCCCATCTTCCGTGATGTACCCCTGGAGATCTCGCCTAAGGAATTCGGGTATCCCGTGACTCTCCCCATTCACAGAATAATAATCGTAATCAGGGGTGTTGCTAGGTCTGGAAAAGATCCGGGGCTACGCTAATGTCCTGGCTGTCGGGACTCATGGCTAGCTAGCCTTTTGGTTGTAGCTCCTGAGCTTCTATCTGGGGCTGCAACCAAAAGATCCGGGGCTATAGCCCCCTCTTCCCCCCCCCCAGCAACGCCCCTGATTAATCATTTGCCGTCTTGCATCATGGTTCACTACTGTCTTTTCCCCATGTGTGTAACATTGCACATTACAAGGCTTTCTATTGCCCAACTCGGTTTATAGTCATTGCATCGAATGCCAAAGCATTGAATGCCTTACCATAGAAAATAATGCATCGAAAAAAAAGCATTGAATGCATTTTTTTCTTTTTTTTTTAAATGGTGCCCCCCGCCCCTCTTTTTTTACCTCAAAAAGCCATTATAATTAAAATAAACCCTTTACCATTCGATGCATTTTTTTCGATGCATTTTTTTCTATGGTAAGGCATTCGAGGCTTTGGCATTCTATGCAATTACCAGATACTGCGCAATTCACTGGCCCTCATTGTATTGAGCTCAGAAGAATGACTTGCCAAATCTGTTATGCCAGGAACCAAGCCTGTGAGGCCAGACTCGCACACACATGTCAGCAGCAAGAGATGAGTACCTCATTGAGTTATCTAACTTGTCCTCTCTCTCTCGCTTTCTCTCCCTGTGCCCCTCCCCTCATGATGTGCATCCAAAGGTAATTCTTTTTTTGTATCTCTTGCCACTAGGTTTACGTGCCCACCGTCTTTGAGAAGTATACCGCCAACTTCCAGGTGGCCAGCAAGAGTGTGGAGATCAACCTGTGGGACACAGCAGGTAGGCAAGCAACCATGGTCCAGGAGAGCAGGTGGTCCTTAAGCGCTGGGGGGACAGGGTGTGCACCTGCGTGTGTCTGCATGTGCGCCTATGCCTACTTGGTATGACCTACCCTATAACGCCCAGGGCAAGAAGTTGTAATGCCATCCTATATTTTGGGTATATATCTATGTATGTAGATATTGCTGAAATGCATCTCCAGAACGTAGATAGCAAATTACACAACACACGCAAAGTTGCTCTATCTTGGTTCCTTGCTATTAGGTTGTGTGTCAACTAGTTCCTGTGTGGAGGTTGGTAGCATTTTCATGTCGATCTAATATTGGTGAGGTGAGGGGGCCAGAGCGACCATGTCCTTATAAAGACCGAGATACTATCAGGACCAGTTCTTAAAATGTCCAAACATGTTTTTATACAAACAAGTGATCGGATTCAGTGCAGGAGCATCGGTCGAGCATTACAACTCTCATTTCGAGACAAGTGGAATAGGAGTTGTAATTGTAATGGGTTATTTATAACGTGCTTAATACCCCGAGGTTTCTAAGCCCAGACCCAGGGATCGAACCTTTGTTGCTCGCATCGTCTTGCTTCCAAGACGAGTTTGTTGCCCCTGAGCTATCCTCCCGAGACCTGCCGGATCCATTTCCTACCGGCACAGGGAGCTCCTTTCAAGGCAGATCTGCAGAGACGTTCAGTGCCTCGCATTCATTATTTCCCAGACTGAGGTTTACCCTGTCCAAGGAACACATGTACAGCGCTATGTACTGGAAGGAAATGCTTGTCAGCCACTGGCAGTTCCTCTGCCTAGCATGTTCCTCCATTGCTTTTCTGCAGGAGTGGTCTAGTCCTCATCCGCCCTGATGGCAATGGAAGCAATGCTAAACCTGCGGCAGCCTTGGTGAGAATCCTTTACCAGGTGCATCTTGGACATTGCCCAGGCTCCCGGCCAGTAAAGACTGGGCTGCCCCCACTGAGTCCACATGAATGTACCCAGAGTGTGCCCACTTCTGTAATGGCACTGATGAGGTGTTTTGGCGAGCAGACGCATCCTTCTCTGGAGGGACCATGGGTGAGTGGCTTTCATGAGCGGAGGCCATGAGAGGGAAACCTTTGAAAGAGTGTTAGACCTCACACTTGCACCTTTTTCATTAAACTGGGAATCCTCTTCTCGGGTGTGAAGTGGTCTCCTAACCTACCCACCCCCTATCCCCCTCCCCCCTCCTCCCTAAACTCATTCTCTTCTGGCCCTGACACTAGATATGTGTTCATTGTCATCGAGTATGGAAGAGGGTGCAGTTTGCACGGATTTCCAAAATGATTCAGAGCGGAAATACACGCCCATAACAGTTAAATGGCTAAAGGTGGCCACCCCAGGAACAGCGTAGCAAGTTGGAGCCTGGCACCACATTAGCCCTCGCCATTCTGAAAGCGAGTACTCCTTGTGCTGAGTAGCAGTAGCAGTGCCTGCCTGCTTCCTTCTCAGATTCCAGGAGCACAGGGTACCTCTGTTTTGGGAGTACTCCTTCAACGGAGGGATTGTTTGAGGCTCTCCGTGTGTGGGTAAACCCTCAAACCATAAACCAAAAACCTAGAATGCTCCAAGATTCTCATGAACATCTCAAATATAGAATCCAAAAATTACAAAAAAGTTAAAATTAGAATAAAAACATCCATTGTCTGGATGAAGGGGGAAGAGTGGTGAGAAACCCAGAAACAGTATTGCTGGGTAAGGGTAAAGAGTGATTAGAAGTTACCCAACCCCGATTATTTATATTTATTTGATTGTTTTTTTGTTATCTTACCTGAGTTCAGTTTCCAAGCAGGATCCAGGATTCGAACCTGTTTTGCTCTGCGTGGTCTTAGACCATGGCTGGCCCTGTGCTATCCTCCGTTTACAATTCCTCAATTAAGAAGTGTGCTTAGAAAATAAATTAATAAAGCAGGCTAGTAAGGTGAACTAAATAATATTGGTTTAAAAATCACTTGCACGACGGTATACTTTAAAAAAAATACTGTTAAATATTATTATGCCTGCAGTAGGGAGCCATTGTATCGTTTACGATTCGCCTTTTATCATTCAATATTTACAATGCTCTATTATTTTACTTTCAAGATGTTCACATTGAGGCTTGGTGTGACTGGGGTTAGACTGCGGTGGGCACAGCTAACACGTCTTATTTCATTCCTTCAGGCCAGGAGGACTATGACAGACTTCGCCCTTTGTCCTACACCGGCGCAAATGTTATTTTAATCTGTTATGATGTCACAAACCCTGGCAGCTTCGACAATGTTCTGATAAAGGTAAAGTTAATCAACCCTCCCCCAAACACACACTGCGCTCCCCCATTCTCCCCCACATCATACACTAATTCAAGCTCCCCCATGCTGCCCACACACAGCACTCCTACACCCTCCCCACACCCAATGCTCTTCATTCCCCCCACACACAGCACTCCTACACCCTCCCCACACCCAATACTATTCATTCCCCCCACCCACAGCACTCCTACACCCTCCCCACACCTAATACTCTTCATTCCCCCCACACACAGCACTCCTACACCCTCCCCACACCCAATACTCTTCATTCCTCCCACACACAGCACTCCTACACCCTCCCCACACCCAATACTCTTCATTCCTCCCACACACAGCACTCCTACACCCTCCCCACACCTAATACGCTTCATTCTCCCCCACACCCCGCAGTCCTAAACCCTCCCCACACCCAATACTCTTCATTCTCCCCCACACCCAGCAGTCCTACACCCTCCCCACACCCAATACTCTTCATTCTCCCCCACACCCAGCACTCCCACACCCTCCCCACACCCAATACTCTTCATTCTCCCCCACATCAGAACTCCTAAATCCTCCCCACACCCAATACTCTTCATTCTCCCCCACATCAGCACTCCTAAACCCTCCCCACACCGAATACTCGTCATTCTCCCCCACACCCAGCAGTCCCACACCCTCCCAACACCCAATACTCTTCATTCTCCCCCACACCCAGCAGTCCTACACCCTCCCCACACCCAATGCTTTTCATTCTCCCCCACACCCAGCAGTCCTACACCCTCACCACACCCAATACTCTTCATTCTCCCCCACACCCAGCAGTCCCACACCCTCCCCACACCGAATACGCTTCATTCTACCCCACACCCAGCAGTCATATACCCTCCCCACACCCAATACTCTTCATTCTCCCCCACACCCAGCAGTCCTACACCCTCCCCACACCCAATGCTCTTCATTCTCCCCCACACCCAGCAGTCCTACACCCTCCCCACACCCAATACTCTTCATTCTCCCCCACACCCAGCAGTCCCACACCCTCCCCACACCTAATACTCTTCATTCTCCCCCACACCCAGCAGTCCTACACCCTCCCCACACTCAATACTCTTCATTCTCCCCCACACCGAGCAGTCCCACACCCTCCCCACACCCAATACTCTTCATTCTCCCCCACACCGAGCAGTCCTACCCCCTCCCCACACCCAATACTCTTCATTCTCCCCACACCCATTACTCCTACACCCTCCCCACACCCAATACTCTTCATTCTCCCCCACACCCAGCAGTCCCACACCTAATACTATTCATTCTCCCCAACATCAGCACTCCTACACCCTCCCCACAGCCAATACTCTTCATTCTCCCCCACACCCAGCAGTCCTACACCCTCCCCACACCCAATACTCTTCATTCTCCCCCACACCCAGCAGTCCTACACCCTCCCCACACCCAATACTCTTCATTCTCCCCCACACCCTGCAGTACTAGATCCTCCCCACACCCAATCCTCTCCATTCTCCCCCACATCAGCACTCCTAAACCCTCCCCACACCCAATACTCTTCATTCTCCCCCACGTCAGCACTCCCACACCCAATACTCTTCATTCTCCCCCACATCAGCACTATTACACCCTCTCCACACCCAATACTCTTCGTTCTCCCCATACCCAGCAGTCCCACACCCTCCCCACACCCAATACTCTTCATTCTCTCCACACCCAGCACTCCTACACCCTCCCCACACCCAATACTCTTCGTTCTCCCCCATACCCAGCATTCCCACACCCTCCCCACACCCAATAATCTTTATTCTCCCCCACATCAGCACTATTACACCCTCTCCACAGCCAATACTCTTCGTTCTCCCCCACACCCAGCAGTCCCACACCCTCCCCACACCCAATACTCTTCATTCTCCCCCACACCCAGCAGTCCCACACCTAATACTATTCATTCTCCCCAACATCAGCACTCCTACACCCTCCCCACAGCCAATACTCTTCATTCTCCCCCACACCCAGCAGTCCTACACCCTCCCCACACCCAATACTCTTCATTCTCCCCCACACCCTGCAGTACTAGATCCTCCCCACACCCAATCCTCTCCATTCTCCCCCACATCAGCACTCCTAAACCCTCCCCACACCCAATACTCTTCATTCTCCCCCACGTCAGCACTCCCACAACCAATACTCTTCATTCTCCCCCACATCAGCACTATTACACCCTCTCCACACCCAATACTCTTCGTTCTCCCCATACCCAGCTGTCCCACACCCTCCCCACACCCAATACTCTTCATTCTCTCCACACCCAGCACTCCTACACCCTCCCCACACCCAATACTCTTCGTTCTCCCCCATACCCAGCATTCCCACACCCTCCCCACACCCAATAATCTTTATTCTCCCCCACATCAGCACTATTACACCCTCTCCACAGCCAATACTCTTCGTTCTCCCCCACACCCAGCAGTCCCACACCCTCCCCACACCCAATACTCTTCATTCTTCCCCACACCCAGCAGTCCCACACCTAATACTATTCATTCTCCCCCACATCAGCACTCCTACACCCTCCCCACACCCAATACTCTTCATTATCCCCCACAACAGCACCCCTACACCCTCTCCACACCCAATATTCTTCATTCTCCACCACACCCAGCACTCCTACACCCTCCCCACACCCAATACTTTTCATTATCCCCCACAACAGCACCCCTACACCCTCTCCACACCCAATATTCTTCATTCTCCCCCACACCCAGCAGTCCTACACCCTCCCCACACCCAATACTGTTCATTCTCCCCCACATCAGCACTATTACACCCTCTCCACACCCAATACTCTTCGTTCTCCCCCATACCCAGCAGTCCCACACCCTCCCCACACCCAATACTCTTCATTCTCCCCCACACCGAGCAGTCCTACACCCTCCCCACACCGAATACTCTTCATTCTCCCCCACACCCAGCAGTCCTACACCCTCTCCACACCCAATATTCTTCATTCTCCCCCACACCCAGCAGTCCTACACCCTCCCCACACCCAATACTCGTCATTCTCCCCCCACACCCTGCAGTACTATATCCTCCCCACACCCAATCCTCTCCATTCTCCCCCACATCAGCACTATTACACCCTCTCCACACCCAATACTGTTCATTCTCCCCCACATCAGCACTATTACACCCTCTCCACACCCAATACTCTTCGTTCTCCCCCATACCCAGCAGTCCCACATCCTCCCCACACCAAATACTCTTCATTCTCCCCCACACCGAGCAGTCCCACACCCTCCCCACACCCAATACTCTTCATTCTCCCCCACACCGAGCAGTCCTACACCCTCCCCACACCCAATACTCTTCATTCTCCCCACACCCATTACTCCTACACCCTCCCCACAGCCAATACTCTTCATTCTCCCCCACACCCAGCAGTCCCACACCCTCCCCACACCCAATACTCTTCATTCTCCCCCACATCAGCACTCCTACACCCTCGCCACACCCAATACTCTTCATTCTCCCCCACAACAGCACCCCTACACCCTCTCCACACCCAATACTCTTCATTCTCCCCCCACACCCTGCAGTACTAAATCCTCCCCACACCCAATCGTCTCCATTCTCCCCCACATCAGCACTCCTAAACCCTCCCCACACCCAATACTCTTCATTCTCCCCCAAGTCAGCACTCCCACACCCAATACTCTTCATTCTCCCCCACATCAGCACTATTACACCCTCTCCACACCCAATACTCTTCGTTCTCCCCATACCCAGCAATCCCACACCCTCCCCACACCCAATACTCTTCATTCTCTCCACACCCAGCAGTCCTACACCCTCCCCACACCCAATACTCTTCATTCTCCCCCCACACCCTGCAGTACTAAATCCTCCCCACACCCAATCCTCTCCATTCTCCCCCACATCAGCACTCCTAAACCCTCCCCACACCCAATACTCTTCATTCTCCCCCACGTCAGCACTCCCACACCCAATACTCTTCATTCTCCCCCACATCAGCACTATTACACCCTCTCCACACCCAATACTCTTCGTTCTCCCCATACCCAGCAGTCCCACACCCTCCCCACACCCAATACTCTTCATTCTCTCCACACCCAGCACTCCTACACCCTCCCCACACCCAATACTCTTCGTTCTCCCCCATACCCAGCAGTCCCACACCCTCCCCACACCCAATACTCTTCATTCTCTCCACACCCAGCAGTCCCACACCCTCCCCACACCCAATACTCTTCCTTCTCCCCCACACCCAGCAGTCCCACACCTAATACTATTCATTCTCCCCCACATCAGCACTCCTACACCCTCCCCACAGCCAATACTCTTCATTCTCCCCCACACCCAGCAGTCCCACACCCTCCCCACACCCAATACTCTTCATTCTCCCCCACATCAGCACTCCTACACCCTCTCCACACCCAATACTCTTCGTTCTCCCCCATACCCAGCAGTCCCACACCCTCCCCACACCCAATACTCTTCATTCTCTCCACACCCAGCACTCCTACACCCTCCCCACACCCAATACTCTTCGTTCTCCCCCATACCCAGCAGTCCCACACCCTCCCCACACCCAATACTCTTCATTCTCCCCCACATCAGCACTCCTAAACCCTCCCCACACCCAATACTCTTCATTCTCCCCCACATCAGTACTCTTACACCCTCCCCACACCCAATACTCTTCATTATCCCCACACCCAGCACTCCTACACCCTCCCCACACCCAATACTCTTTATTCTCCCCCACATCGGCACTCCTAAACCCTCCCCACACCCAATACTCTTCATTCTCCCCCACACCCAGCAGTCCCACACCCTCCCCACACCCAATACTCTTCATTCTCCCCCACACCCAGCAGTCCTACACCCTCCCCACACCCAATACTCTTCATTCTCTCCCACACTCAGCAGTCCTACACCCTCCCCACACCCAATACTCTTCATTCTCCCCCACACCCAGCAGTCCTACACCCTCCCCACACCCAATGCTCTTCATTCTGCCCCACACCCAGCAGTCCTACACCCTCCCCACACCCAATACTCTTCATTCTCCCCCACACCCAGCAGTCCTACACCCACCCCACACCCAATACTCTTCATTCTCCCCCACACCCAGCAGTCCTACACCCTCCCCACACCCAATGCTCTTCATTCTGCCCCACACCCAACAGTCCTACACCTCCCAAATATCCAGCACACCTACACTCTCCCCACACCCAGCAGGCCCACACCCTCCCCACATCCAATACTCTTCATTCTCGCCCACATCAGCACTCCCACACCCTCCCCACACCCAATACTCTTCATTCTCCCCACACCCAGCACTCCTACACCCTCCCCACACCCAATACTCTTCATTCTCCCCGACACCCAGCACTCCTACACCCTCCCCACGCCCAATACTCTTCATTCTCCCCACACCCAGCACTCCTACACCCTCCCCACACCCAATATTCTTCATTCTCCCCCACATCGGCACTCCTACACCCTCTCCACACCCAACACTCTTCATTCTCCCCCACACCCAGCAGTCCTACACCCTCCTCACACCCAATACTCTTCATTCTCTCCAACATCAACACTCCTAAACCCTCCCCACACCCAATACTCTTCATTCTCCCCCACATCAGCACCCCTAAACCCTCCCCACACCCAATACTCTTCATTCTCCCCCACATCCAGTAGTCCCACACCCTCCCCACACCCAATACTCTTCATTCTGCCCCACACCCAGCAGTCCTACACCCTTCCCCACATCCAACATTAATTCACACGCCCAGCACTCCTATATCCCCCACACACCTAGCACTCATACACCCTTAATACATCCAGCACCCCTACAACTTACTGGCATCCAGAAACCCTCTCTTTACCCCACATCAGCACTCCTACACCTTCCCATATAGCCAGCACTCCTACACCCTACTCCACTTACAGCAACCCTACACCTCAGCACCCCTCAACCTTGCCCCCTTCAGAACTCCTACACGCTCCTCCATATCCAACACTCGTACAACCTCCCAAACGTCCAAGACTTGTTCACCCCCCTCCATGTCCTGCACTCCTATACCCTGCCCCCACACGCAGCACGTTTTCACCCTCCCAGCATTCCTATACCGCCCACACCCAGCCCCCTTATACACTTTCACACATCCGACGACACACCTTCATTCTCCCTCATACCCAAGACTCCTACATCCTCCCCCACATCCAGTGCTCCTACTCCCTCCCTCAGATCGACACTCCTACAACCTACACCTTATGAACTCTCCTACACTTGCCCCCCATACAGCACTCTAACACTCCCCCACACAACCAGCAATCCTATCTCCTCACACTTTCAGCCATTATACACTCTCCTCCCCATCTGGCACTGGGGGGGCGGGGGACACAGAGGAGGGGTACAGCTGTACCGGGTGGCAGGGAGGAGAGGCCTGGATAGTACTTGCTATTACACTGCCCCCCCCCACATTCAACTCTCCAAATTCCTACTCCACAACCAACACTTCAGTACCCTACAACATCTTCAAAATCCACCCTGCTACACCATCTACACAGTCCACGCTGGCCACCACCCACAGCTAGCACACCTATACCATTTCAGAAACCAAGCGCTTCCACGCCATACTGGAGAGCCCGCAACCCCGCACACAGCAGGCGCTTCCACACCACCGCCCGCGTTAAGTATAATCGGTAGTCAATGCCACAACACCAGCCCTACAGCGATCACTCCCGCATCCCCCTCCGCAGCCCGCACAGCGCGAGCCATTGCGGTCCCGTGGGGCCGTCGGCTGCTCTAACTGTCCTGCTCTCTGCTCACAGTGGCACACGGAGGTGAACCACTTCTGCAAGGGGGTTCCCATCCTCCTCGTCGGCTGCAAGACGGACCTGCGGAAGGACAAAATGCGGCTACGGAAGCTGAGGGAGGACGGGCTGGAGCCTATCACGTACCAGAAGGTGAGTGTTTCGAAGCCACTGGGCGACACCGCCCAGCGCCACTCACCACACTGCAGGGCTGCTATCCCCAGGCGCAACAGCATCGTGTGTCCCACATAGGGTTGGAAACATTACTCCACGTCAAACTAGGAGATGCATGAAAGGTCTGGATGTCTGTGAGAAGATGTGCAACCTGCATTCGTTCACGGAATATGTAACTTCCATACTAAGACACAGCACCTAGGCTTTCCCTCTGTCTGCGCGACACTGCTTGGCTTTGCCGCTGCCTTTGCTGCCATGATCGCCCTCCGCCAGCACTCCGTGCACCTCTGTCACCCAGGGAAGGTACGCTGCAGCAAGCGGTCCCTGCTTGCGCACCAGCGCCGCACTCTGAGCGCTCTCTACTGTGTGATCCCTTATTTCAGGTGACGCCAATATCTTCCGTTCTCTTGCACACCCATTCTCCCTGCTGCTGTCTCCCTACCTTACTCCCTTGCCCCCCATCCCTAGCCGATCCTGCATTAGATGTCCATTTGCGGTTCTCTGACACCAACTCTGTAGCCTGCATTTGCTACGGGCTGCCACCGGTATCTCAGAAAAGGAACATTTGTCCGCCACCAGAAGACTAGTCCACTGGGTCCCCATTAAGGAACGCAGAACCTTCAAAACCCTTACCATCAAACACAAATGTCTCAACAGCACTGCACCCCGGTATCTCTCCCAGAGATTTGCAAAATCCCTAGCGCCGACACCCTCAGTGGGGTGGCACGGTGGCAGACCTTGTTGCTCCCAACGCCCCCCCCAGCTCTCATTCCACATTCCGACTCTCACTCCTGCCCAGCTACCCTCCTCCCAAATTAGCCCAACCCCCATCCACCCAAAGGATAGGCAGAGACCAGTAGGATGAGTGGGAGAAAAAATTGCCACAGCAAACTTTATTACACATAAAGTCAGGAGTTAGCTTACAGGTGTTCCGTTCACGCTCAGGATTCTGCGCTGAGAGCAAGCAACTTTTCCCCCCCGCCCCTTCGGGTCCTTGGGGGACCCGACGCGGGCGCCCAGTCCCTTCCTCAGCAGTCCCTCTCTACCCTTTGGCAATTTCTTTGTTTTGCAATTTTCTTTTCATTTTTCTTTCCCCAACGCTATTTAAGTGCAATTTTATTCCGTGCTTTACTTTCTTTCCATTCTCCATTTCCGCTTAGGCTCCTTCTAAAGGATGCGTTCCGGTCTCCTTTCCCCTTTTTGCTCCTTTATTCTTACCCCAGGATTCCCTCTTCCCGTTTCCCCGGGTTGGCTTATTATTATTGTTAAATTATCTCTCCCCAAACAGGTCTTCCTCCAACCCATCCTGCCAGGGAGCCCCTCTCCCCCCTTCCGCCAAGACCCCGATCTGCTCTAGCTCTCCCCGCCGCCTTGGTTGTCCCATCCCCTCCGGCCCCCATCGCGGCCTCCTGTTCTAGAGAGCCCCATCCAACAAGCGCTACCTATCCCCCAGAGCCCAACATCATTCTTATCCCCAACCTCTTCCCCTGCTTTTCGCTAAAGAGGGGTCCTCCCCAACTATCCCCCCCTGCTCCTCCTGGCCCCTACCCCCCGCACTCCAAGGCCCCCCCCCCCAAGTTTCTTTTAGATCTCCTTAAGCTGCCAATCACGAAGGGCCCCCCTTTCTTGAACCCCCCCTTAACATCCTCCAACTCCCAGGGGCCCCCCTTCCCCCCAGTTACCAACGTACTTGCCGGAGCCCCGTTTACAGTGCAAACTTTCAATTCACCCCCCCCTTGCTGACTTCATTGTTGCTTTCCAATTTTCAGTTTCCAACGATGCACTTCCCATTTCCCCCACCCAATTTTGGAGTTGGAAAGGTCTTCCAAGCCCCCTAACCCTCCCCATTAACGTGGGCCTCCCCTGAGTCTAATACTCCTGGGCGCCGTTCTTAATAAGCTGATGGCTGTGCAGTTCCCCTTGTGGTATCCGCCAGTACTTTCTAACGGGAACACCAGGTAACATCCGCTGGGCTTGTCTGCAAGAGACCGGTCGCTGCGACCGGTGTCACCGCCACGACTCACAGCGGGCCACCGGCCGCAGTGAGTTCCCCCTCATGCACCTGGTCGCCTTAGTGCACCAATCCCCAGTTATAATCCCAACCTGTTCTTTTTACCTCCATTCATTCCGTCCCCAACAGACACACAGGCCCTCCGGCTAGAACCGGTGGCGTGATGAATGGTGCTGCAGCCTTCCCTGCTGGTGCTCCTCCTGTTTGCTGCTTGTTCCGTACTGCCTTGCAGGCGGGCCCCTGACCTGGCAGCAGCGTTCCGAAATGAGGCCTTCCTTTGACCGTTCCGTTCCTAGCGGAGGCCCCCAAAACCCCCTAAGTGTTGGGGAGGGGGCGTTTCGGGCCAACTAACGGCCTTTCTTAATGGGTAAGTCTATAGCGTTCCACCCCCCCTTCCTTGTGGGCCCTCATTTGTAATCCTTTTGATTGCTTCTGTTGTTGCATCTGTCTAAGCAATGTCTTAATGACTATTGCCTTGATAGACTGATTTACCCATGTCATATCCTTTCCGTATGCTAAGAACCTGTCCCCTTCTTCCACCCCCCCGTGCCTGCTCTACCCTCACCCACCCCCTCTTCCCTTGCAACCCCCCCGTCACCGTGCGCGTACTCAGCCCCTCCTAGCGCCCCCCCCCTTAGCCCCCTTCACACGCCTGCCAGAGCACCCCTCTCCTGCAAGAGAGGGGGATCCGGCTTGCGCACCCTACCTTCCCCCTAGCTCAAACCGTGCTGTTGGCCATCCCACTTCTAAAGCCCATGGCGGAGGTTGCGCCTGTGCCGCTCCATCACTTGCCCCTCCCAGAGCGGAGTGGTTTGCCCTTGCACCCAGCCCAAAATGCTCTGTTTTAACCACAGCTAGTCATGCAAAACCTTGCGCCACTACGCTCTCATGGGCATCTGTAGGCGTACCCAAGTTGCCCATTGTTCTAACCAAACGCTCTCTTCCTGTATCTGTTGTTGGTTAATCTTACTCCTTGAACCCTGTGAACATTGTAAAAAAAAAAAAAAAAAAAAAACTCCCAACCTTAAGGGACACCGGTAAGTAGCGAAAAAGCGAGATTGTGCAGTGAACGTCCTTGGTGAATCATTAGAGAGAGAAACGCTTTTATATGACCAACACCGAACATGCAACGGCCCCTTGCGGTCTTTGTCCGGGCGTTGCCCCCAGGTTTGAATGTACATTCTATTGTAGGCAACATCAGACTCTACATCTTCCCCACTCTCCTCCACTCTATTTATTTATTTTTTTTTATTTATTTTTTTAAGAGCGTTCATACTGCAGCTGGATATCTTACCCGGCGTATCCCCGCCTACCCATGTAAAACCCTTGTGCGCCTTGCCGACCTGCTGCTTACCCGCCCGTACGAGCCCGCACTCCCCCCGCCTAAATGTGCCGCATTCCAGCCCACACTTCGACCATCCAACAGATGGAGCATTTAAAACTGTATCCAGCATACCACCTGCGTGGTAAACCAAACCTTCCAGACCTTCATTTGCGCCTTGAAACACTTGTGTATATGCGTGTTATAAATTCCCCACTGCATCAAAATGTGTGGTGTTCACTAGCAACCATTGCTTCCTCCTGCCGCAGCTGGCACCTGCGAACCCCATAGCTGCCTCGCCTGGATTTAATCCCCATGCCTGTTATCAACCCTCGCCTAAAACCTAATGTCATAAGCCGAGCCGAGACCCCGTCCATAACTCCATCGCGATTTATATTTAATGGCCGTGCTCCCTGATCTCTGCGCTCAACAATTTCAAACCCATTTGTGATGCGCCCGCAGTAAGTGCCCTCAGTCGGTCCCCATGCAGCCCGTTTTTTGCGCCCTCCGCCACGTCTATAAAGATGATCGTGACAAAATTGATGGCTGCGAGCTCTGCTGAAAGTGACGAAACCCAAAAGCAGCTACTATTTTTTGGCTACTAGCTGTTTGCATAACACCTTTCCTTTAAACATTCTTTTTTTTTTTTTTTTTTTTTGACCAACGCTCCACCAAATCTGCCTAACTGCACCCCCCTTCCCATCGCAGCTACCGCTGTTTCCCAACCTGCGGCCCTGGCCAGTGCCACGAATCTGGCCCAACCTTCCGCACCCAAAGGCTGTCCCCCTGGAGGCGATGATGCCGACTCCCCTTCCGCTGGTCCTTCTGCCAACTGCTCTTCAGCCGCCACCACCCGGCCTGGGTTTTGTGATTGGGCCATTGCAACCGTCTACCCTCTCAGACTTCTGAGTAAACGACCTTATTTCTGCCTCGCAGTTCGACCGTCCGGTGTGTTCTGCGGGATGAAAGAAATCATGGTGAGCAAACCTGATTCCGCTGCGTACCTACCTCGGCCCCCCCCTTTGGTCCTAAGGCTTCGCCCTATCCAAAATTGCTTTACCTGGCTGCCGACCCTATCATAAGGTTAGGCGACCTTCCCCCGTAACATTGCCGACCCCCAATTCCACACCCCGCCCCGGCTTTGTTGCGTGCCGCGGGCGTGGCCCAAGCTCGTGGCAGAGCTGGCCGTGAACCATGTCTCATTGCGACGGAGGATAGTGGGTCTCCCCAGGCTTTGGGTCGGGGGAAGGCACAAGAAGGGACAAGGAACCCTAAAATGTCAAAGGAAAAGGCAGGGGTCAGTTTTGCGCTGTGGAAGACGTGTCGTGGCGCTATACCAATGAACCTTCCATTCAAGACCTTGCAGCCGGCCAACTTGCCTGCTGTACTTGCAGCAGCTGCTGAGACCCTCCCTGCATTTGCCCCATCTGCTTGTTAGGCCCGTCATGACTGCGCATGTGCCACCCCCGACGGCCACCCAGACCAGGCCCTGACCTCCGCCCGTACCAAGGCAGCAAAAAACTGCATCGCCCCCCCGCTAACTACCGCATCCCGAAACCAACAACACCAACCCGTGCCCTTCCCCAGCGACTCTCCTGCTTCCTGCCCCTCCCAGATACTGCGCCCAACACCACGGACATGTGCTCCATGGTTCGTGGCGCTTCCCTTCACATTTTATAGCATGAACCAACCCATGCGGTACTAACCTGCCAACAAACGTCCGCTCTGCGCAAACAATGCCAGGCGCAATATACCTGCCTCCGCCCCCACGCCCCCCAAGAAAACAACACGCCACTATCAGCGCTAGGGTTACTACCAACCCAACCTTCGCCCACTGACGACCCCGCAAGTGGACCCCCCCCCTCAATTGCACCAACGGATGCGGTGTCGCCAGTGTAAACCTGATGCTCGGCAACCAACTGTGTCCACCAAGTGGGCCCTGCCTAAATACCAAGAGCACACCAAAAAACGATGCCAACACAACAAGCATTTCCCACATAGCTCTATCTAACCACTAGCCCTGACCCAACCCGAGGTTGCAACAGCCTTTCCCCCACGTGGTCCCGCCTCCCAGAGCCCAAGCAATTGGCAATTCGGATTCTGAAAGCGGCAATCCCGCCCATTGAACTGCAATAAACTTTCAATTGCCTACCAAAATCGATCGACCCAAATGTTTTACAACCCAAGCGTTGAAACACTTTCCGTATAGGCGCTATATAACTAAACTATCATATCCTATTATAACAAGTCGTACCTAACATGTCATTACATTGCTGTGTTGTGCGCAGACAACCGAGATTAAATGTGCCAAATCCCATGCATTGGTGTGCAGGTTCTTAACTGGCTCCCTTGGCGATGGTGAGCTTGGAGCTATAACCCTTTCCTGTCAGCATTACCCTCCTTCTATAAAGTTATTATAAGACCGTTATGCTTGGTGGTGCTCTAGGTGTGCTTTCCAAATCTTCCCTGCCATGTACCATTCCTTAATTACGACCGCCTCGCCCCTGTGTGGACCCACCCACTAAAATCCCAAACCAATGGTTTGACTCTGACTACCTTCCCAATATTTGTTGCTTAAGAACGAAGTAAACGCCTTCACAGGGCACACAGCAGGAACACAATTGCCACCCTAACCCAACTAAATAAGCAAATATTTAATAATCTTGCCTCGCGACCCCTTCTCCCCAGCGCGATCCCCAATGTTCCAACTCCCCCCCCCCCCTCCTTTGCAAACCAACATTTAGGCTGCGACCAGCCCGCTCCGTGGTAGAGTCGACAAATTAACATTCCAGGGCCGCAAAATTTCCCAACGATTAGAAAAAGGCGCATTGTAACCTACATAACAAAACATAATGCGAACATGATGGAAAGGCTCCCCCTGTCGCCCCAACACATGCCCCCAAAATGCACTGCACCCTGGACTACTTGAAACCATAACAACCTGCCCGTCCTTTCGCTCACCCATCCTATGTGCAGATCTTAGTGACATTCCGTTTTTATCCTACTATTCGGCCTGCCCCTTGAACTACCTCCGTAAGACATGTTTGTTAAACAATTGTTTCCCCACACGGCCTGCCAACGACCCACACCGTCATACCCAGCCAAACATTGGAAATGCTGTGCGTGCACATTTTCGAAAATAAAGCCACGTGGCGCGGCAGCTTTGCACAAACCCCCTTCCTGGAAGCCAAGGCCGTTTCGCGTGTCTGCGTTGCCTATGTTATCCCCGATACCCATACATTCCTTGGCCCCTCTGCTGGGTTAACGTTTAGCATACCGCGCACCTCCCCCTCCAAATAAAGCCTTAACGACCCCCTGCCCTACAGTAACCGATTTGCCCCTCCCGGGCGATCCCATTAGACATCCCTTAAACTACTTTGCTACGCGTGACCACCATTAGTAAGCCCATGCCCATGCATGGGATTACGCCAATATCGTTCCTATTAAACCGGACCCGTTGAAATGCGCAGCTCCCTCGCAGAGGGAATGTACCACCACTCCGCTTGGTGAACAAAACTTGGAAAGCCACTATGTCATGGAAACATCCTGCACTACTATCCCACCTACCTTTCCCATGCATGCAAACTTCTACACTTTCTACTGAACCTGGCAATCGCTGCCCATACGAGGCTTGGCCTCTTACGTGTGTGCATAATGATGGCCTGCTGCTTTGCGAGCCGTAGTAATCATGCAGGGATCGGAGAATTTGCCGCGTTTGGATTATTAACCTGAATGTCTTAATATCCGGCCCGTTTTGCTGAATAGTGATGTCCTGTGCCCGAGACCGCGAGGCCCGTGACTTGAGGCGGATTCCAACTATGGGTCGAACCATACCAAACGACCATGATCCCTTCCTGCCCGCCTCCGGTTTCCCCCTGTGCCATGCCGTGGCCCTTTGCCCACGCGACATGCGTTGCCCCGCCGGCCCTTAACTTCATCCTCAACTTCCGGCGCACCTGACTATGCGCCCCATCTGTAATTTAACTTCCAACCCCCCAAATATTCACCACGTGGTGTGCGCGAATATAACGCCCCCCCCTCCAACGCGGCCGCCAGCCCCTCCTAAGCCGCCATGTGCCACCGATGCCCACCCCCTAGTTCTTCCTTCCTCCTGCCTGCATTTACCTTGTGTCCTGGCTCGAACCGAAGTCCGCTTCTGTTCTACCGCCCGAGTCCTACCGCCGCCGCTCGCTCCTTTCTGCCACGCCTGGAACAACCACCGCCTTGAAACCCGACCCGGCTGGAACTGGCCTGCAACTTTGGACTTGTGACTGCAACGTCGGTGAGGAGCCGGCAAAGAGAGACCCCGCGACCCTTGTCCGTTGTATTTATGGCGCCAATGGGCGCGCGGGAGATGACGTCACCCGCCCCCTCCACCCCCCTTTCCCCTCCAGTCTCCTCATGCCGCCGTGCCGCGTGAGGCAGTCGGCACTAAGGGGGGGCCCCCGCCGAGGGGCCCTCCTTCGTAGGGCGCGGGAGCCCGTCGTTTCTGAAAGACCTACAAGATGTTCAAACTCCAACATGGTCATTGTTCCGAAAACACTGCGGTCCCGTGCAGGAGGTTTTAGCTTTCCTTTCATCGCCACGTCACAATGGAACTCCCTACCTAACTCATCTAAGATGCATTGATTCTCACACAGCCTTCAGGAAAGCCATTAAAACATGGTTGTTTGTATTAACTGGCCTCCTGGGCATCTGCACCCTGCCTGCTTATATAACCCATCACCCTTGTAATGTAACCTGTTGTTGTTTTCAGTTTATGAATCTCGCTATTTCTCCATGTACCTGCATTCTGTCTCATTATGCCAAGTCATGCTCCTTGTAACCCACGAGCACGCGCGCATATTCCTGTAACTAAGACATCTTCCTGCAACAGCCCCTCGATGCCTAAGGGCTGTAGTGTGCTTTACAAATTTAAATAAATCAATAAATACCTCACAAATGGCACTCTGACCTAGGCTGCACGCACCCACTGTTTACCTCAACCTTTGTGATTTCCCTATGTGTTATCTGGCACACCCTTTGCGCGTCAACACGGCCCAGCCAGAAGGGCTTTTCTGCAATGTCTCCTGCGACCATCATCTCATTGTACATCACTTTGTGACCCACTTACTTTGACTTTCGCACCACTTTGCTGCAAATACAATGTACCCAGTACCCACCTAATTTGATTATAGCAGCTTGTTAGCTGTATATGGATGTTCCCTGCAACCCATCGGTTGTGACTTTAGCAGCTCTTGGCTGTAAATGATGTTTGTCTGCACACCTGAACTAGCCCCCCCTCCCGTACCATGAGGTGAGGCTAGACAAAATGTGCTTCTACCATCTACCACTACGCTGTAACCCGAATGCCTACCCTTGAACAGTATGCTGCACTTTCTGTAACTAGCGTTGTGATACCTCCGGGTCTGTGCCCTATCAACACATGTAATACATACATACATACATACATACATACATACATACATACATACAGAAATAAGACAAAATTACCTGCAAACATCACGCAATGAGGCCTGGTCTGGAACTGGTAAGAGTGATTGTAGTATTCCCTGAGGATGTATCTATTTTGAGACTAATCCTATATAGCCTATCACACTGGATCAAATACCAGATATATGGGGGGCATCAACTCCACCTGATGTCATTGCATGGACATGCCCAGGCTTGCTCAGATGTGTTCGTCTTGAAGTTGTGTATCATCCAGGGACTCTGCAGTGACATTCGCTGAGTCACCCGCTACTAGACAAACATCCATCTTGAGTCCCTGCTAATCTTGGACAAATTAGAGGAAAATAAGATAAGAAGAGATATGGAAGAGACCATTTCTTCTCCGCACATACACAGGATGGTACTACAGAGAACCCTGCTTCCATCCAACCAGCAAAAAGGAAGCTGCACATACACGCAGTCACAACTCTGACACACAGTTTGCTCCTGGGCATCATCATGTAACTCTTTGGCATGAAGAACGATAACCTAACATCATCCAATTAATAGAAGAAGAATAGAAAGAAACCTCTGGAAGTGGATAGGATAGTTGAGGTGAAATGGAGTATCAATAAAAGAGAATCTCTGTCCTTCTGTCATTAAAAAAACAGTGGGAGCCTTCTGAGTGCAGAAGGAAGGCTCGGACACAGGGGTGACATTATTTGGGTTGTAGACTTTTATTAAATGAAAAAGTGTTGGTAAATAGCCTCTCTGGCCCTAGCTCTAAGAGGGATTTCCCTGCCTCAAAACAATCTAGTGAATAAGTCAGGATGTCTACTAAAACGTCAGTCACGGTCGTGTCCGAAAACCTACCTCTGACCCTAGCAGTAATAAAGTGCAAGGATATATTCTTCTCCTAAAGTGATGGGTAAAGTTCTTTACCAACAGAAAGTTCCAGATAATCTGGGTTGTAAAAATTGACACACAACACATTTCTCTTTCCACAATATAATGTTCCAATATACAGGCGATAGCTCCTTTCCCCTGGATTTCCTCTGGTTCTCAAAGTTCCTGTGAATCGCTTTCTTTATTCGCAACCGACGGCCAGATCTGGTTCACCTCCTGCCAAACACAATCCAGGAAACTACTTTTAACAGTCCCTATGTAGGCTTAGGCAATGCTGGTTGTTGTCTTCCCTTTCAGGTAATCTCCCTTCTAGTAGATTACATTCATTTTGTTCAAATAGTGTCCCCTCTGGCAATGATGGTTACAACATTTTTTCAATCATTCTTTCTGAACATGAGAATTATGCCAATTATGCTTTAGTTCAACAGGTCGGTATTAAAAAAGATTGCCTTGAGCCAGTGGTCTATTGCGGAGCGCCCCGAGAGTTACCTATCGAAGGCCAACTCAATGGTCTTTCCTTGCACCACCATTGGACCTGTTGCTGCTTTAACTTCTTTTTTCGTCAGGACTGTTTGGGCGTCTGACAGCTCCGGTAACACTCCCATTGCTTGTGCCTCCTGAAAAGGAGACCTCCTTTGCTCCTTGCATACTCTGGTGACGCCACCCACCGGAGCAAGCTGCAGAACCAGGAGAGCTTCTCGCTCCTACGTGACAGCCTGTCTCAACACCACTTCCCGCTGCCCATTCTCTGCATTCAGGATTCCCGACTCCTATGACTCTCTCTGCACTGCGTCCTGCTGACAACACAGCGGCAGCTCTAACGTCTGCTTTCTTCTGCTTCTGCTGCTCCCACTGCTTCTTTCTGATGGCCTGCACCTGAAGGGGCCTTAAATATTTAAAGGTCCCGCTCAGGTGTGGGTTATTATAACCATTAGTCTGCACACTACACTTCTGCAACTCTGAGACCCTCTTCCTTGTCTCAGTACCAAAAGCATTATGGGACTTGAAGTCCCAACGTTCTTATTTATTTTAACCTCTTGTAATTCACTCTGTTTAATGATTTATACAATGTACCTTTAGGGGAGGCTTTCAAAGGAATTAATGGTAGGTTTCTGGTTTTATAATTCAAAACCTAAGGTGGAATTATAACTATCAGAAACAGTAGTATTGATTCTCTGATCCTTACATATATGATTCCCATGTTTACCATAAGGGGTTTCACCACTGACAATTTGGGTAATTCTGGGAAGGGAAGCCTTACTATGATAACAAGCCATTAGATATTCCGGTATCATAGAAACTTCCCCCTTGGAAGAGGATAAATACTGTGTTTACCATGGCAAAGTCCTCACATTCCCCTGATGGCCTTCTCCTCCCATGTGATCACCCGGCTAATCACACCCAGGGTCAGGGTCAGGTAGCGGCTGCCTTCCCCTGGCCACATGAGAGGAGACTTTAGGCTGGGATTCTGCAGGGCTCATCACAGAGGTTTCAAATATGATCTCTGTAGCTCTGATATGGGTGAGGGTCCCAGGCTCGCAATGCAATATGTTGGTGCTTGGTTTACTCCCCTGCAAAGCTTCTGATGCTCTCTTTTCTTTTTCTCTTCAGATATTAAGGTCCCAGATCCTCTTACTCTTTTATATTTGCTTGGGTGCAGGTCCCAGACTTGCACAATGGTTTCACCTGGGGGTTCAGTTTGGGGTATGTTACATAGCTCTGGGTACCCCTGCGAGATATCCCCTGGATACTGGGTGATGCTGATACTCGAGCTGCTTTTAGCTGCTGCTAATCAGATTCTTACTCCGATCCTTGCCTGGTGTGTGACTTCACCCCCAACCTTCAGTTTGTAGCACTTTGGTGGAAAGATGGGTATGGAGGAGAATGGGGATAGCTGCAAACATTGCTCTGTGCCTCTGAAACACCACAATTCAACTACAGGTGCAGGTTCGGGGAGCAGGGTCTCAGGTGGGAGGCTCTGCTGGCTTCAAATGCCGGCTCAGGCTACTGGATCTCAAGTGCAAATCTACACTGGCCTTTTCTGTCTCACAGGGGCAAGGCTGCAGTAAACTGCTAACTCCCTGAATATTTTATGTAGAATACGGGTTGGTCTTTGTGGAGCCTGTTGCAAGGGGAAGAAAAAAAAGACCTCAGTCTTCCAGAGCCCGGCAGCCTTTTAAAGGGAAATGGAGGGACCTGGTTAGTTATCTATTAGTACCCGGCAACGCAAATCCACTTGTTGTGGATTGGCTCGTTTCTGAGCCATACCACAGTGTAATTCCGTTGACGCACTTGTGTGCATCGTGTGCCAGGCACAATTTTTTTTTGTTCAGGCGACCATGGAAAGGGAGAAGGGACCACACGTAGTCCCTTCTACCTTTTCCAAGGTGGCCATTTTTTGTTTCTTTTTTTTTCCAATGTAAGTGAATGACCGCCATGGAAAGGAAGAAGGGACTATGCGTACTCCCTTCTCACCTTCCATGGCGGCCATTTTCTTTGTTTACTATGGCCGCCACATAAACAGAAAATGGACTAGGTTGTCTCTCCGCGGCAGCCATTTTTTGTGTAACTTATTTTGACTTTTTTTTCCCGGCTGCGAAACGCAACGTGTATCGCAGCTGGGAAAAAAAAAAACATTAGTACCCCTGTCTAACGGGCTGGGGGACTAATGGCAATAAGCTCCTCGACAGCAGGCCATTACCACCCACAGTAATGCCCCCGGGACATCGTTAAGGCCCTCGTCCCTGGGGGCATTACCTTGGGCTTTAATGGCCTGCCGTCTCGGGGCTTATTGCCTCAATAAGGAAGCCCGGGTGTTAAACTGGCTGAGAATCTGACTGTGCATTATCTAGTCTCGAAAATACCCATAAATGCCATTCACTCTGGTTCAATAGACATACTATTACTTTATTGTAAAGGATCCATAGAAGTGTGCGTCACTTAATCCGACCTATGTGATGAACTATAAAAATGGGTTGCACCACTGCAAAGCATGTGGACATAGCCTGGTGTCCTTGTAAAAGTGAAAAGGTATGCTGGAAGGCATGGCAACCGTTACTAAGAGCAACTCAAACAGCTGCTTGTTATTCTGGATGCCATAACAAAACATTACATTAAAACGATCAAAGGCCACATTAGTTCTGTGCATCCTGGCCATATTTGAACACCATGCTCCATGATGAAATAGGAAAGCAGTACCCCTGGGGTATGCAGCGGTCTTACTAGCAAGCGGCACCACTCTAGTTTTTTTAATGATAATGTTAAATGTATTTGTGCCGCGCACCGCCACCAACGGACTTGGTCCCCAGGCGGATCTGCAAACAAGAAGGTAGGAGCTGGGAGGGTTAGTAGGGTGAAGAGGGAACTGGAAAGTGAGAAAAGTAATGTCCTGTTGGCAGCTTCAGTACGGGTTTCACTGTGCGCTGAGCTTGGGTGTGAATATTGCATCGATGTGAGTCCTCGTGTGCTGTTGGTGTGATTTATGGGTTGTTTGTTTTGCAGGTGACACTGGTATAGGTACCAAGGTCAGCAGCAAAGCCTGTAACTAAAACGTGAGTGCAGCGGCTCCTCATTGGAGAGACACTCCCTGCACAGGAAATGATGCAGAGCAAATATCACAAGAATCGCACGTGATGCTGAGAAATATCTAATTTCCCGCCGAAGACTCGTGTATGATCTCGCGCCTAACGATGCAGGTGATAGAAGTACACACATTCCATGTGCACTCCCCCTCCCCTTTGTTTGTGCAAAGCTGGAGGATCAAAGGATCATTTTTAAAGTGAAACCTGAATTCACAAAAGGGTTGCGCTTTCAAATGCATGGAAGGAAAAAGCATCCCCTGTGTCTGTTTGGAACAGGCGCTGCAGGGATGCGCAATGGCAATGGCATTCATTTTCTGTCCCTCGCATGCAGCTTTTTTCTGCTTGCATTTCTATTCTTCTAACACGGATAGAACGTTTTTTTGCTTTTTTCAACATTTCCTTAAGACAAGCCCTTGAAGGCCCCCATGACTCGGAAATGGCCTCAGAGCACCCACGTGTGTGATGGAAGCCAATAATGCATGTCTGCGGGAGCAGGCTCGTGACACTAATGTTTGCAAGGGGGCTGGCCAGAAATTCATTTGCGCTGGCACATGGCCCCTGAAAAATGTTCATATCACCTTTGTAAATAAGGTGACTAGCACGTTTCCAAAAATCGTGCATTAGAAAAAAAAGTGCCTTCTCTATGCTATTCTTTGATGCCCAATGTTTTTGTACACCAGACAAGATGTGTATTACTGAGACTTGGTTAAATACAATTCGACCGCCCTCTTGTTAGGCACCACTCCCCACACACGGCGCTAACTGTAGGATGTAGGCACAGGAGAGGGCCATAGCATGGGGTGGGGTTTCCCCTATCTACTGTGCAGCTCTGTCCATGACAGCAATGGAAAAAGCCCTTCCACACGACATTTTATTTTTATTTATTTCTATAGCGCTGAAGCCCGCAGGCATCAGGGCGCATTGCATGAAGACCAGGACAACGGAAAAGTGACGGGACAGTACAGTAAGATTACTGGTATGAATAGATTACATTACATGGACATTAGTATTTAAGCAGGTCCTTTATTTGAACAACAGTGTCTTCAGTTTCTTCCTAAACGATAGGTAGTTAGATTCTAGCCTTAGGCTGTTTGGGAGCTCATTCCACTTAGATGCCGCTTTGGTAGGGAATGCTCGTCCAAATCCATTGGCTTTTTTGGAATGAGTTACTTTCACAAACCCTTGCGCCTTGGATTTTAAGGTGTGGCGAGGTTCGTATGTGGTTATTTGGTTTTTTAGTTATACGGGTGCGGATCCACATATAACAGTGATGGACAATGGTTATTGCTTTAAAGGTGATCCGGTCTTCCAGGGCTAACCAATGAAGGGACTTTCTGTCTTCTGTAATATGTTCCTCCCTTTCTTTTTTTCTTGGTGATTGTCCTTACTGCATTGTTCTGTATGACTTGACATTGATACATTTTTTATGGGCTCCATGGTTATCATCATGTGAAAAGTGGCCCCAACCCTTGGACACATGTTTTGCGCATATTCTCTAAAGGTCTCCCAATTCAGGGCCTGCTTCTACCAGTGTCCTGTTTTACCACTTGCTACAAACACATATACTTCCAAGTTACCTGAATTGTTGGTCGAACAGACTGGACCTTAGTCCATCTGAATTCGTCTAGAACAGGTGTCCCTTCCAGCGCTCTTGCTTGGAGTGCCCACACGAGGAAAACTGGTCGCGGCGTATGCTGTCCTCGAGTGCATCCTCGAACAGGCCCTGGGAGCAGGTTCTGCATGCACTCATGTGAATCATGTATCCTAATACCTCACTGGTTACAACAGCTCACCTTAAAGTCCCAGCTAAGGTGATACTGCACAGAGAACATGCTGTCTGCTGGAGAGATGACCGCCCCTTCCAAAATCAAAAGGGCACACCTTTGCAGCCCTGGTTCTCCCCCAAAATCAAAGACAATCATGGCATAACAAATACCTGGAAAGGCACTCTGCACATTGGATGTAGGAATGTGTATGTTCTCCAAACATCTATAGATGTTCAATACACCGTCATTTTGTCGATTTTGAAGTCCTTAGCCGGACCCTTCGGGTAGTGGGTCGGTTGGCCAGTTGCTGCCACCCGCTACGTAAGGCTGGGCACGAAGGCGGCACAGGGAGGATCCCCTGGTCTACCCCACCATGCGCCAGTCCCTGGTGATCGGCTGGCCACGTTGAGCAAAAACATTCCCCTGCCCCTTTAAGGGAGGTTCCAATGTATAGTAAATCTATCTAAGCCGCGAGGACTCTTGCAGTGCAGCTATTCCTCAAAGCTGTCCCATGCAGTATCCAGAGGAAACTCATCACTGCGAGACATTCTTGTGGGCCATGCACAACTACTGGCCAGGTGATGCAGCGGCTGCTGGGAGGGACGTGTGTTTTAGTCCTGCATGGAAAGGTGAAAGTGTGGTCGAATTATCAGACCCCAAGGAGAACTTTGTCCGCTGGGGTGGTACCACTTGCCACATTCCAACACCCTGCAGAAATGGATGGTTTTGCAGCGGACAGTAGCTCTTTCTATATTATTAAACTAGGTTTGCTAAGATCCTTGGTTCATATTAGAGGAGCAGCTACGGTCAGCTGTAAATCTATCCATATGCACAGACTGTCGTCAAATGCATGTTTGCCGATAACCGCCCTCACAATGATTCCTCTATTAGAAGAAACCCTCCTCTGCCACCGCAGACACCCAGTTCTGCTTTCCAATCTCCCATTCCCAAAAGGTTTCAGTTAGTCACTGGAAAGGGCCAGCCAGGACTTTAAGTGGGCCGTGGCTAGCCAGGGCCGAACCCTAGCATCATGCTCAGAAACTCGAGGTGGGGCATTGCCAGGGGTCGCTAATGTCAACTGGCAACCCCGCCCGCTACAGGACGAGGCTCATGTGCGAGAGCTACAGGCTTCAGGAAAAAAGCCTTTAATCCATAATGGTGGCGCCGCACCTGCGAGGCATCCCTTCAAGCAAGAGATGCCTGTGGGCTGGCGCCACCACTATAGAGGAAAGGTGAGGTCGCTGCCTAAAGTTCCTGCTCATTCTCAGGAGTTTCAGGCTTTAGGAAAAAGGCCTCGGCTTCCAGCGGCCTCAACTTTTCAGGCTTAATGGTAACGCAGCCCCTCCTCTGGCATGTTGCCTGGCGAGGGACAGCACCACCATTAAAGGACGAGGCGCTGTCCCTTGCCAGGCAAGCATTTGGCAAATAAATGCAGAGATGAGCATCCTCTCCCCACGCGGGCAGAGGGTGCTGATCGCTAGAAGAGGCTGCCTGGCGGAGGTGCCTGTAGCCCATTGCTCCGGTGTCTGTCAGGGGGCTGTGGCCTAACGAGCCGGCAGGTAACCCTCACCGTTATGCCACGCCCCCTTGATGAGTCTGGGCTCATTTTCCATTGCCACTCAAGGCACTAGGGCCAGCAATGATGCAGCGAGACATGAGGCAGGGAGGTTTAATGCATGCGCTCAAGAAAGATGTGCCCTATTTCATTGGGGCACTGCGCAACGTTTTTCCAGCCAAAATATTTATTATAAGCGATCTCTATCTCTCTGTTTAAATCCTCTAAATGTTCAGACACTGGTATGTCCTGGTGAATTTGCAACATTGTATGTCCGGCCAGGAGGGGTGGACTGGAAACCAAAAGAGGCCCTGGAAATAATGTTCAAAGTGGCCCCATATTACACATTATCAGCAAGCCCAACCATTTTCCTATGAGAAAACGTGGAAAGAAAATAGGTTACCACACAAAAGAGGGCCAGGGTGCAGAGGCCTCACAGGCAATCTCCATTGTTCGTATAGTCCACCCCTGGCAGCGAGGGAGCACTCTGCCGTTAGACAATGAAGTGGTAAATTCGGGTCACATGCGGGAAAACCCTGCGGTTGGAAGGCCACGAACTTACAACATTGTATCGAGTCCAGGTCTCCAGAGCTCACAAGCAGCTTGCCAGCCATTTGAAGTGACTCCTCCGACAACATGGAGAAAGCTGCTGCCTAAAAGCCACAAACTTTATTTATTTTTTGATTGATTTATTGGAAACATAGAAAAGTGTTTTGAACAAAAACTGTATCCATCGTACATTTGGGAACAGAGCACCCTCATGGGGTGCCTTACAATGATACAAGGTGGAGAATGGATGAACATAATAACCAGTAGTAATAGTAGCGGCACAGAAAGACGGGACACTAATGAAAAGATCATATATACAGAGGTATGTTCAGTATTAACACTAGTACTTATATATTTACACATAAGTGAGCACAGGGAGGGGGGAAGAGGAAAAGGAAGCGAGGAGAGTGTTAGTGGTGGGTGTAGTGCCCTCCTGATGGAGAAGGTACTTATTTCAGGCCAGCTTGAATGGATCCAATGTGGAGAATGATTTGATGTCCATTGGTAGAGAATTCAAATGGTGTGGAGCAATAAGGGAGAAGGAGCGGAAGCCCGAGGTAGCAAAGCAGAATCAAGGGCGGAGATGTTGAAAAAAGCTGCTGACCGCAGAGTGAGAAGGGGGAGTGGCAGGGGATGTAGGGAGAGAGGTAGGGTGGTGCCAGTCCATGAATGGGTTTAAAGACCAAGAGGAGACTTTTGAAGAGGGAGTGGACCTGCATAGATAGCAGCCCCAGTGGTAGTCAGCAGTGGGATGTGTGAACAGAACAGGGAAGATGGAAGAAGACACGGCAGAAAAGTTGATGAAGGGGTAAAAGAGTGGAGTGGGAATCCCAGTAGGATGCTGGAGCAGTAGTCCAGTCGGCTGAGGACAAGGGTGGATGTAAGCATTTTTGGTGGAAAGGAAAGTGGTGATCTTGTGGATGTTCAGGAGGTTAAGCCTGGCAGCTGTGGCAGCGGAGGTGATGAATTGCTCAAGTTTGATGGTGGTGTCACAGAGGGCCCTCAAATTACTGGCCTGTAGGAGAGGGATGAGGGTGTGAAGAGGAAATAATCGTGGGGAGAGGAGAAAGGGAGGCACGGGAGAGGCCGGGAGATGGATGACATCGATCTTTGAAGAAGTCAACATGAGAGCGCAAAGTACCACTTGTGCGTAAGCCAGACAAACAAATGGAGATTTGGGTGGATAGTCCAGTGAAAAAGGATGGAAATGAGGAAAAGATCTGAGTGTCATCAGCAAAGGGAGGTTAGAGAAGCTAAAAGAGGATCTGAGTTTGTCCAGTGGGGTGGGAGATTCTTATAGGTCACACAATGGAGACTAAAAGACAAAAACACAAACATAGAGAAAGGACCAAGGCAGTGACTGGAGTCATTCATCTAACTTTGGAAAGGATAATAGAGAGAGTCTGTCTCAGGGAACCAGTAAGGACTGTGACTAGGTGGGCCGAGAGGGGTAAAACAAATGTAAGCATTAGGGAAAGTCTGAAAGGAAGTATTAAACCCAGCTGCTCTTCCACACCTGAGCTCGGCATCACTTAAACACACAGAAGCTGTTGAAAATTAAAGACGCTACTCTTTAAGGTGGCACCTAGAGCAGCAGAGCACTGTACCTGTACCACCAGATCGCTGATGGGGAGAAACAGTTCATACTTCTGTACCAGTATTTAAGTAGCAGAGTCCTCCGACCATAAGCTCAGCTCCGGTCCAAGCCACTCAAATACTCGAAGAGCATTTATCTAATTTGCAATTAATTAGATGCACTATTTTGGTGTATACTTGGGCCATATTTATCCTTACTGCCGTGAGGCCTGCAAGGAGGCTAAAGAAGCGGCCTAGGCAGCTGCTGCCCGAAGCATACACGTTTATAAGTGCTTTTGAAGCAGCTATTTCAGGCATGCTGCTCTACTCTAGACTCAAGCCCTGCAGGGGCACGAGGAGCTACTCTTTTTGCCAGCTCCATGATGTTTTCCCATCAGGAGACCCACTTTACCTGCATTCTTGATATATACTTTGGGAAGGAAGCTGTCTGGAGAAACAACAGGATGGCAGTGTTCCTTCTGGCTGACCAGAGAAAGTCGCAGGATTGACTAGGCCTTGGGCTGCAAACGATTTGCAGCGCACCCTAATTTCCATAAGTAGTGACAACACAAAAAATTACATCACAGAACGTGTCTTTGATACTCAGAGATCGTGGGAAGTTACATTAAAAGAAGTTTCCAGGAGCAAAACAAGTGACAACTACATGTGATATCTGAAGAAAATGGTGGCTGGAAGTAGGACCATTCATCTTTCTAAGACATGGCCTACTATATAGAGGTGATCTTAGCACTGATGGTACTCCTAGGTCTCAGATTATGGTGCCTAAAAGTAATAAATGGATGGTGCTGGAGATTGCCTACTTCCACTTAAGAGGTGGCCACTTATTAACAGCCAAGACACAGGCCCAGGTAATCAGCCGATTGTATTAGCCTGGAATCTATACTGATGTGAACAATGTCGTACTTACATGTGCTCTGTGTCAAAAGACTCGTTCCCAAATACATCCTCCTGCTCTGCTCCATCCTTTGCCTATCATTGATGTGTTCTTTTCCTGCATAGGTATGGACATAGTTGGACCCCTTAAGTCATTTAGATTGGAGAATCGTTACATCTTGGTAATTGTAGATTATGCTACCCGATACCCAGAGGCTTTCCCATTATGCAATAATAGGTCTGAACAATCTTTGAAGCACCTCATCCCATTTATTTCAAGAGTTGGTTTCCTGGAGGAGATCCCAACAAATCAAGGGACTACCTTGATGAGTCCGTTAATGGCAGAGGTGAAGGAGAACCTACACATTAAAACTCTTAGGACCTCTGTCTACCACCCACAAACTGACCGATTGGTGGAACATTTCAAGAAAACCTTTAAAAATGTCTTTCGAACATTGGTTGAGGTCAACAGCAAAGGTTGGGATGTTATGATACCCTGGGCCCTTTTTGCCATCCGAAAAAACACCAAAATCCTCAACCGGGTTTTCACCTTTTGAGTTACTGTATGGTAGGTAGCCACGGGATGTCCTTTACATGCTAAGGGAGACCTGGGAGGAGGTACTTTAACCACTCTCACAAACAGCCCAATGTTTAAAAGTACACATGACCACTGTAAACGCGATAGTTCAAGCCCACCTGTCTGAAGTCCAAGAAAACCAAAAGACATCTTATGATAAAAAAAACTCTACTTGGGTCTTATCTATTGGAAAGAAAGTTGTTGTTCCCTGGCGAACATCCGAGCACAAGAGGCTGTCGAAATGGTATGGATCCTATGACATGGTTGAAGAAACATCCCCATACAACTGTTGGATCTCCCAGCCAGATAGGCAAATCAAGACCCATATCTATCATATAAACCTCCTTAAGGAATGGATAGAGGATGCTGTAGAAACCACAACAGTGGTACTGACTAGTCTCTTAACAGAAGGGTCAGATAAATACACTTTAATTCCTTTCCACCTACCCCAGAACCAGAAACAAAATCAACAAGACTTATTGGAACTGTTTCTAGATGTCTTTATAAAATAAACCCCGTAGAGTAAAAGTGTTTTTTCACTACATCCGTACACCACCACGGAAGGTCGTCCATTTAAAACCATATCAGATACCCAAAGCAAGACAAGAGATAGTCAGACAGGAAGTGGAGAAGATGTTGGTCTCTGATATTATTGAACCATCCCAGAGTCCTTGGTCCTCTCCGATAGTACATCTTGGCAAACTATTTATTTATTTATTTGGCATTTGTAAAGCGCTTATACATCAAGAAATTGTGTTTAAAAGCACCCACAGGGCAAAGGGAAGGGAACAATGCAAGACAATGGAATATAATAACAGTGATGATCAAAGGACAAAAGGTGGCCTTACTAGGCCTTGTGAACGTTCAGAGCTTGCAGTTGCAGAGAGAGAGAAGGGACAGGGGAAGCGGTACGTGCTAGAGGTTCCACAGAAGGGGAAGTGCCAAAGAGCCAGTTGCAGAGAACATTGAAAAGGAAGAGATCTGGGGAATGTAGATTTTCTTTCACGTTTCCCAATACATGCTGAAAGAACCAGCAGAATAAGGGAAAGGATATGTGATGAATCTGATAATGTCATCACTCTTTTCCCAGAGGTAGCCTCTCCTCTTGTGGCCAGGGGACACCAACTGCTACCTGATCTCGACCCTGGGGGTGGCTATTTGAGGGAGGATCACATGAGGGGAAGCATCCCACAGGGGGAGGGCCTGGCATCATCAGACGTGACATGGTATCCCCCTTTCCCTTTTAGGGATATCCCTTCCATTCCTCAAGCCTTATTGGCATACTGTGATCATCCCCTTCAACAACCAGCAAAGTCTGCTGGCAGTATCTGTCAAATTTCTGTAACAAACAGAATTATAAAGACTGAGATGAGGAAGAAGAGCTGAGTAATGCGCAATACTAAACAGAACCGGAAGAAGCAGTCTAGTGCTTAGGGGAAGCTGATTGGCTCCATGCAAATCCCCTGAAGCAGGAGTTTAAAGATGGAACAGCTGAAAGTAACAAAGAGATTCAACTCGCTAGTTACTGCAGAGGAAGCCAATCTGTGAGGTTTACAGTCGAGCGGGGAGACAGTGAGAAAAGAAGGACTGCAGGAGTTCATTCGTTGTGCTGGAATCGCAGCAGGAAGAGAAGATGACACTTCCTGGTGACCGCAGTGCATCGAGAAGCAGCACCAATGCTGACCGCACACGGAGAAGGGCTCAGGAGCAAAGCGGGAGGCGCGAAGGACGTGGAAGCCGCCAGGCGAAGCCGGTAAGCCTGTGTAGTGGAAGCGGGATTCCAGGACGCTTCTGTATGTTTGCTGCAAGACCAAAGAAAGCCGATGAGCCCTGAGACGGGAAGCTGGGTCACCAAGGTGCTTCAGAAGCTCCATCAAGTACTGATAAAGCCAGTTACATGACTCGGGTGACCCAGAGCAAGAAGGTTGGGTCACTGGGACAAATGATAAAGTGAATGAAAGTGATATAGAATATTGGAACTGTGTGAATACAAGAAATACAAGAATAAAGAGAGAACCTGGCAGGGGAGTATACCAGGTGTCTTGCGAGTCTGGGTCCTGCACCCAATTTGTGTAAAGGAACTACATGAGAGAACCTGGCAGGAGAGTATACCAGGTGTCTAGCGAGTCTGGGACCCACACCCGTATAGTCTAAAGGAACTATATAAGAGAACCTGGCAGGAGGAGTACACCAGGTGTCTTGCGAGTGTGGGACCTACATCCAAATTGTGTAAGGGAACTATATGCGAGAACCTGGCAGGAGAGTATACCAGGTGTGTCGCGGGTCTGGGACCTGGACCCAAATTGTGGTACATAGAAAAGAGAATCCTACAAAAGAGTTATGCCCTTAGGATGTTGACTTACAGTGATTGTGAAAAAGACTTGAGGAAGGAAATTATATCTCCTTGAGTGGATTGTAATACCAAGAGAAGTGGTTCATCCTCTTTGGCTTTAACTAACTTGGTTATTCTTTGGAACTTTTGTTTTGGTGGAGAGAAACCTGGGGAAGGGAGCCTCCCAGGAACTGTGAACATTATCCATTTGGAACTTTTGTTGGATTATACTTTTTTGTTGAACTTGAACGTTTGTGGACGTTTCAAGCCAGAGACAATACTCTCAACACTTTAGAGTTAATTTTAGAATGAGAGGGCTAGGATAGGATTTCGGACACAGGACATTTTTGCTTTGGACATCTTAACAAAGGACAGACCCTTAGTTGTGGTTGAGGTAGGGAGACACCTCCTTTAGTAGGGACAGTGACGCATGTTCCAACCCCTTTTTTTCTAATAAAAGTCTATAACCAATACCAGGAGTCCTCTGTGTCCACATCTCATTCCTGGTTCCTCACAGAACCAAATAAGAATATGTGAAAGTGAGGGGATAGTTTCAAACTTTGTTTTTTGTGACTTTTAAATTGCCTTGAGTGTGCGTTTAGAAAAGAAATGTCACTGTTGCAATGCTCAACTTCACCTGAATTTAAAACTTAAGCTCTTGTTCCAAACAATGGTTAGTCAACTGAACCACTGGTGCTTTTGGTCCACACAATGATTAGTCAGCTGAACCATCACTTGCAAATAGCTTCCTGTTTAAATGCTTTGCCATAGCAAATGGAGAGTTGAGTACTAACATTTCTGTAGGCCCAGTAGGACTTGCTGTGTAATTTTTGCTGGGCCACTATTTATATATTTATTTATTTATTTATATAGCGCATATATCCTAGAGTTATCTGGGTGCTTATACTTAAGAGAATGCTTACAGTGCTTCTGGTTACAGAAAGGAAGCTCAGGGAGTGATTACATCATAGAGAAGCCTACAGAGGTAATTACATCACAAGCAAAGGTGTGAAAGAAAGAGTTCAAAGTGGACACATTCATGGAGCCTAACCCCATGTTGCAGGGCAGCTGCGACACAGTGATGCAAGAGTCAATCAAGTGGGCACGTTCATGGAGCCTAACCTCATGCTGTAGCGCGGCCGTGACAAAGAGATGCAAGAGTCAATCAAGTGGGCACATTCATGGGGCCTAACCCCATGTTGCAGGGTGGCTGCGACACAGCGATGCAAGAGTCACTCAAGTGGGCACATTCAGGCAAACAGCAAGGGGGACAATGACTCACTGTAGAGCATCCATGTAGCAGACAGGGAGCAGACAGGGGCCAGGAACGGGCCTTGAGAGGAGGGCCGGCCAAGCCTGCAAGCTCTCCCATAGGCCAAAAGTCCCTAGCCCCAGCCAATCAGGGACTACCAGCAGGAAAGCAGAGGCCCAGGCACTCCGGTGCACGCGGGGCGGCCATCATGGAATGGCCAGGCAGCGCCGGCATACAGAGAAGTAGCAGCAAGAGAGCCGGCATGTAGCAGGAAAAGGCTATCATTGCAGAAGGGCAACAAAGTGAAAGTCATATTTGAAAGATTTTAAAAATGTGCGCTCGAATGCGCAATGACATAGTGTAAGCCCCCAGGGCTTACCTCACATCCTGGTGGTGTGTAGAACACCGTCTAGTCTTCCGATGGATGGGGGAGAGGGGCAGGGGCACCCGCATCCTGCAGCTTCGTGGATGGAGAGTCTATTAAGGTCTGCAGAAAGGGTTTCTCTCCGGGCCTCCCAGGGGTTAGGAGGTAAAAGAACACCCACATTCAAAATTGGCAGGAGAAAAGAGCCTCACTCTGGAAGGAGTGCAGTTCCTCCAGAAATACAATTTATTCATTTATATATACGTGCCAGCTCGTGTCCCATGAGTGCGGTGCCCTGGGCAACGGCACAGACTGCCCATGCTAAGGCTGACAGATTTGCTGTCAGTGATGAGTTTGGTTACCAAGGCTTGAGACTCATTACTCCACATAAGTTGGTTGAGTAAAGTAATTGCGGCTTTGGTGATATTCTTGATCTGTGTTATTTTTGTCACAGTTGAGTGGGTTTCACATGGTCAGCGCTGTGATGAACAAAAACAGGAGGGATTTTGGCTGACCTCTTGTAAAAGAATCTTTAGTTAAGACAGAATTAAGAGAATCCAGTTCATCGCAGCAAAACCCAGGACATTTTGTGGATGTAGGAACTGATAGCAATCTTAATTCAGAGTTCCCTCCAGAGATGTCTCCTATGAAGTCATTTTGGATCTAATTGTTCCCTGCTGTGATCTCATGCATGTGAATACGAGCTTTGCACCAACAGTAGTGGTTGCTCCAAGTTAAGATTGTGGTCACTTCTGTGACCAATCGAGAGAACTCGTCACATCTCCCCAAGGGGGGCCCCCCTCATTTGAGTATAGGGAGGTGTGTCCACTACGCAGCACGCTCCCTAGGGTTTGAGGGAAGTGGGGCCTCATCAGGAGTGACTCCCCCTTTGGGTACCTGGACTCCGGTTCCCGTGATGAACTCCCTGAGGCCCTCCATGTAATGGCTTAAATGGACTTGTATAATACGCCAGAGTGTTATCAGTTTCCTGAAGATAAAGTGTACCAATATCATCAGCAAGAAAACACTGAGAATATCCCTTTAAATTAGACTCTCCAATGGACTGTGTCGAGGAGGCTGATCAGGAATGATACACCAGAGAACCAGAGAGAAAGGGCGGAGAGCCGAAAGAGAGGGCGGAGATCCGAGAGAGAGTTGAATGCCGAGAGAACAACGGGAAGCCCCATGTACGTAGAGAATAGAGGAAGGCGGCCTGTAGTAGAATGCAGAGCCGGTGTTAGTCAAAGCAGCTCTGACGTGGAGCGAGAAATGCTGAGAAACTGGCATGTCAGAGCAAAGGCAATCCAACTCTTGTGGAATAGAGAGTTTGGTGGTGGCATGACCACAAAGCAGTCATGGTGGGCATTCCGCCCATATCACAACACTGACACCACCAGTGGGAGGAAATCACTCCTGATCCACGTCACAGGACTAGTGACGTTTAGAAGACGAGAGCGAAACACAGAAGAAAGAGACGCATTGGAAAGTAAGCCATGGAGCTACAAAGAAGATGAAAGAAAATCTGATGTCCACCAGGAACCGGCACCATTGCCCCTGAACACAAAAGCTAATACAGGGAACAAGAATACTGGAAGGGTAAGAGGGACTCAATGTAAAGCAAACACCCCAGTATTAGTGTGAAGGGAAATGGAAATTAAGTAAGAAACCTGAACTGTGTTGGTGAAATAGAAAGAAGCACTAATACCACAAAGTGGTAGGGAAGAAAAGTTGGAAACTTCTCATGTTGGGAAAAGGGAAAAGGCAACCCATATCCTGAAGGTAAAAAGGAGAATATTAAAGGAAAAGACACTTGGGGAATACAGTCTTCTGACAGCAAGAAGATAAACCTCATACATGAAACAGCACTCTGGGAAAGGGTGAATTATAATTGGAGCCCTCAGAGTATGCAACAGGAGAACAATATAAAAGGCGACCCGGAAACTACAAGTGAGAGAGAACGAACTTGAAGCAAACCAAGATAATTAGAGAGAAAGTGAAAAAGGGAACTACCAGTCCCCTAAGGGAGCTACAGAACGTAACTAAAAAGATAACAAAAGACTATTTGCATTTGGTATTCTGAGTGGAACAGAAGAATCAAAACGGAATCCCTGTGAAGAACAGTAACCAGGAGAAGAAAGTTATTCTCCTGGTCCTAATTAGTTATATAGTGGTAGAGTAGATAGGTTAGATTTGGACAGTGGACGGACTTGATTTGGACATTTCAATTAACTGATGAGCACCTCAGTTAGTAAAATAGCTATGGAACACCCCATAGTCATAGGGAAAGATTGGCCTTATTTTACTTTAAATAATCCTCACAGTAAAAATGTTTTTACCGGGTCCTCGTCCTTCTTATGATGTACCACACTTCCCACACCCACTCAATTTCCTTGGTTTTGTTTGTATTAATTGGATCATCTTAATTCTTTCTTACCTTAAGTTTTTTCACAGAATTTCAATAGTTTTGTTATGCTATCTCTTTTCCATGGCCCACTGGCCATCACCTTTGGCCCCCTATCACCCTCACTAATAAATAACCAGATCCCACCAGCTGTGTCCAACTGTCCATGTTGCAACAATTAGACTAAACGGCCATGTGCCTCGGCCTATAGCCTTTGCCCTTGGCCAGTGGCCTCACCCCCACGTTCCCCTACTTTCATTTCTACTGCTGTTTCCCCCAAATAGTTTCTGTGGTAACATCCCTGCGATCATCAGAATGTTGCTGTTCATTCCCATGGTAATGCAGTTTTTTCTTCTACATCCCCACTTTCACTTTCCATGTGCCCCATCTCTTGTTATGTCCCGCTGCATCTCAACCCTCTGTGTACATCTGCACTGACCCTCTCCTGTTATCCCCTTTCCCCGCTCTTTCACGTGAGGCACTTTGTTTGACTGCGCCTTTAAATATTCCTGCAGGAATCCTGTGGTAAAATCAAACTGAAGTGTTTCAAAATGGGCCCTCCAGCCCATCCCAAACTGTCCCACTAACCATTTGGTCCTCGTTCACCATCCCTGCCCCTACCCTAACCCCACCCCTGTCCTTCGTCCAAATATCATTTTGAGCCCTTTTCTTTTTCGACTTCCCACAGGAATTGCTTGCATTGAGTACAGAAAATGGTAGATTTCATTTCTGAAAAGACTCAGAGCTGTAACACACCATGTGAGAAATACAAAACAGTGCTTTTCACTGGGGGCATCCCTTCTCTGCCAAACATTTTAAAAACAACTTGACAGATTTCCACCAAATCAAAAAAAAAGGAATATCTACAACGCTTTGTGCCCAAGTGGTTTCTTATTTGGTGCAAATTCATCCAGCAGTTTTTGCTCTGGGCGCGTTCAATCAGAGAACCTTTTTCTCTATGGCAAAATAAATGGGAGTAGGCGGAAAAACACTTTCTTTCTTTGCTTAATAACTTTTGAACTGTTTAAAACATTTTTTCTAGTTTGGGGGAACCCTACCAGACATTTGTTTGGGACCATTTCAGTCCAAACCCATCCAGCAAGTCAACCGTAATTGTCAATAGAATTTTGGAAAAAGTCCATGCAAATTGGCTTTATGATATGATATGATATGGCATTTATAACGCGCCTATACACACGTGTTTCAAGGCGCGACGAGGCAAGGGAGGGGAAACAGAGGGAAGACAGACATTGATCCTACTAGGCCAGGTGACATTGAGATCATGCAAATGGAGGGGGGAGGGGAAGGGGGAAAGTGCAGGGAGAAGTAGAGGGGGCAGTGCAGTACATAGTACAACAGTAAAATAAATAAAGACAATAAATAAAAGTGCGGCCAGCTGGTGGCAAGCGCAACTATAGGGCAGCAACACTGACCTATAATGCATATACATGAAAAAAACGAGTGGGGAAATCCTGATCGGGCAGAAACAGCGGGGAGTGTAAGAACTGCAAAGAAAGGGGTGAAGAACAGGAAGTGCCTGCCAGGTGCAGGTTTCTAGGCCGGGAATTTGTGAGGGTAGGGGGCAGCCCTGGGGAGAGGTGTCCAGTGGCTCTCCGCGCGGCTGCAGTAATCACCCAGGGGCTCTTGGTGACATACACATGTCGGGGTGATATCACTGGGCCTGATGTGATGAACCATTTTCGATATGTGGGTGCAGTGGGCACTAAGGGACAGCCCTCTAACTTTTCCATGACGGGGAATGCCTTCATAAGAAACCCTTTCCCATGCGTTTGACCTGGTGCTCTTCCACGCAACTTCTGCAAAGTTGCTGATGAGCAAAAGTGAGTACGAGAGAGAGAAAAAGAGAGAGAGGCTGACATGAAGACAGATCCATGCTTAAAGCTGCGGTTAATTACGCCTTAAGCGCCAGGCTTTCATGACTAACCAGAAAAGGTAGTTTGAATTAGGATTCTGCCTCCCAGCTTCGACCTGTTCAATCACGCACAACCTCTGCGCTGCAAGTTAAGAAAATGTCTCGTGGAACAAGTAGAGCAGTGAAGAACGGAGGACAATTGAGAATCAGCAGATAGACGAGAACCGGAGAGCAGGGAAGGGAAACAGGAGCGAGAGGAAGGGGACCCCCATGCAACAGGGAGAAGAAACAGAAGAGAGAGGAAGGAAGGCAGCACGTGAGAGGTGACCCAGGAGAGAGGAAGAGAACTAGCCCCCAGAGAGGTGACCCAGAAGAGAATGGAGAAGTGAGCCATGCAACAGGGAGGAGAAACAGAAGAGAGAGGAATAGAACTAGCCCCCAGAGGGGCGAACCAGGATATGGTGGGGAAGTGGGCCATGCAACAGGGAGGAGAAACAGAAGAGAAAGGAATAGAACTAGCCCCCAGAGGGGCGAACCAGGATATGGTGGGGAAGTGGGCCATGCAACAGGGAGGAGGAACAGAAGAGAGAAAAAGAGAACTAGCCCCCAGAGAGGCGAACCAGGAGAGAGTGGGGAAGTGAGCCATGCAACAGGGAGGAGAAACAGAAGAGGGAGAAAGAGAACTAGCCCACAGCGGGGTGAACCAGGTTAGAGTGGGGAAGTGACCCATGCAACAGGGAGGAGAAACAGAAGAGAGAGGACTAGAACTAGGCCACAGAGGGGCGAACCAGGAGAGAGTGGGGAAGTGAGCCATGCAACAGGGAGGAGAAACAGAAGAGAGAGGACTAGAACTAGCCCACAGAGGGGCGAACCAGGAGAGAGTGGGGGAAGTGAGCCATGCAACAGGGAGCAGAAACAGAAGCGAGAGGACTAGAACTAGCCCACAGAGGGGCGAACCAGGAGAGAGTGGGGAAGTGAGCCATGCAGCAGGGAGGAGAAACAGAAGAGAGAGGACTAGAACTAGCCCACAGAGGGGCGAACCATGAGATAGTGGGGAAGTGAGCCATGCAACATGGAGGAGAAACAGAAGAGAGAGAAAGAGAACTAGCCCCCAGAGAGGCAAACCAGGAGAGAGTGGGGAAGTGAGCCATGCAACAGGGAGGAGAAACAGAAGAGAGAAAAAGAGAACTAGCCCCAGAGGGGCGAACCAGGAGAGAGTGGGGAAGTGAGCCATGCAACAGGGAGGAGAAACAGAAGAGGGAGAAAGAGAACTAGCCCACAGTGGGGCGAACCAGGTTAGAGTGGGGAAGTGACCCATGCAACAGGGAGGAGAAACAGAAGAGAGAGGACTAGAACTAGTCCACAGAGGGGCGAACCAGGAGAGAGTGGGGAAGTGAGCCATGCAACAGGGAGGAGAAACAGAAGAGAGAGGACTAGAACTAGCCCACAGAGGGGCGAACCAGGAGAGAGTGGGGGAAGTGAGCCATGCAACAGGGAGCAGAAACAGAAGCGAGAGGACTAGAACTAGCCCACAGAGGGGTGAACCAGGAGAGAGTGGGGAAGTGAGCCATGCAGCAGGGAGGAGAAACAGAAGAGAGAGGACTAGAACTAGCCCACAGAGGGGCGAACCAGGAGATAGTGGGGAAGTGAGCCATGCAACATGGAGGAGAAACAGAAGAGAGAGAAAGAGAACTAGCCCCCAGAGAGGCAAACCAGGAGAGAGTGGGGAAGTGAGCCATGCAACAGGGAGGAGAAACAGAAGAGAGAAAAAGAGAACTAGCCCCCAGAGGGGCGAACCAGGAGAGAGTGGGGAAGTGAGCCATGCAACAGGGAGGAGAAACAGAAGAGGGAGAAAGAGAACTAGCCCACAGTGGGGCGAACCAGGTTAGAGTAGGGAAGTGACCCATGCAACAGGGAGGAGAAACAGAAGAGAGAGGACTAGAACTAGTCCACAGAGGGGCGAACCAGGAGAGAGTGGGGAAGTGAGCCATGCAACAGGGAGGAGAAACAGAAGAGAGAGGACTAGAACTAGCCCACAGAGGGGCGAACCAGGAGAGAGTGGGGGAAGTGAGCCATGCAGCAGGGAGCAGAAACAGAAGCGAGAGGACTAGAACTAGCCCACAGAGGGGCGAACCAGGAGAGAGTGGGGAAGTGAGCCATGCAGCAGGGAGGAGAAACGGAAGAGAGAGGACTAGAACTAGCCCACAGAGGGGCGAACCAGGAGATAGTGGGGAAGTGAGCCATGCAACAGGGAGGAGAAACGGAAGAGAGAGGACTAGAACTAGCCCACAGAGGGGCGAACCAGGAGAGAGTGGGGAAGTGAGCCATGCAACAGGGAGGAGAAACGGAAGAGAGAGGACTAGAACTAGCCCACAGAGGGGCGAACCAGGAGAGAGTGGGGAAGTGAGCCATGCAACAGGGAGGAGAAAAAGAAGAGAGAGGACTAGAACTAACCCACAGAGGGGAGAACCAGGAGAGAGTGGGGGAAGTGAGCCATGCAACAGGGAGCAGAAACAGAAGCGAGAGGACTAGAACTAGCCCACAGAGGGGCGAACCAGGAGAGAGTGGGGAAGTGAGCCATGCAGCAGGGAGGAGAAACGGAAGAGAGAGGACTAGAACTAGCCCACAGAGGGGCGAACCAGGAGATAGTGGGGAAGTGAGCCATGCAACAGGGAGGAGAAACGGAAGAGAGAGGACTAGAACTAGCCCACAGAGGGGCGAACCAGGAGAGAGTGGGGAAGTGAGCCATGCAACAGGGAGGAGAAACGGAAGAGAGAGGACTAGAACTAGCCCACAGAGGGGCGAACCAGGAGAGAGTGGGGAAGTGAGCCATGCAACAGGGAGGAGAAAAAGAAGAGAGAGGACTAGAACTAGCCCACAGAGGGGCGAACCAGGAGAGGGTGGGGAAGTGAGCCTTGCAACAGGAAGGAAAATGGACAAAGCAGAAGAGCCAGGAAACAGAGAAAGGAATAGAACAGGTGCATAGTGAGGGGAGAGGGAGAGAGAGAGAGAGAGAGAGAGAGAGAGAGAGAGAGAGAGAGAGAGAGAGACAGAGAGAGAGAGAGAGAGAAATGCAACAGGAAGAAGAAAAAGATGAGAGAAGACGCGAGGCGAGCCATGCAAAATTCAGGAGAAATGGACGAGTGAGCATGAGAGCCAGGAAGCCGAGAGGAAACAGCAGCAAGAGGCAGAGGGCCCATCTACAGGAAGGGGAACCAGGAGAGAGGGGAAGAGAGCCAGAAAACAGTCATGGGGAGCAGTAAAGAGCCAAGGAATAGGAAGTAAAAAAGAGAAGAGGATTAGAGCCAGCAGAAAGAGATGGTGAATCAGGAGCGAATGAGGGAAGAAAGCAGGGGAAAAGGAGAGAGCCAGGAAAATAGAAGGACAACTAGGAGAGAGAGTATTGATAAGAGCCGGGGAAGAGAAACAGTACAGGGAGAGAGACAGACAACAGGATAGAGAAGCAGAGTGAATGCACGAGAGCCAGTGAACGGGAGAGGAAAAGGGGAAAGAAGAAGACAGCCCGAAAACAGGCCGCAGAGCCATGGAATGTGGGGAACCAGAAGGGAGAGTGGCAATGCCCAGGAAACAGAGAGGAGAAACACGAGAGGAAGAAAGAGAGACAGGATTCAGAGAGGAGACACACGAGAGGGAGAAAGAGAGCCAGGAAGCAGAGAAGAGAAACACGAGAGGGAGAAAAAGAGCCAGGAAACAGAGAAGAGAAACACGAGAGGGAGAAAGAGAGCCAGGAAACAGAGAGGAGAAACACGAGAGGGAGACAGACAGCCAGGAAGCAGAGAGGAGCAACACGAGAGGGAGGAAGAGAGCCAGGAAGCAGAAAGGAGACCCCTCAGAGGGAGAAAGAGAGCCAGGAAGCAGATGGGCATAGAGGTAGAATACATGGAAGGGGACAAGGAGAGGGGGTAATGACAGGCAAGAGATAGAGAGGATGTGAACAGAGCTCTCAAGTTTCCCGGGCCATGCATGAGAAGGCCACCCAGTCCTATTGTTTTCCCTGTGGATTCTGAGAGTTGGATTTTTACCCCATTTGAAATGTAGAAAAATTAGAAACTACTAAATTCCAAGCTAAAACGGGGACTGGGTGCTCTTCTGGCGTATGACCAGCTCTGAGTGAGTGAGGAACAGCGCCAGGAAACAGGACGGAGAACCAGGAAAGGGGTGAAGCAGCAGAATATAGAAAGGAGAACAAGGACACAGTCTCCAGTCAGCTCGCAGGGAGGTGAAGTGCAAGATTGGGAGAGTAGAACCCAGACACAGCTAGCAAAACCATGAAGTAAGCTTAGAGCCTTCAAGAAAGGGGGAAACACCAGGGTTAGGAACAGCCTAAAGACACAGAAGACCAGGAAGGAGAACAGGAATAGGGAGAGTTCGAGTTCAAGTTATTTCGGAATCCATGAATGAATCCATAAATCACATACAAAAAAAAAATACAACCAAAAGAGAAACTACAATATAATACAACTCAACTCCGCTTTTACAGTTTACCAAAGTCACTTAGAAAGGATCCGGGCTTTGTTCTGTAAACCTAAATAAATGCATTAATAGTACAGCACCAGTATGACTGTAAAGGTAACGTGTGCAACCTTCTCGAGCCATGCTGCCCGACAGGATCAAGCGTCCATGACTCTAGTGTCCCCTTGGCCCCCATAGGGTGGGAGCCCGCCAGGAGTAAATGAATAGATACGCGTGTAAAGGCAACTGGGAGCGGGAAATGTAAAACAAAGGATGTCCTCAGTGCTGAGAATGATGCGTCCTTAGTAGAGGAATAAAAAGCCCGGGCCAAACATCAAGAAATGTATAATTGTCTCCCAGGGTCAGATTGGCCCATCGGCCTTTCGGCCAGTGGCTGGGCCGAAATCATCTCTGGGGAGTGGGGGCTGGTTTCTGGCCATGCCTGGGCCGGTTTGGAGAAAACAAAAATTGAAAAAAAATTATTTGTTTTCAAATGTTTAAAAAAAAAAATGCCTTTCATCCTTCTTAGGTCGATAAATGAGTACCAACATCGGTTTGGTGATAGTGTATGCATATTTGCTCTATAAAAAAGAGCTTAAGCGTAAGTGCTATACAATAGCATATTATCATTTGGCCTTGGACGTCTGCTTGAATTCACAGTAATTTAGTGTACTTAGGTACAATGCTATTTGATGCCACTTCCTGTTTTGTCAAGGGGTGAAAGGTTGTGTTCCATCGCTTCCCGGGATGTCACTTTGGGATGGGGTCAAATGTCATCACTTCCGGTGATGTCATCAGAGGTCAAGGGGCGCAAGGGGTGGACCACTTTTTTGGGGGTGACCGGGCCTATTTCTTGTCCCAGTCCGACCCTGTTGCCTCCATTGTTAAATGTCCCAGGTATGTGTTTCCCTCCCGGCGTAGCATGAACCTAATTGGTTGCCTTATAAGTCTGTTTGAGCATCTCAGAATTGCCCCATGCGCCTGTGACCGACAGAATGATTGGTTCATCAAATTAGCTGACCAGCTAAACTGCTTTTAAAATCCCACACCTTGGTAACTATACTGGACACATGTATCCCATAGTTCAGCACCTGTCAAGTCTCCCCCAGTGAGATGCGACCCTGCCCAGATGCATGGTGGAATATTTAGTTGGGTTAATGCCGAGGCTCATGGCCCCCCATGTTCTCTGTGTACCCCGGGATCAACTTCTGCAAGGCACAGTGAGACCTCGCCATCAAAACAGCATTGTCGGCAAACAGGAGTAGCAGTGGCCTTATTCAGAGCTGGGATCCTCTAATATTGCAGTTAAAGGCATTGGCATATAATGAAAAGAAGAGTGGCACCAACACACATGGCTGACCCCTTGAGGGGATTAAAGGAAGGGGCCTCTCACTGCCATGCCCACAACTCACTCCTGCCAAATTCTCACTGTGTAGTTCGCTCCAGAAGGTACATTTATCTTGCGATAGTCCTACAACCAGGAATGACTCTCACAACGTGGGTCTTTCCACGCAGTCAAAGGCCATGGACCGGTTAACGAATGAGAGATGAATCGAGCCTCCATTGGCCTGAGCATTTAGATCCTGTGAGGCCTACATTCAGGCACTGCGCTGTGCCTAGACCCTCCCTGAAGCCAAACCGAGTATCTGCCATCATCCCTCACAGGGGAAGCCACTCTAACCTTCTATCAAGGACCACCTTTCCATGAGGTTTAGCAGATGTGCCAAGCCGTGACATTGGGCAGTAAGATTTCAGGGAAGACCTTTCCCACTTTCCGTAAATTGTAGCAATTACTGCCTACTTCCAAGTAGGGGGGTGTTACAGACTCGTCCTGCTCCCCACGATACCAGTGCACCCCCACACCTCAGGCAAAGCAGGCACTCCAGGCACTCGGCACTGGGACACAAATAATACACAGGAGACCAGAAGTAGAGAGAAATGGGCTGTAATGCAAACAAACACCAGTGCATGGGAGGGCTGCATTCACCTCTGCCCCTCCCAGGCCTGGCTCATCCTTATATACAATGAGTGGCTAAATCCATTCTCCACCCATGAAACAGTACGTATACTAACAAAAAGGTCAATTTCGTAGAACAGGGGGAACAAACCCCGCAGTTGGGACAGGCCCTGGGATTTGAGTCCGCAGCGTCTTTGCTGTGTATATTCGCAGCACGGGCCTAATCTGGCCACTGCAGCATAAGGCATCACGCATTCCACAGCTCAGTTCTGCGACCATGCTTGGCATGGGTGTTCAGCTGTGAGGCCAGTCTCTAAGCAAGTCTGTGGGCCAGTCTCATTGCATCAGATGTACCTCAAAGAAACCAAAATAAAAATGCTGTATCAGTGATGGTAACAGAGGGAAGTCAACCATTCTACTGAAGCGATTAAGGGCCTGATCATGGAACTTTTCCTATGGGATTGCGCCATTATAAAACACTTCCATGAATCAGGCCCTAAATGCTGTTAAGAGAGGGCCCAAGGTCCCATAGTTCTACACAGTATTTATAGAAATCGAGAGACACCCCGTCCAGCCCACAGCTTTTACAAGCAGTTGTGTAGCTAATGCTTCCAATACTTCACCAAGAAAGTCCGTAAAAGTGTTTGCACTTACTATCCTGAACTTGGTTAGAGCTCCACCAACTCACAGAAGAAGGCATAGTATCTTTTCCCACCCTTCAATGATTAAATAGGTACAGCCCTATTGGTCTGAGCCAATGATTTAGGAATCATATAGATTAGAGAAATGGCTCACCCAGGTATATTGGGAACATGATTGTGTAAACTATCCGCTAATTCATGCTCACTCCAGCTATTATACTATCCTCCAAAATGGGTGCAAATTGCCTGAGGCCGAAGCTATCCCTAATTCTTCTCACATCTTATCGGCCAAGCCACCTCTCTGCTTTAAGTCTTGTTTATACCAAAACCTAATTTCTCTGAGCTGCAGACAGCCTTGCAGGAGCACTGTAAGCACCCCCGGAAGATTGTTGTTTGTGTTGTAATTTTATACTTTTTATAGAACCAGATTTTGCTCTCAACAGCTCTATTGGGTGAATTCACTTTAGTAGTAAATGTATCAAATATCTTAGTATTTTTTCAAAAGCCTCACATGCGATCCTGGAGGGAAGGGAAGGATCAAAACACAGCTGAACATATTGCTGTTCCTCAGGAACAATCTTACTGTGAATAATGTTCAATTCATTTAAATTACACAGCTGAACATATTGCTGTTCCTCAGGAACAATCTTACTGTGAATAATGTTCAATTCATTTAAATTACACAGCTGAACATATTGCTGTTCCTCAGGAACAATCTTACTGTGAATAATGTTCAATTCATTTAAATTACACAGCTGAACATATTGCTGTTCCTCAGGAACAATCTTACTGTGAATAATGTTCAATTCATTTAAATTAGAGCGTTTGAGATTCTGCACATTAGTATCTTCCTTATCATTTTATCTACATTTTAGTGATGAGACTTGATAGTGCGAGAGGGTGATCTGTAATGAAATGCTGCTGTCCAGCCGAGCCACTCCCAAACCTTAATGAATAAAATAGTGTGATTTGCTGCTCAAACATCTACATGTCTGGGATATCTGGGGCCAATCGCCTATTCATGGCTCTTACTCCAGTAATTCCTGCATGTATAATCCCGTCATGTCTACACAGTAGTCATAAAGATATGGGGTGGGAATAACAAGTGCACACTCCTCTTCATCTAAGTAATCCTTCTTCCCCATTACCTACCCCGATTTACATTCAAATCCACTCACCAAATTACTGTATGGTTCCCTTCTTGCCTTGAGTTGCTCTACCAACTAGATCTGTAGTGATTTGCTTGAATTCTAGGGTTGCAAACTTGTTTACCTACATTTCACCTAATACCATTATACCTAATGAGATTTCACCGGAAATGGTAGGTGAAGTGGTATATGTACAATGCATAATAGGTGGGGTGTGGGGTAGTGGTATACGTTAGGGTAAGGATGGGTGAGGGGGCCCGCATTATAAAAAGTAAAAAGTAAATTTCGTTTTTTGGTAAAATGCATTCGGCGAAATCTCCATTAGGTAAAATATTTTCGAAGAAATCACATACATCCCTGCGAACTAGTCCACTGTCCAAAGCTTGGATGATAAAAGTTTACAGTGTGTAGAAACTTCCCTCAGTTACCTGAGACCGAGAGCACTTGGATCAGGTTTGTGTTTGCCAGATGTTTTCCAATTGGCTAGAGCGTATTTATGCGCGCAAAGTTTGATTCACTGAGGCTCCCAGCTCAAAGAAGCGCCAGTCACCCCAATTAGAAAGTGTCCAGATGACAATTGTACCCTCCAGGATATTGCGACATGAAAATGAACATTTTGTGTCATAAAAAAGCACACAATTGCGGTATTTATTGTAGCATTTTTGCAGCGCATTTTTTATTGACTGGAGGGTTCTAGTGAGGCAGGGTGTAAGAGACCCGGGTTGCAAGAGAAGAGACCGTTTGTGTGAGGCTGCATAAGCATCAGGTTGTCATTATTTGCCCCTTTCTGATGTGGTCTCTGCTATCAATTGAATTGAAAGGGTCCCAGCTGTCCACAGCTGGACAGAACAGTGTTTGTTTTGCTCTACTTTTTGGATTAAATGTATTTGCCTATTTTATATTATTACCTTTATTGATTGTTATCAGTTGTAATGGTGCAAATATTTCCCTTCTTGTTCACCAGTTCCCCCATGCACCCCCACACCTCCACTCACCAACACCCCTGACACTCACCAATTCTCCATCCCAACATACAATCCGAAACCTTGTAGTCTACCAGTAATGCACATATCCACTCGCTCAGTCCCACCACCAAGTCACAACTCGCATGTCTCGGGAGGATAGCTCAGGGGCAATGTACTCGCCTTGGAAGCAAGACGACACGGAGCAACACAGGTTTGATGCCCGGGTCCGTGCTTGGAAACCTCTGGGTATTAAGCACGTTATAAATAACCAATCATATCATTATCATATCATTCCAGTCCTTGACACATTCCCAACCGTGCTCCCAACTCACACCTTACACTCTCGAGTTCCTCCTGCAGTCCTTCATTCTTTCTCGCCTCCTTCTGCCTCTCGCATCTCTTCTCCCAGTCTATTAGGTGCTTTCCCTGACCTTTCAACCAATCTGCAGCTTGTTCCCTCTTTCGGGCCCACTGCTCCCTCTCTGCTTTCTGGGCCACAGCTACCCTGTGCTTTCTTGTCCATCGCTCCCCATCTGACCCACTGCTCCTCCTCTCTCTCCTTTCCCCCCTCATTTCGGAGACTATTTTTGTATTTGTTTAAAAAAGATAAGGCTCCATGCGTATGTTTAGGGCACACTATCATGGTGACATATCGAGTGCTGGAGAATTCTGACACGTTGGTTTGTGCCTCTGAAGCGCCAGTAAGTCTGGGGCAGAGTCAGTCACGTGTCAGTTTATGGCAGAGGTATTCTTACAGACAGTAATATAGGAACACAGGATGTCAGTTTGGCAAATTCATAGTGCTTTTTGAAGAGCATCAGATTCAGGAAAGCCTTGTGCCTCGGGGCCGGTAGGGCTCGGATAGAGTCATACCAATATCAGGAGAGTTTTGCTTATATAGCAATAAGCGTTGCTGGGTTTGTGGCTTCCCAGATTCTATAAACAAAAAAAAGAGCCGGGTTCCCACCTCTGACGCAGGTTTTGATTAGTCATATCATGGAATGTTCCGGAACTGCGCAGCAATGTGCTGAAACGCTGATTCCTAGGTACTTAATGCAAGTCCGCACAGCCCTCTGAGGGTGGAGAGACAAGAAGCACCTCGCCCACAGAGCGACACTCACTGGGCCACCCTGGGTGCTGGGTAGTTGCCAGAACCTTTCTTGGGTGCTTTCAGGGTCTCATGCCACTTGATCTCTGGATACCTCGGTCTATCTCAGAGCCAAACACCGCCCAGAACCCACCTTGGCGCATTCATCTGTGTCCTTCGAATGCGGATGCACTCACTGCACCGGAGCACCTGATTCGTGTTTTGAACTGCAGGAAATTAAACATGTTGCACTTGTGCTACGAAGTGTCACTACTCTCCCACGGAAAGTACTGTACCTGCTAAGAAGTGCAATTTAATACCGTGGACATGATTGGCCCTATTCTTACAAGTACCAGTACTCTTCCATGAAAGTATTCAACACACAGTGTTCAATACAGTGGAGAAGTGTTCATACTCTTTTGAAAGGGTCGCTCTCTCACCGAGTAATGTCATACTTCCCCATCAAAATATACCAGCCCTACTGGTGATAAGAGCTAGCACTCTCTCATTGAGATCATTGGACCCAAGCTGAGAAGGGAGTAGTTTCTTACCTGTAACTCCATTTCTCCAGCGTTGGTATCTTTCATGGATTCACATGCTTAGAATATTCACCGTCGTCAGGCCGGGAACCCTCGGTATATTAAGATGTTTTCCATTGGAAAAATGTGACACTTCTGTGTCCCATCTATGTCGTTTTGGGCCGCTTATACATGACCCAATAGGACGTACAGTATAAATAGCCCCGCCCCCGCGGCTCCCTTCAGATTTTAACCCCCAAAGTAGTAGGGGCATATCAAGTTTGCATTCAGGGGAGTTACAGGTAAGAAACTACTCCCTTCTCCAGCAGTGGATCTTTCATGGATTCACATGCTTAGGCTAGACTATATAGCAGTACTCCTAATCTGGAGGTGTACAATGCAAACCAATATTAGCAGAGCCGCACATGCAGTTAGCAATCCAAAACCTCAATCATGGTACATTGACAGTAACCCCAATCATGGTACATTGACAGGATACACCCCTATGTGGGGCTTACCTTACTGAAACAGGTGTCGCAGGACTGCTCTCCCCATCTGCACATCCGCTGCATGCTGTTGCTCTAGGCAATAATGCCGAGTAAATGTATGAGCCCAGGATGCCACTTGACAGGTGTCCACCAGCGGGATTCCGGACCACAATGCCGCCGATGACGAGGTGGATCTTGTGGAGTGAGCTTTCGGACGTCTTTCCAGAGGCTTCCCTGCCTTAGAGGGGCAAAAAGCAATAGTCGACGACACCCAAAGGACTAGTCCTTGTTTGGAGATTGGTTTTCCCTTTACCAACGGACCATGAGCCACAAACAGTTGTCTCGTACGCCTAAAATCTTGAGTACGACTGAGATAAAACTTCAAAGCTCTCTTCACATCCAATGTATGGAGAGCTTTTTCCACGAAAGAAGAGGCCGTTGCGAAAAATGTTGGCAGCACAATTGAAGAATGCTTGTGGAATGTCGTTGGAACCTTTGGTATGAAACGAGTATTGGTTGCCAATACCACCTTGTCCTTGAGAAAACGCAAGTATGGGGGATCAATCACCAATGCCTGCAGCTCCGACAGTCTTCTTGCTGAAGTAATAGCTACTAAAAAGGCAATTTTCCACGACAAAAAGTTTAGGGATGACAATGACATAGGTTCAAAAGGAGCTTTCATCAGTCCCGACAGCACCAAATTGAGACTCCAATTAGGAGGAAACTTTTTGGCTGGAGGAAAGGTCCGAAATAAGCCTTGCAGGAAATGCTTAACCAGTCGATCGCTGAACAACTGAGTTGAATGTCTTTTACGAGTAAATCTCGAAATGGCTGCCAAATGAACCTTTATGGAGGAGAAAGACAACCCTCCCACCGCTAAGCGTAGCAATTATGGAAGAACTTGCTCTGACAAGATATTTAGGGGGTCCACCACCAGTTGATCCCTGCACCACACGCAGAATCTTTTCCACTCACATGCATATGAAGTATTCGTGGAAGGAGCTCACACTGCCTCTAAAATTCGGCGGCAATCCGAGGAAATGTTCAAGGCCCCAAATTCGGAAAAGTCAGGAGCCAAGCTGGCAGGCTGAGGGCGTCTGCGTCGTGATGCCAAACTGCTCCCTTGTCTTGGGATAGAAGGTCCGGAGTCTTCTGGAACCTCACTGGCTCTGTTATCGACAGCTGGAGCAGGTCCGAAAACCACAACTGTCTCGCCCAGTAAGGAGCAACTAGAATCAGTCAACATTGGTATTTGTGAACTCACTGGAGGCTCTGTCGAATGAGCGGAAACAGAGCGAACGCATACGTGAACTTGCCTGTCCACGTGAAGGAGAATGCCTCCCCCAGCGAGCCGTGTTGTGGACATCTGCTCGTGTAATGTTTACACTTCTTGTTCTCTCGGGTTGCAAAAAGATCCAGAGATGGATGACCCCACTTTTGAAGATGTTCGCCAGTTGTTGATCGTTCAACTCCCAATCGTGCAGTTGATTCATCTCTCTGCTGAGAGAATCTGCTTGTACATTGTTCTCCCCTGGCAGATGGTAAGCCATTATGCTTATGTCTTGTTCGAGGCCCCAAAGCCATATATCCTGAGTTTCGCTCGAGAGCATTCTGGAACGAGTGCCTCCTTGCTTTCTGAGGTAGAACATTGCTGTTGTATTGTCTGTTAATATTCTTACGACTGATCCCCGTATGCGTGGTCAAAATGATTTCAGAGCCCACCTCTTAACTCCAACATCCAGTTGATGTGAAGGGTCGACTCTCCTGGGGACCATTGGCCTTGAACTTGCACAGATCCCAGATGGGCTCCCCATCCTGTCTGCGATGCATCTGTTACCACCGTCCACTGGAAATCAGGTTCCTGTGGGGGCATCCCTCACATCAGATTGTCTGACAGCTGCCACCACTGAAGCGCTTGTAGAAGCTCACTGCTGATGCTCAATTTACACACAAACCGCCTTTTTGAGACCATCGGTCTGCCAAAAATTCCTGTATTGGTCTCTTGAAGAGACGACAGTTGTTCACTAACGGGATACACGACGCCATGGCCCCCAGCAGTGACATGTATTTCCTGACTGACACTGGTGCCAGCTTTCCACTCCTTCGCTTTTAGTTTTAGTTTTTGCACTCTCTCCAACGAAGGCTTCACTAGTCCCGAATGAGTTTGAAACTCTGCACCCAAAAACACCAAGGTCCTTGAGGGAGCTAAGCAGGATTTCTCGAAGTTGACTGCAAAGCCTATCCGTTGCAGAAGTTGCATTGTGGCCTTTAGGCTTGCTTGCGCAACTCCCGGCGACGAGCCCCTTACCAGCCAATCGTCCAGGTAGGGGTAAACATGATGACCTTTTCTTCGCAGACATGCTGCTACTGGAGCCAAGCATTTTGTGAACGCCCTGGGAGACGATTTTAGTCCGAATGGAAGCACTTTGAATTGGTAATGACTCAGACCGACTACGAACCTTAGAAACTTTGTGTCGTCGACTCATGGGTATCTGAAAATATGCGTCTTGCAGGTCTAACGATGCCAGAAGATCCCCCAGCTGTATAGACCGGATAACCTCCTGAAGTGTAAGCATTTTGAACTTCAGGCATTGTAGAGTCTTGTTGAGAGCTTGAAGGTCCAGAATGGGTTGCCACTTGCCGTTGGGTTTTTTGACCACGAAGTAATGGGAGTAAACTCCCAGACCTCTCTCGGTCACTGGAACAAATTCTATAGCCCCTTTTTGCAGCATAAGCACCACTTCCTGTTGTAATATGTGAAGATGGGGTTGCGCCGAATACACCAGTGGAATGTGAGATTGTATCTTCTTGAACAGCAAAGAGTGGCCTAGTTTAACCGTGTCCAACACCCAACGGTCTGATGTTATCCTTTCCCACTCGTCGACGTGACGGGACACTCTGCCTCCCAGGACGTCCTGAAAATCGTCATTGTTGGGACTTTGACTGCTTGGCTTTGGTGGACAAAGACTGTCCTCCTCTTCTCCTAGAGGTCTGGAAGTCTCGGCTTCTTCGTGTCTCTTGGACAGCTCGTCTGTAACCTTGGGAGGAGTATGATGACCTGTTGAAACCCTGGTCCCTGGATGCCACAAATTGTGAATTTGCTGACGCTCCACGGAAGGGACAAAAGGACCAAACTGCCCTACCACCTTGTAAGGCTCCGAGCGACCTTGCCATGTCTGAATCTTCCTTCATGCCTTTAAGGGCTTCGTCCACTTTCTCCCCGAACAACTGCTCACCCTCACATGGCATATTGAGCACCTTATATTGGACCTCCGGTCTAAAGTTCGTACATTTCAGCCAGGCTTGCCTTCTCAATACCACTCTGTTATTTATTTGCTTTAAACCGGATTCGGCCAAGTCCACGGCGATGTTAATAGAGTGGTTTGACGCCTCTTCCCCCTCACGGACCAGTAACGGCTGTTTTTCTGTGTTCCTTCGGCAGGTGTTCCAGGATGGGGGCCAAACGATGCCACATCTCACGGTCGTATCTAGCCATGGTAGCCAGCGAGTTAGCCTCCTTGACCGTTGTTGCACCCACTGACAATACCTTTTTACCAAAAGCATCCTGCCTTCTAGCCTCACTGTTCAGAGGCGTTGTACACTTATGCTGAGATCTGGCTTTTCTGGCAGCCGCTGCCGACACTACCGATTCCGGGGAGGGCTGTGCGGTCAAACTTTTAGAAGTAGAATCCGGGCTTTGAACTTCTTTTCCAACCTGCCCTTGATTGCAGGTTCCGAAAATGGATGGCACATTGTTCGCAAGCCTTCTTGCCAGACGTGGTCCAGAATAGGAACCGAGAAGACTGACTTCCTCCTCTTCCCCATATGATCGAATAAGAAGCATTCCTTCTTTTCTTCCTCTGGAGTCAGACCAAATGCAATACAGGCTTTGCCCATCATCGCGTGAAAGGAGCCAATGTGATCTGGCGGTGACGGCTGAGCCGGACTTCTAGGAGCTTCCATTTCTGCCTCTGATTCCCATGTAGGATCTCTCGAAGGAGACGAGGAAATGTCCAAGAAAGAGTCTCTAGGCCCTTGGGCTGACTCTGAATCCTGCAACGCCCCTTCTTCCAGGTGTGAGCGGGGAGGCTCCTCGCTAACTGGACGGGAGGGCGGCAACTCGGTCGTTGACATTGACCGCGAGCGGGACCTGTTTCGTCGTTGGCAGGCATCGTCGGTATCACTGGAGGCGTACCAATGGAGGGCAACCTTGCGTCCAATCGGCTCAATAGGGACTGCAGCGTGGCCAACACCTGTAAGGATAACACCGACTGAGGATTTAGCAAAGGCAATGTAATGGGGTAACTTTGCACTCCCGAGACCGTCGACGAGCCAACACATTGCAAACCCAAATCAGTTGGACAAGCAACTTGTTTGCGGTCTTCCTCCATCGACGATATTGAGAACGCTGATTCCTGCTGTAACAGGGTATCTGGCAGGACTGCATCGTACACTGCCAGTTGCCAAAGCTCTGACGGGTCCACCGTCGATGATGATCTCAGAGCCCTTTCAACTGTCGCTGCCGGGGTTGACGAAGCAACTGCAGATATTGCCTGCGCCGGTGGTAATGAACCATCGACGACGGAACTCCCGTTGACGACAGCGGTAGCTGTGACGCAGGCTCTTTAGGCGATCCTGCCTTTTTTGAGCTAGACCTATGCTTCGTCGAGTCTCTACTCGAGGAATACCTGTGATGGTCCCCTGAGGAGGAGGTCTTTAAAGGGTCTCTTCTTTCTTTTTTTGACGAAGATGAAGAGAAAGATTTTCCCTTGCGGTCCTGTTCCACACGACCTTGTTTCGATGATGAAGAAGATGTTTTTCTAGCGAAGGACGTTTCTCTGCAGAACATGGCTTCTTCACCAGAGGCTCTGCAGACACAGAGCGGCGATGAACCATTGGAGATTTAGGCCTCAATGTCAGACTGTGCGTAGATCCCACCTCCGATGAAGGGTAGGCCCCTTCATTCAGCCACGTCACCAGACGCCTATTATGGTTTTTCAGGGTCTTCTGTGAGAATCCCTTACAAATATCACAGCTGTCCGCAGAATGATGCGAGTGAAGACAATAAAGGCAATCCATGTGCCCATCTCCTTCGTAGACTTTCTTCAGTCCGCACGTGGCACACGGGCGGAACAACGTCTTCCCAGACATTGGGAAAGAAAGACAAAGCTCAACCTTGTAAAGAGTAGAAAACACGAGGTGCTCCCGCTACTTTGGAGACGGTTGAAATCTGAAGGGAGCCACGGGGCGGGGCTATTTATACTATACGTCCTATTGGGTCATGCGTAAGCGGCCCAAAACGACATCGATGGGACACAGAAGTGTCACATTTTTTCCAATGGAAAACGTCTTAATAAATATACCGAGGGTTCCCGGCCTGATGACGGGGAATATTCTAAGCATGTGAATCCATGAAAGATCCAATGCTGGAGAAATGTCAATACTCTCTCATTAAAAGCAGGGATCCCTGCTAAGAAGTGGCAATAATCTCCCATTGAAAGCTTTGCACCCAAATCAAGAAGTGCCCACACTCCTTTTTTATTTTAATCTTATTTTTTTAGCTTTTATATAGCGCTACAAACCCTTGGGCATCTGAGCGCTGCTTACCCACGGTGTGTGGTGCTCATTTATCAACCTCGGAAGGATGAAAGGCTGAGTTTGGCCCTGCCGGGATTCAAACCTGCGTCGGCAGGCTCTGCACAGATGTCAAAGCGAGTGCTCACTCGCTGTGCTATTTGACCAGCTGAAAGCCCTGCACCCTTCCTCTGAAGCGCTAGAGCGCTTGAAACAATTGCCTGTGTATAGGTGCTATATAAATAAACATTACCCATTACCATACCATACCTAGTTTTCTACAATAGAACATATTGCACCCCTGCGTCAGTACTCGCCCCTTGAAAGTATGGCATCACTGCTGAGAACTAAAGACCTAATTCCCAGAAGTGTTTTATAATGGGAAACCCCCATTGGAAAACGTTCTGTGAATAAGCGCCTAAGTGTCAATATTCTTGCAAGGAAAGCATGTCCCCCAGGCTGTTACTCTTCCATTGGAATTATGGTGTCAGTGTTGGAAAGTGCACGTCCGCTCCAGCTAAACGCATTGCCCGTCTGATGAAAAGGGCTGGAACTCTTCCGTTGAAAGGATTGCACTGCCATATAGACATGCCCTCTGGTTCAGAAGAATGTTCAAATAAGCGTTGCTGTTAGGATGGTAATGGGATGAATGAATATGGCTTTTGGGGGTTTCTCTGCAACTGGTCTTCAACTAACTAGGCAAGAGATGAAGGGGTGGTTAACTACTGTGCATCAGGGGTGACCTACCTCTGTCTCCCTGTTCTGAAATACAGTCACTGGGTTATAGCAGCTAGCATGATTCTTGACACCAACTTCAGGATATAGGGCCTCACCCTCATTACGAGTATGGTGGTAATCCGGCACTAACCCTGCTGTGGCAGAATCAGCATTACCGCTGTGTGACCCAGTTGAGTTACTGCTGAATTACAACCTGGTGGGCATGCGCACACACCAATGGCGTTAACAGTAATTTCCGCCCAGCGGAGGTACCGCCGAAAAACCCGTTGTACGACGTAATTCTGGCAAAAATTGGCGGAATTAGCGTTTAGCCATGACGACCGATGCAATAACTGCCGGTGGAATTACTGCTCATTTTTTTGGGTCACTCCTAATTTGGTGTAGTGGTAAAGTTGGCAGTAACTCCACCGCTTACCGCCATACTCGTAATGAGGCCCATAGACCCTGCCCTCTCCTTAGCTCTCAAAACAAAGTCTCAGGGAAAGTGCGTCCAGCACACTTTTTAACTCTCAATACACAGTCTCAAGGATGTAGCTCTCCACATGCTGCTTGACTCCAAAATCGGAGTCTACGTATTATAGCACCCAGTTGCTATGCTATTTGTAATCCTTGCAGTGATAGAATGCTTGGGTCACTTTTTTCCAGTTGCAGGGATGAAGTGCCCAGTCTACTTCTATGACTTCCAAAGACATGCTCAGGAATATAGTGCCCAGCACGCTTCTATGGGGATATAGTGCCCAGCACGCTTCTATGGGATATAGTGCCCGGCAGGGATATAGTGCCTGACTCACTTTTTTAGGGATACCATGGATAGCTTGCTTCTCGGCTCCTACGGATATAGTACCTAGCTCCCTTTTCCGGTATTTAGTGCCCTGCACACACTTCCACAGTTTCAGGGATGCAGACCCCAGCACACTTTCACAGTTTTAGGTATTTTCACCATCTGCCCGGGTCTCGCTCCTGGGGCAGGTTCTTCCCATAGGCTCTCTCAGGAGTCCTACTTCTCTTGCATTCCTCTGACTATGCAGTTCTCATGGCCCCGTGGTAACTCTGCTTGCACAGGTCCCTCAGCTCCTTCGGCCCGCAGCTTCCCTGGGCAGCTCAGCCTGAGGTCACAGAATGGTACCATCTGTTGAGAAGATGTAAAATGTTCACTTGAGAGAGGAGGACACCTCTTCCGTCAATTGTACATTTATCATGTGAAGCTAATTGAAGCAAATTTTTAAAAATGATTCGCGATCAGACGTGTTGGTTATCCGTGCCACTCATGCATTCCTAAACCCACCACATAGCCTGAATGCAAACCACAAGGTGGCATCGGTCTGTGGCAGGCTTCTGGGACAACAAGGAAATGAACAAAGTGCAGAGCCAACATGGGTACGTTGCTGTTTTTTGTATTTTAAACAAAAAAGTTTGGTGATGGAAAAAAAAAGGAATGTAACCTTTAACAATCTTAAATAACACAGAAATTAAATTTCATACAGAAAAAGAAATCAGTTCGACATGATCATAAGCATAAAAGAAATCCCTAAATACATTTCTTAAAACAGTGAATCTTTCATAGTCACATCTCACAGGGACAGAGAAGACAAGATGACAACTTCTACCCCAACGCATAGTAGCACAAGTTATAACCAGGTACAGACTCACATAATGTTGGTGTAGGGGAGCCAACAACCAGTATCGAAGAAGATGTCGTATCATTCAGATGTTCAAGCTTCAAGGATTTCAAGAAGGCACTTACCGCCAAAACTGTGGGTGTAGTGAGACCTGCCAGGCAACATTGCCAAAGCGGCTCTTCCTCACCAGATAACTTTTTCAAGGAATTCCACCTTAAACCCTGCACGGCAGGGCAAAATACAAACAGATGTTTTAGGGTTTCACATTGGTCTTTCTCGCTACGGAATCTGCACAAGTCTTGTTCGATTTGCAACATGCCATATCTTACCAAGATCTCTTTGGTCAATACAAGATTTCAACGGAAACGAAGGAAAAGCTGTCGAACCCGCTTGACAGGATAGATTGCCAGGTAGGGTGCTAGCGTACCCAGCTTTTTATGATCATCATACAAGTGACGCAGTGAAGCATACTTATGCATATGGTGTATTGGTGTATTTCCAATTAAGATCATATAGGGACTGCTTGACTTTAACTGGATTCCCAATCAGTTCGCTCAATGAGCATCCAGTTTTTACAACAAAACTCATTAGGCCTCATCACGACGTGGGCGGTAGCCCTTAAATGCAGCGGTAACGCTATTACCGCTACATTTTAGGGCTGTCCCAATCTCGAGTTGGGCAGTAAGTTGGAGTTTTACCTCCAGCAAAAAGCTGAAGGTAAAAATGGAGGCAATTAATGGCAGCTGTAATAGCACCTCCAACCCCATTGAGTCCTATGGACACAATGGGGAATGGGCAGTAACCGCCCAGCTGCTACTCGTGATCCGGCGCTATCGGGCATCGGTAACACTATTTACGCTGGCAGTTTCCCAGCGGTATTACCGCAGGGATACCACCAGACTCCTGATGAGGCCCATTGAATTCTTGCAATAACCCACTACCTTTCTACAGCAATGTTTCTTTTAAGTCTACAAACAAGGAGCCTTTTACGGGACACATGAACTTCCTAAAAAGTGAGAGACATTTCCAAAGCGCTCTGGCTTTCAATGAAACCAGACCAAGCTCATAACTTATTGCGTGTAAAGGGACTGAGCCAGGGATTCTAAGGGCTCATCTCCAGGTCACCGCAGGCAAATATTCGAAGATGTCTAAGGTGTACACTTCCATCCCATATAAGACCTTGGGGATGATTTTTCCCTCATAGTATCAAATACATGGTAACAATGAGAATTTGCTATATCTCGCGTCATCCCTACTTAGCTGATTTGCAAGGGCTGTAGCACAACCTTTCAACCACTTCTGTAACTTAGATTTACATAATTAATTACTAAAAATAATTTAGAAGTGATTGGGAAACCCAGATACAGAAGGCTGTCCACCGTCTCCACCAGCTCAGTCTGAATCCACCAACGGAAAGTTGGAACTTTTTTCCATCTAGAGCACTGCATTTTTTTGGTTTTTGCTGAGTTAGGGCCTCATCACGAGTTGGGCGGTAACGGCGGCGCTATTAGCGCCGGCGTTAATAGCCCTACTGCCAAACCCTCCGGCACCAATAGCGCCGGTCCACGGGTTTGGCGGAACGGGTATTGCCCATTCCCCACTGAGCCCCTTCGGGAATTCCCCATTCCCCATTGGGCTCAATGGGGAATTTTCACGCTCTTACCACCAGCGGATTTCCCTCCGGCAGTAAGAGTGGGAAATTTCGGCGGATTTCCCCCCAGCTCAGAGCTGGGGGAAAATCTGCCAAACCTGTGATGTGGCGGACCCTTAAGTGTGGCAGTAATAGCGCTACCGCCGCATTTAAGGGTTACCGCCAAACTCGTGATGAGGCCCTTAATCTTGAGGGATTGTGTATCAACAAAATTGGAAAAAGTCATCAATTAGGCGTTGTACTCCTATCAGGGTGCAGTTAAAGATTAAAAAGTGATTTGCGTAAGCCATCCAGAGCGCCCCATGTGGTGCAGTTTGGGGGTTACAAAGGTTACTGGCTGCAAGTAATCACCTATGTCTGCCATATAAAGATTGAACAAGCAGGGCGCTAGTACAGCACCTGACTCCACGAGAGGTAGGGATCTGGCGTGACAATAACTCATTGTGATTTAATCGAACCTGGACATTAGAGTTCTCATAAAGTCTGAATATCATCCATAGAAGACCGTTAGAAATTTCCCACATACTGAGTTTAGACCACAGCAAGTTGCAGTCCAATGGCGTCAAAAGCAGCCGTAAGGTCTATGGATGTATATGGAGTCATACTCCACCCCCAGCTAGATTTTGTATGCACTTTAAAATGAGACCGTTCAAGGAAGTATCCATATATCTCCTGAACCTAATCTGCCTTTTGTTGCTTCTCCCGATTTTCATTTGCCCAGAACTGAAGGTGCTGAAGTAAGATTGTTAGGAAAGATTTCGTAATTGTAGGTAATTTTCCTTCCATGTGGCAACCCCTAAACTTTTTGCTGTTGTTTTTCACCTTGTTCTCAACTTTGCCAGAGAAGTGCAGCCTTATGCCGCACTCCTCTGGGCTTTTGCTCCTTTCTTACGGGGAAACTGACATGCCCCTAAGACAGTCAGTACCGGGGAACGCTGTTTTCCGTAGTTTCTTTTATCATGTTGCGGCTTTCGTGCAACATGACGCAAGAGGGCACTGTAAGCTAAGTTACTGCTCTCTTGGGTCTCTAGCCTTCTACAGGCCCTAGATACTCTTTTAGGATTGTAACTGATCGGTGCAAGTGATTCACGGACGGGAATGGTGGCAGCGATCATTTCTTGTGTTTTGAGCTCCTTTTGGCGTTTTAAGCGCGTTTCTCGCGCTTAACCCAAAATGGTGGCCTGGCTCCCAAAATGGCCAGACCACAAGGCTCTTTTGTCCTGTCCGCTGACCGTCTTGCTCCCTTCACCTTCCCCAGGTCGAGCCGACCCGGTGCTTTCCTTATTTGGGCATGTACTTTCCCGCGAAACACGGATGCTTTCGCGGGCTTCTACATGCCTGGTGTGTGCCTCCAGGATGTGGGCTGGGATGTCTGGTCCCAATACACATCCTGGGTGCCAGAGAGTCTAGGGTGGTGTGAATGCCTGGGACCACCGTGGTCCGTGACAGGTCCACGAATGGTGTGAGTGTTGATGAGCGGATCTCCCATTGGGTCCCCTCCGTTTTGGCGCGAAGGGAACCGTGGATAAGAGGGGGCTGGAAACACCACTACCATGTCAATCTCCTGAGTTCTCACGAACGAAGGAATACAGGAGCCAAGTATCCTGCAACCAAGAGGCTGAACCGAGGAATCGCTGGTGACCCGCTGAAGGACTGCTCCTCTGCACTGCTGTCGCCTTTTGAAACCCTTTTCACCTTTGATCGAACCAGAAGGCCTGTACTGGTACTTCGACCCTTGGAATAGCGGGGACAGCTATTCTCGGCATCTTCACCATCTCCTGCTAGTAAGCCTTCGGAAGCGTCTCTGGGCCATCCAGCTGACTGTCCAGCCTACACAGGAGTCTTGCTCTGTAACCGCCGCCAGGTTGTGTAGTATTTCGAGTCCTTGTCACTCTCACACGATTCGTACACTTGGCGTTCCCAGGTCTGAAGTGAGTAGTGTACATTTGGCTCAGATACACACGGCCGCTCCGTTGCCCTGCTGTGGTAACAAACTGTGCGGGTTCCTTCGTTTGGGACGTCTTTTACTCAACTCTGCTGCTGCAGACTCAACACGACGACGAGACGTCCCCTGCTCCTCTGAACCTTCCAGCGACTAAAACTGACGCGGAGAAGCCTGGGTCTGCTTGCTTCGGGGACCGGTGAGTAGCATAGCTAGGAACTGGTCGCCCTCCTGCAGGAGCCCATAGCTTTTCCCCGCTGTGTCAAAACAGCACGCCTTTCCGTACTCGCGCTCTGCTTCTGCCCACAGTGGAGGCTGCGCTTGAGTTGCAGAACACTGTTCTTCTTCATTTGTGCACTAAACTGAACTGCCTGATTTCCCTCAAAGAGACTCCCCTTTTGCCCGTTGGCACCAGCGTGTGCAGGTACTTTTGAGCACAAGGCTCCACTCTTCGTAGGGCTCGGACATCCTTTTAGTTAGGTGCCTCTGAAGGCGGACTGGGTCTAAGCATTATTTTGCACTCCCTGTTTTCCTTCCCTTTTAGGTGGACTACACATTTCGTGCATCTAATGCTTGAGACTTGTTTGTATTTGTATACATATTGTATTGGTATGGTATGTGTTGGTTTACTAGAGTTGTATTGTGATTTCTCGCTACGGTCATTGTTTTAAAGGCCTTGGAATAAATGTGTATATATTTTTAATATAGCACCTGTTTGGAGTAGTTTGTAAGTGTCCTTGCTTTGTGTGCTCATTGCGGGCTTTCAGTCACCCTCACCCCTCTTGAGACCTAGTCTTGACCGCCGCGATCGCTACCTTGATTGGTCTGGCTTGTCCAGAGGTTACCCTGTTCCAAGTAATTAGGTTGGCCTTCTGAACTTCTGCGCCACCAGGACAGAGTTCAGAAATCCGTCTTAACAAAGATGGATGCAAACACTTTGATATCCGCATAAAGTATGGCAATCGGTCGGTAGTTAATAGCATCTGATCTAGCCCCCTTTTTAAAGATGGGACAATGCGTGCGCCGATAACCAAGACACAGGGAAGGATTCAGTATTAACCACGTTTTCAAAGAGGAAAGTCAATCTCGTCGGCCATGCTGTCAGATCACCCTTGAATAGAACGTTTGAGAGTTTATTCGGGCCGGGGGCACGAGAGGAACTGATCTTATTTATTACTTCTATAAACACTCTCATATTTAATATTTAAATCATAACTCTTGAATTTCATAAGGGGTTCTTTAGTTTGGCTGAAGACCTTCCCTTCAGGCTGAGCATACAAGGACTCAAAGTGAAGCACCCAATCTTTCTCAGACACTGAGTTTATCTGTTGAGAGGGATGAACAATGCAAAGTTCATTAATTAGCCTCCAAAAAGCATAGCTTCAGCATCCTCTTGGCTTCTTTTAGCTCAACTACCACAGAGCCAATTCCGATACGACTGTTGGGCTCGCCCCACTTTCTCAGTCAACGATAGGTCAGCCCTATTCTTTGTCTGTCTTATGGCCGCTCTCATGTCTTTTTACCTAAGGGCTACCTCACCATGGCAGGCATGAAAATGCTTCTTAGGTCTTAGTTCCCCACCCGATTTACTCATAGTCAAATGAGATTTTATCAGGCCCTCACAAATCCCTCGAAGTTGTCCACCGTGAAGGTATTATATTTCTAATCTTGGGAGGTTGAAACCAGGTATTTAACCAGGGTGTCGTTCACCCGAAGGACTGAACTGGATTTCATGATATCCTATTGCCTGCTATGTTGGCACTCACATCTGTAGGATCATGCTCCCCCTTATCGCTGTTCGACAGCCATACATCAAATTGCACCTCAAGCATGGAGTGGTCACTATAAGTTGTTGGAATAATTTTCAATGAGGTGCACTTCTCAAATAATCATTTCCCTGTGAATATATAATAAATTGTATATTGAACGACTCCATTTGACCAGCTATAATGGCTCGGGACATCATATGTGATAGTGCCATTAATGGGGCCAGGCCCAGACCTCCCAGGCCCTTCATACAAATTCTCCTATTATATTGTTTGATTTTACGTTGGTCCCTAGTCACACCGATATCATCCAACAGGTCAAAGTTAATACAATCAATTGACCTGTTAGGATGACATGGCCACCCAAGAACACATCACTCCAGGCATTGACACACAACATAATACTGTCTAAGGCATCCTCCAAATTACAATACCAGCGTGCCAATGCACAATCAAGCTTAAATAAATGCAGGCAGTGTTTCCCAGTAATTCTAACATGGGTGGCCATAGTGTATAAGCATACATCCATACTCCCACCACTTCTATTTCCTTACATGATCTTATAATGGCTAACAGACCGCCATAGTGACATCCCAGCTCCTCTTGTCTGGCTGCCTGGAAACATGTCACATATCCATCAATGGAGGGAGCAGTCCTCCACCAGGTCTCTTGCAACAAGACTTTTGCATGACTCTTTAAACTTTTTCCAACTGTTTCATTATTAAACAAGTGTGAGTGACCACAAGTATTCCATGAGAGGAGTGTGAGATGACTAACCAAACTTGCAACAGTGAGCATAGGTTGAAGTTTATCCTAGATTCATTGCACACAGCAACCCACACCTGTTCTGTTCTGAGGCTTGCAGCTTTCTTGTTAACGCCTAGACATCCTCCGCAATTGCCCTTCCATAATCCAATAACCTTTTGTTTATATCACTTGTACCACACTAGAGTTTTTCAATCAGTTGTACACCAATTCTCGTTTTCTCTGAGTAATGCGTAAGGTCAAATCCAAAAGCTCTGAGATGTTCTTGTTCCTTAAGAATAATGTCAAAGACAGATTTGGAGTTGACGTAGATGACAGAGTGGTCTATCCTATACAAGTCTATAAAGTCCACTCTCTGAAGATCGCTTGTGGATATACCCGTCAGGTTGAGAATTTCACCAAGGAGAGGGAGGATATTCGTACGATTTAACATTACAAACCTGTAATCTGGTAGAAAACTTTCTATTAAGATCTTAAATGGATGTTCGACATACAATTCATCCGGTCTTGTTCCAATATCTAGATTGTGAAGTTTCTGATGTGGCTTGGGGCCCGCTGGAATAAGCTCATAAGTACCACCATCCCTATTTCCCATCTCATTAGTTCGTTTTCGAAAATTAAGGGCACCATTTGTGGATGCCAGAGTGGGTTGCTGATCCATGTGCCTGGCGCTGTGATTAACAAAGAAATCATGACTGGGAGAGGTCTCCACTGTACCACGTGGTAAATCAGAAAGGGAATGCTGCCCCATCAGTAGACTTTGTGCAACTGCATTGACTCCTTGAACAATGATGGCAGAGTTATCACTTTCCTCGGAAAAGCTAGCCAACAAATTTACCTTTCGAGGGCACACCTTCCAACTGAGCTGCCCCTACTTTATGTCCAGACTCCACACTCTGTACAGAGGCTTCCTGGGTCACGTTTGTCACACTTACGCTTGGAATGGGTTCTATGATGATTACCTCAGTGGATTCCACCAATGCTGATTCCACTGGGGTCTGAGCCAAAGCCGCTTTTACTATAGGCTGTGTAAGCAAAGACCGAAGGAACTTGCAAGACGCTTGTTTGTTCAGATTTTGGGGTGGACGATTCTTATTTCTTTTTATTGAATACCCTGATGTTTCCTACCCGGGGGTGGGGGGGAGGGGATATCCTCTACCTTTCTACACACTGTTGTTGCTTCCTGTTTGCTAATTACTACAGTCCTCCACACAGATAACTTCAGGTAGAGGAATTGGCCCATCGTTTGATGGAAGAGCCACTTCATTATTATATACCGGAACTATTGAAGAACAAGTAACAGCTTTAAGCACAGACATTTCACTAGTCAGCGATTTGTCCATATCACAAGGGTTGGTAGGCCCGTGCATTTGCTTTAAGCAAGTGTTGCACAATTGGGTGTCCATCGCGGATTCCCACCCCACTTCCTTTTCCATAACTCGGCTTCATTCTCCTCACTCTCTTTAGCCTCTTCATTGCAGAGCCTGTGATTACACATTAATTGTTTTGCTGTGGTGTTGGCATTGATGTTATCGAGCTTGAAGAATAAGGATTCCAACAGTATGGAATGAGTCTTGGTTTCCGCTTTGTGGCCCATGTAGAGGGAAACAAGAATGCATAACACTTGGTTGATTTCCACTATAATCTCATCTTGTGGTTCCCCCCCTTCTCCGGTCCATTCTTCACATTACTGATTACAGTCTTCTATGAAGTAAAGGTGCCGGTTTGATTCAATTAAAGATATGGAGGAGTCACAATCAGGCATATCTCTCTGTGCCAGGTCAGGTGGAGTATCCACAAGGCTCAAGTCATTGGAGTTCTCATAGGTCAGTAGCGGGGAAACTTGTGTACCCTGTCTGACCAAGCACCCATCTACTACTCTAGGCAAGGGGTCTTGAGGTGCCGGTGTTACCGACTGGGTATTCACATCTGTTGTTGGCAACGATCTCTGCCCCGCAGTTTTCGTGGCGATCTGCAGGATCAGTGCAAAGAATTACGTGATTTTCTTTGTGTGTGTGTATTACTTTTCCGTGGGGGGGAGGGGCGAATCAATCCCCCTTCTGCAAAGGTCTTATCAGGGAGCGAGGGGGGTAACTCCCTACCATGCCCCAAGGATGAATGACTCCCCCCCCCAGGGAAAGTGGAAGTTGCAGGTTCACTGACACTCATAACTTAAAATAAATGTGCAAGGATGATCTCTTCGCAAAGTAAAATGTTCATAGTAGTTCCAACAAACAGAAAAGTCCCCAGTCTCCCGGGTAAAAAGTGATGAAATAAACAATGTTAAAAAATACAGGCTCCCAAGGATATGGTTGAGCTCCTTTCCCCAAGACTTCTACTTATTCTGCTTTCCTTCGTTTTGGGCCTCTGAGGCCCGTGTCCTCTTAGGTAAATGTAACTGGTCAATTCAAAAGGATAGACTTCTCAGGGTCACAGTTCTTTATCCCACCAACTTGGCACACTTCCCTACCAAGCGTAGGATTCCTTTTAATTAGGGCTTTTCAGGTCCAGGATGCTTGACCCTCTTATTCTTAACCTCTCATGTGGGTCCCAGACTCGCAATATTCCGTGCAGCTTGGTTTGCTCTCCTGCAAAACAACTGTCCTGGCATAGACTGTCTCTATTTCTTTCACAGGGCCCCAGACCATCTTACTCTTCATTTTGTAAGCGTTTGCATTTCAAATGGGGTAGGGTCCCAGCGTTGTATTCGCTTGCTTTACTCACTTGCTAAGCATAGAACTCTTCCTTTTTCGCTTCTTTTACAATTAGGGTCCCAGACCCTCTTATTCACAGCTTCTTATATGGGTGCGAGTCCCAGACTCGCAATTCGTTATCGCATCTGTTTGGTTCACTCCCTTGCCAAACATACGATTCCTCTTTCTCAATTGTTGTTATCCCCAGGGTCCCAGACCCTCTTATACTTTGACTTCCATATGGATGCCGGTCCCAGAGGGATATGTCCTTTCAGGGTCGCAGACCCTCTTGTTCCAGATTCTGCCTTCACCACTATTCTTCTGCAGACCTCTAACAGCTCTCGGATAACCTGAGAACCTGTTTGCTTCTTCCTTGTAGGTACCAGCACTTCCCGAGCAGCTGCGTTGCTTCTCAAGGCTCTGGTACCGTTCGGGTGACCAGCGGGGTCTGCAGCAACTTTCCCCTTTCCTTCAGGTGCTTTGCCGGAGCATGGGGCACACAGATGTTTGTCTTGACAATAGTCCGAGTAGTCCTTCTGCCCTGGACCACATTCGGCTCTTTTTCTCCTCTGCTCAAGGATTGCCTTTTGGCTCTCATCTGCTCGCCCGGAGCACCGTTCCTGCAATTCCTCCTCATCAGATCGTTTCTGATCTGCTTCCCAACTGAGCTCCTTTTGAACTCCAGCGTTGGATTGTCATGTTCGTTTGGTCCAGCCACCTCCCGTAAGAAGCTAGACCGCTGACTCTTCTTCTGTAGAGTGATTCTCAGACTCTCATTCAAACCTTTTCTTCACAATACTTTCTATAAAACTAGGTGCATACTTGGTACTCTTGGATATTTTAGTCTTCTCAAGGATATTAGAATGACTGACTTGGCAACAGAGCACATTGGCTCTATCTAGAACAGAAGAAGGAGGATTTAGTATTGGGAAAGGGGTTCGGTGTACTGAAGCGGTGTCATACCGCGTTCCCTGAGAATAGTCGTCCCCTATCCCATAGGAGGTTTCCTTCCCCATGTGATCCTCCCACAGTGCACCACCCTAAGGGGGATTATTGTACTGCGGATGCACCACCCTTACCCCATAGGAAAGAGCTACCCCTAGAGGAGAAGGGACGACATCCTCAGATTCGTCACACTATTCATGGGTTCCCAACTTCCACGCAAGAGCTAGGAGTACAATTCAGAATTACACTTTTTTAAAGAGACTGCCATGCAAAATAGTAACCATTTCATAAAATACCCTTTTACTACTTAGAAAGGAGTAGAAATGGACAGTATTGGAAGACTTGAAACAAATGCACAAATCGATCAAACGGACCCTCCTGTGCATCACACTGTTTGTTTGTTTGTTTGTTTATTTATTTATATTGCGCACCAGACCCTTAGGTTACCGGGCGCAGCAACAAGTATATGCGAAGCTTACAATGTTACAATGTTATATAAATGAATTTACAATATTACACCATATTGCACAAATTACAAGAATGTGCAGATAAAGATTTGCCGTATTTACATGAATGTACAGTTAGCAATATACAGGATTTGCGGTAATAAGCATAAAGGTTGATGTCACGTCAGGGTGCATTGGGTCGAACTACACTTGTGAGTGTTCGGGTGTTAAGTCGTTGTTGGCGATAATGTGTTTGATAAGGTTCCTTCTGAAATGGGGGAAGGGTTGGTCAGCTCTTAGGTTAGGTGGCAGGGCGTTCCACAGGTTAGCAGCTTTCACAGGGAAGCAGGCGCCACCAATTTTGGCGAGTCTGAATCTAGGTACTGCCAAACAATTGGAATTGGCGACTCTCATGGGTCTATTAGAAGTTTTTCTTTTTATTTTGTCCATTAAGTAGCTGGGAGCTGCATTATTTAAGGCCTTATGGGTTAATGAGATCATTTTTAGCTGGATTTTATTCTCCGTAGAGAGCCATTTATGTTGCCGTCTAGTCGAGGAGATATGCTCCCTCTTTTTTATTCCTAATGCAGCTCTGAGAGCATTATTTTGTAGAATTTGAAGTCTTAGGGTGGTGGCTTTATTGGCGCTACTGTATAGGGCATTACAGTAGTCTAGTCGGGAAAGAATTAAGGCTCTAGCCAGGATTAGGCAGCTGGTATTGGACAGGAAGGGCTTGCCTGCTCTGATCAATTTACAAGTGTAGGCAGTAGTGGAGGCTAGGGAGTTTACCTGTTTAGTGAAGGACAGGGTAGAGTCGAGATAGAAACCAAGTGTTTTTACTTCCCTCGAGACTTTAATGGCATTTCCGTCTATGCTGAAGGCTGAGTAATCCGGGCCCAATTTGTTAATATTAGCTTGTGTGCCCAGAATGATCAACTCTGTCTTATCATCATTCAGGCAAAGACCGTGAGTGGCCATCCATGCCTGAATGATGAGATACACTCTATTCACCAACTCCCCATCCCTGCTGTGATCCCCAGAAAGTGGGAAGAGAATCTGTGTATCATCTGCATAGTTAGTGTAGGTGATACCGAGATTGTCCAGATCGTCGAACAGAGGTTTGGTGAATATATTGTAGAGGGTCGGAGAGACGCAGGATCCCTGAGGGACTCCACAAGTAATAGGTATAGGGTCAGCTGCTGCCGAAGGGGAAAAGACTCTCATAGTTCTCTCACTTAGAAAGGATTCTATCCAACTGATGGCTTGGGTGGAGAAGTGAGCGGCAACGTCCAGGTGTTTGCAGAGGACTTTGTGGTCCACAAGATCAAACGCAGCTGAGAGATCTAGTAGGAGGAGGAGGGCTGTCTTGCCCTGATCTCTCAGTTCGTCTATTTGGGCCTTTAAGTCAATCAGGGCTGTTTCCGTTCCGTGTAGTGGGCGGAAGCCAGATTGTCTAGTTCCTAGTAGTTTGTGCAGTTCAAGGTAGTTTTGAATCTGTATATAGGCCACTTTGTCCAGGATCTTTAGCAGAAACGGAACTGTAGTGATTGGGCGGTAATTGGTGGGGATAAGAGGATCTAGAGTTTGCTTTTTAAGCAACGGGAGCACCCAGGATTGTTTTAGATTAGCTGGGATGATGCCTGTAGAGAAGGATGCATTGACCAGTTTGGAGATAAATGGTGATAGGTCTCTGGCAGCGTCTTTTATTAGCTGTGCTGGGCAGATGTCACCTTTGCAGTTAGATGGTTTGAGGGTGAGGATAATTTTTTCAATCTCAAGTGTGGAAGTTTTGGTGAAGGAAAATTTGGTATGTTGAGGCATGTGGATCGCCTTAGGTGGTGACAGTGTGGGGAGTTTAAGCGAGTCTTTTTTCAGTTGAATTTTGTTTTGGAGGGTAGTGATTTTATTAGATAGAGCATATTGGATGTCAGAACACCAGGTCTGATCTTTAGTGCAAGTGTCTGGTATGGCAATAGGTGACTCAAGTTCCTTTAGGATGGAGAAGAGTTCCTTCATGCTTGATTTAGAATTGGCGATACGATCGTTGTATGAGTTTTTCTTAGCCAGACAGACTGCGTTTTTGTATTGACGGGAGATAGATATTAGGTTAGCCTTGTTCTCAGCAGTTGCACATATTTCCAGTTGGATTCATATTTTCTCTTGGTGAGGCGTAAGGCCTTGAGTTCGGGCGTGAACCATTTATTTAGGTGGGCTTTGGGTTTACTTGTGCGCATTTTAAGTGGGGCAATTTTGTCCAAGGTATCACTCCTGCACCTGTTCAAAGCGGGTCCAGGAGAATGAATGTTTGTGCGTATCCTTCCCCTTTGTAAATATGGGAATCACATCAATATGTGATTAGACGTCCCCTTCATGAATGCACAATTGCGCTTCGGGGGGGCGGGAATTGGGCATCTTAATGTGATCCCCTTTGTTAATGTGCCGATTCTTTTGCTCATGCAAGTAAAGGAGAAGAGGAAGCACCTCCTCAGTTACACAAAAACAAAGCTAAGCAACACCAACCCCCTAATATTTTAGTGACCAGAGAAAATTGAGGTTGCACTGGGCTCTTTATGAATCATATTATCAACTATCCACATGGCCCCAATACCCTCAAGGGTATCTATCACAATAGTAGCAAATCTTAACTGCTGTACTTCACACCATTTCTCTAAACCTATGTTTTCTCTGGGGATAAAGGGAGGAAGTTCCTTGTTTTGGCTCACTGAACTGAAAGTGATCACCCACCTCTTCCTCGCTTATACGTATGAAGGCCTCACATCCTCTGACCACAACTGCAGAGCGGTGGACAAAGCTCTTGGACCCCAGTACAGTCCAAGAGCTGAATCCAAGACCATACAATACTTGGCACGAACAGCAGCGTCAAGGGGTAAGGAATCAAGGCAGGAGGCTGGATGGGGTAGAACCTGTGAGAAAGAAAAGCACAGAGATTAGATCTATAAGATAACTCAGCAAGTTAAGCACTAGTAGCAGACATATGTGTTGATGGTGCAGGACACAGGTTAGAATCCCAGCAGGCCAACTCAGGCCTTCCTTCTTCCTTGAGCAAAAAACGGAATATTATTAAAACGTGAAGTAATAACACCTATTACTAAAGCTTTGAGAAGAGAGAGGCATCCAACATGAAGCGCTGTATAAGCATTTGGTATAATACACATTAATAAACAACAACCCTAAAGCCTGCCCTCTCTGTAAACCGCTCCCCGATTATATGTCAAACCTGAAACTGAGCGTTGTTTACAGGATAAACAACCTCCAGATTGAAAGCTGTGAGAAAGGGGGTGTTTCAGTGTACGAGCACCTTAGCAGGAACATATATGCTTCGAAGATGAGGAAGAGTTGTGTGGACAGGCCTCGTACCCATTGTGAGCTAGGCCAAAAAGCTCTAAGGCCTCCCACTGGTTTCAGTTCACTAGTTTATAGAGTTTAGAATGTCTATTCACCACTCCTTTAAAATGGTCTGCATAAGAACCTATTGTTTTACACATCTTCTCCAAGAATGTAGTTATTGGGCATTGTTCGGAGCTTCTCTGTTGTTACACAGCATTGTCCTCTGACACGAAATATTAAGCAGCCTAGAGTTCCATGAATTAACACAAATTGTCTCTCAGATATCTCGTTGTTGAGCTTCAGCAGAAATTCACTGCTTATGCACCGCTCGCAGGACCTGTGCAGTCCTAACTCACTTAATTACAGAGCAGCTCCTCCCACCATCAGTAACTTCCCAGGAGTGACCCCTGCAAGCCCTTTGGGACCGGGGCTTCACATTTTCTGTGCCAATGTTCTGGAACTCTGGCTAGCAGGAGAGAGACAGATTTTTTGGCAGTCATGAAGTTGGTCTGATTACACTAGGTGTGCTGGAAGGGCTTGCAGTTTTGTTTGCTTCATGATTTGCACCATGTCCTCACAGCTGAGTTGTTTCACAGGGTCAGGGCTGTGATTGGGCGTGGTGAGAACACGGGTGGGTGTTTGTTAATGGCAGCATGTTGTGCGATCAGAGCATTTTCAGTCTTCCCTAATCATTTCTGGAAGTTGTTGAGATTCCTCAGCTGTTCGTCCGGTACCCCGACACCCCCCCTTCTGTGAAGGTTTGCTGCTCTTGTGAGAGGCGCAGCACCAGGTGCCATGTCAGGGACATTGTTACATACTTCCAGAAGAGAAATTCGGTCCCATAGAGGCAGCCACTCCACGCTGCAGAGGCGAGGGTCACTTCTGATAATCACAATCATAATACTGATCTGGCTCTGGATCGCAGTAGACTTTATCTTCAGTAGTTGGTCTAGGGCTGCCATTTTGACATATATCTTACTTTGAGGCTTCTGAGCGTGGTTTGGCAGTTGAGATTACTGTCTAATGTTGCACCTGGAAAGGAGCTGTCCTTTCCCCCATTTGATTACATCTCAGTTGAATCAGGTTTGTGAGTTATGCTTGATTATTTCTTGCTAGTGAACAGTTTAGCTGTCGTCTTGCTTGTGTTCAGTGCAACCTGGCAGTCTCAATACCAAGCAGAACACTTGTCCAAGGAAGTCTGAAGGTAAATAGACACTTTCCTTGCACTGAAAGACTGAGCAATGACCGCGGCAGTGTAGAGTGGCAGTTTTGTCTTCCGAAGATCCGTGGAGATATCATTTGTGAAGTTGTAGAACAGCAAGGCGCCAACATTGGACCCCTTGTGGCACACATGCATTGATGGATTGGACATTTAGTTGAGCTTTTTTCTCATACTACCACGTGCAGCATGCATTGGAGAACATCAATATTTAAAAGTGGCTTTTCAAAATGGGCACTGAGGCCTTCTAGTGCATTCTCTTGGGGAGTGTAGTTGTACCGCGCTAGCAATAAAATAGTTCTCTTACTTAGACAACACCTGCTTCCCATTTTTCCTGGAAATGGCAGTCTCCTGCACTAGGGCCTCCCAATAGAAATCATTCACCGGCATACTTTACTTGGCAGCGCAGACTTCTGCCACAGTAATCCCAGGAAATGTTCCAACAGTGCCTTGCGCTTGTGGTGGCCCCTGTGGAGCTTGAGAGAAGGAAAAGCAAACACGGTTTTGCAGCTCTCCGCTGCCTCCCGGGTTCTTATCTACTAACCCTTTTTAAATTGGGAGATCAGAGGAGGCTTGTATAACATTTGTCAGCGAGGCAAGTCTTTTTCAAGTACATTCACGCAACCCCAGGCAAACAGTGCAACTCTGGTCTGGCTTGCAAGACATGATCTCATTCTTACATTCTGCGGTGCTTGTAGCTTTTCAGTACGCGTACCCATTGCACTAAAACCACTGCAACAGTCTATGTGGGAATTGAGGCCACTTTCATTATAATTGTTTTGTGGTGGATACAAAGAAACCCGAGGCGTCTTAACAACAAACATGGGAAGATACAATTCTAAAAATTAAGAATTTGTGTGCTTTCAGACTCATTACCAATCTAGGTGTAAGCCAAACAAGTATTGGCAAAGCCTACAATGTTGGCTTTTGTGTAGGCATGGGAATAGCATTTGCCAGCCACTACCATAAGACCTGGCTATAAAAGGGCAAGAGCTGTAAAATGGTGTGAGTACTTGATGTCAATGCCTATCTACATCTATCTGATACCTAGACATAAGCCAGAACTGTTGCCTTTGCCATTGTTATATACCCAATTTACCTCCCATTTGTACACCAATGAAATAAATGCAACTGGTAGGTGGTGCTAAGGCCCTACCTGCTAGCCAAAACGAATACAAATGTACTTTCCTTCCTTACTTTGGTAGCTCTCACTAGAGAAGGGAATGGGCCATCAGCAAGTGTGCCAAGAAGGTTGTCCTCAGCATTAGCAGCACCTGATGCACACGGCTCAGAGGGATCTACCTGATAATGGCATCTTTATCATTCCTGTGTTTAAAAATATCAGCAGCAGCATTCCCCCGTTTCATTAAAATAGGGATTGCAAGACACCCACTCTAAGGAGTGAAAGGAGCAGGGTCTGCAGATGCTTGACAAGAAGCATGGTATCTTTGCCATACAACTGATCATGTAGCACACAGCCACCCACCCAAAATACCTATAGAGGGGCACTGAGGGTCTTGAATATTACAGATGTTAAGAGGAGGGGCCCTGTTAATTTTCAGGCCCTTCAGAGAAACGAATTAACCCAGCCACGCTCTTGTTGACTCGGCAGCTTTAGTCGCAACCACCACAGGGTTAAGAGTGACCTGCCCCTCTCAACTTATGAAAGGTACCCTTTATGATCCCACTCAACATGTTCACCCTTTGTTAACTGCTGACACAACTAAGCACTGTGTGGCGGGTCAGACGAAGGACAGAGACGGATATTTGCCAGTCTATGGGATTTATTTGACAAAATTAAAACATAAACGCCTCACTATCCCTAAATAGGGTGCTTGTCAGTCGTCGTTGAGTCCAAAAGGAAAATCTGTCCTCTTTCCAAATCTAACCTATTCTGTCCCTGTCACTATCAAAAGGAACTAGGGCACAGGAGAATGACTCCCTTCTCCCGTGGTCTGCTTTTCAGCACAGTCACTTCATTAACTTCAGTGTAGATAGTCCTTGGCAACTCCTTTGACCAGTTCATACAGTTTGGAAATAGGGCTGTTCAATTCCTCACTCGTGTCCGGGACATCTTGTTTTCCCCTTCTGAAGTTATTCTTCTCTTGCTCTCTTTTCAATACACTTGATCCTTCTTCTACAGACAAAGTTCCTCCTGGCTAGGCCAGTTTTAAAGCTTCTCAAATGATCTCTAATTTTTCTCTTTCCCTCGACAGTTACTGGGACAAGTACGTATGTTGCAATAACGATTCTCCTTTGCCTCCACCTCATTGGTATAACTGGGATGAGTATGAGGAAGCCAGTAATGATTCTCACTTCTCTTCACCTTTTTAGTATTACTGGTACAAGTATGAATGTTCCAATAATGATTCTGGCTTAGGTTCCACTCTTCACTCTTACTCGGATGAGGATTGCTGTTCCAGTAATGATTGTCACTTAGTTTCCACTCTATAGCCTCACTGGGATCAGTAGCAATGTTCCAATAATTATTCTCACTTAATTTAAATTCTTCCCCCTCACTGGGACGAGTATCAATGTTCTCATCCAATCTCCACTCTTCAGCCTCACAGGGACAAGTATACAAATGCCAATAAGACTTCTCATTTTGTTGCAACTCTTCACCCTCACTGGGATGAGTAGGAATGTTCCAATAATGATTCTACCTTAAATTGAATTTGTACCCCTCACTGGGACAAGTATCAATGTCCTCATTTAATTTCCACTCCTCACTCTTACTGGGACGAGTATGATTCATATACTCCTTATTTTCGTTATCCCTCCCTGGTCTGCCGCTTTCAGCGTTACCTCTGTTCTTTGGGGTCAGCGTCACCGTGCCCTTTTTCAGGGCAGGAAACACTTCTTGCATCCTCACCTTGGCATCGGCTTTGCGCTCTCTCACCCTGTCTCTGCCCCATGATGTGAGCAGACTGGTGGTCTCCGAATTGTTACCCGAACTGAACAGTCCACTGCCTCTTGGTCACGCCACCACCATATCCTTTGCAAGTTCGTTGGGCCTTCCTTCCCCCAGCTTCACCTGTTTCCAGCTTTGCTCATGTTTCAGTTACACTGCAGCCTTCTTCCAGGTCTGCATGCTCCATGTCTCTGTCTCCCTCAGCACCTGGGTCACAGCTGATTCGAAACTCCGGGGCTTCTCGCTTCAATAGGACTCCTCCTTCTCTATTTGTGATGTATTGCTGGCGCTTCCCCAGCAGAGCTTCTTAGTCCTTCTTCTTTGTTATTTGAGAGTTCTGTATCACTTGTGAACTCTTCTTCTACTCAGCACTACCATTACATCTTTCTTCACACTGAAACAATGGTTTTATATCACAATAACAAACAGTAGTGTGGTCTTCTCGTCTTCTGTGTGTTGCGGCGGTAAAAGGTGGACTGTGTTGAATGACCTAGGGAGTTCCTCTTCCAAACAGGAGTCTTTGTCCCCAAGGGGAGAGTCTCACCTGGTGAGAACCTGATTCCCTACAGAAGGTATCGCCTAGCAGGTTCTCCTCCCCTTGCTCACAGGGAAACGCTCCCTCTAGTGGAGAAGTGACTGAATCCCACGATACGTCACACCCTTACAGCAGGACTTTGCAAGAGACCTTTTTAACACTGTTTTTCATTATATATAATGTGCGGCCTGAGGTGGGGCCAATTGCCCCCAGGCTGGCTGGGCTGCTATTCCCTGGCACAGAGATGTAATAAGCAAAAACAATTGAGAAAGACAAAGTCCTTCAGAATCCAGCCAGTCCTTGAAAGAACCAAGTGCTGCACGGTGTGCCCGACTTCTGTGTAGATGGGATAAGACACTCGTCTTGGTATTAGAAATGTTGCAGATGTACCTGGGAGACCCCCACATGTGGGCCTCCACAGTGAGTGAGAAAGAGAAAAGCCTATGCCACAAGCTCTGGTTCATAAAGCCCAGAGACAATGTAGACAATTAAATGACAGATTCTGTTGCTTCCACCACTGCACACTCGTAACCAAGCCGGAAGAATTGCTGACAATGTTGTGCCACATAATCAATCATAAATTCCGTAAAAGAGTAAACCACAGAGGTTACCAACACCTCATTCTCACATTGATGTACTATTTGAATATTGCTATTTCTGATGATTCGTAGCGGAATGATAGATTGGAACAACTCCATGACCTGCGAGCCATTTAGATAGTCATGCCGACCAGATCGACAAAAAGACTGTATTTTCAGAGCCTTCACTTTATTATCCTTTGTGCATTCTGATATGTGAACTTGTTGACTCTCTATCCCTGGGCAGACATCTGTCTGGACCTGTACAGTCAGAAATCCTATTCACAGGCTTATGAGTAGTGGAAAAAGTGGGAGTTGAAAACAAATGCTTAAAGGGATGGTCTAGTAAAAATGTTTATTTAAAAAATAGATAGGCCACATAAAAAAAAATACTAGCATCCTCCGTTTTAAAACTTCCTATGTAATATTTTGAGCTATTCAAGCTCAAAATTCGAAAAAGGAAGCACAGGGGCGCAGCCATTTTGTGAAATGGAGGCCCTCCTGTGCTGGCTTTTGCTTTTGCGGCACTAATGAAGGAAAAGCCAGCCAGCTGTAGTAAACAAAGTCTACCGCTGGGTGGCTTTCCCTTCATTAGTGCTGGGACTCGGAGGACACGGACCGGAGACCAGATCAGAAAAGCTGCAGCTGAATCTCGGTAAGTGCTATTTATTTTGTTTACAAAAAATAAGCACTAGCTGCGTTTTTTTTTCTATGTTTTCCGGGCTGGAGGAGCCCGGAAAACTTAGAAATAAAACCGCAGCTTTAAAAACGTTGTATTTATGTTTGCGGTCGCTTTTGAAGCGACCGCAAACATAAATACAACGTTATTGTGTTGGAAAACGCTGCGGTTTTTCTTTCCAAGTTTCTCAGGCTCCTCCGGCTCGGAGGTGCCTGAGAAACTTAGAAAGAAAAACCGCAGCGTTTTCCAACACAACCGTGTGTGTTTCTGCCTGCTGTGGCTATCACTTTGGGTCTCCGGTGCTCCCAGGGGAGCACCGGAGACCCAAAGGGAAAGCCACAGCAGGCAGAAACACACGCGGTTATGTTTACATGCCGCGTAGTGTTTCTACCTGCAGCTGATTTCCCATTTGGGGCTCTCGGGCTCCCCGGGGGGAGCCCGAGAGCCCCAAATGGAAAAGCAGATTCAGGCAGACACAACGCGGTTGTTTTCAGCAATGCCGCGTTGTGTCTGCCTGAATCTGCTTTCCCATTTGGGGCTCTCGGGCTCCCCGGTGGGAGCCCGAGAGCCCCAAATGGTAAAGCAGATTCAGGCAGACACAACGCGGTTGTGTTGGAAAACGCTGCGGTTTTTCTTTCCAAGTTTCTCAGGCTCCTCCGGCTCGGAGGAGCCTGAGAAACTTGGAAAGAAAAACCGCAGCGTTTTCCAACACAATAACGTTGTATTTATGTTTGCGGTCGCTTCAAAAGCGACCGCAAACATAAATACAACGTTTTTAAAGCTGCGGTTTTATTTCTAAGTTTTCCGGGCTCCTCCAGCCCGGAAAACTTAGAAAAAAAACGCAGCTAATGCTTATTTTTTGTAAAAAAAATAAATAGCACTTACCGAGATTCAGCTGCAGCTTTCCTGCTCTGGTCTCCGGTCCGCGTCCTCCGAGTCCCGGCACTAATGAAGGGAAAGCCACCCAGCGGTAGACTTTGTTTACTACAGCTGGCTGGCTTTTCCTTCATTAGTGCCGCAAAAGCAAAATCCAGCACAGGAGGGCCTCCATTTCACAAAATGGCTGCGCCCCTGTACTTGCTTTTTCAAATTTTGAGCTTGAATAGCTCAAAATTTTACATAGGAAGTTTTAAAACGGAGGATGCTAGTATTTTTTTTTTAAGTGGCCTATCTATTTTTTAAATAAATTTTTTTACTAGACCATCCCTTTAAGATTATATACTGGCCCTGCCTCACAAAAGCACTGCATGCTAACAGCACTGACCACTCGTGGGTTACCTTCTCCCCCACCCTTTTTATGGCCTTCTCTCATGAGAGCACGCCTAGAAACACTTGTGTACAGTCGCGTTATAAATGGCACATCATATCATATCAATATTCGATACTTTTTTTGGTTAATAACACTGTGAAATACAGTGAAATACAGGTTCGAAAATCACTTCCTTTCGAAGCGGAGGCTCACACTTATCCTCTTCCTCAACAAAAAAGGATGTTCGCAGAGCGCACTTCTTCTAAAGTACTGCCCTTCCCATTTCCTGTTTTCCAGTGCACATAATACTGCATTACCGTTTTCCCCCTCCAGCAAAGGGCCAGTGAAGCAATCTGCAGCGCCAATACCCAAGGTATGGGTCGCTGCTAAGAGCCACCTCACAGGCTGGCTATTGCCTTCTTTTACACTTTCTGGTTCCATCCTAATTGCTGTATTCTATCTTCGCTTATCTGAATACATGCTAGCCTGATATATAACTCTATGCTTTCTGCGTGCATACCATGCAGCAGTCAGCTGGTTTAATCTCAGGAGCAGACACCAACATTCTGGTTAATTGAAGACGTATCCAAAATTGACAAAGTAATAGTATTGGTTTTTTCGAGACTAATAGAATGGTCCACCAAAATGCACTGAAAAGAAAGAAAAAACTGCTATTTTTGGCAATAGCAGAGTCCTGTTTCTTTCTTTATTTTAATTTTTGTATCGCACCACATGCCTGCGGGCCTCAGGGCGCACATAAAGTCAAGACAAGACACACAGACACACAGGAGTCAGACCGGAAGAGAACTGAGGAGATAGCCCACTAATCAGGACTGAGATTGAAACGGTGAGTCTTGATGGCCTTTTTGAAGGGTAAGTAGTCTTCAATTTGGCGTATAGAATTGGGAAGAGAGTTCCAGAGAAGAGGGGCTTGGATGTCAAAAGCTTGTGCCGCCAAAACGAGCCAGTTTAAATCTTGGCTGGACAAGTAAAGGAGCTGCGGCTAACCGAAGATTTCTAGTGGATGTCTTGCTCTTAATGCAATCCAATAAATATACTGGGCTCGAGAGAGATAAGCATTTATGGGCAGGTGTGAGGGCCTTGTGTGATATTCTCTGCTTTAAGGGAAGCCAGTGAAGAGTTTTCCTGAAAGTAGAGATATGGGTGCGACGCAAATACTCAAAGATGGTATGCACAACATTGTTCTGTGTAACCTGAAGGGCTTGGATATTGATAGCAGTAGTACCAGCCAGAAGACTGTTACAATAGTCCAGCCTGGAATCTATTAATGCTGTGGACAGCAATGCACAATTTTTGGCGGTTATGAAAGGTTGAATGCATTGTATGCGCTTGTTGATAAAACCACAGGCAGACCGGATGTAGGATACATGGGGCTTCATTGACAGTTCATCGTCAAGGACAACTCCTAGGGTTTTCACCTTTTTTGAGACCGGAAATTATATGATCAGCAATCAAGTAGTCAGCTGTAAGCTTGCTCAGAGTGTTTTTGGCGGCAACAATCATAAGCTCTGTGTTCTTGTTATTTAGGGCTAAGGAGTTACAGGCCATCTAATTCTGGATGGCACTGTAGATTTTGTTAAGAGTGGTAAGATCCTGCTTGTAGAGTCTGCTGAGCTGAAGAACAACTTGAGTGTCATCAGCGTAGTCGGTATATTGGACACCCAGGCTGTTCAACAGGTCACGCAAAGGCCGAATGTAAATATTAAAAAGAAGTGGCGACCAGCACGAACCCTGCGGAATGCTGCATGTTTATGTAGTGGGGATAGAGTGGTTGTTCCCTACACAAACCCTTACTGTCTGTGGTCCCAAGAAGGAGGCGATCCACTTAGAGGCTGAGATGGAGCAATTGGTGACCTCTCCGAGCCTGGTTACAGGTAGAGTGTGATCAACAAGATCAAAGGCCGCGGAGAGGTCCAAAAGCATCAGCAGAGCAGGATGATTTTTGTCTGCCATGCTAGCCAGAGTGGACTTAAGGTCAAGCATAGCAGTTTCTGTGCCATGCCGAGCACGGTTACCGGATTGTCGTATTCCTAAAATATTGTGTTCCTCTACATGAGCCTGAAGTTGGATATAAGCGAGTTTGTCAAGTATCTTCAAAATGAAAGGTACATTGGTAATGGGCCGGTAATTGTCTATGATTGAGGGGTCTAAGTTGTCTTTTTTCAGCAGTGGTGTAATCCACGCAGATTTTAAAGAGGACAGAACTGTACCCTCATCAAAAGATAGATTGATCACCTTGGTGAGCCAGGGGACAAGAAGATCTAGTGAGTCCTTGAGGATATTGGTGGGACCGTCGTCACCTGGACATGAGGTAGTTTATAAATCCTGAACAACCTTATGCACTTGTTGCTCCTAACAGTGGCAAAAGGAAAACAAAGGAATGTTGTTAATATTGTTAGTTGGAGTAAAAGAGTTGTGTTCTGATACCACAGGGTCACAATGATTAAGGGTGTTTTTAATGTTTTCCTTATGGGCTGTAATTTTGGACAAGAAGCCATTATGGACTTCTTGGCACCACTCTGAATTCTTAACAAGGTCATTGTTAGGAACTGGACGGTCTTGGAATTCAGCTAAGATTTTAAACAATTCTCCAACATTGGACTGGGCATTGATAATACTCTTGTAATGGGTGGCTTTCGCAGAGGTAACAAGTGTCTTGAATTCCGATACAGACTTTTTATAAGCTAGGAGGCTGGCAGCATTGGGATTCTTCCGCCAAATTCTTTCCAAAGCCCTTTTAGATTGCCTGGTGGTAATGATGTTTTCCGAGAAGCAACAGTTTTTGTTAGCTTCAGATTTAATCACTTTCATCTTCATGGGGGCTTATTCATTGATAACTTGCTTAATAGAGGAGTTAAGATGTTCTACTAATGCAGAAGAATCAGAAACATAAGCAGGTGGCTGCAAATTGGAAGACAGCAGCATGGAGAAATTGGCAGCTGTGATGTTTTTCAGGTTCCTAGTGAGTTGACGAATGTGGAGCAGAGTATTAAGTTTGGGTGGAGGACTGGGTACATTATTTTTGCCTGAATGAGAGCATGGTCCGACCATATGAATGGGACCACTGTCAATTGAGATATGTTAAGGTTTTGTGAAATAAGCCAATCCAGGATATGACCACTATTTTGAGTGGGTGTGGCAATGCATTGTTTAAGTCCAGTAGAAGTAAGAGAGTCAAGTAATATGGAGCCGGGCTTGTCGAGAGGGTCGCTTGCCCAAAAATTAAAATCTCCCATTATGATGAGAGGACTTTTCGATTTGGAGATATGAGCAATGAGGTCAAAAAGTTATTCTTCAAAGGAGGGCATGTCTTTGGGAGGCCTATAAAGTGTTAACACATCATATAAAGTATTGGGAGTGGTTCTTATCTTTATCCACAAGGATTTACACCCGTCAGGTGAGGTATGAGGCATGACATGACAATCAAGGCTAGTTTTGCACATTAGCGCAACGCCTCCTCCTCTGCCCTGGGTGCGATCTGCTCTGTAAAGAGTATAGTTATCAGGTGTGGAGAGCGTGGCTTGGGTGGGTAGGTTGGAGTTGAGCCAAGTCTCTGTAAGCCCAAAGATATCGGGATTATGTTCAGTGACGTAATCAGCATTTTCCACGCCATGTTTGATTAATGAGCGAGTGTTGAGCAATGAGAGTGAAAGAACCAACAAAGGCGCAATGCTCTGAAGTCCAGCACCTTGTGAGTGTGAAGTGAATTTTAAGCACATTATATGCGAGGCAGGGAGTTATTTTGTGACTGGTAGACAAGATTAAATAAGTCTTTGTGGTTAGTGGACCTACCAACGCCGTGAAAACTTCAGCAGCACACCTAGTCAGCCAAGAACGCCAAAGAAAAGCAAATGGGCCCGGCGAAGACCGGCACGAGCAAGATTTCATACACTGCACAAAAATATTAAGACGGCAGGAAAAGTGAAACTGGAAACCATGAGAGGACACATGTACACTAAAGCTACAGGCAACTGGATTCAGCATGGTACCTGTAAAAAAGATCAATAATAACATCCGGCCTAATGAATAATTGAACTAATAAGGACTCCACTACCCCAAACAAGAGGCCTAGTCGCAACTTGTAACACTGTCATTTGGTAAATCTAATGAATTTGATGTGTTGTAGGGTGTACATTGTCTACTTCTTTGGTATCACCAATACCAGTGGACACAACACACTTGAACGAAGCTGAAGCATAAATGTCAGCACTGACCTCCACCTGGTTGTCTGTAACAGGGGAACATGCTGTTAGAGATGAAAAGTCAGTATTATTAAATTAATAACGACATGACTCACTCGGTCATTCAGGGCAATCGCCACGGGCAAAACCTCACCTGAAGCCGTAGCTACTTTGGCTGCCATATTGACAGCATTCCAGCCATAACCAGCGTGTTGCAGTGAAAGCCCAACAGATACTAGCCCAGGGCTTACCTCACAGGGTCAAGCATGAACATCAAGGTCTCCCCCCTGCCCCAGAGCACACGCAACCATCTCAATCAATTTAGAGCTCAGCCATGATTGAGCTGCCGAAGTTTCTGTTATAAATTGCATAATCAGATCAGTAGAAGTTAGTTTGGGTGTAACCCCTACAGCAGCCTCATTAGAAACAGGGTAAATTTCAGTAATCTTAATCAGGGACTTATGCCTCAAGTTCCCAATTTGTAACGTCTTCTGTGAACAAGACCTGGACGACCGTCTAGGCAAACATTCCTCTTTTGTGGTTAAGACTACAGTAGCTTCCACTTCCGCTTTGTCCTTATCTTTGTCACTATCCTGAAAGTCAGTACAAATGGCTTCAGACTCCATAACAAACTCCACATCAGGTGTTATATCAAGTATTGTGTGACTTTGTAGCACATTATCTAAAACATCACAAGCAAATAGGACGTCCTCGATACCATGTGGAGCGGGTATAGTTGCCTCAGATGGTACCCCTGGCGGGCAACCAATTGATTCAGCGGCAAGGGCAGCAGTATAACTGCATGTCCCGATAGTTTTGGTATCTACCATTGTGGCACGGTTAGTAGCTTGTGCTGCAATGCAACCAGTAGCCCGCTGCTTCATTGTTTCCCCAATACAAACAGCTGGAAAGGAAATTGAAGCTGTTGTCAGGCCTTAACAGGCTCAGGGTCCAGTTGAGTCCAGTGAATACGTGGAACCCGCCATATTCAGACCTCCAAACACCAAAACACACTGCACACTCAAACAGTTTTTCCTTAGAGAGCTCAAAGGTCCAAGACTCACAGTCACTCTCTCAAAGTAATGCGAACAAAGTGTTTATAGCAGAGAAACAGGACATAAAAGGCAACAGACATACAAGCCAAACTGCAGCTCCAAAGGAAGTGCCCGTAGACACTTGTTTTGCTTTCCAAACATGTTTATAAATCTCAGAAAACTGCTCACACTATTACACGGAATGAAAGTTCTTGCACTCAGGAAGGCATTGATGCACACTTAGTCCAATAGTTAGAATATAAATGGCTCTTTACAGGCCCTTTATTCATACTTCATAAGCTTGCATAAAACAATAGAATGATGCAACTTATTATACAGAGATACATATATAGACATAGACATAGATTAATGAATCACTGTTAGTGCAGCTGTACAGAACACCTTCATCTCGTTCTACGCAACACTGCAAAGTCCCAAAGCCGGTAGGCAGAGAGATCACATCAACTAACGGGGGCTGGAACGGAGCGTTCTCCCTCTCAGTGAGACTTTTCCTTTGATTCCCTTAGCAGATTCTACCACTCCTCTCATTGGGTCAGAGTCTCCGCCTTAATTGCGCATTAATTCTTCACGCCCTATAGGTATGTTAGACTATCTATGAATGCTTGTCGCATACTACCTCAGGCCCCTTATGTATACCACATTGACACCACGAGCCATGCTCCCCGTCTGACCACTAGACTAGCTAACTTCTAGTCGCTAACAATATCACTTGTTTCATCAATATTAGCGACGCTACTACTTGTAAGCCCAGCCATCACTCTGTTACAGAGCACAATATATAACAGAATGTCACCCTCGCATAAACGTAGGCTCTCACTATCCATGTGCACAGTACTCCCTCTGACAGAGACTATTGCCCCAAGTACATTCCTTCCACCGTGTGTACCAGATTTACCAAACCCTATGCGGATGATTAAGTCTACCACGAGTCACCATTGTGCTCTCTCCCCAGCCCAATGGATTCAAGGGTATGCCTCCAGGCCTACCCCGAACCAACCTTGCACAACTAGCGTCAGAAACAATAGGGAAGGCTCTAGACTCATCACTGACCATCATTCACCTACCAATAATAGTGCTAATCCTAATCCTTCACCGACACCGATAAAAAGTACTCAAACTAATGTCAAACCTAGAAAAAAGAATGTGTCCAATAAAACTACCTCTCCCTTACCTAATGAACTAGACAATGACCTACCTCACATCAAAGGGGCACTAATAAATGCTAGGTCCATGGTAGCCCATGCATTAGATATTGCAGATCTAATGACCACTAACCAATTAGATTTCCTAGTGATAACCAAAACCTGGTTGCATGCTGCAGCAGGCCCTTCTGTGTCACTAGCATCACCGGACAACTACACCATACTAAGGGCAGAGAGGGAAACCTCAAGAGGATGAGGTATTGCTTTCATCGCTAGAACTAAATTATGTCTTAGATTACTACCCCAACATCCCTTCCCTTCAGGAGAACTCCTTATAGTCAAAGTGCCACTCTCACCATCACATACTATAACTTTGCACCTTACATTTATTCTATTTTATTTTTTACATTTGTAAAGTGCACAAGCAACCCTGTGGATTTGTGGCGCTGTTTCATTCGGAGCTTAGCTTAGTTACAGAAACACAAAGATGAAATTGAAGTGAGGTTACAGAAGAGCCATAGCAAGCATTGGAGGTTCGTGGTTACATTGAACCTTTACACAAGTGACATATGGGGAGTACAGCAATGCAAGGAAGACAGACATACATGTAGGAGGAGTGAGAGGGACCAATGTTGAGTGAGGAGGTGTGAGGTTTTCTAATGACAGGGGGACTCCGGGCTAGTTGAAGAGGGAGGTTTTCAAGGCTTTCAGGAATGCCATGTGGGAGGTCTGATTCCTGAGAGTGTGCGGGAGAGAATTCCAGAGTTTAGGCGCTAGGAAGGGGAAGTTGGCGCCTCCTGCTTTAGCTCTTTTGATGGTGGGGGTAGACAGTTGGTTGGTGTAATTGGCTCTTTTGGGTCTAGTGGAGGTATTTCGTACAATTTTGTCTGAAAGATAGATAGGGGCTGTGAGAGCGAGGCACTTATGTGTTATGAATAATGTTTTAAAGGTGATGCGCTCTTTTACGGGAAGCCAGTGGTCTTCACACCTGGCTTCGGAGATATGCTCTCTTTTGGGGATTCTTAATGCAGCCCTAATTGCATCATTTTGATAACTTGGAGTTGGTGCAAGTTATTGGCAGGGGTACCTTTGTGCACTAGGACCCCAACCGGCCCATAAAGCTGGGGGTTGCCCAATGGCACTTTAAGATGGAATAGCAGCACCCGTGAGATGGATGGGGATGCAGATTCATACTCTAGCATCAAATCAATAATAACAACTCAATAGTTTGGCAAAGGGTGTCCATTTAATGACAAGTACAAAAAGCAGGGAGTTTCATGAATATCAGCGGTTGCTTGATCTTCCTTCTCACTTCACAACTCCAATGAACTTCATAAAAAACACATTATTTATACTAAAAACTCATCATCACTGACATATAATGCTTAAAATGTTGCATGCAATTCTATTGGTTCTAGGAAGGTAACTTTAGTATCGGTGCTATATCTGTACATGGTAACAGAGTGAGGGGATTGGATAAACATTGTCAGGTGTGGCATCTAAGCCCTTCCTTAAAAATGGCTACTGTAGACGTCACTAAAAGTACGACGGCCCATTGGTTCTACTAACTATAGGACCCTAGATTACTTGGTCCACTATGATTGGGTTGGCACCAACCCCACTCATACTTTTCCACTTTGCCTAGCAGCATGCAGAATGGTCGGCCAGGTGCAGGGTGCTTGTCAGCTCCCCCGGCCTTCCTCCAATTATTGCTACAATCATTCATCACTTCAGTGGTCATGTGTCAATTATTTCACTGTGGTTGGCCTCGAGACTGCGTCTCTTGTTTAGAAAAGTTCTGATATCTTTTCATGGTCCACTGCCATGCGTAGGTGTGAAAGTCCCCCTTATTCTTGCTCGGCTGGTCACGTGATTCAGACACCGTGAAATTGCCTCATTTTTCATGTAATTCATGTATTTGATTTTCGTTTTACCCACCACCTGCCTTCGGCTTCTTATATGGACCTTCCTGAGAAGGATATTCTGTTCTTTGCTTCATTAATTGTAGCTACTGTATGTCCATTTTAGCTGCTACAACCTTGGCTTTTTAGCACGATTTGTCTCTGTCTGGGTTTCGCTTCTGCCTTTTATTCTTGATTTGTTAACTATGAAACTCTCCTCATGCGGCCTCCAGTAACCTTTGGTTGATTCTGCCTTGTGCATAGTGGAAATATACTTATATAATGTGCTTATTTTGAGGTATATATGTATAGGTGGCGCTTGCCGCAATCTATCTTACTACTAAGCGTAGCAAACCTCACGATTTTCTTAGCTTTCTTGCGGTTCCAAGCATATGTACATGCGTAAACTAACTGAATATCTTTGCCGTGCTCATGGCATAAGCTTCTTACATTTGACATCGTCTTTTTCACTTTAGGTTCGCGATGTCCCTTATCCATGGTGTTTCGTCTCTTTTTGTCATTCGCAGGTCATCATATCTTCTATATGAGTCCGTCCGGGTTCTTGTGACATCACCATTCGTCTTCCATTAGGACCTTTTTGGCTTCTTCAGGGACTGTACTCAGACGATCTTCATTCTGTTTTATTTGTTGATATGGTTTTCTCATTGGATACCTTCCTGTCCAGGTTTTCTTAGGTGTAGGTACCTCAATGGGTGCGGTTCTTTTAATTGGTACTGGACAGAGCCCCAATGCAGCTCTCTGCTGGTTTATTTGCTCCTCGTAGGTCACATACTTCGGCGTAAACGTCCCTGGTACTTCAAAATGGATGACTGGAGTGCAGGCTGTACTTGGGACCTCCGCTACACCTTAAACCGGCCTCCTGGTCCCATCTCTTTCTTTGAGGAAGATATCACTTCCCTACTCACTACCAACACTAAACCCTGCACTCAGATTATACTTCTTGGTGATTTCAACCTTGGCCTTAATGACATTAATGCTTTTACCTTCGCAAACACTATCACCGAACTGGGCCTAACCCACCGTATCAATAGGCCAACTCATAATAAAGGAAGAATATTAGATTGGTCTGCTGAACTCAATTGTGATACCAAAATTACCGCTAATGAACAATGTGCTTGGACTGACCATCACCTGATCACATTCCAACTACCAGTTAGGTCACCTTCTATCCCTAACCTTATGGCTCCCCCTACACTGACTAGAAATAAGAGAAATATCACTGCAGATAGTCTACTGCCACTACTCCAACCAATCATAAATCCTACATTCACTAACCTAGACCCAACAGCCTTAGTTGACCTATACAATAATACGATTAACTTAGCAATTGATAAGGTAGCACCTTTAAAAATGCGCGAAGAAAAACCTTGTGCACACCTTAATTCTTGGTTTACGCCTAATCTTAAAGTCTTACGTAACGGGAAAATAAGTGCAGAAACCCTGGAAGACTAGCCCCACAGATGCCAATAAAGACAATTTTGACACCATACCTAAACAATATAAGAATGAGATTGCCCAAACGAAAAAAGCAACCTTCAATAACAGGATTAACAAAGCTAACTCTAACACTAGAGAGCTCTTCATCATCCTAAAAGAATTAGAGTCACTGTTAGCCCCAGCAGAAACGTGCACCAAGGACAAGACCTGATGTACTAATATTCAATCTGCGCTAGCCAACAAAATATCACTGCTCCAAGAGAAAATTGAAAAAAAAATGTAATCTATCCAAGGATATACCCTCTCCTAAACTACACTCAAATCGGTTGAAACCTTGCAACCATTTCAAATTCACCTCGGAGTCCATACAAGAAGTAGTCAAAATAATATCCTCCTTAAAACCTTCTAGATGCCAAGGAGATTCTTGCCCGAGACCCATAATAAAAGAAGCCACCAGGGAACTAGCACCAGATCTATGCGGGTATTCTCACCATCAGCTTCGGCAGACCCCTCTCCCATTCTCTGCAGCGTCCTTCAAGGCTCTTGTGTATCGCCCACATTGTACAATGTATTCACCAAACCCCTTTCCGATGTGCTTGACTATCTGGGTGTATCTTACACTAACTACGCGGATGACACCCAGATACTCATTCCCATTACTGGTGACTACACAGCCGATACCAAAGCCTTGAATGATGTCTATCTGGTCATCCAGGCCTGGATGGCTCAGCATGAACTGTGCCTCAACGACGATAAGACGGAGCTCGTACTGCTAGGATCTACTTATCGTCTTAACAAACTTAACCAAGCCTATGAGTCCTTCACCATTGACGCCAACGTCATCAAGGTCTCCAAAGACACCAAAACATTAGGTGTCTATCTGGACTCCAACCTCTCCCTGAACAGACAAACAAATGCTGTCAGGTCGGCCTCTGCCTACACATGTAAACTTATCACAGCCTGCAGACCATTTCTGAACACTCACAACTGCATTACATTGGCTAGAACACTCATCATGTCCAAAATAGATTACTGCAGTGCCCTCTACCTAGGGACTAGCCAGTCTAACCTCAATAAACTTCAAACTATTCAAACATAAGGGCAGCTCTCAACATAACTAGACGGTCCCATATCTCCACATTTAGATCTGACCTACGCTGGCTCCCGGTAAAACTTAGAATTGCCTTGAAAACGCTAGCCTTGACCCACAAATGCCTGAACAACAATGCCCCACCTTACCTTTCATCGCGCCTTGAACTTCACTCCTCTTCCCGTCCCACCAGATCAGCCCAAATTCACACCCTAACAGTACCGAGATTCAAACTCCAAAAAGCGGGCGGCGCAAGCTTCCCTGTCCTAGCTTCCAAATTGTGGAATACTCTGCCAACCCACATAAGAACTGAACCTTCGTTCCTAATGTTCAAGAACAATGCCAAAGCTTGGCTGTTCACCCAGAAAGCATAAGGTTACCCTTACTAGCCTGTTCCTTACCTGTCTACCTGCAATATATCTTATCTGTGCATATATGCCACAATGTATTCACTCATAAATTGTATCTTGTATTTATTGATAACACGTAAATTTGGATCTTTTGTTCATATTTTGTTGTAACCTGTATTCAAGAGTATGCGCCTGGTTGCCCATGGGCCTGGTGCGCTTTACAAATAAACTAAACTTCAAACTTCATCACCACCCTCATTAACGCCTCATTCAACTCATGTAATGTCCCTGCAAACCTGAAAGACGCATGGGTCCTCCTGCTCCTAAAAAAAAAAAACCTAGATCCTAACATACCCACTAATGACAGACCAATTACAACTGTCCCCTTCCTTCTAAAAATCTTCATTGAGCGGCCTATCTCCAGATTCAGTCTGACCTAGAAACAAATAATCTCCTTGGTCTACGTCAATCCGGCTTTAGACCTAAACATGGAACTGAATCCGCATTACTAGATCTGAAGAACCAAATGGACAGCCTAAAGGATAATAGAAAACTGGCTCTCCTCCTCCTCTTAGATCTTTCGGCGGCATTCGACTTAGTTAACCACAAGGTCTTATGCAACCACCTCACATCAGCAGCATGCTACTCGGAGGAGGCCACTGCCTGGATTCAATCATTTCTGTAAACCGTACCATAAGAGTCTTTTCACCTAACGCCGCGGCAGAACCCACTCCCATCACATGTGGAGTCCCACAAGGGTCATGTGTCTGGCCGACACTGTATAATATATTCACCAAGCCTCTATTCGATGCTCTCGATAATCTGGGTGTCACCTACACTAACTATGCAGATGACACTCAGATTCTCATCCCCATCACTGGAAACCATGAACATGACTCCACCTTACTCAATAAAATATATCTGACAATACAGGCATGGATGGCTACCCAAGGCCTATGTCAGAACGACGAGAAGACTGAGCTACTCCTCGTTGGATCTACAGCAAAATTAAACAACCTGAGCCACCAGTTTAACTCCTTTAATATCGACGGCAACAACATCGAGGAGAACCATCTCTGGTTCCGGAAGCACCTCAAGACCTTCCTCTTTTCTTCTGCCTTCGCTCCCCCTCTCCCCTGATGATCTGTTCTCTCTTGGCACCGTGCACCTGGCCACCCTCTGTCCTTTGGGCCCAGGTACCTGCTCATCCTGCCACCCTCCCGCACTGCCTCCGGGCCACCCCTTGCACTGGGGTCTGTATCTGTCCCCATTCAGCCCCCCCTCTTTTTCTTCCTGGACTTATCAGACCTACCCTGTCTGCTGCCTTAAACCTAGCACTTGCAAATTGCTGGCTGCACTACCACTGTTTGTTGCCTTTATTATTTATTTATTTATTATTTTCATTTAGTTTATTACAAACTTTAGAAAAAGAGAAGAAAAAAGAAAAAAGCAAATGTACTTATCGAAAGCGAACTATCGCCTATCGCTACAACACTGTAAATTGTAAGAAGTGCTACATTTAACACACTATTTAGATACTTATAACTTTTATTATCACATTAGCTTTTAACGACATAGCTAAGGTCACAGTTAAGTTACTTATTTCATAAGAATTATTCGTTACTGAACTTCAGACAGTCTGATCTCAAGATGTTTCAAGAATAACGTAAGTGCGATCGCCAGTTTCTTATTTGTACTGCAATGCATTCTTGACCACCATTCGTCAACAGTGTAAGTCGTCCCCATACTCAGTTCTTGGGCCAAATATGTGGTTCTTTGTGTTTTAAGATCATAGCAAAACCAGATGTTTTAAGGTTTCTTCTTTGCCGCAGAACCGGCATTTAGAGTCACTTGCTAACAAGCCCCTTCTATAATTTTGAATTTCTCTGGTCTCATAGAGGTTTAGCCTGAATTTCAGGTATTGTCTCCTCAGGAACTTGCACAGGAACACTTCCATATATTGGGGTATCTCATTAAATCTTTTTGCTTCAGGTGGGGAATCTCCCATGCATTTGTGAGATCTTCTCTTCTCGTAAGTCTCGATCCAGTCTAATTCGAGCACTTTCCTTTTAACCAGATTTGGGTTGGCTAATAACGTCTCTTCGTCGCTTCTATGTGGTGCAGCATTTCTCTGCATTTTTGTCTCCATATTTGAAGTGGTAATTGATTACCCTTAGGACCATGTTCTGTTAATATGTCGAATTGAGGTATTGACTTTCTTATTTATTTATTGTTATTTATCTGTTTCTCCTCTGCTTCGCACTTTCCACTTCTCCACCCTTCCATGCACTTTTCCCTTCCCCCTCTCCCATGCACTTGCGCATTCTCAATGTCATTGGGCCTAGTAAGATCTCTGTTTTGTTCTCCCCTGTTCCCCTCCCTTGCCTTGTCGCGCTCTGAAGCACTTGTGTACGAGCGCGATACAAATAAAATATCAATCATTCAATCAACATCAAAGTGTCCAAGGAGGTGAAAACCTTAGGTTGTTACCTTGACTCAGCTCCAAATCTAAAAAGACAGATGAATGCCACTGCATCTACCACTGCCTACACATGCAAATCAATCAATGCTTGCAAAGCCTTCATCTCAACGGGCAGTTGTACCATATCAGCCAGAGCGCTAATTTTATCAAAACTACGCTATTGTAATGCCTTATATTTAGGCTTGAGTAAATACAATATAAATAAGTTACAAACTCTGCAGAAAAATGCACTAAGAAGCGTATTCAACATCCCGAGAGCGCAGCATATATCTGATATCAGACGCAGCGCTAACTGGCTCGCAGTCAAAGACAGGATCAAACTCAAAACTTTAACACTCACGTATGAATGTCTGACTAATTCTGCCCCAAAATATCTTGCTGACAATTTTGCCAAAAAAACTTCATCACGCCCCACTGGAACTGCACATTCACACTACCTGAATGTACCTAGGTTCAACTTGCAAAAAACAGGCTGAAGTACTTTCCCTGTAATAGCCTCTAAATTATGGAATTCACTACCTGTTGACCTAAGAGCAGAACCGTCATATTTTAGTTTTAGGAAGAACACTAAATCCTGGTTTTCATCCTCTGATGTATAATGAATGTCCTGATCTGACTCCTATGTAGATACATGTTCGCAATATCTGTATAAAACTGTAACTTATTGTAAATACTGCCCTGTGTTTTCTCATTTTTGCTCTTTATGTAACTTATGCAACCATGTAATACGCCCAGATACCTACGGGTTCGGTGCGCTTGAAAAATAAATAAACAAACAAACAAACATAGATTACCGAATGCCCCCGGCCAGAGCGACAGACACCAAGCATTGGAGGCACTCTTAGAGTGGAAAGATCCAGACAGTGGAAAAACCCAGCTCATGCTCTCGTGCTCTTGTTCCCAGCACCCCTTATCAGCGCACCTGCACGTCTCTGCCTCTCCTCCTGACTCGTCCTTGAACGAGCAATGCAAAACTATCCTACGCAGTGAGCTCATCTACTTCACACTAAAATATCGTAAACGCTGCAGAAATCCTGTTTGCCTTCTAACCGTGCTTGCAAAAGACATTGGGCCTCATTATAAGTTTGCCGGTCTGGTAACAACGGTACTGGTAAGCTTGCCAGTACCATTGTTTACCAGACCAGCAAACTACAAGTTCTGCTCGCGGGTGCCATCCCGCCCGCCAGGACTGGCCTGCCGGGCAGACCAGCACCCGCGAGCAGAGCATGTCAGATTCAACGGCACCATTTCGAATGGTGCCGGTGCATCCAACCTCCCCATTCCCATTGAGCCCAATGTGGCTCAAATGGGAATGGGGAGCATTTTATTCCGACACCTACGAATGGGCAATTACCGAGTCCGGCAGGGCCGTAATGACCCGGTAATTGCCCATTCGCGGGTGCCAGAGTATTTTGCAAGTTTGGAGGAAGCCTGCCGGTTTTACCAGCAAGGCTACCGCCAAACTTGTAATGAGGCACATAGACTTTCATTGGAGTCTGGAAGTGAATATCCAAAATGGCTGCGCATCAGCACCATGTTTTAGCTCATTTTCGCTCACTCACTACAATACTCATGCGATGGCAACACTGCTTCCCCAAGAAATACTGGTATAATAGTTGGTATAATAGTCACAGTTAAACATGTTAGATGAAATGTCGGGCACAAGGAAAAGCACTCAAACAAACAAGCTCAAAGTCAGCCACCCGCAGTTGCTCCCTGTTTCCACATGCTGAGTTCCAATTGGTTTTACTTTCTGAGTTCTGCTTTCAGCTTTCAACATGGACTCCACAGAACACTTGGAACCAGCACTTCGCCTGTGTTGGACCAATTATATGAAGGCCATTGGGCATTCAAAGTGTGTCAAGCCGAACCTCGAATAAGATCACAGAAGTCCCTTCTGACACAATCATGGAATATAAAAAAACAGGGGCTTAATCCAGCCTCTTCAAGCATGCAGCAATACACCACGAAATGCAGTTGTGCCAGCAAAGCTACAAAGGAGACAAGTTGAGTCTCACCACTCGCTGCTCGCACCACAGCAAATTCAGATACAATTTCAGTATGCAGAGCTAGCCTCACTGACACATAGCAAGCCGCTAGCCGCCTCAGCCACTTATCGCTGCAGCTCTCCGCGTCTGCTGCGAACCATGCGACACAATCACCAAAAGGCAGGAACCTCCAAGAGAAAGTTAGAGCAAAGGACCTCTCAGTATCAAGCCACACTCTTAACCACAATACCCTCGAGAAAATTGCTAATTTGCTTTTAAAGAAACCTTTACTTGAGCCACACGGTCCCCTCCAATTTTCATCCTATTTCTCTCCTCCCCTTTCCTATGAATCTCCTCTAATCTTTGGTCTGTCCTTTACTCACTACTTTTCTTGGGAAATCTTCCTTTTTCCACTCTTCTCAGTCTGGTTTCCATTTAGGGCGTGGGACCGAGAGTGTCTTGGTCTTAGTCATGCACAACCTGGTGTGGATCCTTGACGGGGGTGGCGTCAGTGCTCTGATTTTGCTGGACCTTTTTGCCGCCTTTTACACCATTGTTCATGGAGTCCTGCTAGGCTGTCTGCCCGAGGCTAGCCTCTCGGGTACCGTCCTGGCCTGGTTGTCCTCTTTGCCCTTTGACCGTCGCCAAATTCTCTTCCTGCTTCTCTATGGCTACGACTCTCCCATGTGGTGTCCCTTTCCTCCCCTGAGTCAGCAGACAGATTCTTTGCCGGTCTGGAGGCCGTGGGGGAATGAATGCATAACAACTGGCTCAAGTTGAATGTTGACAAGACCGAGGTGTTGGTGGTGGGCCCCCGCTCGGCTTCTTCCCTTTGGACAACTGATTTTTGGCCTACCTATTTGGGTCCTTTTCCCCTGCGAGCGGGAGTTGCAGTGACTGGCCGCCAGCCGGCGAAGCAGAAGGGAAGTAGCGAGGCCGCTGGGGAGGAACGCTGAGGCCCGGTGAGTGCAGGGAAACGGCACTCGAAGCCGGGGCGCTCCTGGGGGCTACCCATAGGTAACAAAGTGCTGTATGAATCAAATTGAATATGGAACTGAATGAAAGCTTGAAGAAAAGTTAAATTATGCATATTGAATGCTGAACTGAATGAAAACTTTGCAAGCAAAGCTTATTAGTTTAGTTTACAACATTTATATAGCACAGCCGTGAACCCACAGGCATAAGGGCGCGGGACAGAACATAAACTGATACGAGGAAGAAAGCCAGTGAAGAAGAGGGGGCTAGACCACCAATCAGAGAAACAGCAAGGTTTTCAATTTCTTCTTGAAATTAGCTGATGAAAGTTAAAAGGGAGAGTGCCCACTTGAAAGTAATGTATGAAATAAGAGCGCACGTATGAAAGAGCATGACAGAAAGGTGGGGAATAGAGAAAACCTCCACAGAGTGAACTATATGAATAGGTACAGTGGAGCAAGGCCTAAGACTGACATGAGATGTGTGGCACGTTATGGCAAAGCCAAGAGTCTAACCAGTAGAAGCCAGCAGAATGTGAACCGGCACATAAAGCCAAGAGGCTGGCAAGGAGAAGCTAAGTGAATGTGAATCAGTGCACAGGGGCAAATACAGAAGAACCTGTGTGGGCTGAAGAGCCTAAGGTTCCTAGTTGCGCGACCTGTGAGGGGTGGATAACTGCGCCTAGACCAGGAAGCCCTAAAATTGCAAAAGCCAGAGACATTGTGAAACAAACCAAGAAGGAGCACTGTAAGTGAACTGTTGATGCAATCCAGAAGGAGGGACAGGTTGACTTGGAGTTGTGGTGAACATTGAGAGACTGAAACAAGTATAAGTTGGTACGATGAAGTCTTGGGGAAGGGGACCTTGAGACTTGATGAACTACAAATGTTGTCTTGAGGACGGCGCCCCAAGACCCTTTTCTTTTTAACTGTGTTACCTTGTACTTGGGGAAAGGAACCCCCGGGATTGTGTGGAACTTTGTTTTGATCACCATTTATTTGATTATTGACATCCCTACAAATTGTTTAGCTTTAGTTGTAAGGACAAGGATAGGTTTTGGACACAGAGAGACTTGTAAGTTGAATTTTTTGACCCAGACTTTCCTTAGTTTCGTTCAGGTAGGGAAATCCCACATTAGTATTTGACAAGTTCGGCCTTTAACCATCCTGACATTTGATTTAATAAACCATATGATTTTGAACTTTGAATCTGTTGTCTGTTGCTTGCTCCATGATGTCTTCACACACATCAATTCACTATCATTTGCATTGGCTCCCTGTGGAAGCAATAATAAAATTCAAGGTGGCCACCTGTGTGGCCTAAGCATTTGGCCACTCAAATTGACTTTTACAAATCTTCGAGAACACCCCGCTCCTCCTTCTTAATGTTTTCCACCACCTATCAAAGGTAGATCTCATTGTGATGCTGTGAGCTGGTTTTCTGGATTTGCTGATCTCCTGAAGCCACTATGTCAGCCAGGTGGCAACAGCTACTGATTAATGGCCCCCAGTTGGAGGAACCCTCAGAAGGAATACCCCTGCTTAGGAGAGGCGGAGGACCACTGCTGGAGAAACTGTACATTGCTGAATCCTCCTCAGGATTTAAGAACTTTGGGCTGGTGGGTGCATTCTGGATGAGAAACCACGGTGAGCTGGGAGAAATATGAGTGGGCTGCGAAACGTTCCAAGCTGGAGAGAGCAAGAAAGAGCAAACAGACAGGTGGCAAGGAAAGAAAAGAAAAGGGAAAATGGCAAGTAGGAAAGAACACAGATGCAAAGAAGTTGCAACGGGTTCAGGAGTTCTTGGAACATATACGCATTGGGACACAATGCAGTTTATCTGTGGACCGCTTAAGACGCATTGTTTGTTTGCTCTGAGATCAATAACTCGTAAGTAATAGGTGGCCATGTTAGGCTGGGAGATGAGTTACTGAATCTGCCAGGTTGGAAGGGGCTACAAATAATGCTGTTCATAGTTTCCTAGTTGAAGGAACAGTGCTGCACACTGGAATCTTGGGGTTCTGTAGCCCTTACTCTGGGAACGGTCTCCTTCTTCTGAGTCTCCACCAGTGCACAAAGCACCAAATTCCAGAATTGTGGTAAATCCTGATACCTCCAGCAGATTTGATATTAAATGTGCTGGTAGAAAAAGCTTCTCAATTCAGGCTGTCACAGTTGAAACCCTTTGCCTGAATCAGTAAGACCCACACCTAACCTGTTGAGTTTTAAGAAACAATTGAAGACCTTCTGCTTCCAACTGAATTTCTGCTCTTAGCTAGGTCTCCGAAGACGGTTTCTTCAGATTCCTTTGTGTGCTTGTATGTCTTAGGGTTTAGTGCTATAGAAGAAGATTTTAACATAACAGTCCCAGTTCTCCCTCGCTGGGCTCCTCCTCATCCACAACGTCACACCCTCCTTAGCCTTTTCTCCTCTTCTTCTGGCTTCACCTTCCTCCTCCTCTCCATGAATCGCCTCTTGCTCAGCTCTGCCTCCTCCCTGAACCTCTTATCTTTCTCTCTCCTTATGCTTCAACTCTGCCTCCTAGTACTCATCCTCCTGATTCTTAACTTTGCCTTCTTCCTTAACCTCTACTACTACCTCCTGATGTTTCACCTTCCCTTCCTGACATACCTCCTCCAGTTCCTGAACTTTCTCTTTTTCCTTCATTTCTCCCCCTACCACCTCCTGATGTTTCAACTTCTCCCCAAAGAAATTCCAGCCTCCTTCCTCCGATTCCTCACACCGCTTTCCAATAACTCTCCCCCTTTATGTCCTTGATGTAAACATTCTCTCCAACATCTTCTCCAGCTCCTCACCCTTCTTTGTCCTCCATGCTCTATTATTACAACCTCCTCTTCCTTCCAGTTGCTGTATTCCTTATTTCACCACTCTGCAACTGTCTCCAAATATTTTCTGTTCACTACTCTAACAACCTACACATTAGCAGTGTTGTACGATATTTGTATGCTATTTTGGCCCCTCTCCTGGGCTGGCTTCCAAAATAACAGGCTCTACATGTTGTTGGAGGGGGTGGCGTTCTTGTGATTGGTCCAATCAACTTCCTTCCTGTCTCTGCTTAGGGGTGGAGCATACTGAGACAGAGGCTATAAGCGGTGGGATGGCCATCTTGAACTTTACTGGTGTGCCTGGCTTCCCCATATCTGCCTGTTGTCAGTAGCTTCCCTTTGCAGGTAAACAAAGTAAGTTCTACTTTTAAATAATGTTTTCTAAGGTCCCCTTACTATAAACGAATTGCCTGGGGTCTGTATGGGTCAGAACTATTATTTTCATGCCATTCTGGTTGTTTTGGCATTTTCACAGATCCACAGACCTGGCAGTGGGTCTGCAGAGCCGGTGGCATTCAAAATGTGGCCTTTTTGGTTTGCGGATCTAGTACCAGGCTCGTAGACCCTGAAGACTTCAAAATTAGTGGTATAAGCCACCTGAGCAGAATCCTCGGGGCATGTAGTGTTGGGTGTAATCTTTTGACTTCTCCAAGGGGTCATCATCATGCTGGGGAATTATGGGTGATGCAGTGCTCCTCTGACTGGCCCCTATTAGGTCACGGGACAACAGAGCGCTACCCCGGGGAATCCCCCAGATGCATCCTCTGCACCACCATCATGGCACATAGGGGGAGGTCTCTGGCCCCCTCCCATGACTCGATGGAGGTTCCATTGGTACTTGAGTTTGGGCAAGCCTTATGCTGCCACAAAGCCCAGGGTTATGTGAGCTCCTGACGTTTCGCACACTACAGTCCCTACTCATTGAAGAGTGGGGAAAACACTCTCTGAAGTAGCCTTCCTCCTGATCAGCCTCAGGAGCCGCATACACTGTCATGGAGTATCAGACTGGGTAGAGTCTCATGCCTGACTGCTCATATAATATAGTGGGGTGGGGCCTCACACCTTCGAAGACACTCTCGCCCGTAGTCATCCAGTTTAAAAAAAAGGCTTGGACAAAATCTCACAATCTTTGAAACTTTTGCTTTTTTGACCTTATAAGGAAGATTCTCCATTCTCACATAGGAGGGCCTAGTACACCGTGTTTTGGCGCGGCCTGTTTAAGAGCAGCGATTTTGGTGCAGGTCCCTTTTCAGAACAACATGTTGGCTGCAGCCAGCAGGGCGCAGGGACCTGCGGGCTGACATATTGTGTGTCCCGCACGTTATGTTTGCAGGACCCAGCAACCAGTGGCGCAACGCCATTGAGCTGACCGGGCTTCAGCCCCCACTCTCGCACACAGAAATGTTGGGCTATGTTGACCCGACCTGGCTGACCTACAGAGTCGTGGCCGGACAGAACAGGGCATAGATGTTAAACGACGCCTGGGCTTCGCCGTTAACAAAGGCCCTGCAATTACTAAAGTAAAGCATTTCACTGTTACCACTTGTGTCCATATACATACATTTTAGTCAATTGAAATCGTGATGTGGGGTTAGTACTTGCATGCCAGGGGAGAGATTAGAAGGGTAGAGAGGGGACAGGAGACTGCTCATTCTCACAGCAGTCCTTAAATGGGTACTTTCAGACTTAAAGGAGAGAGTTAACTGCTTGTAACATTGAAGCTGCACTAGAATAGTCTCATTAGAATGCGTAAAGAAGTTAGATCCCCTCACACAAATAAGTAACCTATCTATTAGCTGGCGAGGACCGCCGGTTGTCAGAGCCACGGCTATGGGGTTTGTAAGCAAATGTGCAGTGCCCAATAATGGGAAGCCCACATAGAGGTGACTAGTCTCAACTCCCTTTTATAGTGAAACTGGGCACACCCCTTCACGAAACGTCACCTTCTCCCAAGGCCCCTCTCCTAGCCCCGCTTCAACATGAGGCTAACTGCACAACATAACACCTCCCCCCCTTGTTAAACTGAAACAAGTACCTTTAACCCATTTCTTAAATAAGTCACAGGTTGGAATTTGTCCCGAAACAGGCTGTCCTTTCCTTGGTAGGACCAGGCTTCGTCCTGGTGGACTGGGCTACGGGTCTTTCCACTCTCCATCGGACACCTCACCATCCCCGTGGTATGGGTCTTCCAAGTCCTCAGCTGACCTCTCAGTTAGGGAGACATCGCCATCTTCGTTCTTGAACTTGCATTCTCAGAAGTGGGGGATGTTGCGCGTGATTGTTCTTCCCTTCTTGTCTGCCACCATGACAATGGTGCCCTTCCTCTGCTTGACTGTAAGGACCTCCGGGCAAACTTGGGGTCCTGCTTCCTACACTGAGACTATCACAGCACCACCTTGTCTCCTATAGTGAGAGCGCTTTCTCTTGCACCCTTCCCGGAATCTGCTGCCACTTTAATTTTCCTTTTTCCTGTGTATCCTTTTTCCACAACCTGTGGTCCGAGAGCATTGGCCTTCCCAGCTGGGGACCTTGCGGAATGCAAGTCCTCAGCCGCCTGCCAAACATGAGGTTCACTGGGCACTCGCCTGTGGTGCTATGAGGTGTGTGGCAGTAATTATCTCAGTAACTGAAAGAGGTTCTGCTCAAATGGTTTCCTTGACAGATGGGTGACCTGCAGGGCCCTCTTGAGGTTCCCCATGAATCGCTCAACCATGCTGTTGGCCTGGGACCAGAGGGGCATGATCTTTCAATGGTAAAACCCCATGTACACTGCGAAGTTCGCAAAGTCCAAGCTCATATATGGTGGGCCATTGTCCGACTTGATGGTTTTGGGGATGCCGTAGGCTGTGATTATGCAATCCAGTGGCGGCATGACCGCCGTTGCGGCCATGGAAGAGATAAGCTGTACCCTGGAGAATCTCGAGTATTCATCCATTATTACCAGTCCTAGGAACCATCTCGGATCAGACTGAAAAAGTAAATCGCTAGTTCTTCCCAGATGCCCTCCAGCAATGGGGATATCTGCAGCGGATTCCGTTCTTCTTCCATTCATCATCCATGAGAGCCTTGGCACCAATCTACACCCTAAAGTCCTTGGCCCAGCGTACTCACCTCAGACCCAGATTGCTGGTGTCTATAAGGTCAAAGGCAATGAGCAGTTGCCAGGGCAGCATCTCCCCTTGCGCCCTCTGGAAGGCACCTGATGGGAGTGCGGGCATTTTCAGTGGCACATCTTCTTCCGACATGTTATCTGATGTGCTGCCTTAGAGTCTTGACAGATCTTGGGGCTTCTCTCAGTGAATGGGGTCCCTTTCCTCGACCCTGCACCCACAGGGACTAGCTGCGCAGTAGCCTTCCTATGGTGTGTGCTGTCTGCCCTCTGTTCCCCTTCTTGTCCATGCTTTTGGGGTGTTCGTTGGGTGGCTCCTCCAATCTTAGCTCTCACATGCCTACCATGCTTGGTTGAAGAGCTGGCGCCACATGAGCCGATGCGCCCTCACCTGGTGAGTGCGTGCAGCTGCATCGGATGGTTGGGGCTGGGATGTTGGAGTGAGCAGGGCCTCTGTCCCTCCCCCAGGGTCCCAGGAGCTCTCCTGCTCTCACCGCCACCTCCCGGGTGTCAGGGAAAATCAAAGCCGCTCCTGCGACCCGCGTTGCTGCACATGCAGCCTTAGTAATGCACCCACCCCACGCAGGGTGTCATGGTTTCCGGATCATCGCCAATGTTGGCCGGCGAGGACCGCTGGTTGTCAGAGCCCCGTGATGGCGTTTGTAAGCGAATGCGCGGTGCGCCCTAATGGGAGGCCCACACACGAGTGACTGGTCTCAACTCCCTCTAATAGTGAAACTGGGGACTTCCCGTCCCAAAACGTCACTTCCTCCCAATGCATCCCTCCCTTGCAGCGTCAGAATGACCCATCGGCCACTCGGCCCGTGGTTGGGCCGAAATCGTTTTTATACGGGCGAGTGCCTCAGGGACGGTTTCTACACACGTCTTGGCTGGTTTGCGAGAAGAAAAAAAAGAAGCACCCGCAACGGCATGGAACTAGTCGCTACCATGCCATTGCAGGTGCTTTTTTTTCATTCCCATCCAAGAAACGGACCATAGCAACGGCCCACCCACTCTTCTTCACGTGACTTCTGACATCATGATTTTCCATAGCAATGAAGCGGTTCCAGAGCAATTTCAGTGAGCGGGAAGGCTCTGGAGTGGCTGCCGGTGCAAGTGCAACCGGACTCTGCCTGCCTTTGGCTCGAGCTGGAATTCGGGGAGGCTCTGGCTGCTAGTCTGCAAGAGCAGCAGGAATCGCAGAAAGGCTCTGGCTGCTGGTGCAGGACTCTGTGTGACTTTGTCTTGCAGCGGTAAGTTACATCCAGTCCACACAAGTTAATTATGATAAGGATTCCAGGTCGCCACTGGGCGAGTACAGCCAATTTAGGATATTTGCTTTGCTTTGGGACGCTGCGGGTGGCCTTGGGGCAATCTTGCTCACCATGATATGCGCAGGAGACCGGGTCAGGTGCACTGCCCTCTTGGAGCCACAACCTTGTGCAGAAATAGAGCCTGCTTCGTCTGTGCAAACACCCTTGCCACCTCGCCCATGGCCCTCGAGTCACTGAATCGCTTCCAGTATGCTGAGTGACCTTAATTGACGAAAGCAAACATCGAGACATTCTGTATTAAGCCGCCGTGAATAAGAAGGTCATTTGAACTGCTCATATCTCAGAGTGCCCAGACACTCTACAAATGATAATGCGAAATCCAAACATGGCTCTGTTAACCCCATCATCTCCTGATGCACATCTGTGCCTGAGGTAACACAGAAATGCACCCATTTTCAAATGCTCCAGAAAACGTGGCGAATGATGCATAGACCTCGTCCAAGAAGATGAGTTTGCAAGCACATGAAACCACGGCTGTTATCCAGAGGGGCAAGGCCCACCCCTTGCTCCCCTGGACTCAACCACTTGCATGTGGTAATCGGGTGGAGGGCGAGTGAGAAGGGGGCAGAGGTAGCGTGTACATAAGCGAACACTCTTAAAAGGATCAGACACAATCTCACAGGGAGCTTAGGACAGTATAGTAGGAAAACAAACCCCCAGAGCTGTGTCTGCATCTGAAGGCCAAATGTCCTACATTAGGTAACAATGCATTATCATGCCTATTTTTCGACCTTTCAGGGATGGATTTGGAGCTGTGCAGTTCTAAGGAGATGTGAGCGGGAGCAGTAAAAGTGGGGGTGAATTAGGCCCGGCCCCAGTATCAGGATTTTGAACTGTGATCCCCAGATTGCACAAAGATCTGAGGCCTGTGCAATACCCCTTACCCCCTCTTTCGCTTCCCATATCTGGAATTACAACTTTAGAGTAGAATAACCTTCCATTTCGGACTATGTATTTTGCTTTTAGCAAGTTGCAGTAATAGCATGTTTTTTCTGCCATTGTCTCTGCTATGATCATCACAAGACATTCCATCTCGGTGTCCTCGGTCACTTGACAAAATCCTTGTGCCTAAAAGCTTGTGTACAGCGTAGAAATATTTGACCATAGCACATCAAGTGGGCATTGACTTCATTGTGCCACGATACTTTTTTGTAATGTGTCTATTTTTCCCAACTCCCTGGCATGCTGTTCAGGATGTCTGTTTGCACGTATGAGGTAACGAGTGCTGAGAGTATTCAATGTCCTGTGAGTGCACTGTTTTCCCTATTTTGCCAACCTCTGAAGCCTGAAAAGTAGATGCACGCAGGCTTGACATGCGGCCAAATTTGCACCAGACGTGCAGATGAACTTAATTGGTCTGCTGTTAAATCTCAGTTACCAGTTTAATGGTATACACACTACAGAATAATTGCTCATTTTACAATAGTCCATATGATAGCTCAGTGGGTTGAGCGCTCGCTGCTGCGATGTGTGTGGGATCTGCAGGTTGCAGGTCAGAATCCCAGCAAAGTCATCTCAGACTTTCATACTTCTGAGGTTGATAAATGAGTACCAACACAGGTTGGGTGATATTGTATGCATATTTGTTCTATAAAAAAAAGTGCTATACAATAAGCATTGACTTGCAGCAGGCCCCAAAACCACAGTGGGGTGGTTGGTTCATGCCACTCCTGCGCCTCGGAGCGGTGGACCCTGTCACAGAACTGTATGCAAAGTTATGTTATTTTATAAGTTGTGTTGTGATGTAACAGACACATGAACCCTACATAAATAGCTTTTTCTTTAAAGTCGTGAATTGGCGCGATTCACGGATGATGGTTTGAGGGCCAATTTTTTTGAGGCGAGGGGTGGGCTTTTTTTAGGCGAGGGGTGTCCTGGCCTATTTCTTGTCCCAGTCCAACCCTGCTCCCTTGCCACGCCTCAACACAACGAGGCTGATTGCAACGCATGACACCGTCCTCCACAGTCTCCAAAGTTAGCGTCTCTCCCAACATTTGAAGGGTTGACCCCCCCCATCCACCAAAATGTAGGTTTCCTTGCGCCCCCCCTGAAAGCAACCTATGTTTCTGCATGGTGCGTGCACTGACAGCGCAGCTCCATGTACTGACCGGCTAATGTTTACTTAAATATATTGTCAACCAAAGCACTACATTTTCCCGTGCTTTGGTTGGCAATCTATTTAAGTAAAACATACATATCTAGGCGCGCAGGTCCCTGAGCCCAGCTGGCCGCAGCCAACAGGGCGCTCCTAAAAGGGACCTGCCCAAAAGCAACGCGCCTGAATGGCCGGCTTCAGGACAGTCAACCCGGTGTGCGTTCAGTGCAAGGTTTATAACTAAGCAATGCACTTTGTTAATTATGCAGAAACAAGTAATGCTGCTTCCATGGTGTTTGGCAGCACCCGGCGGATTTTTCTAGGTTATCTTTGCTCGCATCAACCACAAGTTAGCAGACAACGAAGCCAACCAACAGCAATGTGAAGGCATGCTTTTGTTTGAGCTCCATGCTGCCGCTAGATGGAGACGTGTCACCACTTTTCATTAACTTCAGCGTTCATTTTGGGGGCCCAAAATTATGCGCGTTTAAAGGCTGCATCCTTTTCATGTGGAAAACTGAAGTAGCTTCCCAGTGGCACACTGTACAAGAGCAGCAAACTTGTTAATTATCTTTGTTGATTGAAACAATTAATCTTTCCTGCTCACTATTTTATTTCCAAAACAAAGAGCAGATGTCGCTGGAGGATACCACATAATACACAACCCAGTTATGTTTCCACGCCCTATATTATGATTCTCTCATTGTCTTTAAGTCTTGAGACTACAGATGTAAAAGCGAGAGCAGATTGTTTTAAGCTCACATTACATTGCCTGCTGGGGCTTGAAGTCTTTCATTTTGGATGAGGACAATAAAGTGATAGTCAGACTCTTTTTGCTCAACATGTTTCTAGAATTATTTATATGCTGTTATGTTGGTGTATTATGCAATGTGTGTGCACTTTTCAAGTCATCTCCGTAAACCAAAGTATTATTTTAGCTGTTGTAATCCAAATATTATTATATATTTGTACCAACCAGTGCTATGTGGTCAAGTGCCTACACTGCAGTCATGGCTCAAATACCTTTTCACCACTTAACCAGAGAGAGTGTGTGATCCTGGGCAAATCTTTAAATCTCACTATGCCTTATCTGTAGAAAGAAGTGCTTCAGTTTACAGTGTACACTGTACGATGAAAGATCAACAGAACAAACAAGACAAAATATGGTTCATCTTTATTTGCACACAGCAGTTTGGGGGGGGCAAAGTGGGTGGGGCACCGATAAGGCCCAGGGTGCTCAGCTTAATCTCCAAATTAAATAACTGTTCTTAAAAAGCCTTAGGGGGTCATCACAAGTTGGGTGTAGCGGTAAAAATGTGTCAGTTACGCTATTACTGCCGCATTACCGCTCCGCCCAGCTATGAGTTGGGAGGAAAGGTCGAGATTTACCTCCAGTTTTCCACTGGAGATAAATCTGGCCACTTTCCGCCCATTTTCGGTGCTATTAACCTCGCAGTAACAGTGCCAAAAATGCCCCACTGAGTCCAATGGATCCAATATGAATAGGGACTTAGTGCCCCACCGCAACCCGGGATAGTTGAGGCAACGCTATTTGCATTGGACAGTATCCCGGTGGATTTACTGCCGGGATATATACCCACTTGTGATGAGGCCATTAGTCTGGATCGACTCAAATGTTTTGTTCTGTTGTGCTAATAGGCTTTTATGCAGTGCCAAATCACCACTGTAGTAGTTTGCTGGAAGACTCTGTCCAAAGATTACACTCCCATGACAGAATTCCCTTATCTTGCACAGACTCAGGGATATAGTCCCCAGCTTCTTGTCTCTATACACAGTCTCAAGGAAATGGCGCCCAGCGCGCTTCTTGGCTTGTCCTACCAGCAAGTATTTCCTCCCACTTTGTTTTGGGGTGTTACATTAAGCACTCTCCTACTGGCAAGGCGTTCTTCCCACCTGCTTAGTGTGTTACCTTTACCAGTCTCCTACTGATGCGCCTGTCCCCTCCGCGTTACTAAAGTTATTACCATGGCACATTTTGAATGGCAAGTATTTTTCCCCCTATTGTAGGGTCATTGCCTGGCTGCGTTCTTATATAACCCACCAGCCTACGGTCACTTTCCTCCGCTGAAACTTCCAGCCAAAGCAGACTCGTGGTTGTCTCTCGTGGCCTCTCTTTGGCCTGCCAGGGTCTGAGAAACAGGGCTGCAGCATCTGGTTCTCCTTTGGCTTTGGTCTCAGCCACTGTCTAGGCTATGGTGCTCAGTACAATTGTAATGTTCCTTCCTATTTGTGTCCTGGCCTTTTACGTGGCTGAAAGATAAGTAGAACTGGTAGTCGTACTCTTTCTGTGTCTCTCTTTCGCACTCCCTCTCTTTCTCCTGCATGCTCTCTCGTCTGTGTTCTGGTCTCTACAAGAGTAGTCTGACTGAGACAATCTTTGCATCAAAAATTAGCCTTATATAGCCCTGCTAAGGGCTCTGGTTAATCATTACATGTTCTAATTGGTGCTCCGTTAGTCTTGAGTTATTCGTACTCGGGGTTGGTTTAACTGACTACAAGGCGTGTCCTTTCAGGTGTCCGGCTTTCTCCCGTTGGTTCCAGATGCGGATCATTCTCTGCCTTCCCTGAGCAATGAGATTCCTTCCATTGCTGTCTGCTCCACGGCAGCCAAGGCTAAGGGTGTAAGAACCCGGGCGCCATCTTGGAATCAGGAGGAAATGGGTTTGCATCTCATCTGGCAGTGGCTCTCCCTTGTGAGGCGCTACTATCCCTGCCTGGAAAGTCTCTGCTGGCTGTTTGTAAGTGCGACATGCAGGGCAGGTGCAGGTGGCGCTCGCTATCCGTCTCCCCAGAGAGTGCGAGGGAGGGACTGGGTTGGAGCTAGCACTAGGTAACGTGAGGCGGGCTTGGGGGGATCATGCTGGGTCAGGGACTGGGGGGCACTGAGGGCGTATGCGGCTGACTTGGCATACTGCTACCCTTTAACTCTGGCTGCCATCACATGTATGCTGGAGGAGATTTAAAGGCAGTCCTGCCTTCCTCCTTTCTCACCCCCACATATAGGAACAGAGAGCGCCTCACAGATAGACTGGCTTCCAGAAGGCATGATGGTTTTAGAGGTGTAGATGGTCTCTGTGGGATCCCCAATATACCACCTCTAGGAATTGCTTCTTTCGGCTTGCGGGCAACTCCAGCCCACAGAGTTTTACTCTTCCCCTCAGGCTGGTCATACCGCGTGACAATCACAGCTGTTCCAAAAACTCTTAATAATAGTGGCCATGTATAAAGTGCTAGCCACAGAGTTATTTGTCTCTTGGCATACTCCATCAACTTCTTCGTTTGGCACTTCTAATGTTGATTGGTGCCCTCAAGTATGGAAGACTGTGATGTCACTGCCTTTAATGTCATTTTCTGTGATGAAACTTCCAAAGATGTCAATGCATATGCAAATTAGGGGACTATATGTCTTTTGCTGCACATGGTCTCAGAAATAATAGAGCCAGTCCTGGAGAATAATGTAAATCGGTCAGTGTCCTGTACGCAAAAGAGCCCTAGAATATTGTTATTTGTTTTGCTGTCAATTCAGGGTGAAAAACCGGAAAAGGCTATTCACCCTCGCAAAAGAAATCCGTTGCTCAAACAAAACAGATTCCTGTAAACTGAAATGTGTGATTGTTGTTTCCGTTCTTGGTTCTAAACAGAAGGGCCAGTAAAAGTATTGAGTCAAGAGTTGGGTGGGGTGCAGAGGAGGGTTGTTGGGAAAAGTGGAAGAAGGAGGCGAGGGTCAAAGGGAGGGATAATACTCGAGGAGATGACCAGACTAATTTCCATTTGTGTTTGACATTTTAGCACGATCATATCACTGTGATTGTGACTCCACTTTTACAAACAGTGTCTTTTAATTTAAAATCACAGTTTTATGGTACTTTGGTCCATTAAAAAAATAACCAAGACTACAACTCCCAGAATGCAATCTGTTGCTAAGTGAAAGGCCAAGACTGGAGAAAAGAAGTGTCATTGTAGCATGGAGTCTTGTGGCAACTGCATGCAGTTTAGTGGGATCCAGAAAGAAATACTTTACACAAGTTGGTGCGGAAACTTATATTGTGTACCCCTTGTTTTTTTTTGCTGCTCTTCAAATTTTATGCAAAAGGTAAAGTGGTAGGATATGGTTTAGGGCTAGGCTGGAAGACTATAAGGGATGAACAGCCGTTAATGTTTGGTGATGTACGTGCCGGGCGCAATCTCCGTCATTTGTGCGATATACCTGGAAAAACATCTACATTTACAGCTGAAACCAAGTATAAATGCCAAAATGTTAGGGGTGTGGATAGAGAAAATGTTTCATTTGGTCCAACCTATGCACCATTCAAATAAAACTTTGTTTTTCCAAATATGTTATGTTAATCTTGGTAAGATTTCCAATTGCTACTGTTAGTTTTCAGCGTTTTTTCATTAAGTTAAAATGGAATTTAAAGTCTTCAGTGGCTGAAGAGCAGATATATATATAATATATTTATTTATATTTTTTTTATTTTAATTGATGTAATTGGGTTAAAAACTATTTTTACAAGATTCCTAATTGGTTGTTTATAATGCGCATCGAACCTGTGTTGCTCTGCATCATTTTGCTGCCAAGAGATCGAACCTGTGTTGCTCTGCATCATTTTGCTTCCAAGACGAGCGTGCTGCCCCTGAGCTATACTCTGGAAACAATGGCTCTTTTTATCCTTTCAGCAGAGAGTGAAATGAATGGAAATTTGAAGCAGTAAGATATTCTTTGGTGACCGTCAAATCCCTTTATTTCATCATTGAACATATGCATGAGATAATGAAACCGAATACTAGTTGGCAATATGTTATCTCCTTAGCTTTGTCTACATATTACTTTTAAGTTCCCCAATTCCTACCCAGTCAATAAAAGCATGTTTTATTTCTATTTCAATGGCTTCACAATGTTAGGGCGCGAGTAGCGTGTGGTTGCAAGAGCATTCTAGTGTTTCGTCCTTGGTGCAGTGGTGTCGATAAACCGCCTTAATTCTTACCACCCGCATTCTCTTTCCTCCTTCTTTAGGGGCAGTCCATGGGACGGGAGATCAGGGCTGTGGCATATCTGGAATGTTCCGCCAAGTTCCGCGAGAATATCCTGGACATCTTCTCGGAGGCGGCCGCAGCAGCCATGCATGGCATGAAAAAGAAACGGCGCAAGCGCAGGACGAAAAGGGGCTGCGTGCTGTCGTAGCATTGACTGGCTGATCTCCAGGCCAGCGACCACCTAGAGACTTACTTCCACGCCAAAAAAAAAACACTTGCTAGACTATGAACCATTCCTATGTTTGTACGTGAACGTATAAAGGACCTAAAGCATGGATACATAAAAACGTTAAACAGGCCCAAGGAATTCGTCCGGATAGGCGACGAGCTATGCCGCCTCACCAGATCAGTGACTGTCAAGGAAAGAACTTTCGCAGGAGTAGAAAATGGAGTACGAGGGGCGCCGGAACAGCCAGATGATGGGAAAGAGGGATGCCATGAGGTTCACAGGCGCGCAACTTTGCTGGGAAGACGGTGGACTATTTTCTCAACCTTCATAAACTAAAACAAATGTGGAAAATGTTCATGTATGCATGTAGATCAGTGTAAAAAAAAAAAAAGTAATGGCGGACAATTCCCGGTGCCCCAATCCTCGACTGCTGCAAACCTATATGCTCTTCTTTGTGTACAGCTCAGTCTTTGATCCAAATCATGATTAATGTATCTGCTATTTGCTTTCTGAATTCTGTAACTGCCCTGCTCTAGGGTAATTACATGCTTTCTCCATCCTCGCATTTACCACCCTGTAACGAGTAGCCTACTTTTTTGCGTCCTCTCCCAACCTCCTGATCCCACCCTGTTACTTATAGAGGTTTATGTCCGCTTGGATATGCTCACCCTTCTTCTGTGCATGTACCCCATATATATTTAAATGCCTTCATCGTATATTATCAATCACTCCTCCTCTGTTGCTAGGAACATGGCACTTCTCTGGGCTTGAGGTCCCAAGCCTTCGGCTGTCATTAGGGACTTTCTGCCAAAGATGGTGCCAAATACATGTGGGCAGACATTGCCAAAGTGTGTCTGGTTCTTTACTGTGCAATAAAACGAAACTTAATGCTGCCCACCAAGTTGTGTTAAGTAAGAAGGCATGGCAAGCAAACAGAGAGGTCAGCTCCACAGTGGGCAGCAGCAGGTGCTATGGGGTACATGTTTCAGAACGCGCCTCTGCCCCAGCATGCTGTCCTCCAGGCCCTGGATGAAGACTAAGGGGACATCCTCTCTGTAGGGAGAGGACGGCAGATCTTTCGCGCAGCATAAAGCAACATTCAAATTTGAAGGACCAGTAAGCTAGCCTGCATGACTGGCTTGCGCCGCATGCTGTGTCATTGGCGACAATCGCCCGCCAGCGACCCCTCTGCTCAAGGGACTCAAACTCGAATTTAAAAGCCCAATGCAAAGCCCTGTCCCTGTGGGGGCAGGTTCTCTGCTCACCTGTTTTGGCTCACACTTGCACCGCAGGTTACTGGATTAAAGGACAGAAGATCTTTATTATCTTAGAAGTGTATTCCTATGACGTGTGTTTAAATGGCTGTAGCCTGATAGCCTTATCCTCTTAAGCCTTATTTGCATTTTTCCGCATATTACAAACATTAAAGGGATGTCTCATGCACTATTATTGTAAAATGTCCCACATAATTAAGTTCTGTAAAGTAAAAGTCAATAAAACAAGTAACAAGTAATTGAAAAAGACCATCCTGGGAGGCTCAGCGAAAATGTGCTCGCCTTGGAATCAAGAGGGTCGGCTTAGACACCTTTAGTTATTTAAGCGCGTTAAAATACGCAACTAGGACAAAAACAAAATTACGCAACTAAAAAACAAACAATTCCTGCAACAGCGCCTCGATGCCGCGTGCTGTATAAGCGCTTTAAAAATGCAAAAAAAATAACACCCAAGACAAATAATGTAACCTGGGTTTTCCTTGCAAAGGGTTTGAGTATCATTTGTTAACAATTTTAATTATGTCCGACACGTGTTTGCGCAACCCGCACTTATAATTATTACACAAGCTACTTCAGGGCTTAGTATTGTTTGTATTTCATTTATATTACATTCATACACATTGGAATCTAATATAGTTAACAGAAAACCTTTTAATCTCTGAAAATGTATTTTTTATTTTGGTTAATTTTAAAAGTCTTTTACATAGAATTTTTGTTAATTGCTATATAGTCTGCATATTTTTTTTCGATTTCCTTCTTCAATGTAACTATTTCGTCTTCTACTTTTGTATGAATTCTTTCTGCTTGCCTAATCAGTAATTTTACCATATTCATGGAAGATATTGTCAGATTATCATCCCAAAACTCTGATAAAAACGTGAATAAGTGTTTTGTTTCAGATATAAATTGTATAAACCTTCCACTTATACAAAAAGCAAAAACAGAACAATCACACAAAGAAAATATAAAAAGCATTTTTACATACAAAATTTAAAAGAAAAACAAGCAAAATATGTGTTTCCCTTTATTAAATCAGAATTCATAAGAATATATCACATCAGTGCTTGTAGCACATTGTTTCCTCGAGTAAGGGAGTGAAAACTTAGTATGCACCATCATAGTAACGAGATTTTTTTCAATAACAAGGCAAGAAAGCCACATAAAGCCAAAATCAGCGACTGTCCCAGACCAGCCATCAAGCTGGTCCAGGTAAATTCATTAACTGTTTCCAACCCCAGATGAGTGGCCCTTTCCTTTTGCAATGCTGGACAATCAGCTATCACATGCTTAATGGTTTCTTTAATGAGTGTTTTTACAAAATCTACAGCTCTGGCTGCTGGTGCCCAAACCCCCCTTTCCAAAGTGGGGTTTTTGATTTACCCTAAAACGTAGGTAAATAGTCATACGTTTATCACAGGGAAATATATGAATGTACTTGGAAAGTTCTTCTCTTTTAGTGAGGAATTTGCTGTTTTCAGTGTACATTCTATATGTCCCCACCTGATCTGAGGAGATCGCTCAGTCGTATTTATGTAGCTTATTCTTGACCATGGCCATTAGGAAAGATCTTCTTTGGATGACACTATCAAGGCAAGTGTTTCGCTCATTTCTACCTTGAACTTTGTGACGGAGGCCCCAGATTCTCTATGATGCTCCCCTCCTCCCCACCAACTCTGGTAGAGAGACATAGCTAGTGGATTTAATAATTTGGCATATTCCACCATTTTCCACCATTTCGCTCTTGTGCCCAATGACATTAGCCCAAACTCTTGCCTTATTACTGCGTTCGGAATAGAGATGAACAACCTCAAAGATTTCTTTAGGAGAGTTCCCTGGATGGAATTAAGGAAATCCCCCAGGTCGAAGAGGCAGAGATCCAGGCCATAAAGCAAAGTGGCCTCCACACTTGAAAGATAGTATTGGAGCAGAGGATTGAACAAGAAGTGACATAATTGTGAGTATACCCTCCTCATTCTTTGCTAGTAGGGGCAAGCATTTCCCCCAATCAGAGTTTTCCAACTCTCCTTGGAGTGGGTGTTGGTAACATGGTAACCAAGGTATCTAATAGAGTCCACCCTTTAGAGCGGGTTTGCGGCAACCTTCCACTTCATTATATTTGGCCATCTTTTGTTAGAGAAAAGGATAACTTTCGACTTTTGTCCATTTACTCTCAAGTTCTTCTTAACAGCATATTCAAATAACAGTCAGTTTCCTCTGGAGCCCCATAGGTGTCAGATGAAACAAGACCACATTGTCTGCAAAGACAATGCAGTCTAATGACACAGAGCCCAGCCAGGGATGTCATTTCACCAAAATGCCAGGGGTAGCGGAAGTGACATCACATGACCCTTGACCCCCCTGATGACATCACAGAAAGTGATGTAATTTGACCCTGCCCCAAAGTGATATCACGGGAAGTGATGGAACACGACCTTTCACTCATTAACAAAACAGGAAGTGGCATCACATAGCATTGTACACTACGAAAAATATGGTTACAATATCACTATAATGTGATGTACATTTCATACAAGAGCGGATCGACATATGTATCGTTAAGATCAGTGTATATAGGTCCATATTACCAAATTACTGTGATTGCAAGCAGACGTCCATGACCAAATGATAATGAGGTGTTATTATATAGCACTTATGCTTAAGCGCTTTATAAAGAAAAAATATATACCCAATATCACCCAACCTGTGTTGGTACTCATTTATCGACCTCAGAAGGATGAAAGGCTGAGTTGAGGCATTTAAGAACAGACTAAATCAGTGACTCACCCACTGAAGTGTGCCTGAAATAAACCTTTGATGAGTCTAGCAATTATTGTATAGAATTCCAGAAAGATACATTATTTGGTATTCCTATTCTTTCTTATTTAGGATCAGTGCTGAAAGTGTTAGACTTGTGGCACTCCTGTTCTTATTTTTCTTCTTTTTTTTAAAATGGGCCTGATCAAGAAAGCCAGCCACTCCAGAAGTAAAGAGCCACATGGTGCTGGCCCCAACCCAGGAGCTTGGATTACCAAAAAAAAAAAAGAATCATGTTTTTTTCCGTTTTTTTTAAAAGATAGAGAGGTCGCAAGGGAGACCACAGAGGTCGCAGTTGTGACCTCTGGCGACCCCTAAATGACGTCCTTGAGACCAGTTTTACAGAGTTGTTAATGCCCCCCGCCCAGACACAATATAAATCTGCATGGTAGAGGCTGAAGAGAGTGGGGGCCACCACGCACCCCTGCCGCAAACCCATGTGCATAGAAATAGTGTCCGTCATGGCTCCCTCCCCCGTCAACTTCACCCCAATGGTAGTGTCCGTATGCAGCAAGTCCAGCAGCTGTACCAGCGATAAGGGGAGATTCATGCCCAGGAGTTTCTTCCAAAGCCTTGCTCTGCTTACTGTGTCAAAGGCACTGGACATGTCTATCAATGCCATATAGACAGTCCCTACCTTAGATTTTTTGACAGCTGCTAAAAGATGTGACATAGCAAAAGCATTCAGGAATGTTCCCATGCCAGATCTAAACCCTATCTGGTACTCTGAGTACAGTCCCTTCGATGTTATAAGGCCCTTAAACTCCCTTAGCAAGAGGGTTCAGAAAATCTTGCTGGAAGAATCCAACAGGGCTATCAGTCTGAAGTTTATTGGTTCACTTCTGTCTCCTTGCTTGGAATTGGAATTATTAGGGATTCTCTCCATGTGGCCGTTACAGTAAGTGTCTGACTCACATGATTAAACCAATCTCTCAGCGGGGCAGCCCATATTTCTGGGTTGGATTTAATTAATGCTGGCAGTATACTGTCCTGGCCAAGGGCCCTCGAGGGTTTCGCCCTACCGATTGCCCATAGTATGTCTTTGATCTGCCATTGAAGGGGCCATTGTGTCTGGGTCCAACATGCTTGGCCAGATTAGTCTCTCCTCATCGGGGGGTCTAGCATATTTGGTGGTGAAGTACCCTACCCACTCCTGAGCAGTGATGTTAGACTCTAAGGAATTATGCACTCCTTTGGTGACCGCCCCCCCATGATTTTCCAGAAGTTAACTGTATCCTTCTGGATAAGGGTCTTAATCACTGTTTGATTTTGCTCAATCAACCTTTTGCGCCCAATACGTCTTAGTGTATTTTTATAATAGGCCACAATTATTTTCTTATCTGTCCTGAAGATGGAGTTATCGGGCGCTTTGTTTTTAATGAAGTTCTAATCGCCTCCCTCTTTGCTTGTTTTGCCATTGGGTGGTTATGATGTTTACCTCCACTAGTTTGTCCTCTAGTGGTGAGAGACTTTATACAGTTCCGTGAGGGCAAGGCTATTCGCCATTAGCCTCTGTCCTCCCATCTCCATTTTTGTTATTTCTTTCTTCTATATATCACTAAATGTGGGGTAAGCTCTGCATTCCACTTTACCACCCCCTGCCCCCTCTTTCTGGTGAGAGGAAAGCAGTTTCATGTTGAATGTGATTGGTTTTAAGTGGAAGATGCATTGTCAGGGTTATTGGTATATTTCTTAAAGGGTCAGAAAGGTGGCCCAGATCTTCAGAGACAAAGAAGTGATCAATCCAGGTCTTTTTCCATCCACGAAACCACGTGTAGAAATAATTCACTTCCTCATGCCTTGAGAGACCTACCCGAAGATCCGATTGCTCTAAATGATGATTCCATGCCACTCTCTATCGTGCAGAGAGTGTAGAGCGGCCCCTGGTGTTCGCCAATCCCCCTTTAGAATGTGATGTTACACACGCAGAATTCAGGTCTTTTCCCACAACAATAAGTTCAATCTCCCCCCTCCCGGACCACTTCGTAAACAGGAGATGTAGCTCCTGCTGTAGGTCTATTGCGATTGCTTTTACTTCTGATGGCCTTCCTTGTTGTCCCCGATGGCCACTTTGTTATAAGTATAGAACCTTTCCAGCTCAAATGGAGTGATCGCCATAGTCTCCTGTATCAGTAAAACCCCTGCCTTCTTTAGTTCTAATGCATCCAGACTCTTCAACTTAAGGTAGCCGTAATTATTCTATATTATCTAGCCATAAATATGGCTTTTATGTATATGCTTAATCCCAGTGGCATTCTATTATGCTCTTTGTTTGGCTATTTCCCAATATTTGGTGATTTCTTTTTTAGACAATTTCTCAAGCTTATTCATTTTTTCTCTTAGTGTTTCCATTTGAGAACTTTTATTGTAAAAAGCGTGTTCTGTACTACCTCCTGGTGCCAATCATTTTTTTACATCTTTGTGATGCACATGTCAGCCGTTGTCACAGATGGCACAGAAATTACTCGAAGTCTTAGAGAGAGTTCAAGGGGGTTTATACCTTTAATATTGCCATGGTGGTGTTGCTTCTCATTGGGAAGCTTATGGATATCGGGTTGTGTAGTCAACCACAACAAAGATGTAGCTGTTGCTTGATTTCAATGGTTCTAGTGGTCAGACTATGTCTAGTGGTCAGTAGAAGGGTACCTTTATGATCGGTAGGGGTTGCCCTGGGTACATCGTCCAGTGAGTTTTTCTGACAGATAGGGCAGCAGGCACAAAACTGTTTGATTTCTGCATACACTCCGGGCCAGTAGACTCAGCACAGCATGGTCTTTTATGTCTTATTTAGCCCTAGATGGTGGGCTGTAAGGTTGAAATGCGCTAACTCTAGCACAGCTTTATGGAAGGGCTTTGGCACCAGCAGCTAGTGGTAGTTGATTCTGTCTCCTCTGTGATTCACACTCACACAATAGAGCATCCCTCCCTTCCAATAAAATGTAGCACTTCCAATGTTCGGCTCTCAACTTCCGAAACCAGATTCTTCCTTGCCTGGTCTAGCAGCGGATCCGTCCTCTGTGCCACCACAAATTCAACTGAAGCCGGACCCAGGAGATCTTGGATCGGTCTATCAGGTTCTAAAGCTTCCGTCATCTACCCAAATCCTGCTTCTGCTCGGTTTGTGTGCTCAAGGGTTTGACGTCCTCCACTGTTAGAATAAATACACGTTCACCAACAAATTGGGCCATGGGCTGCCCTTGCCTCAGACATTAGGAGGTGTTTCTGAAGATCAGCAAGAGTACCTTGATTTCTCCACTGTAGTCCCAGTCGATTACCCCTGCTCTGACCTCCAGCAACTGTTTTAAGGGTTAGCCCAGACTTCAGGGCCCCACTCTCCCGTAGGATCCCTCTAGTATTTCCATTTTCAACCCAGTTCGAACCAAGGCTTGGCCCATCACTTCTTCATCAGCATATTGATTACAGCCGGCGGCCCCTGGGGTAACTCTGGTGGGAAGTCAGGCCATGCTGGTCAGTCTCACCCCTCTCAGAATCTTGGATGGCATTGTGTGACCTCTGTATTTGTGTCTGATGGCTCCCACTTCTGACACCACATATCACAGATGGCACAGAAATCCCTCTGAGTCTTGGAGTCAGTTCAAGGGGTTTTATTTTTTGTAGAGCCTAGAGCCACCCCTCTCTCTCGCTCTCTAGTCTTGTTACTACCCCATCTATGACCCAGGCATGCATAACTCCTGGTTAGTGCTACCTGATGTTGACCCCTACTATCTAAAAGCTGTCTTTTACTACAGATGGTTCCCTAAATGCTGGCTACCTAAGCTCCTTCAGGGTCGTCCTACCTCTCTTTACTCTTTGAAAAGGTTAGTGTAATGGTGCCTTCCACTGGTTTGAGTCAGGTTATCCTTGCACATCCATTCTCACTTCTCTCTATGCGTTGATCGCTTCTCAGCCACTCCTCCCTCCTTTCTCATATCCCCTTGATGTTGCACTCCTCCTGTTCTTGCCTGCACCCTTTGATGTTACTTTTCCTTTCACTTTGCTAGTCCTCTTCCCCACGCTAATACTCTCCTACTCCACTCTTACTCCCCTCCTCCACTCGCCTACTCCCTCCCACTACTACTTTCCCCTCTCACTAACGCTCTCATCCTCCCACTACTACTCCCCTCCTCCCACCACTACTCTCCTCCCACAACTACTTAAACACCTTCCTTTCACCCTATACCAATTTGCATTCACTCCTTACACTAATCTCTCTACTCACTTGTCACCCGAACATCCACAGTGACACTGGAGAACCACTTCGACTCCTAACCCAATACCTAATCTGCTCCACAAATCTCCTTCACAAGTAGCTGCTCCCTACCTCACCCCTGCTGGTCTCTTGCTCGTTGTCCACCTCCACCTGTGACCTCACGCAAAAAAAACACACTTCCGGTTTTCTGTCCCCTGCTTAAATCCTCCTCCCACTGCGACGACTGGCCACCTTTCCAAGGCTAATTTGGTCCTGTCTTGCACATCCGGGGAATGTATGTGTGAGGGAAAAATCTTGAAAAGGGAGCTAAGCCCGACCCACTTTCTCATAGTAAAGATGGAGGCGTAGGCAGTGCAGTGTTCCATTTCGTGTTCCGGGCCCACATTTGGTGGGGTCTACCAGTCTCCAGTGAGTCTGGGTTTTACTCACTAGTGGTCTTGGATGCTCGTGTGCGGGCTCGCCGGCTCCTTATGGCAGCTCTGTGAAACCTTTCATGCTGCCATGTAGGACCTCAGCTTCTCTCACCATCGAGCAGTGCCTCTGGCATTCTTCAGTGGCTACCCTTGGGTTCCTGTTGTCGGCTCTCTCTGGTTCCTTGACCGATTTTGTCCCTGTGATGGTGCTGACTTCGCTTCATTTAGGGCTGCATTCTTGACTATTGATGCAGGTGCTTTAAAAGTAACATAAAGACACTGGCGCGTATCTAATACATGAGGCAAGGCTGGAGATAAGGGTCTGCAAGCAAGGATGCTGGCACAGGGGAGTGGGGAGAAGGAATTGGGGCCCCCTCTGTTGCCACTATCCACAACAGGGGTAGGCATGGCTTTGGGTCCCTCTCTGGCAGGCCTCACACCCCAGCTGAGAGTGGTTTCCATCCCATCTTAACAAGGCCAGATTACTGGCCTGGTCACACAGTAGTTAACATTGTTAATAAAGGATACCCAGTAGCTGTTGTAAGGAAAAACCCATTATACATTATCTGTCTTGGTTTTATATGTCTATCTGTTTGATTTCTTGTTTTGTATAAATACATTCACTTTCACCTTAGAGAACTTAATAGTTTTTGACATTTTGAAATAACACCACACACGGAGTCACTTTAATGTTTGTAATATTTTAACATAAGTATAGCCAACACATGTGGTTGATTTTAAGGTAGAACCCAGTGCAATAGACATTAAAACATATATATAATTGTCCATAATAAATGCATTGATTTAGAAAAAATTGGCACACGATTCCCTTAAACTGCCATTTTTTTGTAACCAGAATACAGGTGGATAAAGTTCTCTGGAATACTGGGTCCTCAGCAGTTCCGAGGCAATAGACCTCCCTATTCACAACACAATTCTGCAGATCTGTTGTTGTCAGATAGATCATTCCGACCGTGGAAGGACCCAGAAAGACAGTTAATTGCAGCCAGCTGTCCATTTGGGCACCTGTGACCTAGCAATCTGATGTAACCCACAAGGTTTAACAAGACACGCCAACGTTGTCTACTATTGAGAAATGTTTCGAGTCCTTTACATGGCCTTACATGCCCACACTGCCTAACACGTTAGCTTGCTTCAAAGCGAGCTTCTGTCTTAGTACAGTTGCGCAGCCAAATAAAGGCTGCTTACCTATGAGGCAACTATAATCCAAGTCTGACTCCAGCACCAATACTTGTGGCCCTATACAGAACATTGCAAACCATGTTAGTGAAGTTAGGAACCATGCAGGTCCTTTAAGAGGGGCCCCCAACCTTTGAAAAATTGCTGTAGGTTTTTTATAGGGTCGGATGTTACTGTGGCACCAGTCTGACAATTCTCTACCCCTTGACTTGTGTGTGGTAGGGATGTCCTTAGCGAATCACACTGCAACACCCCTGGGCACTGCATCATGGAGCGGTGGTGTCAGCCCCAGCAATCATGGCCACTCCTCCACACACCCCAAGGGTCACGCTGGGGGCATTGTTACTGGAACCCACTTGCTATATTGTGCAGCAAGCAGAACAGAATAATAATCTTGCCACCCTTCTTGGGGTTATCCTGTGGTGCACCACACGCACAATGCCAGCACCAAATCCATGCCTTTGGAAGGCCAGATACATCACCTATGGTCAGAGTATGTGCCTGGAAATAGAACAATAACATTGCTTATCAGTGTCAGTCCAGGGTGAAACATCCACAAAGTATCTGGATCTAAAGCAACATTGGCTTCACAAGTCCGAGGTGGAGCTCCAGCTCACGTGCACATGTGCAGGCGTTGCAGTAAAACCAAGATGATGGACCGGCCTTATGAAAGTTCAGCCCTGTAGACATGGGGCCTCATTACAGGTCGGGTGGTCCAGAATTAACAGTGGCGGTAAACCTGCCGCCACTGTTAATTCCGGACCGCCCGATCCCGAGTCCTGCAGGCGGGAGGTGATCTCCCCGCCAGGTCTGACCTGGCGGGTTGAACACTTCCCGCCTGCAGGCGGACGTGGAAACACCAGCACCATCACGAGATGGTGCCGATGTTTCCACTTCCTCATTCCCATTGAGTCCTATGGGAATGGGGATTTACCGAATTCCGCCTCCGGAATTCCCGGGACACCAGGGCTGTAATGTCCTGGTAATTCCGGGAGTCACGGAGGCGGAATGGTAATACAAGTCCGGCGGTAACGAGGCGGTTTTACCGCCGTGGTTACTGCCAGACTCGTAATGAGGCCCACGGTCTTCAAAAAGACACACCTGAAACCGAGAATCAATTAGCAAACCTCCAATCTTGCACCAGTAAATGAAATTATAAACATGTGCAAACCCTCACGGGGAGCCCTGTACAAGGGGAGGAGACAGGGGCTTATATAAGGCTGCATGTAAGTGGGTGCTTTGAGTTTGGAGGCAGAGGAAGGTAGAGACTGGAGACAGACATATGGTTGAAAGTGATAGGAGGAGCAAAGGAGGTGGTGAGAGAGTAAGTTCTAAGAAAGGGGAGTTCATAGGGGGAGCAGTGGAGGTAGTGGAGAACAGGAAGCGCTAAGGAGGAGGTGACAGGAGAATCAGAGGGGGTGGTGGAGAGAGTAAAGTGAAAGGAGGAGCAGAGGAGGCGGTGGAGAGAGTGACAGTAAACAGGGAGGTGGTGACGGGAGGAGCAAAGGTGGTGGCGGTGAGACTAAGGAGTAGGAGGTAACAGGAAGAGCAAAGGAGGTGGTAGAGAGAGTAAAACCTCAGCAAGAGGAAGTAAATAATTGGGAACCAGAGGAGGAGTTGGTGAGAAGAAGATTTGGAATGGAGGGAAGGTCAGGGAGAGACTAGAGGACAAGAGATGAGGGTTACACTTATCCCATGCCTACAGGGTGTGAGTGAGGGAGAAGGACAAAGCAATGAAGAGAATAAACAGGAGTTGCCGAAGCTAAAGGGGAGTGTAAGGAGAAGGACGTTCAGGCACAGGCGAACATGAGTGTACTAATGGACCAGGAGCTCCTAACATCAGTACTATTGGACTAGGGATATGCAGGGGCCCCAGCAAGCATCCTCCAGCCAGTGCCCCTGCCACTACCTGCCTTCAGCGTGGACATAGCCCCTCAGCCACTGAAAACCAAAGGCTAACAACTTGGCTGCTAATTAATCTAAATCCTGTGGTGAGCCTGACTAGGGTTTCCTGGATTTCTTGTATTGACAAGGACCCAGCCAATGTCAGTGACCCAGAGGACAACATCCATACCCATGTACTCTCAACCCTATGGCTATAGTGAAATGTGCCTCTGAGAACTGGTTGTTGTAGCAATGGAATGTGAGTGGCACCAGGGAGAGACCCAGAGGGATCTTCGAAAGATATTCCTTTTGGTTAGCCTAAGCGTATTTGAAAGCCTGGTCATCCAGGATACTGTTGTGGAACATTTGTTTTATTGTTTAACCTAGTCACAATCCCTTCTACAAAAGGACCTCGGAGTTTACCCATTCCCTTAAGGGTCATAATATGATGGGTAAGTACGGTGCAACTCCATTACGGTGCTGCCCCCACTGAAAGTGTTAGGAGGAATATTGATGGCCTCTATTTAGGGTGTGGGAGTGCCTTCCCAAATGTAGGTAAATAGTACAACCTTAAGCATTCCTTGTCTCGGCAAGTGCCAACTGTGGTCGTGCAATCAAGGCCAACTCTTTGGAAGAGAGCAGGGTAAACAAGAATACAGAATTTCACAAAATCACTTTGAATAAAGGTAAAAGGCTGGTACTGGTCAATGAACACCAGCATTAAAACCGTGGTTGAAAAAGGCTACTCTATGAGCCCTAAAAGCTTACATATGGCATTCACTGTATTGTCACCACGGTATCAATGGTGGTGTTATATGATCTGTACCAGATGCTTCCCTTCCCAAATTACATCCATAGCCCTTCATTCTTTTCCTGTGCCCCCACCCCTCTACAACCGCCCCTCTTCATTTCTCCACCCTTGGCTTCTTCCTCAAAGTCAATCTCAGCCCATGGCTCCTGTCTGCATTTCTCTGCTGTTTCTGTGAATATATGAATTATATTTTTGTCTCTGCGTTTCGCAATATGATATGATATGATATGGCATTTATAACGCGCCTATACACAAGTGTTTCAAGGCGCGATTGAATGCGATATGAATGTGAGATGGGTGTTATGGATGAATGGACTGTAGAAGGGGCATACCTCTAAGTGGTGCCACAGAGATCGCTGTCCTGTTGTTAAGGTGAAGCCTGTGTGCATAGACTTTCCCGATAATGTGATTGCTAATAACTTTTGACTCACTGGACGGATAGGGATAAATATTTACAAAAAAGGTTGTCCCACTCCCACCAAACTGGACATTCCGGGAAAGATTTGTCAAAAGATTAAAAGGCTACTAAGAAAAGATAAAAATGCTGTTTTCGGCCAATTCCTATTTATTTTCCCATTGAGAATAAAGAAAAAGTGCATCGATTGAACACCGTAGCGCGAAAACCCCAGGACAGATTTGTACCAAATAAGAAAAAACTTTGGCATAAAATTGCAGATAATTGTCATCCCTTTCCTGAAAAAGCAAGATGCTGCTCCAAATCTGCCGACTAACCTTCGGGCTGTGTCACTTCTTCCTCACTAATCTAAGTTGTTGGAAAGAATTGTAGTCAACCGCCTTACTAACTTTCTTGACACATACAACCTTTGTGACGCTCCTGCTAATCCACTGAAACTATCCTCATGAATGCCTCTAACTTTATTGCCTCTGCTAAACTTTGCAACCAATCCTGTAGCCTAATCATCCCCGACTTATCTATTGCCTTGGTTACCATCGATCCCTCTGATCGCCTCATACACTCTCTCTGCTTGGGATTCATGATAAAGCACTTGCCTGGATCAAGTCCTACCTGGCACCTTGTCAGTTCTCTGTTATCTGGAGCAACAACACCTCTAAAGTCACTCATTGATCTGTTGATGTTCGCCAAGGCTCTGCCTTGTTCCACCCCTGTGTACATTATACACTCCTGCTCTCGGAGCACTTATCTTCTCCTTTTGGGTTTTCGTACCAACTCTTAGTAGACGACACCCAAATCTTGTTCTCCTTTCGTGAACTCTCCACTGACCTATCTACAACAATCACTGACTGTCTTTCTGCTATTAAATACTGGATGGCATCACCGTCTCTTACGTTGAACTCCTCCAAAACAGAGGTGCTTTTATTTCCTGCCAAATCCTCTCTCGCAACTCCTCCTCTGCCTAACCAGTTCCCACCTGACACTCTTCCCTACTCCTTGTCAGCTAGAAGCCTTGATGTCATCTACGACCCATCACACACATTCTCTACCGTCGTCTTTAAAACTGCAATGGTGGCTCGGCTCAACCTCCTAAACACCAGGAGCATCAGGCACCTCCTTCCCTTCTGTTTTGATTTCCATAAAGTGCACAGAAATACACTAAATAGAAAACATTGTACGCTTGAAAGGCAAGCATTCACAGACACACACACACACACACACACACACTGCGCTAGATAAAATGGCTCTTTATGGCCATTTATTACACACATGAATACACTAACAATACTACATAAAACAAAAGGTTAGTAATACATCACAGTTAAAGTGCCTTTTCTGCAACTCTTTATCTCTGCCAAGATCTGCACTGGGGAACTCCAGACCAGGTGAACAGAGAGGTTTGTGCTTAACGGCAATTAGGAAGTAATACGTCTATCCTTCCCCTAAAGCTCCATCTCATCGCCTGATCTGGTGTTACCCATTTTAAACCTCAAACAAATGCAGTATAGTACTCTTCCAGAAAGTTCACCTGTTGCAAGTATCCACTGGCATACGCCTGAAATGTCACATGGAAAACGCCAAGAGGCCTCTTTCCCACGGGAGCACAAAAGACAACATAGTTTGCTTTCCCGTCCTGCAACGTTATCAGGAACTTTACTCAAAACAATCCCTAAAACACTGCAGACTGGAACAATATATTTCTTTAGTGATTCAAATAATGCAGACAGTATTCAGAGCCCATATTAAAATTCAGCATTCACTGAGGCTTGAGGAAAATGTCCACTGCTGCACCCAGAATGCATTTCGAATAGACTGCATGTTTTCCATTCAACAATATTACATTTTAAAAGCATTAAACCTTCAAAACCACCAAACATCTCCCAACCACTCTTGTCTTCTCTAAACTGGGCTACTGCATCAGTACCCTCTTTGGTCTTCCAAACTCTGCATCCTGTCCCCTTGACAAGAACATTAACTTTGCTACCAGGACTTTCTTTGAACTCCCTTGCTTCACCCCTACTTCCTCCTAACACCAGCAGGCTGGGTGACTAGCTATGCAAAACAGCCAAATTCAAATTTCTCCTACTAGTGCATGAAACTATATCTACCCTTTTGTATCAACCCCTGCAATCTCTTTCGCAGCCTTCGCTCTGATTCCCCCACCACCCTTGTGGCACCTCGCCCACCCTGCTCTTTCTCTGATTTTCGCTCTTTCCCTCTTCTTGCTCTGTTTACTTGAAACACCCTCCCCTCTGCAATTCGAAACACGGTCCACATCGAAGTACTCAAAAGCAAATTGAAAGCCCACCTCCTTGCTTCTGTGCTATCCTCTTGACTCTCCAGCCTTACCACTTACACCTTGCCTCACAGCTTCCCTCTCTTTTGCCCACCACACCAGCGCTTAATAGTTTGAGGCCAGAGCTCCTGCTTAGCTGGCTGGACTGTCTACCAGTAGACACTTACTTGTCCTACGTTTGTCCACTGTATTGTTCCTGGTATCTGTCGATTATACCGCTTCTCAAACTCGGTCATCATGCCACTCAAACTCTCCCCATTATAAGAGGCTCACTGCCTCTCGTTTATCTGCTATATTACCTTTTGGCTGCTCCTTTGTGACCAAAGGAGCTTGTTTTCCTGTATGTATGTATGCATGCATGCAAATAAAGGAATATTTATTTTGCTGGTTTCGGGCAAATCCATCCAGTAGTTTTCAAAATATTCAACGAAGAAGCGGGTGCCCCCTGTTCCTGAAAAACCTCTAGATATCTCCCATCGTGCTATGCAGCAGGGAGACTTTTCAGAAAATAAAAGCAGCCTTTTTGTGGCACAATGCGAGATGTAAGGAACTCATGGTGACAACAGTAAAGACAGACACAAGTGATCTCAGTTCAAGGATGTTTATTAAACTGTAAAGGTAGGTTGGAAAAACACCTACTCTAAACCTAAATCTGAGAGGGGAGCAAGCTTCGACAATCAAATAATAATAAGGCAGTCCTAGTGGTGTTGTGTCAAATAAAAGGGCCTATACTAAGAAAAACATATTGCCAATCCTTATGCTAAATACAAAAAGAGGTGTGGGATAATGTTCATAAGAAAGAAGGAAGTGTTCACAAATGATAAGTCAGGATGCACTACTTGAGGTCTCCGTTCCCTTCGTTTGCAACGCGGGACAAGGTGGGACTTTGGAGCAGAACACACGCTCGAGCTTTCCCAGCACAAGCTAACAGTTACGCTTTCAGCAATCAGGGCACTCGGTGGTTAAGTCTCTTTTCTACCAAAAAGTCTCTTGCCACCATATTAAAATAAACAAAGAGTTCCTTTTCACAGATATATCGGGTGATGTCTTTCACCTCTGGGTCGCCCTCTTCCGGGCTCTGACCCTTCTCAATTGTTAGCCTCCCTCCACTGGGTTCACTATGGGTTTCAACACAATCTTCTTTGTGTTCTTCACAAATCTTAATGTCTTTTTAAACAGTTCACTGTGATCAGCCCTCAGCAGGGTTCACTCTTGTCAACACACTGTATTTCGGGACTTTAGACTTCGCCCTCTTTTATCGGCATCCTCTTTTGGGTTCACTCTTGCCAATTTTGTCAATCGTGCCTCTCTGTGGTATTAAGCTCTTACGAGGCAGGATTTACTTCCCTTAGCTTCACAATCATCTGTTGGTCATAGACTTTCGACTGTAAAGAGGATTTTACAAGACCCCTATATGGCCACTTTGACCCCCTTCTCACCTTTGCCCAAGGCCTTTTGGTTATGCCAGTTTCAATAATCGGGTAATTGCCCAGAGTTTCCTGAGTGAGCACCCACGTGGTGCCGGACTCCTCTGTTGCTGGGTTTCCCCCTTTTCTCATCAATAGTTCTTTTAACCTTTCACAGTTCAATTAGCCATTTGCTACTTTTTGCTCAACACAGTTCGGTTTCTTATCGACTCTCCCCTGGACTCACCGGCTGTGATGAACTGCTTGGCTTTCTTTCTCTATGGAGTCAAGGTTGGTACCACAGAGACAAGCACCTCTTGGTTATCCGCAGAGGAGGGTCTTGTGTACCGTTGACATCTGCTGCAACACACGCTAGCTATTGTTCATGGTCTTATAATTCCTTCTGTGGAGGTTTCACAGGCATTGGTCGAAAAGGGCAAGGTCACTTCTCTCCTTGTCACCCTCTTGGCATGCGCTGTCTTTCTCCTCCTCTTGAACTGACGTGCTGAGTTAGCTCTCTCGTCGTGCGGTCTGCCTTGCTCGTATTGTGCTCTTGTGCTCCACCTTTTATCCCTGTGGGGAAGGGAAAGGACTGTCAGATGTGTGCGGTTCTGGTCAATTGCCTGACTTTGCCCGACCCTGGGGTTGGGACATGTCAGGTAAATGGCTCGAGTGTTAGTCATTGTCCTTAGTAATATGCAAAAGTGTTCACGTCAGAAAAGGGGGTGGGGTAAAGTGTTTGTGCATCCTACGTGGAAGGTTGGGGAAAAGTTGTCATGAGAAGGGGGATACCACGTCTCACCTGTCAGTTTCCCACCTCCACTCCCTGAGGAACCCCCATCCATGTATGCAGGCGATTCTCCCTCACTGGTCCACCCCCAGGAACTGGATCCAATAGCGATGGCTGTGTCCTGGCCACCTGGATGACAGACCCCCAGGACTAGTCAGGGGGACACCTCCAGGTTTCTCACAGAGAGATTCCTGCAGAAATATCGAGGGAAGCTGAAAATGAAAATGTAATCACATCAGGTTAGAGGTGGGAAGGGAGAAAGAGGACAAGATGTGAAGTGGAGTAACTAGGGTGGGCCTGGAAGCCAGTTACGGGTAGAACATTCTGAGCTTATTGGGGAAATCCTGGGGGAATTTTGCCCTCTGAAAAGAAACTGTGTCCTATGAAGCGAAGAGTGCTAGGGGTAATGTGAGAGGGGCATGGAGGAAAAAGGCAATTCAGAGGAGTTGGGGGATCATGTTGAATGCCTGAGAGGACAGGGAAGAAGACCTTTGAATTTTCTACCGTTTGTTTCCATTTATCACAGGATTCAGCACGGTGCTGCTGTGCACCGTGGGAATCAGCAAATTGAAAATGATTCCCTTTAAATTAACACAGGAATAGGCAGTGCAAAACACACTATTTTAAACATGCAGAGTTCACATCTACTAAGCAGAGGCAATGGGACTTTGGGACAAATTGGTGCAACATGTTGTGGTGAACCAGAAGAAGGATTCAGACTACATTGGCTCATGATTCAAGGTTGTTTATTAAAATAAAATGCCTACCTAGCCCTATAGCTGTGAGGGAAGTTTGCTACCTAACAAAACAAAAGCTAAGGGTGCACATCAAAAGGCCAAGGTACAAAGTCCTCTGTCTGAATCCTAACCAACTAACTGACCCTACCACTTTACAAAACATATAACTAAAAGGAAAAAGAGGAGGCTTGCACAATAGCCACAGTATGGGCTTCTGCCAGGCCCAACTTATAGATGACTTGTGTTCAGTCTCAAAGTTCCTTTAGAGTATATGGGTATAGTCTTCACAATCTTTGTATAGAGTTTCTTGGTTAAAAATATAATTTTCCTCTGTATGGTTATTCACTTTCCCCATTTTTAAAACAAAAATGTTTCTTATTTTACTTTCCCTCCAGGATTATTTTTAAGACACTTCTCTGTGTCCCACCTTCGTGGCACTGGGACTCCCCAAAGTCTTGTGGCTCTTTGGTAGGTGTATTTATTCTCAATCACAGTATTAAACTTATGGCATCTGCAAGCTCTGGTATTTCCGGTTCCTATTACCTCATTGGCTTTGCTAGCCTTGCTAAAGAGTATTATTCTTCCTTTCACTCTGTTCCACGTACCCTTGTCGGATTTCCCAACCTTGACATAAAGCACACTTTTCCCTTTCACTCCGTTTTACATAGGGCGTGTGTCTGTTAGGTTATCTTAAATTCTTGTGCTGTTGGTGGCTTTTCTAGCCTTGAGATACAGTGTTTGTATCTTTTTCACTATGTTTTAGCAGGCCCTGTGCCCGTTCCATTCTCTCTCATTTTCGTACCTTTGTTGGTTCCAGCAATCTGCAACATTCAATTCGTCTTGGTATACTCTCGGTTCATAGTCACTTGTTCGACAGTCACAGTGTCGAAATTCAAAAGTTTCGACACAAAAGGATCGAAAAAAAAAATGTGTATGCATTTCTTTTTTGGGGGGGGGTTGCCCCCAACCCCTGTTTTTTTGGTAAAAAACACTAATTTTACTATATGAACCAAAAAAAAAAAACATTTACATAAAAAAAAATGCATCCGAATAATTTTTTTTGGATCCTTTTGTTTCCAAAGTATTTTATTTCGAAACTATGTATTCGAAACTTTGACTGGACACCATACTCTCCTGACAAGCCTTTGTCCTCTCATGGACTGTCCTGCTATGGGTGTGAGTCCCAGACTCGTAATGTTCACAGTTACTTGGTTTACTTTGCTGCCAATTAACACTTCCAATATATGCAATCCCTCTTTGGGTGTAGGTCCCAGACTAGCAATGTTTTGTTTGGTTTCGTTTCAGATTCTCATATCGGTGCAAGTCCCAGACTCGGAAAGTTTGCATTGGCTTTTGGTTTTGTATTTCCAATGCGTGCATGTCCCAGACTTGCACTTGGTTCTCAGGGTCTCAGACCACCTTTCTGTGGCCTCAACCTTCAGCCCTTCGCTGCTCCTGAACCTCATGCCCCACTCGGGTAACCTGCGTACCTGTTTAGTTCCAAATGGAAGGTACTGGCATTTCCTGAGCTGCAACAGCTTCTGTGGAGGCTCCGGTCATGTTCGGGACTTCATAACAGCTGACAGTGGCTTCCCGGACGTCTGCTTCTTTCCTGCGGTGCGTCCACTCGGCTGGTCACTTCTCTGGATCTTGAGAGGCCGGGAGGATCCAGATGGCAATGGCATGAGCAGTCCTGACTTCTGGGACCCTGCTCACGTTCTCCTCCTCCTCCTCCTCCGCTCTCAGCTTCCCTCCAGCTAGCTCTCGTCCTGCTGGCCACGGCTCAACTTGCAGATTTCCTCCTTGGAGGATCATCTCTCACTAGCATCTCATCTGTGCATCATTCAAACTCCAGTGTTGGGAAAGGGAGTTGCTTTGGGGCAATCCTGTTCCTGGGAAAACTAGAACGATCATTCTGTTTGTCAAAAATGATCCTTGGACTCCTAATCGTCGTCTTCATCCTAGTCCTTAAAAAGCTAGAATGCTCATTCTGTTTCCTAATAGTAATCCTTGGACTCCTGATCATCTTCCTCTTATCAGTACATGTCACATATAAGAGACATGGTATTTTCTAGGATTTTAACTTTATCGGATACATTAGATGGACTAATCTGACTAACAAATACTGGCTTTGTCAAAAGGAGAGAGGGGAGGATTGTATGCTGGAGAAGGGATACTACTGCAGGGACATACCACGTTCTCTGAGGAGGGTCGTCCCTTATCCCATAAGGGGCTTCCTTTCCCAAGTGATCCTCCCCCGGTGCACCACCCCAGGAGGATTATTATTCTGTGGACGCACTGCCCTGGCCCCATGGAAAAGGTCTCCCCCTGGGGAATAAGGGATGACATCCTCAGATTCGTCACACCTCTAAGAGAGTTTCCGCGAGCTGGTCCCTCCAATGCCCCATTTTAGGAGGGGGGGGTTTGAACACTGACGAGCAAGGTTGCAAAGGCGGAGTCTGACTATGCATCTGGCATTTGACATTTCCACCGTCAGGAGGCTTTCCATGCTGAAGGTATTTAATAAACATTGGAAGAATTGTTCACATCGGTGTGTCAAAAGGTCAGTTCAGGCTATTCATTGCTCCATTTCCAGCTATTTGGGAATTGTGCTTACCATGTGTTCTGAACTCAGGTTGTAAATAACTGGGATCCCAGTTACTGAAGTATTACTTGTTCACCATTCCCAGGGTGCATGTTGGAGTTCCCCCTTGGGATAGTTCCCTGGTGTTGACGGCATTACAGGACTCTCCCTTTGAACCAATTGATTCTGTTGACCTTGTATTCTCGCCTTGGAAGTCAGTTTTCCTGGACGCCATTACATGTGGCTGCAGGCTGGGTGAGATTGGGGCTTTGCTGTACAGTATTACTATAAGTGATTCCCTTGTTTTGGGTTGCAACTCAGGGATTTCGTCTGGCAGATGTTTCTTTTTAAAGACTTTATTTATCATTTTAGCAACACAACAATTTGAAATGAAAAACAAAAAAACAAAACTAAAATTAAAATACTAGACATCTTTATTTATTTATTAATATACATTTAACCACATGGTTTTGTATATACAATATAAAACTGGACAGCATTAAAACATTAAAAAAGACACAACAACAATTAAAACAGATCCAAAGCTGTCCAAATATATATGATAAGATATGAGAGTTTATTTATATAGCGCCTATACACAATGGCCCTCATTACGACCCTGGCGGAAATGGAAAAACAATGGCGGAAATGCAATACCGCCATCGAATAGCGCTCGGTGCGATTATGACCCGTCACCGCAAAGTACGATGCCATTGGCGACACCGCAGTGAACGCCAACGCTAACTGCACCAAGTACGCGCGCGCGCGCCATGCCAAACCGCAATTACCACCATGGCGCAACGGTACGCGAATTCTGACCCCAGCGGACATGCACCTAACGCCATCAAGCACGGCGGAAAGTACCATTCCGCCATGGTGAGAAGTACGGCATCGCGAACCAACCGTAAACGGCCCTACTGAGTGCCTGTACACCGCTCCCTGGCCACATTGTACAACTCCCCGTAGGTTCAATGAAGCCACACAATGCAACCAGTGAAATGTACAAGTCATCCATGCCTGCCAACGAACAAATGAATCTCAAGAGGGGCCAATGGAAGCTGCAGGGCACAGATGGCACGAATACAGAAGCCACACAAATGGACATGACCTCAGTCTCCCTCCAAGAAACGCACGCAAACACAGGCACCTGTGACCAGCCATATTCTGATAATCACATCATACCACCAATCCAACTGGCTGACCGGCATCTGTTACACAAAAGCCATTCCCCCGCCCCTGAGCATCACATCATCAAAACAGTCACATTGGCAGCCCTCATCCCTGACCTCACTGGGCTTCGTAGGCAAACGCGCCCAGCACAGTACCATGCAACTATACTCCGAAGCTGGAACCCAATGCAGATCTCCTCACTATACATCGCTCCCCAAATAGGAATCTGACACATCACCTGCAAAGAAGAACGCTACACGGTTCATATCAGAATAGGAATTAAATGCACAACAAAATCACCAAGGCCATACAGCCATCAGGCCATGAACCCCAAAATACATTTCACCATTGTGGGCAGCATCCGCAATAAATGACCAGCTACTTCTTGTGTGACGCCCTGTACCCTCATGGCACACAGGGGCTACATTCTCGTACGAAAAGGCAACATGGAAGCGCCTCGACCCGCAGGGCCGACCCAATAGGGAGGCACTAGTCCAGCTGAAAGGCCGAAATGTTGCTCCTAGCCACTAGTACTGCGTAAGGGCATGTGGCCCATTGGCGATCGTCCCATAAGATCGTAATGCTGCACCACTGATTAACACGAAGCAGCAGGTGTCGGGAGTAAAATCCATCTGCAGGAGTGGCATACAGATGGCAGTGGCAAAAGGGGAGGAGATACCTGTCACCCAAACGAAATGAAAAAGAATAGAATGGCCATCAGAACTACATTTGAATTACTCACTTCAATGATCACACCAAATCCACAGCCATATGCATGCTAGCCCACTCCAAAGGATCATCACCAACCAAAAACCACTAGCGAATCATAACTATCTATATCGAGGTGAAAACACTATCACAAACGCCTGCTTCCATACTCACATGACATGTGAAACTTCCATTGAGTCCGTGCGTAATGGAGCCTGCAAAATCCACTGTTCCCCCAGCCCGTAATTCCAGTGTTGTGAAGCAACATGTAATTGGGAACGTCCGGCCTTATCGCCCACTTCGCTATTGCGCATCCCATACTATTCATAACAATCATTGCATCCTCGCCATGGCCCCTGTCCCAAGGACATTGAACAATAGAACGTTATATTCGCAGTCAGACCTGTGGGCATCTCCTCGCCGCTAGCTGAAAACCGAAAGCGCCGTCCTTCGAATTCCTCATTTGCAACATCACGTCGAAAAGGCATCTGTGGCCGCTTGAAATCACTAATTAATCCATCTAGTGCGGCTGTGTGTGAAAATGGCAACTGCCTTCACTCACAAATGGGACGCCCCGCCCGTCGGTGAACCTCGGTGCAGTGTTGCATGAGGGTCCACCGTTACTCGAGTACTACGTTCCACTGACCCTTCACAAGTCTGTTCGCGACTGCAAAGATAGTATGTGAAACAATGGGACCAAAGCAGAATGAACATATCAACCAATGTTACACTGCCATTGGGTACAAATACATGATTGTAATGGCAAGATGCCATTCGTCGAATTGCAGCGTTGTGTGCGGGACGTGCTCGCCCAAAGGGGAGAGCAGCTTGCACAGGTGGAATGAATCACCACAGGTGGAGCCCATACAGCCTGGAAACACATTAATTGCACACCCAACCCCCTCCCACAACCACACCCACTCCGAAATGCTACCGGCAGGACTAGCCATGTTGGCCCTGGGGGACCTGATAGCACTGCAAGTACTCCAACTTCAAGAAGAAGACGAACACCGACTACAACCGGCCGCACGGAGGAGACGCAGGAGGAGGAGGAGGGCAAGGCAGGGCCAGCAAGGGCCGCCAGCACAGCCACTACCACCACGCAGGCAGCCCGCTATCCCACGCCTCCGAGCACATCCGTTCAACCTCACTGATGAGCAGATCCACACCCTCTACCGTTTGGACCGGGACACCATAACCGCCATTGTGGACATGACACAGGCTGACCTTGTCAGCATGATAGATAGCCCAACCGCCATCCCACCCCTACTGAAGGTGGTGTCTGTACTCCACTTCCTGGCCACAGGCACCTACCAGCACACAGTCGGACAGTTGCATGGCATTTCACAGCCACTGTTCTCACGGACACTATTGCAAGTGCTCGATGCCCTCCTGCTGCACGCAGACGACTACATCTCTCTACCACGCTCGGAGCAGGAAATAACGAACGCAAAAGTGGGATTCCATGCACTTGGCGGCATACCGGGTTGCATTGGTGCCATCGACTGCACCCATGTGGAATTGGTAGTCCCACATGCCATGGAGGCCCAGTACCGCAACCGAAAACAATTTCATTCCCTGAATGTACAAATGGTGTGTGACTCCAACAGGATCATTACACATTGTTGTGCCCGATTCCCAGGATCCACCCATGATTCTATGGTCTTGAGGAACTCCACTATACCACGCTACATGGACCGACACGCAGGGAACAGATCCTGGCTACTCGGTGAGTCTCATTTCAAGCATGATAGTGTGGGGTATGTGATGCGGCAATGACCTGGCAGGAAGGGGGGGGGTGCGTACGTAGCAATGGCATTCCTCTAAATACCTTCATTGTCCACATACAGGTGATGCCGGGTATCCACTGAAGAGATGGCTCCTTACACCAGTCCGCAACCCACGGGACCAGCATGAGGAGGACTACAACCATGCCCACTCACGTACCCGTGTAGTCTTGAACAGGCATTCGGCCTACTGAAGACTCGTTTCCGCTGCCTCAGCAGGTCTGGCGGGGCACTCCTGTACCGACATGAGAAGGTTGCAAAGATGGTCATGGCATGTGTCATGCTACACAACATGTGCGTACGTAGAAATGTGCCCATGCCCCCTGACGCAGAACCGCAAGCACCTGAAGATGGTCATGATGAGGGTGGGGATGTGGCAGCACCTCAAGGAGTCTGCAAGGCACAGGAGGGCCGTGACATTCGTCAGCATATCATAGATGCATGCTTCTAGCACTCACGCCTGGTGGCTGATACATGGACACGGGACTTGTGGCACTGTGTGTGTCTGGAACATGCACAATATGGACTGTACGCCTATAATGGCCACGTACACAAAGATCAATGTCCACGCATCTCATTGTATGATCGTGCATTGTTCATGGCATATGTGATATCATGTTAAACACCCTATCGACCCGCCACCCAAGTAAGCCCAACACACCCCCTCCACCCTCCTACCTCCCCCCGAACACCAGTGTCCAAAGATGCTCATTGTCAGTGGGCAGTCGCTATTGCAGGCCCCCTCTCCGGGTATCAGGGGCACCCCTGCCTGTGGAGCGCAGGTTCCTCCCAGATCTACGTTGGGGGCTGCCCTGGACGGAACTTGCAACGGATGATGTCTCTGCCTGCTCACGTCCATGCATGTCCCTAAGGGTTTGTGTGAGCTCAGTGAGCACACGGCGCACTGCGGCAAGTTCGGCACATACGTCTTTGGACGTCGCATGCAGTTCCCCCCTCAGGCTCTCGGTGCTTCTCTCCATTTGTACTCTCAGGCTCTCGGTGCTTCTCTCCATTTGTACTCTCAGGCTCTCGGTGCTTCTCTCCATTTGTACTCTCAGGCTCTCGGTGCTTCTCTCCATTTGTACTCTCAGGCTCTCGGTGCTTCTCTCCATTTGTGCCCTTAGTGTCTCTGTACTTCTCTCCATTACTGCCCTAAGTGTCTCAGTTGATGTTTCTATGGCTGCCTTAGTACCCCCACATTCATCAGCATGGTCCTTGAGGAGCGTGGCCAGTTGCTGCTGTTGCACGATCACCTGGTCGAGGGACTGTTGCCTCTGCTGTGCCATGGCCATGTGCGGTGGTGTCACAGAGGGGCTGGTCACCTCATGTTGCCTTGCCACAGGGCTTGTGGGGGATGGCCAGTCGTCGTCTTGTGGGTGCCCCTGCGTGGTATCCTCATGGTGTACGGGATGAAACAGACAGGGGGATTGAGACAGGTCATGGATGGATCTGACTTCGACATCCCCGTTTTCTGTGTCGGAGCATGCTGCCATTAATGCAGTGTCACCTATGGTGCTGCTGCCACCAGAAGCAGTGCCTTCTGTGGCATCCATTGGGGGGGCCTGTGGTGGTGGTGGTGTTGTGGCCATGCTGGCTGCTGGGGTGCCTGTTGAAGTCCCCTCCTGTGTGCTGCCACTCGATTTGTGCTGATGCCGTGTCTTGATGCGTGCAGCTGAGGTGGAGGGTCTTTGGCCGTTGGTCTTGGCCCTCTTTGCAGGTGTGCTGGTACGGGTGTCCTGGAGCTCGTCGTTTGAATCGGACCCTGTGGTGGAGTAAAGGAGGGCGAGCGTTATTAATGGGTCTGTGGAAATTGGAATGGCAATGTATCACATGCATTGGGGTGGTACCTGAGGGTGATTTGGGTCAGGGCCTTGGAGGTGGTTTCATTTGTGTGCGGAGTGAGGGTGCAGTTGTTTTGCAGCCTGCAGTTAGGGTGTGCCTGCTGCACATGTAGAGGGTGTTTTTAGGATTTTTAATTATTTATGTATTTAATGTGACTTTTAAAGTGTGCTATCAGGCCTATGCATGTGGCCGTTCTCCTGGACATGTGTTACTGTTGCACTATGTGGACACGTGGTACTTCACATGATTGGACATTGTGGTTTTGGCATTGTTTTATTTGGGGCACCTACCTGATTCTTCGGTTGTCTGCACTCCTTTCTCCATCCCTCCGACTCCCTCTATACTCTCCATTCCAATGGTGGAGGCACAGATTTCTTCCCAGGGGGTCAACTTGATGGGTGATTCCGATCCCCCACCGGTAGCTGTGGCAATGTTGCGGTTGGCAGAAAGTATGCTACGGACGCGGATCCGCAGGTCGTCCCATCGCTTTCTGCATTACTGTGGGTTGCGGGGTGCGGTCCCCACCGCACTTACCCGCTGTGCCACCAGGGCCCATATGGCCTTCTTGTTCGCAGGTGCCGTCCTGGTCATTTGCGTGGAGAAGACGGCGGCAGCATTCTCCTGGAGGGTCTCTGTGAGCACGGTGAGTTCCTCACGGGAGAAGTGGACCTGCCGCTTGCGGTCGCACGCTTTCTTCGCTTCTTTTCCCATTGTTCTTGGTTTCACTAGGGTGGCTGACGGGTTGGGATGTGTCTCAGGGTTGTGTTTTTAATGGTTGTGTGGAAATAGTGTTTTTATAGGTGTACGGCGTGATGTTTCCCGTTCCGGGACCATGTTTTTACTTCCGTTTCAGTATATTTCCGGTCACCGTACTTTCCGGTTGGCGCTCATTGCGGTGACCGCTAAGATGGGTGGCGGAATTGCACCTAGGGCGCCGTACGGCGGCGGTGTGGGCCGTTTTGGGGTCATTTCCGCCATCGCGGACTTTGCACTTCCGCCATGGCGTGGTGCTCGTGCCCGATGGGTCGGAATGAGCCGTACTTTGCTCCGTCGTGCAATGGCGGAAACGCTATTTACGCTATGGCGGTCCGGTCGGTCGATTTCCGCAAGGGTCGTAATGAGGGCCAATGTGTTTCAAAGCGCTTCAAGGGAGGGAATAAGGGAAAATACAATGGGCCTCATTACAAGTACTCCGGTCCGGAATTAACACTGCCGGTAAAACCATACCGGCACCGTTTCCATGTCCGCCCAATCATGACCCGTGGCCCCGGTAATAGCACCACCCTCAACCGCCACCGCGGAAATAGGGGTCCCGTTAAGTCCGTCTGCACGGAAACCCCTCCGTTACCGTCAACACGAAACACCGTGAGCATCACAACTAGCGCGGACACGGAAATACCGGCAAAAAAATGGCATAAATACCGTGATCACGTTTGCGGAACCGCCGCCACCGCAAACATGGCTTTATACACTGCCTGCTGAACTGAATCAGGGCACAGGTGCACCAAATCAGCCCAGCTGGACCTAGCAGGCCACTGGGAGCCTACAAAAGGGCCCCACCCAGCCCAACACAACACAGAACCATGCAGGCAGCAGGTCTAGTAGCACTGGGACTGGGCCTACTCAACCAACAGGCAGCACTGCACATGGTGGCAGTAATGACGCAGAGGAGGAGGCGCAGGCGGAGAAGGCGCAGGCGGCAACCAGCCAACCCTGCAGCTATGGCAAACCCCATTGCCCAGCCAGCCGACCCTGCCGCCAGCCAGCAATACCACGCATCAGGGCCTCACCCAGGTACCTCACCCCAGGACAGATCCACACACTATACCGGCTGGACCGTGCAACAATCCTGCACATCACCGCCATGATTGAGGACAACATCAGCAGCCAAATTGACACCCCCACCGCCATCCCCCCCTCTTGAAGGTTGTCTCAGTACTGCATTTCCTTGGCACCTATCAACACACGGTTGGTGAGCTGCACGGCATATCACAACCCTGTTTCTCAAAAATCCTGGTACAGGTACTGGATGCCCTGTTGCGCCATGTGTCGGAACACATAGCCCTACCCCGCACCCTCCCCGAGGTCATTGCCACCAAGTTGGCCTTCCATGCCATAGCAGGCATGCCAAATTGCATAGGCGCAGTTGACTGCACCCACGTTGAGCTGACAGTACCATGTGCAATTGAGGCGGTGTTCCGCAATAGGAAACAGTATCACTCTTTGAATGTCCAGATGGTTTGTGATGCCATGCAACTGATTACACACTGCTGCGCACGTTTCCCAGGCTCATCACATGACTCAATGTTACTGCGGAATTCCACGTTGCCACGGTACATGGAACGCTATGCCGGACAAAGCACATGGCTATTGGGTGAGTACAGCTGACAATGCTACAACCCTGTCGAAGTGGTGTGTGTGTGTCCAGGCCAATGAGCATTGTGAGTGTGCCGCTGTGACCGCACATGCATCACCCCCCTTCCATCTACCAAATACACAGCGGATGCCAAACATCATGAAGGAAGACATGACAGGGCACCACAATGTGCCCGTGCACACGCTGGCACAGCCAATCCGTCACTGTCCCATGAACCTTGTGCCACTGCAGACACCCACCCTCAATTGAAACACTGCCTCAAAAGGCACGAGAGGCGTGTAAATGAGACGACGTGTATTTACTACTTCCGTACAGTGGAGTCACTCTGCCATGTGTGGACAGCACTGCACCGTGGCATGCACACAATCAAATGTCACCCGCAGGGCACAGTAAACATGCAAGTTAATGTGTAGGCCCATATCCAGTTAGCGACATACATTGTGATGCCCAAAACATACCTCCATATACTGCATGGTACATATGCATGGAATGAATGATGATACAAGAATGCACAGCAGCAGATGAGGACATGATGCCACAAACACTGACATGTTCCCCCATCTACATCCCATGTAGGTGATGCGGGATATGCACTCACGCCATGGATGATGACACCTGTACGGAGACCAAGGAACAGGCATGCAGAGGCATACAATAGGGCACATATCCGCACACGTGGAATGATTGAGAGGACATTTGGACTGCTGAAGGCCTGTTTCCGCTGTCTGAGCAGATCTGGCGGATCACTGCTGTACAGCCCAGTGAAGACGGGTAAAATCACGCTTGTATGTGCCATGCTGCACAATATTTGCCTGCGCAGGAACATCCCAATGCCACCAGACGCAGATGAGGAAGATGGGGATGGGGATGGGGATGGAGATGGGGATGGGGATGGGGATGGAGATGGGGATGGGATGGCACCGCCTCCCCCTGGGGGTCCACATGATGGCCAGAGAGCACGGGATGCCCTGATTCGCATTTACTTTTGAGTCACAGCACATTCACAGAAATGCACGAACATGGTGACGACAATGAATTAATAGTTGCACTGCAAAATAAATGATCAATGTCCACACATGTATGTCTTGATTCGAAATGGTGATGTATTGATGTAATAACAACAGGGAAGGAGGTGCATTGGTTAGGGAAGCTGTACACCCGGGGCCACCCACCACCCAAACGTGCCCACCCCAACCCAGGCCCCATTGTTCAAACCCCCAAAACTACCTATCCCACCACCCAAACGTGCCCACCCCCACCCAGGCCCCATTGTTCAAACCCCCAAAACTACCTACCCCACCACCCAAACGTGCCCACCCCCACCCAGGCCCCATTGTTCAAACCCCCAAAACTACCTACCCCACCACCCAAACGTGCCCACCCCTCTCACACCCTTGTAGTCCACATGTGTCCTGCACTGCCCCACACACATGCCATCACTTCCGTGTGCGCTTCTGTGCCTGTGCAACCTTGCCCGAGGGACCCGTTAGCCTACTCGAGCGCCTCCTTGGACTGGCAGTAGTGGAGCTGGATGGGGTGGTTGTGTTTGATTGCGCAGAATCTGGGATTGAGGGCATCCGTGCCAGATTTGCCTGTTGGCCAACCAACATGGCCTCTACAAGCCTGGAGGTGTGGTCATTGCCCTCCCGCACATGGCGTGCAAGGGTTACTATAGTGCTTGCAAAGCGTCCGATGGACCTCGACAGGTGACGCACTGAGGCGCTGTAGCTCTCCCTCTGCAGCCTGGATTCCTCTAGCTGCCTCTCCACCAGCTGGGTGAGGGTAGCCTGCTGCTCCTCCATCCGCTGCATGCGGGCATTCAGTTCGGCCATGGATGGGGTGGGCGACCTCATGGGACTCCTCAGTGATGTGGGGCTGAACTCCAGCTCATGGAAGGAGCCCAGGTCTTCCAATGTGGGCATCTCCCCCTGTGGCCCCGTTTCCGAGTGCTCTTGCGGGGCACTGTAATCACTGCAGGCCGCCCCCTCTGCAGTGCTGCTGCCTTCGGTGTTGTGTTGGGTGGCCATGATAGGTTCCCGTGGCACCTGTCTAGACTCAGGCAGTGTGGAGATGGTGGGGATGTTGGTGGTGGTGGTGGGCGGCACATCTGTAGTGGCTGGTAATGTGGCCAGAGATGCAGAACTGCCGGCAGCATCCTCCTGTGTCGTGGCGGTGGCTTGTGTACTTGCCAGTTCAGATTGGCTGGCCTGTTGTGCAGTATCACTGTCACATGAAACGGCTGTGGGGACACAAAGGGCATGCAATTAGTGTTGTTGTGGTGGCAGATGGGTGCATCACATGCGTCATTAAGATTGTACATTGAATAGTGTTAGTCACATGCATCTGATTGCTGGTGTATGCATTCTGTGATATTGGTTGCCGTACGGATCATGATGGGTCCTTTGGCCCACACATGCACTGCTTGGGGGGGGAGGGGTTGTTAATGGGTCCTTTGGCCCACACATGCACTGCCTGGGGGGGGGGGGGTTGTTAATGGGTCCTTTGGCCCACACATGCACTGCCTGGGGGGGTTGCTTTGGCCCACACATGCACTGCCTAGGGGGGGGTTGTTAATGGGTCCTTTGGCCCAGTACTCACAACTGCATATTTTCATGTGGCATTCATGTTTGGGCACTTACCGGCATCTGCAGGTGGGCTCACTCCTGCCTCAGCCTCCCCGATCCCATGGATTCCCTCAAGGTGGAGGACTCTGCTGCAACGCTCCTCCCATGCTTGCAGCCTCAGTGGGGAAGGGGGTCCTCCGCCTGTTCCACTGCTGCGTTGGCGGTGCGTGGAAATGAGGTTGCGTACCCTCAGCCTCAGGTCGTCCCATCGCTTGTGGCAGTCCTTCACGCTCCTCACTGTCACGCCCACAGCGGTGCACTTGCGTGCAGCTTCGGCCCACACCTCCTTCCCCCTCTGCTGTGTGGCACGCCGTTGGTCGCCGCTGAACAGCATCTCCGCATTGTCCACAATGTGCTCCACCAAGACGGTTAGCTCTGCCTCGCTGAAGCGCTGTTTGCGCTGCCTCTGAGCAGGAATCCTGGCAGACATGCTGGTGGTCCCTTTTGGCTTCTCAGAGTTAGGATTGTGCTTGTGCTGACTCTGGATGGTAATGGATTGTGCTTTTATATGATGGCCGCCTCTCTGTTTCCTGTTTTGGCGATCATGGTATTTCCGGTTCCGTGTCCGTGGCGGCGGAGGCGGACACGGGTTTTGCGCCACTTGTGGCTGCGTTATTTCCATTTCCGTGGGGTTTTCCGTGACGGCGGTAACAACGTTTCCGAGTCCGTGTGGTACGCGCGACCGACAGCGTGTAATCGGACGGTTTTTCCGCAAGCTTGCGGACACGGAAACGTTTGTACCCCCATCACGGATTTTGCACGGTCCCGGACTGGCAGGTTGTAATGAGGCCCAATGACATTCTGACAAGCCATGAACAGTAAGGATGTGAAATTAACTATCATACTCGGCCTGACGACATTTCAGATAGTACAAGAGCTAAGACATAGATAAGGAAGGGAGGGAGAGAGTGGGAAGGAAATGGAAACAAACTGGCGACTACCGTACTAAGCCTGACAACATTTCTGCTAGAGCTGGAGAAAAACAAAAGGTGAGGGAGAGGGGTGCAGAAAGGGAGGGGAGGAACAAGACAAGCGACTATCGTACTACGCCTGACGACATTTCAGATAGTGCTGGAGGGGGGGGACAAAAAACTGTAGGGGGCAGGAGACAGACGAAGTTGCAATCATACTAGGTCCAGGGACAATTCTGATAAAGTAAGTGCATAGATGAAAGTAAGACGAGGAGATGGGAAGAGGGAGAAAGGGAGAGGAGGACAGAACAGAGAGTAAGCAGTCAAAAAGAGTGGAGAAGCTAGAGGGGAGAGCCAATACAATTGCAGAAGTCAGGAGTAACACATAATGTTGCAAGCCAGGATACAAGATGAAGAAGGGAACAGCACAATTCAGGGCCACCATGAGTACAAGATGCAAAGGAAGTCCAGCATGAGAGTTGAGAAAGGGTGACGCACCGTGAAACAATGAAGGCCATAAAAGTCAAATACAGCATTGGCCACAAGACAGAATGTATCAGGACAGACTCCTGCAGAAGTAGGCTAGATGGGGGGAAGGGGAGCAGAGTAGAAGAATCAAGCAAAACAAGCAACACCTGTGTGCAAGAAGGGTGGGGGGCACAAGGGAACATCACAGGGGGACCAGAAGGGGTGGGGATGGCCTGTGGGGACAGAGGGAGTAAACACATGTTGGTGCATGCTTACCTGCCGTCTGAGCTGGGGTCGGGCCCTGGGTCCTCCTGGTCGGAAACAGGAATTGCCCTTTTCTTTGTCTGCCCTTCACTTTGGACACATGGGCGATAGAAACCCTTGATCTAAGAATTAAGAGCAGGAAGGAAGAGGTAGGGCTAAGAAGGTGCATAGTGCTTAGGCCAGGTGACCTAGATCCACTTGCACCGGCTCCTCATCTGCAAAGGAAAAGAGGCTGGAGGACTCCTTAAGTAGGGAAAAAGAGCAGCAACCAGGAGGGCACCAGGTCAGCGGGGCTTGCTAAGTGGGGAAAAAGAGCGCAACCTGGAAGGCACCAGGTGGGCGGGGCTTTGGCCAGTTCACCTAGATCCACTTGCACCGACTCCCCATCTGCAAAGGAAAAGAGGCTGAGGGCTCCTTAAGTAGGGAAAAAGAGCGGCAACCAGGAAGGCACCAGGTGGGCGGGGCTTGCTAAGTGGGGAAAAAGAGCGGCAACTGGGAAAGGCCCCAGGTGGTCGGGCTTAGGCCGGGTGACCTAGATCCACTTGCACCGGCTCCCCATCTGCAAAGGAAAAGAGAGTGGAGGGCTCCTTAATTAGGCAAAAAGAGCGGCAACCAGGAAGGCACCAGGTGGGTGGGGCTTGCTAAGTGGGGAAAAAGAGCAGCAACCTGGAAGGCACCAGGTGGGCGGGGCTTAGGCCAGGTGACCTAGATCCATTTGCACCTGCTCCCCATCTGCAAAGGAAAGCTGGAGGGCTCCTTAAGTAGGCAAACAGAGCGGCAACCAGGAAGGCACAAGGTGGGCGGGGCTTGCTAAGTGGGGGGAAAAGAGCGGCAACCTGGAAGGCACCAGGTGGTCGGGGCTTAGGCCAGGTGACCTAGATCCACTTGCACCGGCTCCCTATCTGCCAAAGGTATGTACATATCCAATTAAGATAAAACAGTTCACAATAGTTTACAATTCATCAAATAAAATTTGTCAAATAAAAATTCCATCGGATAGCTGTTTTAAAATTTCAATGATCTTCCAATAAAACTTAAATAAGACAAATATAAAATTTATATCATGAAGGTATCCCATAAAAACGATAGATCTTGGCAGTTAAAAAGATTATCATATGATTTTAAAAAAAAGTTCTTTTATGACTGTTACTTTCACATTAACAAGCAGGTGTTTGAGAGTTTCTAATTTATGGTCGCCGCTAAGATGACACCACCTCTCTTCTCTCAGTATTCCAAGTTTTGCACTATAGATTTCTAAAGTATTGCAGCAATTAAATTTCAGAAGAATGTACTGACGAATAATAGTTGGACACGGATATGCTACAATATAAACAGGTATTAAAATACACGGTATTCTATATTGCAGATAGTGACCGCTGTTGTTTAGGGTGGCAAGATGGACTACATTTCTCTCTCCACAGCTTATGCATAGTCATGATTTTTCCCATAGTACCCATTTTCACACAATTAACTATGCATTGAAAAGCAGAGACAAATGTAACCGCTATCATGTCATTATCTAGGACAGACAACTTATCACAGCACATAATATTTATCTGATTAAAATCACATTCAATTCCATGTAAATCAAATTCTAATAAAATATACTCAACAAGAATACATTGGGGTAAGCAAAACATTTTGCACAATATCCTAGCTTCATACTTTCTCAATTCAGGTAGGAAGTTGTGTCCCCACATCTCAACCTCGTATAAAAGGACTGATTGTACTCTTGCTGAATACAGAAGCAGTACAGTTTTTACTGAGAAACCTATGTTGCATCCAATAAAGGCGCTAATCATATTGGCTACTTTTAAACACTTTGTTTTTGTTTTCTGCCAATGGTATCGCCAGCTAAATTTGTCATCGACATGGACACCTGGATATTTATAAGTCGCAACTTGTTCAACTAAGTTACCAATAAATGTCCATGTATATTTTTTTACAGCATTGGCACGTTTACCAAAACCCATTATTTTGGTTTTATTGACGTTTACATTTAGGCAGTTAGTTTTCCCATACTCCCCAAAGACATTGAGAGAATGCTGGAGTCCATGGGGAGTGTAATCTAACAATAACAAATCGTCAGCATAGGCTAACCAGTGTATTGCAATTGTTCTCATTTTTGCGGGACAAATAACTGTGGTCCCAAGATCATCATAAGGATCTGCCAAATAGAGATTAAAAAGTGTTACTGCGACGATACAGCCCTGTATATTGCCCTGATGGGTGGCGATAGATTTTGAAAGTTTTCCCTTTCCATCGAGGCGGACGCGTACGGAGGTGTCGGAATAGAGCAACATTAGCATTTTAAGGAGTCCAAGAGGGATCTTGCATTTAGTTAATTTTAACCACAACTTATTCCTGTTCACAGAGTCGAATGAGGTGCTAAAATCGATGTACGCGCAATACATATTGCAGTCCCGCCTCCTCCATGCATATTCTGCTGCGGTAGTTAAAATCAAAATATTATGGGCAGTAGATGATTTTTTCCTAGAACCAGTGTGGTTTAAAAGTAACATTTTATTATCGGATATCCAAATATTGAGCTCAGCTAACCGGACCTGTGCGAAAATCTTAGCTGGTATATCGAACATAGCCAGTATACGATAATTTGCAGGGTTATTCCAGGCACCCTTCTTGTGAACGGGTAAGATGTTGCTCTTCTTCCATGTTAGAGGAATCACCCCTGTATGTCCAATTACATTAAACAAAATCCAAAGGCCAACTCTTTGGTGAACACCTTATTAAATTGTTGCAGACCCCATCGGGGACAGCAGCACAGGAATTAGTTAGGTGTTCGATAGATTCCTGAATTTCTAATATCGTCGCTTGAAATTTCCACGTACAATCTGGGATATTCACAACTATTTCATCACAGCCTAAGGCACCAATGGTAGTATTAATATAGTTGACCCATTCGGGCTCAAGCACACCATTAATCGGGAGATTGCGTTTCTTTGTGCCACGTATTATGTGCCAAATCTCTGTATTGTTTCTTTCGGTAGCCAAGTATGCTATTTGTTTCCAGATCTCTATTTCACAGATTTTCATGTACATTTTTAACCAGTTTTTATATGCACACTTTGCTGATTTAACATAGGATGCAACTTGCTCATTGTCATATACTCCACTTGTTGAAAGCAATATCGACTTAATCGCTTTACGTAACTGTTTTTTTCGCCTCAGAGATATTTTTATCATGACAACTTCTTTTACTAATTGGGAAATTAGACTTCTCATAATAGGATTTGTATTTGCGTCTTGTGCAAAACCTTCCACCTATGTCTTTTATCATCATTTCAAATGCATCAATGATCTCATTACCTGCAGAAAGAATAATGTTTTCAAATTTCTGAACAAAGTGGCCAAGCTGACGTAGGGCTGTTAGATTGTCTTTACACACATTTTTTTCATTCCACTGTATCTGATTGAGCCCCTCGTTTAGGAATATGTTCCCATTCAGATCATATTTTGGGGATACATTCGGAAGAATCAAGGACTCAATTAAGGTGCATAATGGAAAATGATCGCTCAGTGCGTGATACAATACTGATATCCTGAGTTAGAGTCAAACCAATAGAATTTACAATTACATAATCAATGGTGGTAGCACTATTACCAGCTGATCTAGTAAAGGCCCTGTTAGCATTACTAGGGCAAAAAACATTTAGGAGCATAAGATTATGCTCTTCTAGAAGTTTAGTCCAAAGGGAGCTTTGGTAGTTTAATTTTATTTTCTCTACAGGAGCTGATTGTATGGATATGTTCATATCAGGGAATGGGCGATCTAGGGTAGCATTAAAATCACTTATCAACCATATGGGATAAGACTTGGAGTATTTTTCTAGCAACATATGTACAATTCCTCTATTTACTTTTGTTTCTGAATGATTAGGAGGGTCATAAATATTGACTACCAACATCTTCCTTTTCCCATTGTACACCCAAGCAGCCTGTATATGGTTAGTGCTTTCCTGAATGGCTTCTATATTCCAGGGATGTTTATGGAAATCAACAGTCCCCATTTAGGGCATCCTTTCAACCCCTTGGTGGCTACCTGGTTAATTGTTTTACGTCCATCAAAATGAATTTGTTCAAGTAGCCAAGTTTCTTGCAGTGCAACTAACATAAAGATTTCAATATTGGTAATGAGACCACCTTCACCAAATAGATGGACAAACCCTCTTATATTCCAGAAGTACATGAGGCCGTCATCATCGAGGCTGCGACCATCAAACCCAAACAGGGAGTTTCACAGCAGCACGGGCATGGCATAACTGAAGTAAAATAACATTGCATGGTACAATCAAGCAAAGATAATGCAGAGTGAGAACTCTTCCACAGAGTCAAAATGACATGAACACATTATATTAATGAGAACGATTGCAACATTAGCTGTCTAGTACACCGGAGGGGGTATGTTTCACTGAACTCATGAAGAGGAACCCATGTTGCTATATGTTTGGAGAGGCAACCTTGAGAGGGGGCGCAAACCTTTCCTATTTCAGTTATTTCCCATAACTTGTGCCGCCAAACATTGATTTGTGGTCCCTCTGCCATCTTCCAACTCCTGGCCAGTGGGATCCTCGCTGCTAACAGTAAGTGCGTAATCAGTGCTGTTCTGGCGTCCTTCATGAGATAGATGGAGTCCACCATTTCTCCCAACAAGATTACTATACAATTCATAGGTAATAGCGAACCTTTTCTGTTTTTGATTAAGGCCAGTACGTCTTCCAGAACCTGTGGGCCTTTCCACAATGCCACCAAAGGTGCAAACGGTCACCCCTCTGGCCACAATTCCTCCAATAGTAGGGAGAGATGGAACCATTGATTTTATTAAGGCAGAACTTTGTATGTGTCCTCCTCGTTCCTTACGCAGCGGGGTGCAGTGGTGATCCTCACCCAAATCATCTCCTGGGCTCTTCTACGATAGAGCACTCAAGATCTCTTTCCCATTGCAACATACAGGAGAGCCAGTTGGGGGGATCCGATCTATCTAATAACTTATATAACCTAGTGATTTCATACCTTTCACTAGCCTAGCAGCGTGCAGAATAGCCAGCCAGGTGCAGGGAGTTTGTCTGCATCCCCAGCCTCCCTCCAATTATTGCAACAATCAATCATCACTTCAGTGGTCATGTGTCAATTATTTCTTTGCATTTTGGCCTCGAGACTGCTTCTCGGTCTGGAAAAGTTAAGGCCTCTGGGCATGGTACAAATCCATGCGTAGGTGTGAAAATGTCATCCCTTCTGCTTGCTCAGTCACGTGATTTCGACACCATGACATTTTTCCCATTGCAACATACAGGAGAGCCAGTTGGGGGGATCCGATCTATCTAATAACTTATATAACATAGTGATTTTCTTCCCGTGGCAACACCCCTGAATGGGGAGCTCTAATGCAGTGAGTGTCGAAAGTGTCTCTGGATTAGAAATCCCAAGGGGTTAAATTGGCAATATCTGAAGCGTTCATAGTCTGAGACACCAAAAGTTTCCTTGCATTTGTGCACTAGGACCCCAAGCCCATAGAGCTGGGGGTTACCCAATAGCACTTTAAGATGAGGCAGCAGCACCCGTGAGATGGATGGGGATGCAGATTAATACTCTTGCATCAAATCAATAATGACAATTCAATGGTTTGGTAAAGGGAGTCCGTTTAATGACAAGTACAAAAAATGGGGAGTTAACTAATTTCATAAAAAACACATCATTTATACTAAAAACTCGTCATCACTGACGTGTAATGCTTAAAATCTGGCATGCAATTCTACTGGTTCTAGGAAGGTAACTTTAATATAGATGCTATATCTGTATATGGTAACGAAGAGAGGGAATTGGATAAACAGTGTCAGGTGGGGCATCTAAGTCCTTCCTTAAAAATGGCTACTGTAGACGTCACTAAAAATATGACGTCTCATTGGTTCTACTCACTATAGGACCCTAGATTACTTGGTCCACTATGATTGGGTTGGCATCAACCCCACTCATACTTTTTCACTAGCCTAGCAGCGTGCAGAATAGCCAGCCAGGTGCAGGGAGTTTGTCTGCATCCCCAGCCTCCCTCCAATTATTGCAACATTCAATCATCACTTCAGTGGTCATGTGTCAATTATTTCTTTGCATTTTGGCCTTGAGACTGCTTCTTGGTCTGGAAAAGTTAAGGCATTTGGGCATGCCACAAATCCATGCTTAGGTGTGAAAGTTTCATCCCTTCTGCTTGCTCAGTCACGTGATTTCGACACCATGAAATCGTCTTATTCTCCATGCAATTTGTGTACATGATTTAATTTTGCAAGCCATCTGCCTTCTGTGGCTTATCTTGACCTTTGAGAATAGGATACTGTGTTCTTCTCTTCATTAATTGTATCCACTGTTGGGCTATTTCTGATGGTACGACCTTGGCTTCTTGGCATGACTTGTCTTCGTCTGGTTTCTCTCTGTCCTTAATTCTCAATTTTCCTGCTGCAAAGCTCTCCTTGTGAGACCTTAAGTAACCTTTGGTCGGTTCTGCTCTTGTGCATAGTGGAAGTATACCTATATAAAGTACTTTCTTGAGGTAGATATGTATAGGTGGCGCTTGCCTCAATCTATCTTACTGCTAATCTTAGCAAGCCTCACAAGTTTATTAGCTTCTTGCGGTTCCTTGCATATGCACACATGTAAACTGGCTGAATATCTTCATCACGCTCATGGCATAAGTTTCTTACATTTGATATTGTCTCACTTTAAACTCAGGATGTCACTTATCCATGGTGTTTCGTCTCTTTTCATCATTCGCAGGTCATCATATCTTCTATATGTGAGTCAGACTGGGTTCTAGTGATGTCACCATTCGTCTTCTTTTAGTACCTTCTTGGCTTCTTCAGGTATTGCATTTTGACAATAATCATTCTGTCTCATTTGTCGATATGGTTTTCTTAATGAGTACCTCACTGTCCAGGTTTTCTTAGGTGTTGGTACTACAGTGGGTGCTGTCAGTCGGGAAAGAGCCACACTGCGGCTCTCTGCTGGTTTATTTGCTCATCATACGTCACATATTTCGGTGTGAACGTTCCTGGTACTTCAAAATGGGCGGTAGGGGTGCAAATCGTGTTTGGGACCTCCTCTACACTCCCCCTCTGGGCGATTCATCAACCACTTTCACTTTTTCCTTTGTATCCACCTTTTCTTTATCCTTTGGATCCATTTTTTCTTTATCTTCTGGGTCCTTTGTTATTTCAACTTCTGGGTCCACACATGAAGGTTTGAAGAAATGTCTCTTTCGAGTCCATATTTTTATGACTCCCTTCAGACTTCCTGCTGTTCGCACGTGTTCATCTTTATTCCACATCATAAGTTGACATTGTCCACTTGGGTTGCAATAGATCCATCTTCCCACATAGTTTCTGTGTTTCCTTGGATGCCAAAACTTTGTTCCTTCTGCTGCATGAATGCTAGCTTTCACAAAGTCTCTTATTTATTCATCAGTCAGGTCCTTGGGCTTCCATCCTGGTTCAACATCAATCATGATCTTCATCCGTATGGCCTTTTTTACAGTTTTCTGGCACTGAGAGGTTATTATCTTGATAACACAGAATCCGACCAATATCATCACTAGCAGGGCTCCTAGGAATTTGAATGCATCTGCCATCCATTGTGGAACCCATGAAAATAGTGATCCAAACCAGCTGTCATCATCAACTTCGTCAGCTTCATTGATCATCTGATTCTGTAACTGCCTCAGCATACCTATTGCTTCTGTTAAAGTTCAATTTTCTTCATTGTGAGATGGTGTAAATGTGCAACATGATTCTCTGATTTTTGCACAAACACCTCCATCCATAGCTGTGATCATGTAAAGGACATATCTGTTCTGTAAAGTCATTAGTCAAATTGCCCTTAGTTCTTCTCTGATTGCATTGAATCCTTGTATGGTCGTGTTGATGGTCTGCAGTAACTCCCATCTGGTTATCTGCAACCATTTAGTATTTGCTCCAACCTGAATTCTTGGCATAAAAATTGTTGTGAACACGGAAGAAGTCTGACTGAACAGTATTTTCATATGGGATTGAATCAAAAGCTTCGATGGATTTGGCAGAAAAGTAATTCTCTCGCTTGATTCTGCTCATCAGTTCCACAGATCCCTTCTCCCTCAGGTGAGCATCTGCTTTCGGGAAACTGTCAATATTCAGATACATTTTGAAATCACCAGTGCTGGAACTTGGACATTCACTATTGTGCATATACCTCCCTAATTCTTTGGCATCCTGATATATGCTTTGGATCCACATGCCCAATAATGATCCATGATCACTGCAGTACTGTGTACCATTCCTGAAGCGTCAAAGACTCAGCCACAATTCTGATTCCCTCCCATTTTTCTTGTACCATTATTCCAGAAGCAGAATTTTGGATTCTCCAATGGCACTATCTGTAAGGGTCCTCCTTTGTCTTCGACCCATGTCAATAGTTTATCAAGTTTTGGCCATAATGGCTTGCATCCATTTTACACTATGTTGATGGTGGGCTCGTAGTGACCAAAGACCATCCATGCTCTGCAGATCACTACTCCTCTTCCCCATCTGTCTGGTGAAAGCATTGTTTGCCAAATTTGCATTTGACCTCTGTTCTTCCACTTCCGAGTTTCTTCTGGCGTCTTTCCTTGAATGTTCAGTTTGTGATTTGCTTCTGTTCTGATCTCTCCTCCAGGTTTCTCATATTTGTTCACAATGTGCTTGTCATGCCTGCTGGACATACCTCTGGACCAGGAACGGCCTCTCCATACAAAATGAGTTACGCCCATAGAACCATTAGACCATTCTACTCAAAATGGAGGTTGTTCGATGCATTTCCCTGAAAACGACGTCTACATTTTTCACGTCGTTAAAATTCACGTGACTTGGGTCCGTCACGTGTATCACGGCAGTGCGTACATAAGCAGCGTGGAAACTCTGATCGCTGTTTCTGATTAAGTCAATTTTGGCGTTTTGGTTGCTGAATTCCGGACCTGCGTTCTCGCATTCCCTTCAACAACTTCTTTGGCCTATTTTGAGCGTGTTTCCTCCACACGTCAATTCCGGAGCTGCGTGTATCCTGTTCGCGTGCCAAGTCTCCACGCGGACGCTGTCTGCAAGCGCGGCTGTTCTGAGCTGCGTGAATCCTGTTCGCGTGCCAAATCTCCACGCGGACGCTGTCGGCAAGCGCGGCTGTCCTGAGCTGCGTGAATCCTGTTTGTGTGTCAAATTTCCACGCGGACGCTGTCTGCAAGCGCAGCTGTCCTGAGCTGCGTGAATCCTGTTCGCGTGCCAAATCTCCACGCGGACGCTGTCTGCAAGCGCGGCTGTCCTGAAGCAGGGTGAATCCTGTTCGCGTGCCAAATCTCCACGCGGAAGCTGTCTGCAAGCGCGGCTGTGCTGAGCTGCGTAAATCCTGTTTGTGTGCCAAATCTCCACGCGGACGCTGTCTGCAAGCGCGGCTGTCCTGAGCTGCGTGAATCCTGTTTGCGTGCCAAATCTCCACGCGGACGCTCTCTGCAAGCGCGGCTGTCCTGAGCTGAGTGAATTCGGTTCGGGTGTCAAATCTCCACACGGACGCTGTCTGCAAGCGCGGCTGTCCTGAGCTGCGTGTATCCTGTTCGTGTGCTAAATATCTACATGCGAGCGCTGTTTTCAAGCGCGGCTGGCCTGGCTGCGTGTATTCTATCGCGTGCAATCCTGCACGTGGTTTTCTGAACTATTTTGAACCTTTGGTACCTATGACAGTTAACAGGTGAAATTTCTAATTTTTGTTCATCGTGGGAAAGGAAGTATTTCATGAACTATTGGAAGGTTATTGTGCCCAGTACTTTGGACGCTATCCTGTGGTGCACCAACCCGGTATCTAGCGAGAGCCTCGTGCCATTCGGGATAAGTCTCCCTGACTAATCTTCCCTTCCTTTGTCGTTTGTTCAACTCCTGGTTTTCTTCAAGAAACGTTTGTGGATTACTTCAGTTTTTGCCATAAGGTCAGTGTCTGAATTAATGCTAATACTGTGTTTTCTTAGTAATTCGATTGGGACAGTTTCTTATGATACTTTATCTATCCTAGGCATACTTCCTACACAATTCCCACGCCCTTTCCAGTGATCCATCTCTCTGCCTGTTTCATTCAGTCAGAGAGTTGTATCATTTGGAAGGTCTAATTTGACCTGCCTACAATCAAGTCGTGTGAAAATAGGATCCAGAAGAGCCCTACCAAATTGTATCCTTTTTTGGTTACCGTATCCTTTTCAGTTGATACATTGGTGATTTATGACAGAATCAGAAGCCATGGAGGGTACGGATCCTTTAACTGTTTTGACTCAGTTAATCACTGACTTGAGAAACTAAATGATTACGGCACAGGACGTGCTACGGCATCGAATGGATGTTATGCAAGATGCCATGCATGCCACTCCTCAGGGAGCACGGGTTCCAGTAGCCACTGCATCTGGATCTGGGACTACGACACCATCTTTATCACAGGAAACTCTTAAAGTGGTTATGCCCACACAGTTTCCTTTGGCTCCCCCGGAAAGGTTCACAGGTGATCCTAAAACCTACAGAACTTTTGTTAATCAGTGCCGACTTCATTTTCTTTGCCGGCCTAATTCATTTCCTGATCTAACTACTAAAGCAGCATTCGTTCTTTCCCATTTGGGGGGTACAGCTGATGCTTGGGCAAATCCTTTATTGGAATCAAATAGCCCTCTGTTGTACGATTGCGATGATCTTCTGGCTGCTATGAACAAAGTCTTTGATATGCGCTACGCTACTCAAGCCACAGATCTGGAGTCGCTGAATTTACAACAAGGCACTCAACCTCTGTTGGCTTACATTGCACGATTTAACCAATTAACAGCCGAAACTCAATGGCCAGAAGACAAGAAGACGGCTGTTTTCTACAAGGGTCTTTCAGAAGAACTCAAAGATGCCTTGTCCACGGTCCCAGTGGTTCCTACAGGTTTTTCAGAATTTCTTGATTTAATCTTACAAATTGATGCCCGAAGAAATGCCCGCAAAGGAGAGAGAAAACTTTTCCTTCATGCATCAGTTCGTTCTGATACATCGGCACCTTCTTCGAATGATCCTGAACCAATGCAAATTGGTGCAGTGAGAGGCCGGTTGTCTAGAGCCGAAAGAGAGAACCGAAGGAAAAATAACTTATGTATGTATTGCGGTTCATCTGAGCATTTATTGGCGGCATGTCCTAAAAGACCAATTAAGCCTTTGAGAAACGCCAAAACTCGACAGTAGCAGAAGTCCCTGTGTCGAGTGTTACATCGGACTCCATTACATTTCCAGCGCATGCACCGATAGCTGTTGAGATGACTTTACGTTTCAATGACCAAGACTTGGTTTCCAAGGCTATGGTTGACTCTGGAGCCACTAATAATTACATCGATATCACATATGCCAAGAAATGTTCTATACCCCTTATATACAAGAACAAGTCTGAAACGGTTAATACTGTGGATGGATCGGTCTTGATTTCCGGTATGGTAACTCAGGAGACTGTACCTATTCAGATGACTTGATCAAATGGTCATTCGGAGGAAATAGTCTTCGATGTCATTGCGGCTCCTCAATACAAAATATTACTTGGTCTTAATTGGTTGACTCTTCATAATCCCGCCATAGACTGGGTTACGGGATTGATACAATATCCTTCCGTTTTTTGCAACGAACATTGTTTTACCAGCCAGGTGGTGTCAAATAAATCACATATGTTGGCCTCTATTGAGGGAATTTCCACTATTAGTGTGGTACATCAGAGCGGTACACATATACCAAGTGAATATGCAGATTTTGCTGATGTGTTTGACAAAGGTCAGGCAGGACAGCTGCCTCCACATAGGCAGTATGATTGTCCAATTGAATTAATTCCTGGAGCTAAAATTCCTACTGGTCGAGTTTATTCTTTAACTCTCAAAGAAGATGTTGTCTTGAAAGAATACATCGATAAAGCTCTTGATATGGGATTTATACGGCCATCTCAATCGCCGGCTGCTTCTCCTTTATTCTTTGTTCCAAAGAAGGAAGGAGATCTAAGGCCTTGCGTTGATTACAGGGCAATTAATGACATCACCATAAAGAATCAGTACCCTTCACCACTGATTAATGTTCTGTTAGATCAATTAGGAACTTCCAAGTATTTCTCTAAATTAGATTTGCGTGGTGCTTACAATCTGGTTCGCATTCGCAAAGGAGACGAATGGAAGACCGCTTTTAAGATGCGGTACGGCCTTTATGAATATTTAGTGATGCCTTTTGGTCTTTGTAACGCTCCCGCCACATTTCAGTTCTTCATGAACGATATCTTCAAAGATATGATGGACCAATTCGTAGTGATTTACTTGGATGACATTTTGATATATTCATCATCTTTTCCAGAACATGTTAAACACGTCTTAGCTGTCTTACAAAGACTGAGAGAGAACAAACTTTTTGTTAAAGCCGAGAAATGTGTCTTTCATACACAAGAAGTGGATTTTCTGTGTTACGACATTACCAATCAAGGTGTTCGAATGAGTCGTCCAAAGTGAAGGCTATATTGAATTGGCCTGTTCCACACAATGTCAAGTCATAACAGCCGTTTCTAGGTTTTGCGAATTTTTATCGCAGATTTATTCGTTCTTTCTCCAAGACAGTGGCCCCATTGACAGCTTTAACTAGTTCTAAAATTCCATTCTGTTGGAACCAGAATGCCCAAGCTTCTTTTGAGAGGTTAAAAGAAGCATTTACCACTGCACCTGTACTTCAACATCCTGATCCGGATGGTCAGTTTATCGTTGAAGCAGACGCCTCCAGTGTCGCTACAGGAGCTGTACTCTCGCAGGTTTGTGCAGATACTAAGGAGCAGCATCCAGTTGCTTTCTTCTCACGCAAACTTACCCCATATGAACAAAACTATACTGTCACTGAGCGTGAATTACTTGCAATCAAGGATGCTTTCCAAGAATGGTGACATCATCTTCTTGGGGCCAAACATCAGGTGGTGGTGTATTCGGATCATAGAAATCTTCAGTCATTCAAAACTATGAAATGTCTTACAGCTAGACAGGCCAGATGGCATTTTTTTTTGCTCAATACTATTTTCAAATTACTTATCGCCCTGCCAGACAACATGTCAAGTCGGATGCTTTGTCTCGCATCGGTGAAGAGGTGAAAGAAGAATCATCGGTGCAAAATAAGTTGTTGGCAGATCACGTGATATGTAGTTGTTCTGCACAACCTTCCCTAAAAAACGAGTTACAGGAGTGGGTGAAACTAAATCCACAATTGATTCAGGAATTGAATATTGATATATACAATGGTTTGCCTTTTAAACAAGGAGTACTCTATCTACCAACTGGTACCACTCAGAACAAGGCCCTCAGTTGGGGTCATGATTCATTGATTGCCGCCCATCCTGGACAGAAGAAGACTCTAGAGTTACTGAAAAGATGGTGTTGGTGGCCGTCTATAACACAAGATGTTATAAATTATGTTTCAACATGTTCGGTATGCAGTCAATGCAAGAACACTCCTGGCAAACCAGTGGGTTTACTCCAGTCTCTACCTGTTCCCAAAAAACCATGGGACATGATATCAATGGATTTTGTGGTTGAACTTCCAAGAAATAAAGGCTACGATACCATATGGGTGGTGGTGGACTATTTTACAAAATTGGTGCTTTTTATACCCTGTATTGGTGTACCAACAGCTGCTGGTCTGGCTGCTGATCTATTCATCCGGCATATATTCCGTTTTTTTGGTCTACCTTCAGAGATAATCACTGACAGGGGCTCACAATTTGCGTCACGTTTTTGGAGAGCACTAAATTCGGCATTACTAATTGATGACAGATTGTCTAGTGCTTATCACCCTCAAACGGATGGACAGACTGAGAGAGTCAATAGCACTATGGAACAATATCTGCGATGTTTGTGTCTGCAGTTTCAGTCAGATTGGCTCAGTGTTCTGCCGGCAGCGGAGTTCGCCTATAAAAATTCCTATCATAGTGCCATAGGTACTTCACCTTTCTATGCTTTGTATGGGCAACACCCACGATCCATTCCTTTGGATTCCAGTTTGTCTTTGGATACTCCTGCAGCAGGACGTAATTTTAGAGATCTTAAGAGTCTACAGAAGAAAGTTAAGCAGCAATTGGAGCAAGCTAAAAAACGAGACAAGACCTATGCCGATGCTCATAGAATCCCTGCACCTGTCTACCAAGCAGGTATGAAGGTATGGCTGTCCACAAAAAACCTGAGGATACCCGGGAAAAAGAAATTGTTGCCTAAATACATCGGGCCATATGAAGTGCTCCACGTTATAAATCCGGCTCCTGTCCGTTTGGCTTTGCCACAACGGTGGCGAGTGCATCCTGTATTCCACGTGTCACTCATCAAACCGTGCTCGGATGCTACTAGATTGCCTATACGGCCTGTTGCTATTTCTGTGAAAGGGTCTGACGAATATGAAGTACAAGACATTCTGGACATGAGGTTACGTTCTGGGAAACCATATTATCTGGTGGATTGGAAAGGCTATGGTCCCGAGGATAGATCCTGGGAACCTCTGTCTAACATTCATGCTCCAGCTTTATTAAGGCGATTCCACTCGAAAAGGGGAGAGGCTGCTCCTTTGGGGGGTGGCACTGTCATGCCTGCTGGACATACCTCTGGACCAGGAACGACCTCTCCATACAAAATGAGTTATGCCCATAGAACCATTAGACCATTCTACTCAAAATGGAGGTTGTTCAATGCATTGCCCGGAAAACGACGTCTACATTTTTCACGTTTAAAATTCACGTGACTTAGGTCCGTCACGTGTATCACGGCAGTGCGTACATAAGCAGTGTGGAAACTCCGATCGCTGCTTCTGATTAAGTCAATTTTGGCGTTTTGGTTGCTGAATTCCGGACCTGCGTTCTCGCATTCCCTTCAACAACTTCTTTGGCCTATTTTGAGTGTGTTTCCTCCACACGCTAATTCCGGAGCTGAGTGTATCCTGTTCGTGTGCCAAGTCTCCATGCGGACGCTGTCTGCAAGCGCGGCTGTTCTGAGCTGCGTGAATCCTGTTCGCGTGCCAAATCTCCACGCGGAAGCTGTCTGCAAGCGCGGCTGTCCTGAGCTGCGTGAATCCTGTTCGCGTGCCAAATTTCCATGCGGACGCTGTCTGCAAGCGCGGCAGTCCTGAGCTGCGTGAATCCTGTTCGCCTGCCAAATCTCCACGCGGACGCTGTCTGCAAGCGCGGCTGTCCTGAAGCTGCGTGAATCCTGTTCGCGTGCCAAATCTCCACGCGGACACTGTCTGCAAGCGCAGGTGTCCTGAGCTGCGTGAATCCTGTTTGCGTGCCAAATCTCCACGCGGACGCTGTCTGCAAGCGCAGCTGTCCTGAGCTGCGTGAATCCGGTTCGCGTGTCAAATCTCCACGCGGACGCTGTATGCAAGCGCGGCTGTCCTGAGCTGCGTGTATCCTGTTTGCGTGCTAAATATCTACACGCGGATGCTGTTTTCAAGCGCGGCTGGCCTGGTTGCGTGTATTCTATCGCGTGCAATCCTGCACGTGGTTTTCTGAACTATTTCGAACCTTTGGTACCTGTGACAGTTAACAGGTGAAATTGCTAATTTTTGTTCATCGTGGGAAAGGAAGTATTTCATGAACTATTGGAAGGTTATTATGCCCAGTACTTTCGACGCTATCCTGTGGTGCACCAACCCGGTATCTAGCGAGAGCCTCGTGCCGTTCGGGATAAGTCTCCCTTACTAATCTTCCCTTCCTTTGTCGTTTGTTCAACTCCTGGTTTTCTTCAAGAAACTTTTGTGGATTACTTCAGTTTTTGCCATAAGGTCAGTGTCTGAATTAATGCTAATACTGTGTTTTCTTAGTAATTCGATTGGGACAGTTTCTTATGATACTTTATCTATCCTAGGCATACTTCCTACACAATTCTCACGCCCTTTCCAGTGATCCATCTCTCTGCCTGTTTCATTCAGTCAGAGAGTTGTATCATTTGGAAGGTCTAATTTGACCTGCCTACAATCAAGTCGTGTGAAAATAGGATCCGGATGAGCCCTACCAAATTGTATCCTTTTTTGGTTACCGTATCCTTTTCAGTTGATACATTGGTGATTTATGACAGTGCTTTGTTTTTCCATTGTTCCTTGCCTTTATGTCTTGGACATAATCGTCTTCATTTGGATCCATTGCTTCAGTTGCCCATTTGAGTGAAGCATCACGTCCCATGAACTGGCCTCTGGTCGTGCACATTGCTACGTGTGATAGACAGTGTGCTGTCTGGACATCAATTTCCACAGCTACGAAGATCTTTGACTTCCCCATGCTGTAAGTTAGGAGTGCACAAACAAAGCATTCCCCCTCTTAATTTCGTCGTCCAACTTCTTTCATGTGTTGGTATCATATGTTATTTCCCAAATGTGCTGTGCTGTCCAGGGAGTCGTTTAGTTCATTGTCATCTCCTTGTATGTCTCTCTTTATTCTCAAGGTTTTCAGGTAGTTTTCTATGATCACATCCTTAATAGCATCCATGTAGCTTCTTCTCACTGGAGGAATCTCAGGTATCTCTATCCATGGGTCAGGCATCTTCATCTGTGCCATTCGAGTAGAAGAAAGCCTGACAATTCTTTCTTTGTCTTCTTGCATCTTTTTCCTTCTGGGTATAAATGTCCATATCCACTCTGCCATTGGTCCAGTATATGGCAGTATTGTACAACTTATACTTGTCCTCTTTATTGGATCATATGCATTTGTCAATGCTCTCTCTGTACCTTTATTTTCCAACTTCTTTTATTTCTTTAAAAGTTCAGCTTCCCCCATTCGTCTTTTCACTTCACTGATAGTAGAACTTCTCATAGCAGGTAGCCCAAACTTTTCCCCTTCTTTGGCTTACGGTTCTGCAGTTATTGACACTAGACCTGGTGTATGTGCACTCGCTGTTTGCGTGTATGTATTTTTCATTAACCTTTTCTCAGGCTTGCTCTGCCGACCCTGTCTCCAGCTTTACAATTTTCTTGTTACCAAATGTGTGCATGTGTCATTGCTAATCACATCCATTTCAAGTTCACTCACTCCTTTGTCAGACTGTCTAGGGACTAGAATGACTATAAAAGGTCTGGGTGCCTTTGTGGGTGCCATGCGTACATCATTAGGGGGGTGCACTGGAATCAGAACACTTTGGGCACCAATAAAAAATGCAGTTCGAATCATTAGTGACAGTAAAACAACGATGAATACAATGCATATGTACATGATGCCTCTGTAGGTCAGTCGACAGCACTTAGTTCTGGAGCAGTATGAGCGCCTCTCTTCTTGAGGGATGACAACGTTACTTTTTAAGTTGCCCATCTCTACCATTTAAGGAAAGAAAACTAACAGTTTAATACACTCTAGATAAGATCATTATCTCTGAATTCTGCTGTTTCTGCTCATAGGTTGCAGGAACTGGAACCATTGTCCTTGTTTGCCTGTCGACTAGATTGGTTTTAGTCACTGTACACAGTTCTCTTTTCTGGATGTGAAAATATCAACGTATGGTAATAAGTTCAGTAAGTCTCTTATTGTGTGTGTTCAAAATAAACAAGCTCGCAATCAATGCCCCTTATCTGTTTCACTCCAGAGGACATGTTGCTTCTCTGTCAGCAAAAGTGTATTCTTGTCAACACTTCCTCGATCTGTCCCTTGGCGGAAAGTTTACAGTCTCCTCTGGAAATTCTGATGATTAGAAAGTTCAACCTGCATTACAATACCATGCAGGAGCATGCTCATATGTGTAGAGTTTGCTGGGTCTCTGATAAAAGTGAGGACGTCAACATTGGCAGGTCTCCCCACAAGTTCTGGAAAGTCCTCAATTAGGCGAAAGAAGACATTGCTCGCCAATCTGCTATCTTCTGCTGACAGGGACATTTGTCTAGTCCTTGTTGAATTCTGGAACTGCTCGGTACTCAGATTCTGTGTTTCGATGAGCTTGAAGTGCAACCTGAATTATGATTCCGTTCAGGATTATGCTCAAAAGTTCTGTGTTTGCTGGATCTCGAAGAAATGTCAAGACGTCAGTGCGTCTCCCAACAATATCTGGACAGTCTTCCATAAAGTGGAAGAATAGCATGCTGACAAGCCTATTTGCTGTTTTCTCGTGTGGTTTCTTATCAGGAACGTGTCCCCAGGGAAAACTGGTGGTAGATGTAAACCTTGAATCGGCTCTGTAGTAGTATCTCCCTCTGTGTTCTGTGCTGCCCTGCACCCTTTTTGTCATCGCTGCAGCTGTCCTGAAATTACAGTAAGACAAGATGTCATGCAATACAAGTAATTTTGCATTTCAGACCCTTAAACTTCCCCTGTTGGCTGAGCATCACATCTAGCTCTATCTCGGGGTGTCAGTGGCGTTGCGCATCCTTCTGCCTGTTATGATCTTGTGCAGCATAAGGTGATGGTCAGAACCAGGCTGGTTTCTGAGCGCATACAGTGCCAGTGGAAGGCAGTGCAGTAATCCCTGCTTTAGAGTAAGCTTCAACTTGGCTATCCTTTCCTTTAACAAGCCGGTGAGCTTCTACCATATCCCGTTACCTTGAGGATGATATGCTGAAGAGAACTTGTTCTTTATACCAAACAGCAATCTAATCTGTTCGAAGACTGCATTAACAAAGTGAGGCCCATTATCTGATCTCATGACCTCACACACTTCCCATCTGGGAAAAACCTCTCTTACCAAAAATGTGGCTGTACAGGTAGAGTCTGGGTGTGTACATGGACCTGCTTCTATCCATTTAGAGAATGGACACACCACAACAATTAGATATGTGTACCCGTTACATACTTGAATCATATCGAAATAATCAACATGCAAGTGCTGAAAAGGTCCATTAGGCCTTGGATTGACTCTTCTAATTACTCTTAGTGTATAACCAGCTGTGAACTGTTGGAAGATTATACAGTTCACCATAAAAATTACAACGTGCTCCGCTAAGTTCAGTATAAACCAGTCTTCAGCAATCCTTGCTGCTAAATTTTCTTTTGACATGTGCGCTGGATAATGCAACTGTTCCATTGCTATCTTCAATAGGGCTATAGGCATCACTGGTTTACCAGTGCTGTCTTGTCGCCACAAACTCTCACAGGGGTTTAAAGAACACCCTTGCTGCTTCCAGAGATTCTTTTCTTCCTGTGGTGCTTCCCCTTGGAGTTTTATTAATTGGGTTTTCTCCATGTTATTATAACTGTCAGGTTCACTTTGTGCAACAATCATTCTCTCATGCACATCAGTTATTTCCACGTCCATTATGCTTTCGTCTTTGGTTGACACACGCTTGGCTTCTGTGTCTGCTGCTTGATTTCCTCGTGAAATAAAATGCGTCCCCTTCATGTGGGCGGCGCATTTCATGACCGCTATGCCCACTGGGAGCTGTAGTGCCTTAATCAGTCTGTCCAATAGGGCTGTGTGCTGCACTGGTGTGCCGTCCGCTCGGAGGTAGCCCCTCCTTTTCCAGCGCCTAGGCCTGCATGCACTATCGACGTCACATAGGCAGAGTCGCTGTACACTGTTACTTCCTGGTCTGCGTGATTCTCAAGTGCGAGTATAAACACCAATAATTCTGCAGCCTGTGCTGAGTAATGAGATGGTAATCGTACACTAAGAGGTACTCGGAATTCTCACTTTTGCCGTGTGTTTCATTACAGCGGTGCCTGTATATCTTTGCCCATCATTTTGATCGATTCTTGAAGAACCGTCAACAAAGACAATGGGCCTCATTACGAACCGCCCGGTATGGAAACAACGGTGCCACCGCTGTTTCAATGCCGGGCGATCACAACTCCTGCAGGTGGGAGGTGATGTTCCCGCCAGGTCTGACCTGGCGGGTTTAACACCGCCCACCTGCAGGCGGACGAGGAAACACCGGCAGCATTACGAGATGCTGCCGGTGTTTCCATGATCCCCATTCCCATTTAGTCCCATAGGACTCCATGGGAATGGGGATTAACACCATTCCGCCTCCGTGATTCCTGGGAAACCGGGGTTGTAATGCTCCGGTAATTCCGGGAATCACGGAGGCGGAATGGTAATACGAGTTTGGCGGTAACCAGGTGGTTTTACCGCCTCAGTTACCGCCGGACTTGTAATGAGGCCCAATTTCTCCTTATGCCAGTGCATTTTCTTTCACTCTGGGAATCTCATCATAGAATTCTTCGTAATTTGCACAGTCATGAATCGGCTCTATTTCAGTGACTGGCTCCGCTATGAACATAGCTGGGTTCACTATTTTACATCAAATTATCTTAATCAATGGATTCAATAAGATCACTTCATATGCAGAAGCTCAATGAGATGTCAATGTGCCTTTTTGTTTCTCTAGAATGGCAAATAGTGCGTGCTCGACGAACAACGTCATAGAGCATCCCATCACAATGGTTGTAGTCTTCTCTATGACGAACGCTGCAGCAGCTAAACTTTGTTCGCAAAGGAAATGACCTCTTATTACTGGGTCTAGATTTCCACTGTAGTGCGCTTGGGGCTTGTACCCCAACTTGGTTCTCTGTGTGAGTACTGCCGTCATGACACTGCCATTTCTGTGCGAAAACAAGTAGAATTCCTTTGCATAATTGGGAATTCCTATAACTGGTGCTGTGCAAATGGCTCTTTTTAGTTCGACAAATCCTTCTTCCATGGTGCCAGTCCATTAAATTTTTCCTTTCGTCCCCTGTGCCTTCTTTAGGGCTTGCAACAAGGGCTTGGTATATGAGCTGTAGTCAAAGACCCATGCTCTGACATAACTGCACAGTCCTAAGAAACTCTGCATCTGTTTTATCATGTGTGGCTTGGCTGTGTTAGGTATGGCCTCAGCCCTTTCAGGGGTAACCCTTTTCCCCTCATGTGAGATTAGCTGGCCTATGTACAGCACTTCTTGCTGACAATATTGTAACTTCTCTTTGTCAACTTTATATCCTTTTTCAGCCAATATAGTAAATAGCTGGATAGAATCATGTCTGCACGTTTGTTCTGTTGTACTGCAAATTAAGATGTCGTCCACATATTGCAAGACAACACTCTCTAATGCAATATTGCTTATGTCCATCTGCAGGACTGTTGAAAATTGAAGGAGACTCGCAGTACCCCTAGGGCAACCTTGTGCTTTTCAGATGCATCTGTCTGAACGTGAATGACGTCAAATCTTGTGAGTCTTTGTGCAATGGGATTGAGAAAAATTCATTTTTCAAGTCAATCACCGTGAAATATTGTGCCTCAACAGGTATACTACATAGGATCGTGGACGAGTTAGGGACTAGAGGGAACTCGGCCTCTACAATATAATTTATTGGCCTAAGGTCCTGGACTAGACGCCAAGACCCTCCCTTTGATTTTTTAATCAGATAAACAGCAGTTTTGCATGATGACTCAGATGTCACTAAGATGCCCTGCTCCATTATAGCAGAAATTGTCTTGAAAATCACTTCATCTGCTTCCCTAGACATGGGATATTGTCATGCTCTTCGCAAGATTTCTCCTGGTTTCAATTTAATCTTTACTTCTACTACTCCTGTTAACAGGCCTACGTCATAGGAGCCTGTGGTCCACACTGAGACAGGCCCCTGGGCCATGTCGGCATCAAAATATTCAGGATGTTTTTTCGCTAGCATCATTCTCACCCAGAAAACAAGATTTACCTCAACTGATGTTTCGTCTACACCTGCTTGTTCGTCAAATAGATAGTTATCAGTGACGTCAGTCAATCTGTACCCTTCCTCAATGGCGATTACTGTGCACCATTGTCTGCCTTCATCATCACAACCATCGATCAAAGCCATTTTTCCTCGTACTGTGGCTGTGTCTATTGCCAAGGGAAATACTTGTCCCTTTGCCTCGTGCATAGGTATTCTTGGCCTAAATAAAAACTCATCTGGGGTTCTCATAGTTTTGTCTGCAAGGCCTGGTAGCCCTGCCATTAGTATGCATATTCCATACGCAAATATTTCTGGTTCCAATGGAATAGCTCTCATAGCCGATTGCCCTGCGTATGCATTCCTGGAGTTGAGCATACTTTGCCCTTCTCCATGAACGAGATTGTCATGTTTAACTTTGTCATTAGGTCTCGTCCCAATATATTTACTGGGGTCGGCCTTGAATATAGCAGTGGCACATTCATGTCACATTCTCCTATAGATACTGGAAGTTCTTTTGTAAAATGAACACGACTGGTTGCTCCTGTGAAGCCCTCAGTATTTATGGCATCGCCGGACAAGGAAAACTTGCCTTCACATATACATGAGTGTGTTGCACCCGTGTCAACTAAGAAGGAATATTCTTTATATCCTATACAGACATCTACCCTTGGTTCCTCATGAGGGTCTGGTGTCACTGATAGGATAGAACACATCAGGTTTCCCAATGAGCTGTCCTAGTCCATATATAACTTTGTCCCATGCTGCGTGAATGGACTTCCTCCATCACCAGTAGCCTGCAATAGTGAGCTATGGTCAATTGTATTTCCGACCATGATTTGGCCTCGATTCCTACCAATTTCTTGAGCTGCTTCTGTACCTGATCTGGCAGCCCTTGGCATAATATATGGTAGAACACGGGTATAGATTTCCCCCAAGATTCCCTCGTTTCCAGCACCCCTGCGTCTTGGAAATTCTGAATGTAAAGCAAAGGATCTTCTGATTCTTTCATTTTGCGTGTCATTATAGCTCCTATGTCAGAGGTATCCGGGTATAGCAATCGTAATGCTTTCCATACCGCGGCTCTGCAATTGTTAAATGGAGCTTCATTGTGCGCAGTATTAACTGTGGTCACGCTAGGATAACCTACTCGTGTCATACATCGTCAGCTCTATCATCAAGTGTGGCGATCAAAAGACCCTTAATATCCCCTATAGCTAACGTATTCCCTCCTGTCATTTTTTCTAGCTCATGTATCCATTTTCCGGCTCCCGATGTTAACATTGGAAGCTTATTTTTCTGATTTTCTCGGTCCATGTGTGGCCAGGGTAAATACTGTGGCCTCGTTCCTCCTTTTTCGAGCAACGGGAATTGTAACACATGACACTCCTTTTCCTCTCTCTTCATTATTATATCCACTGCAGGTGTTATGGTCCCGCAGCGCCGTTTACCTGGTAATGTCCTTAGTCGGCTCACTTGGGGTGGTGGAGACACCTCCCTCTGACCTTAGCTACTCCTTTGTGTCGATCTGATTGTGTGGCTGACTCAGATGCCTTAGGTGCAGACTCGTTAGAATCTGACCATATTATTCCTTTTCCTCCAGCGAAGCGTTTTTCGCGTCTCCTCTCACCTTCCTTTTCTTCATATTCCTCTCTTTCTGTGTCTGATATTGTCTGTGCCCAACTCGTGCAACTCCTCTCATCTTCCTCATTCCTATTTAGTGTTAACCTATATAGGGACAGCTCTTTAATTCTGCTACTTCTAGAAGCATCCTCAGTGTCATACAACTAAGTGCTCTAAAAATGCTTGTCTTCTCCTCTCCCTTGGGGTACCTGTTCTAGCTCCATTTCATCATATATTCTATCGATCGTTTCCACAATGCTTCTGGTGTCGAAGTCATCTTTGATATTTGCCCTAGACGTGACTGGTACTGAATCATACTCAGGAAAGAATTCTTCTATGTCTTCCTAGTCTACCACTGGATCGGGATTTTAACCTCTCTTTCCAGATATTCAAGCTTCTGTGACCTCTGTCTTCGCTTGCGTTCTATGTCATCATCAAACTCTCTGCGCTTCCTCGCTTTCTCTCTGATCCTATCTTCTTCCTGTTTCTTCGCATCTCTATGTTCATTTGCCCTCTGGATTTCCTCATCCCTTCGGCTTTTTATTCTTTTCTCCTGTATCTTTCGTTCTTCTTCCTCTATTCTTCGTTGTTCCTGCCTGTCCTGATCATTAGCTGCTCTTGGCTTATGACCGCGTTTCCTTTCTTGCTCTTCGCGATACAGATGTTCTCGTCTCTGTCTATCTTTTTTCCTAATTCTTTCGTCCCTCAATACTTTCTCCTTTTCCTTCTCTTTTCGCTTTGAGTCGTCTGACTCTCCCTTTTGCCTCACATCCTCAATGCCTTTACCATCAAGTTTCAATAGAATCTGACCTCCCATCCATTTGTTCTGTGTGAATGCCATCTCATCAGTTCTGTCCTCATCTCCTTTCCAACTCTTTCCCTCTCTATTCGTATATGGAGATGTGCTTGCTTGTGCTTGATCTCCTTTTTCTTTCTCGCACCTCTCCTTGTCCCTCTCGCCTTTGGAGGTGATTTCCCTATCTTTGTCTTTGTCTGGGTTTTCGTCACTACTCTGCATAGGTGACTCATATGCCGGGTTGCTATATCCCGCGGCTGCTTTAAGTTCCCTCAATGGATATAATCCTTCGTACTTACTGGCTTTGCTTTTTGTTTCAGACGGGGCGGATGGCACAGAAGGCGTTTCACCCCCCTCTGTGCATATTTTAAGTACCCAATCTAATAGTGGATCCTCCTCCTTATCCTCTTGGTACATCTTCCACAGCTCTAAACTAGCAAGGCGTTTGTCTAACTTTTTGCCAGTATATGTGGCTTGCAAATATGTTGTCATGTATTGCAGACTGTTTTAGATAGTGATTCACCCGTGGGCTATGGCATAAACATTTTGTGGGCGGTTCCTTTAACACATTCTGCACTGTACTTCTTCAGTTTAGGTGCATGTTTTGGCAACTGTTTGCACAAGTGTACTAACGGTGTAATGGCTTCCATGCTTACATTTATTTATCTTCTCCTCATGCAACACTTTGTTACATTTTACATTTCTTAGACAAAATCTATAATATGAGTGAACACCAATCGTCGCAAGCTCCAATCCCATTTTTTCACAAAAAAATGTTTACTTTTACTTTTTCAAACAACAACCATCAATTCATGTCATACAACATACTGGCTATACAATCACACAATTTTCATGCTATTGCCCCCAAAATTGTTCTTACCTCGTGATGTGTTTTTTTCTTTTTTCTGACAAGACAGACGTAACAGACTAGACAGACTCCAGCCGGCTACACAAATCTCATACACCTATCATTATTCCGACATGGAATGTAAGCCCATTTCTTTCAGATCGCCTCTTTCATTGATTCTGGTCTCCTATTCATTCAGGCCTTTAAATGCAGGCTTCTTCTAGAGCTATATCAAATCCTAGTTATTTGGGTGTATCCTCTATGCTCGGGTATCCTCCTGGTATCCTCTATGCTCAGGTATCTTCCTGGTGTCCTCTATGCTCGGGTATCCTCCCAGTATCCTCTATGCTCGGGTATCCTCCCAGTATCCTCTAACTATTGCTCTGCCACCCTCGAGTCAATATTTCTTTGCCCTTATATATACATTATACTCTGACATTATCTTTGTCCCACCTCCCCCCGTTACCTTCCCTTACTTGTTCTAAGGCATGCAACTGTTTGCCAAAGTATTTAGTCTTTCTCACTCACCGTTTGCATTTCTTTCTCCTCTCTGGATGCTTGGGCTCAGAGAATATAGTGTAGTTCGTTTTGACTCAGAGAGACCTCATTTTGAAGCATTACTCAAAAATATGATGCTGACACTGGAAGGTAGCAAGTCAATATATTTAATATCATTTCTGATCTCTACCAGCTTTGATCATCATTACACCTGCTATGATTAACGCAGTAAAAACATAGCATACTGTTAGATAGAATGCCAGCATCATCGCATAAGCTATAAGCATGATTCACATTTCACAAAGGTGAAGTACAATTCATCATTCTGAAACACCAGCTTGGGCAATGAGGGAGTTCATGTTATGTTTGTCTAAGTTATACTATGGTATGATCAGGAGTGGAGTGACATAATAAAACACACCGTCAGTCTAACATATGCAAGAGAGGTTTAACCAACATACTTTAAACTCATGGTCTCCTGGGCTTGCTGCTCCGACCTGCTAGCGACTGCTCTTCCCAATCCCCCATGATCTTGTGGTCTGCCTGCTGCGGAATCCCTTTAGCCTTAGTCTGTTGTGCTTTTACGTTAACACACGTGACTTAGCCTACATGTACTATGTGCGTCACTTCCTTGATCTGGAGAGAAAGTCTAGAGTCTGAATCTGCTCTTATACCTCAGTTTGCAGTGCACCCATTATTTACCTACGTGAGAACCCAAGTGAAAGTTGATGTCCTTGCTCCTTGATTATTCCAATTGAAATGCATGGCCTTCCGCTCGGCAAACAGGCAAGGTGCTGTGTTTTTTCTGGCCTACTTCGACTGCCATTATATCGAATGCATTTTCTCAAAGGGTTTGAATGTGACTATTGCTTTGGACGCTTTAACCACACATGTATTCTGGTACCCTGCTTCCTGACTATGGCTGCTTTCTGCTACAAGCCCATCTAACACAGGAAGCTGATACTTGTGGTTGGCTTAAGGGGGAAACTGTTCACCTTTAGTTGACCCTAACAGCAAGTGCCTGTGGGTTTACAGTTAGTGTCTGATTCTGTCTTCTGAAAGCTACACTTGCATTGTGTGTGAATGAGTGTTTTTTGCCCAAAGAACATCCATAGCTTATTACTATGCTGGTGTCAAGACCACGTGTATTTTCAAGGCATTAAGTCGTTGAAGACCAACGGCTGCTAATCTGTGGTTAGGAGAGGCATTTATCATGTCTTCTTACTCACTTTTGCTAGAGCCACGGAACAAGCCATGTGCTCGTTTTCCTAGGAACTCATAAGCGTTGTTTATCAATGACAATATATTGTCTACAGTAAATGGGCCTCATTATGAGTCCGGTGATAACCGTGCCTGAAATTCTGGCAGGTTACCGCCGGACTCGTATTACCATTCCGCCTCCGCGATTCCTGGAATTACCGGGGCATTACGACCCCGGTGACCCGGGAATTCTGGAGGCGGAATACGGTAAATCCCCATTCCCATTGAGTCCTCTAGGACTCAATGGGAATGGGGAAGTGGAACCACCGGCACCATCTTGTGATGGTGCCGGTGTTTCCACGTCCGCCTGCAGGCGGGTGGTGTTAAACCTGCCAGGTCAGACTTAGCGGGAATGACACCTCCCGCCTGCAGAACTCGAGATCACCCGGTCCAGAAATAACGGTGGCAGCGGGTTTACCGCCACCGTTATTTCCAGACCGGGTGACTCATAATGCGGCCCATTGTCTTACTTTGTCTTTTGACCCTGGCCTTTGCCGTATGTGCAACCGTGTACTTTGTACGCACAGTGAGTGAAGTGGTCTAATCTGTGGCACACCTGCCTTAACTCGTTTGTAACCTTTGTAAATCATGACATACCCCCCTCATGGCAGTTTGCCATAGATCAAAGACCTGTAGCTCTGTGAAGTAATGAATACGCTTACTGGGAGCTATAGTTACATAAAGATTGCCTATATTGGTGGCACAAGGAAATATCATGTATACATCATATTTTAGCACACAACTGTTGCATGTAAGAATTAAACTAAGCTGCTTGATATACATGCAAAGCGCCTATGAGCCTGTAATGTGTGCTATACACAAACAATAAAAAGAACACATCAACAGCTGCATTAAAGTTTAGAAAGGGTTAGCACTACTTGCTAACATTAGCATGAATGAGTATATATATCCAAAATTGAGGTATTCAGCATGGGTCCATTATATTGTTACTGGACCTAGCTAATAATGCCTGTGTTCACAAGGAGGTATTTAGGTTGATTGCAAAATCATTACTGGCAATGGCTTCAAAATACGCTGCAGGATATTTTGAGAATCCATTAGTAATAAGCACCCAACATAGCTTAACGTCCTGGTTTTTTTACCCAATAAGCTGTCGAGCTTGTAATCTTGAGCACATTGTCACATGCATAAACAGTTAATAGTCTATATTGGTGTCCTTGGAAATAAACCAGTATGTGAGTGTCTTTGTCACTCAAAGCGATCAGCACGTGGAGGTCATCCAGTCCATATGTTTGCTTTGCATTCATGTTTGCATCTTGAGGTAGAATGTGATAATTCTTCAGTTCAGTGCTGTCTGACTGAGCAGCTTGCTTAGATGACCTGTGTAGAATGTCAGGTGTTCTGACCACTGAATTAAAAGCGAGTCTCTTTCTTAGGTAGGTTAAGAAGCATTGCGGAGAAGAGAACAGAATGCGCATGTCATCGCTGCACACTTTTTTAGGCATTTCTCCCTTCTGACATGTATTCTTGGAACCAGAGGAATCTGTCATTTGCATCGGTTGCTTCCACAGCTGCCTTGTGGTCTGGGTTTGAGAGCATGCATCGATCATTCTGTGGCTTACTTGGGTCCAGCTGTGATGCAGAGGGACCAGGTGTTTCCTTGGTAATGCCTGTGGAGGTGCCGGGTGCATTGGGCAATAATCACTGTCTTCGTTCTCTGTGCAGTTTCTCTTGCTCAGGCATGCCCCCATTATCAGGAGCGGTGTCAGGGCTCTCAACGACTCACAATAGAATACTTGTGGGAAGTACCCCTGAATTCCGCAAATGTCTCTATGCACAGCCAATGTCCTGGGGATTCTAATATGCCACAGGGCAGTCTAGCAGGCGACGCAGAAACTGCCACGTTCTTAGCCAGCAATGACTCCTGTTGACAAACTCTGCACTTAGCGATGGCTGACACGGTAAACTTCTTCCTGGTCAACGAAAAAATAAAATGATTTTGAAATAGTGAACACTGCTCATATCCCATACGTCTGCACAGCTCTGTTCTGTACCGGAGACGGGTTGTTTCCAGGGCGGTAATCCTGTGGCTTGTCATAATTTTCAGTTTCTACAGCAAAATATGAGAAAAAGTCCAGGTATTATCACCAACCAACTGTACCAAGCACTCGATGAATTCAATGTTCTAATGACTGTGTCCAAGGCAATGAGCCCTTTATTTAGGAGACTCAAAGCTACTTTAGTGATTGCAGAAAGGCCAGTGTTGGCCCCATTAAACTGTGAGCTGTCAATCAGAGTGTGCAAGGCTTCCTGTCTTGTATGCTCGGAGCCGAGCAAAGATTCAATCTGTTTGACCACAGAGGCGTGTGCATGCAGATAGGTATCTTCGGTATTTCTCACCTCCAACCGCATTTTTAACAGCTTTGCTATGTATAAACTCAATTTCGGGTATTCAAGTTTTTGTAAATAGCCGCCATGCCAGACTAATGATTTCACTTGAAATGGGCTAGGTGGATCCAAAATGAACCCACAGCATTTAATTTGTGTGCCTACGGTGATCAGAGTTGGTATTCCTATAGGGACATGACAGCAAGATTGGTTGAAATGCACCAAATATTAACCATTTTGCAATCTATGTGCTTTACAGTAGAATGAGTCAATCGGTACAATTTGCAGTGTGCATCTCGAGTTACCGTCAAAGGAATTCACTGGCTCAGCATGTTCACACATTATTCTAGTAGAACCTTTGCAATCACGTAATGAGTACAGTGTCAGCTCAGGCCTAGGTGATGACACACATGCATGTGAATATGGTACCACATAATCTTCTCTGATCCACGTATCATTCACCCAATGTACATTCCCCCAAGAGTGTAATTCTTGACATATGATAGAGGGTGCTGTTTGAATGAGAATGTCTAGTACCCCGTGCACTATCCAATTTGTGGAGCCTGACGCCCAGGCAGATGCTGCCACTACACTCTTTGCTAACACACTAAGCAATAAGAAAGTGGAGCTGGACATTGCCTGGTGTGTTGCAACCATGGTCAAGTTAAGTGCCTGTATTTGTTCAGGCCATGAAATCACATTCCAATCTAGGACTCCTCTGCTGAGAGTGTCCAAAAAATCAGTTACTACAGAAAGACTTACTGAGGCCTCTTGGTAGTTTCTAATGATAGATATGTCATTTTGAATCAAACCCACAACATCTGTTATGACATCTCTTAGCACATAGAACCCATGTTGTAGTGCTTGATCATTAGCATCTGAAACATGAAATCCTTGCTGTACTGCCTCACTTTCAGTTTGCAGGATTTGCATTATTGCTTGTGACCAAGTGTATGTTTTTTCCTGTTATGGATGCTTGTCCCACCTCACAAGGTACTGTAGGGTCAGAGGTGGTGCAGGTAGCTGTTCTCCTGACATGCCCACTGTGGGTGCGTTTCAGACTAGCAGCTAACTGCATGATAGCCATCCAATTCTCTTCTTTTATGAAGTTATCTAGGGATTGTATCACCTCACTCGGGTGATATTGTGAAAGCATTCCTTGGCATAGCTTACCTATTGATATAGCTTGTGTCAGGGAGGTGTTATTGGAGTTCCAAGCCCTATATGGGCCCACACTGAGTCCTGCTTTTCTTTTATTGCATTCATTTGCTTGAACCGTCCATAACACAGGTACCCCTTATGTATAAGTAATATGCTTGGTGCCATTGCATTCTTTTGCTTCTCTATAGGACGTACTCCAGACCTCACCTTCTGTTTTCTCCCATTCAGGGTAGAAACTCAGGTTCCTGTTACTCCAAGTGGTTTGGAACTGCGTGTAATTTAAGAAATACATTAAATGTGGGAACCTACAAGCCATATCTAACGTGTGAATCCCTTTGTAACTCACCACCAGTTGGACTGGCTGGGGCGTTGAGAAGACAGAGTACCCAATGGACCGGAAACTTCTGTCACTGCTGAGAATAGTCCTAAAGGACTCCTCAGACCGGACTACCTCACTTGAGGCAGCTCTTTACGATAATGGACCCCCTTGACTATACAAATAGAACAGGCCGGTTGGTGTATTACCCAAAAGAGCAGGGGAAACCACGCCGCCACACCAAGCTGCAAGAAACAAAAGGCACAGGTTATACCAGAATAAGTACCAGAACTAATAGAGGTCTAGGATGTAGGTAAGTACCTGAAAAGGATTGGCAGCTAGTTGTAGTGGAGGAATCTTAAAGAAGGAAAAAGAAGGAAAGGCTCAAACAATTGAAGTTCTGTTCAGATGGGTAGAATCAATAGAAGACTATAGAGAAAACCTTACCCCCACAGTTGATGAAAGATGTCCACAAAGAACAGAACGATAGTATAAAACAATAAACAGGAAGGGTTAGTAGAGGGTAACTTTCCGAATGGCACGAGGGTCGCAACTAGGGTCGGGATGGTGCAAGGAATACAGCACAGCATCCAGCTTGCACGTGTGGTAATTCCAGAAAGTATGTTAGTCTCTAACAGGTTACCTTCACAGAAGAATGAAAATTGATGAACACAAAAGTCACAGATGATTGACACTTCTTACCGTGGATGAGATGTATAACAGAATTCTTTGCAGACACCTGGAAAATGGCTTAGGCTGATGTAGTCTAAGCGAAGCTTCAAAGATGTTCAAGAAGAGCAGAAACAAGGAGTGCAACGGAACGCACAGCCACACGAATGATATGTGGCAGGGTAGCGAGTTCAGGAGTCCTTGCGGAGAGGAATTCAATAGCTGATAAGGAACAGACAAAAGCGGGTCAGGTTACGTTCCGGGGTCGGAGAACAGCGGTGGATCCAATGGCAGACAAGGTGCGCACGATAAAAAGGTCGAGTAACAATTCCGGAGTCACAAACAGGAGGAAGTTAAATCCAGCACACACGAACGGCAGTGAATTACAAACGCTAATTAGAAGCGCCGAGCTTTGTGTCACGTGAGTTTTTATGCGGAAGAAGGCGTGAGCTGGCTACGCGCGTAGGTTCGCTGAGGCATGCCTGAGTCAGCTGATCATGGTACCGCCGCTCAGCCCTGCAACGTGGTTTCTCCAGCAACCGCCAATGTTGCCAGAACGGGGAAGCAAGGAATGACACCTGATCCTTCAGGCGGCCGAGGTGTGTGGATCGGCGCCCAAGTATAACACCCTTTAATTTGCCATATCTGTTGACCCCAAGTAGACCATAGAGGGACTGTTCCCCGCCATGTTTATTCAGTCTTATTTGCAAAGTATTCTCTGTCAAAGATGACTGAATCTGCAACATACATATGTTGTGCATCATGTGGCTCAGGAGGGAATTTGTGCTGATTCTCAAACATGTAATCCCCTGCTTGATATGGTCTCAGTGACATATATGGGAACTGTACTTTGAATTCAGGACTATCAGTTTGGAAAGGCACTACACAGTGTTCCCAGAATGTGTATTAAGGCCACAGAATTGGTTCACGTTTGACATTTAAAAAGGCATTGTAATGTTGCACATGACGTACATGGGGCCCCATTTCATTGAGGTCCTCCACATCATCAAACACATCAAATAATGCATTTTGTCCAAATGTCTGAAGCCTAGTTCTTAACAGTTCTCTGTATGTTCTAGACACAGGATTACTGGGTGTAAACAGTCTGGATTCATCAATCACAGAAAAGGTGTGGACTTGTAGCTGTGTTGCTGGACCATTATAGGTCTTGAATGATGGCATCCACACGTGACACATAGTTAGAGGAAACATTTGTATTGAGGTGGGAGTTCCTGGCTCTGGGAGCTCTCTTTTCTCTAACATGTTTGAATAACTTAAAGGCTTTAGAACAACTTCTTTGCTTACAAGTGGAGTGGAAGCCTTGCTCAGAAAATGCCCAGAAGTCAGTGAGATGAAGAATAAAATGAGGCTGAACCACAGTAGGTGGAAATACACTGCCAGTAGTTTATAACACCGGTTTAGGAAGTATGTCCAAAATAATTCTTTCATCACTTTAGCAACTTGGGAGGCTTTCTGTTTCCAAATTGGCAGACTTGCAGTACTTTCCTGAATTGTGGACGTGTAATCAAGAGTGGTGTATTCTTCCCCATCTTGCAAACCTATCATCATCATTAGCCGGATCTCTGTTTCTTCATCTTCCGTGGGCTCCTAACTTGGAAGAGGGAGGTTCTGTGGAAACATTGCAGAAACCATCTGGTACAGGTTTTAGGTGGTCTTCAGAAACTTGCCTAGTACCTCTCTTAGGCGGTATTGCTGGTAGGATGGCAGTTCTGGACCCTTTCACTCTGATTACTTGCACTGCTGGTCTGTAAGATGGGCCAAATGGAGTCTTGTCGTGGATCTTTTCCAGGACCCAGTCTCCTGCTTTCAGAGTGTTCTCAGGACTGGCCTCAGCAGCCTCCAACTGAAGGGATTCCCTCAGCAGCTTTGTTCAGTTGCTTGTTCCTGGGTGTGGGGCTGGGAAATTATTCACACTCCTGATCACTAAAGGCACATGGTCTAGCCAGACCCCCACACCCCAACGTATGACAGAAGGCTTTTAGTCAAGGCCATTTTTACAGACTGGTTTGCCCTCTCCACAATTCGATTTTGGCGAGAATGGATGCGAGAAATGCATCTCTGTTCCCCACGCCTCTAATGCCTTCTTCAGGGCTCGCCCCAAAAAAGCTGGACCATTGTCAGCATGGAACATTTGAGTTGCTGTCATGGCTACTACAGTCCTAAGTGCCTGTATGACTGATTTGCAGTCTGCTTTCTTTTGAGGAATCATCCAGGTAAACCTAGTGCAAAAATCTACTATTACTAGAATGTACTTATATTTGTTAACTGCTGGTAGTGGGCCTATATGGTCCATATATTGGATCTCAAAGGGTGAGGCTGCCTTTCTCAAAGGAACCTCCTTAGGTTTCTTGCTGTGGTCCACAGTTGGCTGTAAAAATGTGTCACAGTTTGCAATATATATTTTCACCTGTTGCCGAAGCCCTGGCCACCAGAAGCAATCAAGGAGCAGCTGTCCCATTGCACTCACCCCAAAATGGGTAGATGCAAGACCAGCATGTGTGGCTGCAATCAGCTTTTCCCTGTCTGCTCTATTTGGTATTAATCTTTGAATATGATCCACGTTTTTCATAGGGATTGTGACTATTGCTCTATTATCTTCAATGTCATACATATAATTACTGGGGAAACCTTTTGGCCTAGGTACAATACCTAAAACTTTCCTCATTCATTGCAGTCGCTGAGCGAGTTATGGCTGCTACTGTTTTTCTCACTGTGTGCTCTTTGGCATATTTATCTGCCAATGCATTGCCAGTGCTATGAATGTGCCCCTTGGTATGTGCTCTTGTGTGCATTACCCATAGTAACGGGCAAGTCTGTTTAAGATCCGAAACCTGCTTCCAGAGCTGCCTGGAAGCAATAGTTTTATGCCTAATGTCTTTGAAGTCATTTTGAATCCACCAATGCAAGTCAGTGTTATAAGCCCTGACAATGTAATCTGAATCTGAGACTACTAGAGTGGGCTTCCCTGAATCTGCTTGGCGCAATGCAAGTAGTAACGCTTGCAATTCAGCAGTCTGGGCAGACATGTCTCCCAGGTGCTTGGTTGCAATATCAGCATGTATAAACTCTTCTTCATGTGTGAAGCATCCTACGACAGCTGTGCATGCGGCAGCGTACTTAGAGCGTGTCCCCACTGCTGGGATAGCTGACCCATCTGAGTAAATCACCTGGAAAAAATCAAACAATGGTATGTCAGGCCGTGAGATGTCTGGCTCCGTGTCCATTGTCCAACTCAATCCCCTCAGTCTTTGCAATTCTGCCTTATAATGGTACTTTACATCTGGAGCATGTTGAGATGCTGACCATTGAATCCATCTACTTTGTAATGCTTTTGCATTTGGGACCTTACCTTTTGTAGCATCTTCTAGTTGAGCTAGAGGTGTGTTTATGTGTATGGTTCTATTTGCTGCCAATGGTCTCTCTTTCTGAATAATCACCTGAACTGAAGCCAGAATTTTCTCCTCAGGTGTAAATTTTAACTCAGGTGTGGAATATACATGTGACTTATATGCAATTGGTTTAGTCTCCCCTAGATTGCACACTGTGTATGTGAAAGCATTGTCTCCCACCACAAGGTTTATCTCTAAGTCTTTATCTGTATTCCTGTCCTGCAAAGGACCAGTGTGAGTCATTAATGAATATACCTGGTGCAGAATACGAGTGTGTTCTTGCAGCCAGTGAGCTGCCTTGAAATTTGGTTTTATCAAAGCATACAATGGTTTCACTAGCTCAGCAAAATTAGAAACATACGATCTGCCAAAAATTTAACAGCCCTAGAATGGCCTGTAACTGCCTAAGCATAGTGGGCGGTCTTATATTGGCACACTTCTCAAGGAAATCTGCTGATAACCCTCTGCCCTCATCTGAAAGAGTGAATCCCAGAAAGGTAACCTCACGATGAGCTATTCTTGATTTTTTAAAATTAATCAGGTATCCTTTTGCAGCCAACGTGTGAATGACTCTGTCCACTTCTTGCAAGTATTCACTGAGATTCTCATGGGTGATATAAATATCATCTACATACTGCCAACAATTAGGGATGTCTGCAAGTAAACTCTGTATTCTGCTTGAGAATGTGCTAGGTGAATTTGTATACCCCTGCATTATTCTATTGAAATGGAAATGAGTTCCCTTAAAAGTGAATGCAGTGTATTTCTGGCTTTCCATACTTAAAGGTTGTGTGAAATACCCATTGCCTGGATCAAGGTTTGTTTTATATTTGCATCTGTGTAAGTTGGCTAGCAATCCAGAACTGTGTTGGTTCTGGACGGCCTCTGTCTTACAATGTGCATTCAAAATTTTAAAATCCACAATGAAACGGTAGGTACCATCAGGTTTTAAAACTGGGAGTACAGGACTGTTATGTGGGCTAGCTTGCTTTATGATTACTCCCTGGTCCATTGGCTGGTCTACTATGGTTTGCATGTGGGCAACTGCTTGTGGTTTAACTGGATACTGCCTTTGTGGCGGGGGTGGTTTCAGCACTGGAATCACATGTGCTGGACATTCTTTATCGTGCCCTACATGATTTTTAAACAGCTGCACTGCTGCCAGCGCTGACCATTTCCTTGCATATTTTTGCATTAGTTCCCCACTCACCTCTTTTGAAAAGACAGGCGTTACCACTTCTTCACCCCTTGGTGCTTGCCTTACATACAAAGGTGGCCAGTCTTGAAATGCTAACAGCCCTTTATATTGGATGTGTAGCTGTGGCCAAAATAGTGCTTCAATCTTTTTGGGGTGTTCGCCTTCTAGCTGAATTGTCACAAAATACACTTCATTATGTGCCAATGTCTGCCCAGTGGGAGTAGTGATCTGTGCATTCCTGTGTGCCCTTTTGTGCTCCAATAGTGCCTTGTGGCTGCATTCAAATATGGAAATGTCAGACCCAGAGTCTAATATGACTTCAATCCAATCTGTGTGTCACTTAGTCTTGGGAATGATGCGATGAGTGCGTGGACTCTGCATTCTGTGAAACCTGTAGTGCTGCCGTGTGATTCTTTTTGACCTTCACTTCCTTCCCCTCAGCCTTAGAACGATCTGGTGTTCGTACCTGCTGGAAAGGAGATATCTCATCAGTACCGTACTTCTGGGGACTTTTCATGTGTTTCCTGTCTCTAAAATCATAATCAGTAGGTCTAAAATGGGACTGGCCTTCGGTCTTACCCCAGGACAGTCTACCCCTGTGGTTACCTTGCCACTGCGGGCTCTGCCTATCTCCTGCAGATTTCTCATTGTTATGCCCATGCTCTGGATATCCTTCTTCCTCTATGGGTGACAATTGCCGCCTCTCTAGCTTGTTGCCCTTTTTACCCTGGAATGAGCCCCTGTCCTTTCGAGGATCTCCCTTCATCGTGTGTGTCCTTATCTGGCTTAAGATCCTTGTTAGCCTTTTTATGTGTGTCTGCTGGTCTTCTGCCCAAGTGATCCCTGCTCAGTGATTGATAGGTGGATGTCACTATGTCTCCAAATTGCTCCCTTTTTTCTTGCTCATTTAATTGGGACAATTTTCTATGGACTTCTAACCCTGCAGGTTCTCCTTTTAATAAGGGTAGGATTTTGCTCTCAACCATTTGATAATTGTTAGATGCTATAGACGGGCCTAGATTCATGGCTGCGGCCGCGCCTTGTGTTCCCATGATGTCAGCTAGTATCAGTGATAGTGATGTGATGGACGGCATGCCTATCAACTGTAAATAAAGCCAGCTATAGATTGAGATCCAGCTGTCACAGCTGGTTAGAGGCGGTGTGGAGCCAGGAGGAAGAAACATAGCTAGGGCCCTGTGTCTTTGCTGGGGAGTTACTTGTGGATAAGCAGCTTGCAATTGTCCTAATTTTTCTGAATACCACTTGGGAATGTCTTCATTCTTGAATGGACAGGATCCCAATATTATTCTCAATGTCTGTAGTTGCACCCCACCTGCATCCATCTGTCCTTGAGGTTGCTGCACAGGTGCTATACCCTGCTGAGATGCATAGTGCAGCGCGATGTTTCGCACTGTGTCAAAGTGGGTGGCCAACAACTGGTAATCAGCTTGTAAGAACGGACCTCCACGGTTTGGATGAAACCGAGCTAAGAATTCTAGTGACAGGTTGGGTGTAGCTAGTGAGCCATGCCTTGCACCTGTTTGTGGGTAAACTAGATTACCTCCAAACCAGTTGACATGATTTGTATGTGTAAGAGCTAATTCAGGATACTGATATGGGCGATACTGAATGGTGTCTAAGTCTCCTCTCACTAGGAGAGTTGCATATACATTATTTGTCCTGTTACCTGAGGTCTTTAAGTAAGTAAAGAGTGATTCTGCTGGTAGTCAACCAAGTTGCGCAACTGCCACCGTGAAATTTGTTTTCACTGCATGACACTGCGCAGCTCTCAGCCAATCATATACAGCCATTCTGCAATGGATGGGAATATTGATTTAGTTGTGCGCCATCTCCTGTACGCACTCTAACCTCTAAAAATGCATTTCCCAAAATCTTTTTAGAAAGACTTTTTTTTCTGCCCTGTCCTTCTTCAGTGACTGGGACATGAGGTTATTTAAATAGTACTAATGCTCTGGTCATCTTTAAGACGTCACATCTTATTGGGGTGCCACCCGACTTAATTGCCCCTTAGGGCGTGATTCCCTGCCTGCCCCCCTCGACCCTAAGTAGGGCTGTGTGGTGTGGGCACAGAATCAAAAGTCTTAAATTAGGATGAGAGGCGCCTCATGGGTTCCCGCCTAGCGCTTTGACAGTTTCCCTGAGTGTTTGCACCTCTTGTCACAATTGACCAAAATTCAGCCAGAGAATATTGTGTAGTTCGTTTTGACTCAGAGAGACCTCATTTTGAAGCATTACTCAAAAATATGAAGCTGACACTGGAAGGTAGCAAGTCTAAAAATACATTTCCCAAAATCTTTTTAGAAAGACATTTTTATTTCTGCCCTGTCCTTCTTCAGTGACTGGGACATGAGGTTATTTAAATAGTACTAATGCTCTGGTCATCTTTAAGACGTCGCATCTTATTGGGGTGCCACCCGACTTAATTGCCCTTTAGGGCGTGATTCCCTGCCTGCCCCCCTCGACCCTAGGTAGGGCTGTGTGGTGTGGGCACAGAATCAAAAGTCTTAAATTATGATGAGAGGCGCCTCATGGGTTCCCGCCTAGCGCTTTGACAGTTTCCCTGAGTGTTTGCACCTCTTGTCCTAATTGACCAAAATTCAGCCAGAGAATATTGTGTAGTTCGTTTTGACTCAGAGAGACCTCATTTTGAAGCATTACTCAAAAATATGAAGCTGACACTGGAAGGTAGCAAGTCAATATATTTAATATTTCTGATCTCTACTAGCTTCGATCATCATTACATCTGCTATGATTAACGCAGTAAAAATATAGCGTTCTGTTAGATAGAGAGCCAGCAACGTCGCATAAGCTATAAGGATGATTCGCATTTAACAAAGATAAAGTACAATTCATCATTCTGAAACACCAGCTTGGGCAATCATGGAGTTCATGTTATGTTTGTCTAAGCTATACTATGGTATGATCAGGAGTGGAGTGACATAATAAAACACGCTGTCACCATATGCAAGAGAGGTTCAACCAACACACTTGAAACTCGCGGTTTCCCGGGCTTGCTGCTTCGACCTGCTACCGACTGCTCTTCCCAAACCCCCACGATCTCGTGGTCTGCCTGCTGCGGAATCCCTTTAGCCTTAGTCTGTTGTGCTTTTATGTTAACACACGTGACTTAGCCTACATGTACTATGTGCGTCACTTCCTTGATCTGGAGAGAAAGTCTAGAGTCTGAATCTGCTCTTATACCACAGTTTGCAGTGCACCCATTATTTACCTACGTGAGAACCCAAGTTTAAGGTGATGTCCTTGCTCCTTGATTATTCCCATTGAAATGCATGGCCTTCCGCTCGGCAAACATGCAAGGTGCTGTGTTTTTTCTGGCCTACTTCGACCGCCATTATATCGAATGCATTTTCTGAAAGGGTTTGAATGTGACTATTGCTTTGGACGCTTTAACCACACATGTATTCTGGTACCCTGCTTCCTGACTATGGCTGCTTTCTGCTACGAGCCCATTTAACACAGGAAGCTGATACTTGTGGTTGGCTTAAGGAGGAAACTGTTCACCTTTAGCTGACCCTAACGGCAAGGGCCTGTGGGTTTACAGTTAGTGTCCGATTCTGTCTTCTGAAAGCTACATTTGCATTGTGTGTGAATGAGTGTTTTTTGCCCAAAGAACATCCATAGCTTATTACTATGCTGGTGTCAAGACCATGTGTATTTTCAAGGCATTAAGTCGTTGAAGACCAACGGCTGCTAATCTGTGGTTAGGAAGAGGCATCTATAATGTCTTGTTAATCGTTTTCGCTAGAGCCACGGAACAAGCCATGTGCTCGCTTTCCGAGGAACTCACAAGCGTTGTTTATCAATGACAATATATTGTCTACAGTAAATGTCTTACTTTGTCTTTTGACCCTGGCCTTTGCCGTATGTGCAACCGTGTACTTTGTATGCACAGTGAGTGAAGTGGCCTAATCTGTGGCACACCTGCCTTAACTCGTTTGTAACCTTTGTAAATCATGGCATTGATTTTCTCGTTATCCCTGCAAGAACATTTCCATCACGTCAGTGAGGTGTTAAGGAGACTCCAACAGAATCATTTGTTTTGCAATCTATAAAAGTGTTTGTTCCATCAGTCGCAAATAGTGTATCTTGGGTACATAATATCAGCGGAGGGAATCACCATGGATCCTGAGAAGGTATCTGTAGTGAGAGACTGGCCTATTCCTAAATCAGGAAAAGATATCCAAAGATTTGTCAGATTTGCAAATTTTTACAGGAAGTTCATCCCGAATTTCTCTTCCCTGACTCAGCCCCTTACCAATCTCCTAAAAAAGGGGAAAGCATTCCAATGGGGCCATGTTTCCGGTAGAGGTACGCACTGATCACCAGAACCTTCAGATCCTACAATACGCCCAGACCTGCAATAGTAGGCAGGCCAGGTGGGCTCATTTCTTTTCACCCTTCCAGATTCAGTTCTCCTTTATACCAGGAAGAATCAATCTTAAAGCAGATGCTCTATCACGCAAGGAACCCATTGCAACTGAACACTTCAGATCAATGTATGTAGAAGGATGTTACTGCTTTAGCGATAGGGCTTACATACCCACAAAGAGATTACAGAAAGAAGTACTTGAGACGTGCTACGATTCTAAAACCTCGGGCCACCGGGGTACTTTCTCTACACTGAAATTAGTGTCCAGATATTTCTGGTGGTCCTCCCTCAAAAAAGATGTCAGGGAATTTGTGGGTTCTTGTCCTGTGCCTTCAAACCAAGAGTCCTCGACATTCACCATTAGGGAAGCTGGTGAAGATGCCGATACCAACACATCCTTGGCAAATCATCTCTACAGATTTTGTGGTTGACCTACCTAAGTCTGGTGGGTGTTCAACTATTATGGTCACCATCGACTCGTTTACAAAAATGGCAAATTTTGTTCCCCTCGCAAGGGTCCCTACAGCGGCTGAAATGACTCGAATCTTTATAGGACATATATTTTCACTACATGGCCTCCCAGAAACTATCATCTCTGATAGAGGATCCCAATACACCTCCCGATATTGGGGACAAGTATGTCGCATTCTAGGCATTTCGCGAACCCTTAGCTCGGGATACCATCTGCAGTCAAATGGCCAAACTGAAAGGTTAAATCAAACTCTTGAGGAATACCTTTGCAGTTTTATCGGAGCAACACAGGATGACTGGAAGGAACTATTATCCTTAGCGGTATTTGCATTTAACAATGCTTATCATTCCTCTGTTGGAACCTCACCGTTCTTTTGTACGTATGGATTCCATCCCAGTTCATTTCCCACAACACAGATGTCTTCCTCCAAATTCCCGGATGTAGACCACCTGATAAAACAGATTCAGGGAGGTCATAAAACGGAAAAGGTCGCATTAAGGGAAGCTCAAGTCAGAAGAAAGAGGTTTGCAGATCGTCATCGGACTTCAGCCCCCGTAATTCAACCAGGCAACTGGGTCTGGCTATCATCCAGATTCCTTCCTCGACATCTCATCCCTTCCAAACTATCCCCTAAATTTTTGGGACCCTTTTGGGTCATCAAGGCAATAGGACCTGCTGCTTTCAAACTCCAACTTCCCCATTCATGGAGCCGGATCCACCCGGTATTTCTTGTTTCACAACTGAAACTAGATATCCGAAACCAGTTTCACCCTAAAGTGGTGGATCGTCCTCCTGCAGTTCTTTCCACAGCAGAACCCGAGTATGAAGTTGCAGATCTTTGTGACTCCGGATACCACCAGGGGCGTTTACAATATCTGGTGGACTGGAAGGGTTACTCCCCGGCTGATCGTACTTAGGAACCAGAATCTGCTATACATGCACCGAGGCTGGTTAGGAAGTTTCATGCCAGGCACCCAGGCAAGCCGGGCGGAGGACGCCCGTAAGAGGGGGCATACTGTGACAATTATTTCCAGCTCTAAACCATGTAGCGACTCGAGAAGGCGCGGACTCAGAAAAGTGCCTCCGAACATCGTAAGCGGCGGTCTAGTGTTTCTTGTTACAGAAGTTCGGGTGGAGACTCCGCCTACATCCGCTTAGGAGTATATCCGGGAAACAGACCCTGTGCACGACGTGTTGCTACTCTCGTAGGAGTTCAGCCACGCTATGTTAGTTTGTCTAGGGATTTACCTTACACAGATTATCGTTCATTCTTTGTTCCCCTTTGCTAACGATTTCCCTTTCCATTCCGTCCCTTTCAGAATTGCAGTCATCATTGCGGGGCAAATCTTACCTCAATTCCTTGGCGATCACGCCTCTCTGTGCCACTCTCTGCAAGCCATCCACAGACGCCGCGGTAAGCTCAGGCTCCTCCCACTTCACACTCAACCTAGCGTCTTACTAGAATTCTTCCGCTTCCAGGTCAACCCTCAATCTTTTACTTCTTGCAGGATCAAAAGGCAATTACTCCTTGGTCAATCACAGCAGGATTCACGGGTGACTGGAGTCACGTGTTTTTTGGGCCCGGGAAGGGATCTTAATCCTCGGTAGGAACTTTTAGCGTATTCTGAAAGGGTTAGTTGGATTCTTCCTACCGGGTCCGTATTTAACTATTTTTCTCTGTCAGTCTTTCTCTTCTATTCAGAGCCTTTCTGCGTTCTCTCTCCAGGTTTGGACCTAACTGTTCAGCAGCAGCATCACAGGTGTAAGGGGAGGAGTTGTTAAGAAAGGAAGAAGGCAATGTGCACGGAATCTCACAGTGTACAACTTTGAATCTAAATATGTGCATACAAAACCCAAGACTTGTGTATACTAAAACCCAGGAGAAACAATAATACCTATATATGAAAAGGAATGTGGGGTAAGCACTTAGAACCTCCTTATGACTGAAAGGAAAGTCGGCAAACTCCTTACCCACTATGCTATTACAGATACTGACAGCGCTAAATCCACGTAGAAGGCAAGCAAGGACAGGATCTGTGAGCTGACACTCTGGATGATACAGAATAAGGAACTTAGAAACTGTACTCACGAGGACCGGAAAGACCACTTGAATGTCAGTAAACTCACGAACCCAGTTGATCAAACAGGAACCCTGAAGGCTATAATAGCAATGGGTGGAGGAAACTAAATACATAAGACCCTAGTCAAGGGGCGAGTACAAATAGTGATATACAATAGTGAGGAAACAAAAGGGCATTTACACTGGGACTAGTTACAATAACACCCACACCTAATAATCCATGGGAAATTAATGCAGAAGTGAGATGGAAAACATGGAATGGATCCCAATAGAAAGTAAGGATCAGGAGCAGGGAAAATGATATCACAAAAGGAAACCTTGAGGCAGGAAGCTAAATCTATAAAGGGAAAGACTAAAGCATCAGGTTTTTCGGTAGCAAAGGACAGCAACAAAGAAACAGAAAACACAGGCGAATTGGGCAGCATCAAAGGGTAAAGCACAGAGACAGGCTGCCTGCAGACAGAGGAAGACAGAAAGGGGAATCCAGTGAGCAGAAATCAATTAAGCACAAGAATCCGAAATCCAGGGCACAGGAACAAGAAACAGGAACTGGGCACTAGGCACAAAAGCTAGGAACAAGGAACAGGAACTAGGAACTCGGCACAAACGCTAGGAATGGAACAGGAACTAGGTACTAGGCACAAACGCTAGGAACAATGAACAGGAACTAGGTACTAGGCACAAAAGCTAGGAACAAGGAACAAGAACTAGGTACTAGGCACAAAAGCTAGGAACAAGGAACAAGGGACCAGTCACAACAGGAACACAGCAACAATGACCAGCGCTGGACTGAAGCAAACTGAGGCTTTTAAAGCTGCTTAACGAGCACACCCCTCAGGCGTGCCGCCTGCTGCACCTGCAGCCACAGGTGTTGCCTATCCTCCACCCAGCCTTGTCCTGCAAGGGAGGAGGTGAAGCAGTGAGCCAGGCATTCTGGGAAGCATAGTCATTTGATTAAAGTAGCAGTAGCATGCTGGCTGCCAAAAACCTGGAATGGATCCAGAAGCAAAGTAATTTGGGAAATAAGGTTTTAGAGCACCCAATTCATCAGGACACTGTAGCATAAGGTTCGGAGGAAATGTCCAGTAGGGATTAAACCCCAAAACATGCCCCAAGTGGCGGGAACGGGAGCGAAGGGAGCGAGCCGTGACACTATACCCCCTCCCACGGCCGACTCCAGGCGGCCGTTACTCGCACAAAACATCTTCTTATCTTCTTTCTATGACAGGAGCGCTTTGTCTTCAGAAGTGGCACTGACGGAAACGATGACCCACGGGCAGAAGCAGAAGGACTGGAATGAATAGAATCAGGCCGCAGTCTATAAGAGCCATAGGCAGGTTTTCGTGAGGAAGAGACTCATGGGTCGAAGAAAGGCATGAAGGACTTGCAGGACCTGAAGCAGATTTGGAAGGTCCAGGAAGCTCAGTCTCTGGGAGCGAACACTCATACATCATTGAGGAGGGAGGCAGGCTGGTGCAACATGCTTTGGACAATGATTGATGCTCTGGTAGCCCCCCTGCTGAGAGCGGACACACAGGAGGTGAGAAATCAGCAGGTTTCAGGAAATGTTCATGTTCAGACAAAGAAGGTGGCGGCCGAGGTAGAGGTTCGGATCTTCTCTCATCATCCATTTGATTAAAGGCCTGTGGTTGAGGGTGACCAAGGTTCGACTGCATCTGTCCCACGCCTTGGGGGCCTGGAAGTCCAATGGGTTGTACGAGGTTGGCACTCCTGGTGTCAGTCATGTAGCCACCTTGTTGCACATGGAATACAACCGCAGGAACGTTTGGCATACCGATAGGAGTGATAGACGCAGTACTTGGCACATCAGGCACATTCGCAGCAGGAGCAATAACGGGCACATATTGAACTGCAGCAGTCATATCCTTCCTTTGGCTACTAGCACCCGAATGGTGCAGCAGTTGGGGGGCCGTGCCCGTCCCTTCCTTCAGGCTCATGTGGGATCCGGCAACAAAAAGGCTGTCAAGCGGCTGATCCAAACCGGCCCCCAAATGTGAACCGTCCAGCCCGTTATCCTGGTTGGCTACTTGTTCGATGTCTGGGCCATGGCGGATGGTATCCGTCTCCCATTTGTAACACTCCAGGCAAGTCCAACGGCCTTGCATGTAAGGCCCTCCCGAGTCGTGATCCAGCTTGATGTTTCTGGCAGAAGATTCAGACTCAGATGTAGCATATGCGGGAGGTGCTGATTCTACAGTCAAGCAGTTGGGAGAATTAACTTGTGTAAAAGGCAGGCCTTCTGGTGATCCTCCTGAAGCATAAGAAGGGCAGATTGGACGTTCATCCGTAATAAATGGTTGGGATTTAGGAGGTAGCTCTGAAGTAGATGAATCTGCAACACGATCAAACAGAGCAGACAGGTGCACCTCCAATATTGGCAGCGAGGCTGAGCAGGATACAGGTCTTTCATGAACTGAAGCCAAATTAGCAGTAGGCTCTGGGACCGAAGACAGGCACTCAGGATGTGCTACCGGAGGCTCCATGGCTGAAGGATAATCCGCTGGATGATTGAGACAAAAATTGGCAGAAGAAGGAGCGAACACAGAGGTAGCATCGTTTTCCACATCAGCTTGAATGTCTACTTCAGTCTCAGCAGCTAGATCAAGGGCTGAACCTAAGCCTACAGTAGTGACTGATTCTGTGTATGCCACCATTGTGGATTGTGTTTGGAAATCAGAAGCATGTATGTGTTCAAGCTCAGAATTATGACTGACTGCTAAACAGGAAATCTTAGGTAAAGGAGTGGCTTGTAAATCTTCAGTTAACGGCAATTCCTGACAAACGGTAGAACAATTGTCAGAACATGTGCCCTGAATAAGTGTTGTGCTAGAAAGAGAACTTTCACTCCCAATAGAATCTTCATATTGACAAGTATCATGACCTACAAAAACCTCCGCACTCAGGGATTGAACAGTATTCACTTCATCAACGGATAAAGTTTGAGGTGTATTCAGAAAAGACTGTAAAGTCTTATTCTCCTCTAGTAAAGTAATGTATCCTTGTTTTAACTCCTCAAGTTCAGCTTTTAGCATGCCCCGCCTTAACTGTACATCCCTATCAGTAGGCACAGGGGAAGGCATGGTGGCATCAGGGCTGGATCCTGCCCTAACCATCCGGGTGTGCACTGATTGTACATTGTCACTTGCTGCTTGCAGGTTTTGTGATCTATACTCACTCTTACCGACTTGGTCTGTGTTACCCTTAAGCAGACTACTGACATCAGACCTCTTGACATTAGGGACTACAGTAAGTACTTGTGCAGAGGAGTAAGCAGTTGACTGAGGGCTGAAAACAGAAGATATGCAATGAACCCCTCCATTCTTTATGTTTGAATCATGAAACTGTTCAATCTGAGGTAAAGCACAACCGGAATCATGGGGTTCAACAACAGACGTTCTCGTGTGTAATAAATCTAACAGTGTGTTGTTTTCCGCTGCTAAGGCTTGTGCGGACATAGAATCTGGATCAAAATTAAAGACAGAACTAGGATCAGGCAATGTACGATGGGCCATCCTGTGGGTAAAATACTCAGCACGTAAATACCCATTTGTATCAAGGAGTTCTTTTAAGTCAGGATCAATGATTTGATTGTCACAGGTAGACTTAGGGGAAACTTTCTGTACTAACTTGTTAGTTACCTTGCTGCCTTTCTTTCTTAAACTGGCCATATTCACACAGGAATAACGGCTGGTCATTCTGTTAAGAAAGGAAGAAGGCAATGTGCACGGAATCTCACAGTGTACAACTTTGAATCTAAATATGTGCATACAAAACCCAAGACTTGTGTATACTAAAACCCAGGAGAAACAATAATAGCTATATATGAAAAGGAATGTGGGGTAAGCACTTAGAACCTCCTTATGACTGAAAGGAAAGTCGGCAAACTCCTTACCCACTATGCTATTACAGATACTCACAGCGCTAAACCCACGTAGAGGGCAAGCAAGGACAGGATCTGTGAGCTGACACTCTGGATGATACAGAATAAGGAACTTAGAAACTGTACTCACGAGGACCGGAAAGACCACTTGAATGTCAGTAAACTCACGAACCCAGTTGATGAAACAGGAACCCTGAAGGCTATAACAGCAATGGATGGAGGAAACTAAATACATAAGACCCTAGTCAAGGGGCGAGTACAAATAGTGATATAAAATAGTGAGGAAACAAAAGGGCATTTACACTGGGACTAGTTACAATAACACCCACACCTAATAATCCATGGGAAATGAATGCAGAAGTGAGATGGAAAACATGGAATGGATCCCAATAGAAAGTAAGGATCGGGAGCAGGGAAATTGATATCACAAAAGGAAACCTTGAGGCAGGAAGATAAATCTATAAAAGGAAAGACTAAAGCATCAGGTTTTTCGGTAGCAAAGGACAGCAACAAAGAAACAGAAAACACAGGCGAATTGGGCAGCATCAAAGGGTAAAGCACAGAGACAGGCTGTCTGCAGACAGAGGAAGACAGAAAGGGAAATCCAGTGAGCAGAAATCAATTAAGCACAAGAATCCGAAATCCAGGGCAGAGGAACAAGAAACAGGAACTGGGCACTAGGCACAAAAGCTAGGAACAAGGAACAGGAACTAGGAACTCGGCACAAACGCTAGGAATGGAACAGGAACTAGGTACTGGGCACAAACGCTAGGAACAATGAACAGGAACTAGGTACTAGGCACAAAAGCTAGGAACAAGGAACAAGGGACCAGTCACAACAGGAACACAGCAACAATGACCAGCGCTGGACTGAAGCAAACTGAGGCTTTTAAAGCTGCTTAACGAGCACACCCCTCAGGCGTGCCGCCTGCTGCACCTGCAGCCACAGGTGTTGCCTATCCTCCACCCAGCCTTGTCCTGCAAGGGAGGAGGTGAAGCAGTGAGCCAGGCATTCTGGGAAGCATAGTCATTTGATTAAAGTAGCAGTAGCATGCTGGCTGCCAAAAACCTGGAATGGATCCGGAAGGGAAGTAATTTGGGAAATAAGGTTTTAGCGCTCCCAATTCATCAGGACACTGTAGCATAAGGTTCGGAGGAAATGTCCATTAGGGAATAAACCCCAAAACATGCCCCCAAGTGGCGGGAACGGGAGCGAAGGGAGCGAGCCGTGACAGGAGTAAAGGGGGTTTAGATTTCTGTCAGAGGGGTCTGGAAACATCAACCCTCACGGCCCTCTCCTTTATCTCTCGCTCAGTTTTCCACAAGACCCGGGGCCTGTTATCGGCTAGAAGGAAGGAAGACATCATCCGCATCAGACTACTCCGCAGTCCTGATCCAGAGAAGACTGCTTCCAGGATTCTATGAACCCCAGCAGCTCTTCTGAGGGTTTTTTCCCTTCGGGGTTTCCCTGGGACTTTCACTGGGTCTGAGCCTTGGGCTGGGACTCAGGGGGAGGCTTAGGTAAATCCCATTTTTCCTTGAAGATGGTTAGAAAGGCCGCCAGACCTGTTGAGGGCATCATTCAAGACACAGGTAGGGCATTTCTGTGTGTCTTTCAACTTCTGGATGAAAGGTTTGGATCCTACTATAACACCAAAATGTTTCCACGTCAAGCGCTCGACGATTCATAAAATAGGATTTAAAGTGCATTTCCTGCTGAGACATTCAGCCACCAAATGTTTCAAGGTTTCTGACTGCTCAGGTTTTTGACAAAATCTGCAAACGTTATGTGCTTGAGATATGATTTTCCGGTGGGCCAAAACTTGATAGGTCAGCCACAAGTTTAATCTTTGTCATGCAACGCCTTCCCTGGACACTATGGTCCAGGTGGCGGCTGTCGGGCCGCCATTGCGGCGTCCCATCACGTTTCCGGACGTCGCTCTAGAGGTCCAGTTGTTTCGCGCGCTGCGAGCCGGGAGGCTTATCAGCCACGCCCCCCTGTTCGCAGTGCGTTGCAACCTGCTTGGTCAGCCATCCCGGCTGTGTCTTTTTCCAGTTGCTGTACGCTTTCTTACTTTCCCTTTGTTCTTGCCTCCTTTCCCTTCGCTGCTGCCCTTTGGGTCGCTCCTCCGCTTCTCTTTATTCTGGCTCTCGTGCTTTACTTTCCTCTGCCTCTCACAGCATTTACCTGTTCTGCGCCCCTCGCGGTTGTTTACATTCTGCCTCTCTCTCCTGACTGCCTTCTCTCAGGCAGTGTTGGTCTGCTGCTACTTACCTTTTCCTCTCATACCGGACATTCCACTTTTCTTCCGGTGCATTCGTAGCCCACGTTCCACTCGGCATCTTCACTGCGGACCGCTGCGGCTGCTATTTTGCCATTGGGGTTTTTTGTGACGATAGGCTTTTTCCCCAAATGGTCCCTCTCGGGAGAGGGGCCACAGGTAGTGCTTATCAAAGCAGTACACTGTGGCTTCCTTTCGCGAGAAAGACGTTTGTCCAGAAAAAAAAGAAAGACGAAAAAAGGAAAAGGATCACTGCGCTAGAAGACCTCAGATATCGTCAATTCAAGACCAATCTTTAGGTGAGGTGAAGGAAAAGGAGGGAAGGTCGGAGTTGGGGGAAGTTCATTCTTCAAAGGCTGACAATCTTTGCCTAAAGCATGTATTTCTCAGCCTTGGAGAAGGACATTTGGCCAAGTAACCTTCCACCGAGCGAAGGGCTTTGATAACAAAGGGATTTTCATTAAAATCCTTGTAGACCATACATGATTGATGAGTTTTTATCCAGTCAAAGAAAAGGAGGTTTCTCTCCGCTCGGGTTGGGACTCTTGGCAAAAGGTCACCTGAAATATTTGCTTCAGCCAGGGCAACAGCGACAGCTTTTTTCCACAGCTGAATGGACTTGAGGTTTGATTAACCAATATAACTTGCTAAGACAAATAACAGATGGTTATCATTTGCACGCAATAGACACTTTCTGTATAACATGCACAATTTCAATAGACATATACAATGCAATGAAGTGGTTTTAGCTAGGCACAAGAGTTGTTTCCAGTATTTACCCTCTAACTTTAGCCAGAAAATCTCAGATATTATTGGCTTGGTTTCAGCCCCATGTAGTACTTGGGGGACTGCTTTCTGATTTAAAAAGTTAATGAGTGGAATACATGAAAACTTCCCATGCTTGGCATGTGTTATCTTGGCTTGAGAAGTTGCCACAACCATTTTGGAATTGATTAAACCAAATAGGGGTTTTCAGATGGGTGGTCATTTTTATTAACTCCAAGATAAATGTATTGGGATACAATTTCTAGGGGTGTATGAGAGAGTGTCCAACTTGTGTTGGTTTTTTTTCTTGCTTCTTGAGCCAAGACAAATAATGATTTTAGTTTTTCCAAATTTTGATGTCTAAAAGATTTTGACAAGCATAACTTCCCAGGTCATCCAGCATACGCTGTAAACCTTTGGGTGCCTTTGACATCAGCACCAGATCATCTGCATAGAATAAGCATGGGATGAGGTGGAGTCCCAGCTTAGATGCATCAGTTAGCAAATGTATTAGGTTTTTTATTAAATCAGAAATAAAGAAGTTGAAAAGGGCTGAAGCAAGGATGCATCCCTTTTTCAGCCCTCTAAAAGTAGGTATCGGATTCGATAGAATACCATCCAGTGATAACCGAACTTGAATGGAAGTGTCCATGTGAAACAGAATAATCAGAGTGAGAAGAGATGAAGGACAATTTGCTTTCTCAAGTTTAGCACTTAGAAGTTATCTGGAAACAGAATCAAACGCTGCGCGGAAATCCACCAAAGCAAAGTAAAGGGATTGATGCTGGTCCGCACATTGCGCTTGAATGGTCGAAATTATCATCAACGGAGAGAACACAAGAGGAATTCACCCCTTGCAAAAGCCCTGATGGAGATGCCACGAGAGTGCGAGAACTAGAAACCTCAGTGAGGGAAGTCACGGAGAGAGATAGAAAGAGAGGTGCCAGAAACGTCCCAAGAAGTGAATCAATCCCGGGACGCTGGTGGTATGGAGGAAGATTGCCCGAGAAGAGAGCACAGAAGACCAGTGAAGTATGATGACTTTGTTATGGAATAAACTTTGTGTTGTTACCAAAGGGAGGTGTGTAGGGAGCTTGCGAGACACGGCATAACGTAGTCTTGCAAGACTTCCCACGTGACTATGCGACAGCCGCCGCGCAAACGAACATTCTGAATGCAACAACACACCAGAGCAGGTCACGCTCCTCCTAACAAGGGAACAAAGACTGCCACAGCCAATCGTAGCAGCGCAGGACACCTCAGTCCTATATTACTTCCCACCCCAGCCTATGAACATTGAGTGGACTCAATTTCATTGTTTACTGCATGTTTGTTAACACAACTAATAAAGTTGTCAAATCTAGCAGGCTGAATCCTCCTTGTTATACAACAGAGCTGGAGAGCAAGGAAGCAGGAGTTTCACACTGAGCTCTCTGCAAAAGTGTGCAAGTCTGCACATGATAGTTTACTTAGCTAGGAATTCAAATAAATAATAATGGCTTGCACTCATTACTACGCCTGTGTGAGTTACTTCCAAACAGATCCTACACACAGTCAACTAAAGAACTGTCACCTTTACTGTGGCAAATACACATATCTACACTATTAAATACCATTAAAAACGTTTTTTTTAAAGAAAGTAAACTGCTTGTTTTTAATGCATTGTCTGCAAGTGGTGGGTTCACAGCGCTAGTTGTGCTTTTGATGAGGTGGGTGAAGCTATTCAGATTCTGCACATTTGACCAGTGCAGGAAACAATGCACAAGGGGCCCTCTACTGGAGCCAATGCAAAAAGTCGCCATCTGAGATGACAGTACCTATTAGATTCATACATGCCAACGCTCCCGATTTTTCTAAGAAAAACATTGCTTTATTTCACTTTCATACTTGCCAACATTCTGTGACCAAAAAGATGTAGGATTTTTCAAGTTTCTAAAATAATACTTCGCATAATTACATCACATGAATTAAAAACATTCATTGTTAGCACCACTGTACCATTCTAAAATACACAACCCATCAAGCAGCACAACATGGAATGTTCAAATGTAATGGTAAGTTAACACCTAATTCAATTTCCTAACTTCACAGAAGGTAATCACACAGAGCTGGTAGGCAACGTTTGTCACTGCTCTGCAGCAGCAGCCCAGGCAGTACATATTTTATTCCTGCAGCGTACATTGAACATGAATGACATGAGACTGATACTCCCCTCAGGGTGATAGGCAGATGCTGTGTGTTAGTGGTACGCTCTGCCACTTGCCTTCAATGGTGGTTCACCTAAGGCCTGTCCTGGCCAGAGTGCACGGTGGTCAGGTTACTGGATTGGTCTGAACCCATCACTCAATCACTTAGCTGCCCACCCCATAGACACACTATGTTGCATGCTTTGTCCTGGGGCAGTCTCAAGCAGACTGCCTTAGAGTCACATACATTACCTGCCTCTGTAAAAAGCAGTAGGATCTGTCACTGAAATCGTTTTAAGCAGTCCTACCGCCTAAATCAGTAGGGTTGGCAAGTATGCACTTTCTCCCGCCAAAAATAATTCTAACCCCAATCATTCCTATGGGAAAATTAACTTCTCCCTATTTCTCTGACGAAAGCTCCCTCCCAGGTGAACTTTGGCATGTAGAGTAAGCTGTTTGATTCAATTACATGTTTTTGTACAGACAAGTTGTTTTCCGTCAGAACGACATTTGATAGAACCTACAACTCATGATGTTTTCTTCGCCTCAGTACGCTGATTCAAATAGAAAATTTTAAACACGGCCATCAGAGGGAACCGGTTTTAGACTATCGTAAGTACCTAAATGGTAGCTGACGTATATGTTCCTCTGCCAATGGGATCCACGATACGTGCCCTTCCTCCATTTACATCATGCAAGGGGTGCGGCTCTCCCGAGCTATACTAATAAAAACAAACGACAGACATTGCTTTACGGTTCATAGATTAAGAATGCTAACCAATCGGTTTTGGCGAAATACGTTCTGAGACATCTTCCGTCGACCAATCGTGTGCTGCGCCGGCGCCGTAATTGACGAAAACTGCATGGATGAAACTCAGTAACCAATAGGGGTGGGGAATGTTCGAAAGCGAGGTTTGGAGCGCAAGTTGGACTTTTGGAAGGTGGGCGCTCTTTGCGCACAGGAGATAGGGAGGGAGCACTTGATCTGTTTCTCACTTGGTCCGTTGGCGGGAAAAGCATAACAGAGGGTGAGGATGGTCTCGCGCCACCCTGTCTCGTCTCGCGCCGCTCTAGCTAGTGAGCGTCCCCCTCCCGTTTCCATAACGCGCGCGCGCGCGGCGGCGATTTTTCCCAGTTCTCAAAATGGCGGTGTCGCCTAGCTGCCTGGAGTCCTTCAGAGCAGCTTAACTTCTGACAAGGAAATAAAGAGTGCCCGCGTAAGAGTGAACTCCTACGCAGGGAACAAATTGTCCTCCCACTGCAACGACGAATAAGTAATGAGTGTTTACCTCTTGGAGCAATAAACGTTGAAGAAATAAAGAGTTCCATCCGAGTAAACTCATGTATAGGAAATACATGGTCCCTTAAAGGGAGTGAACCCATTAGTACATAAAGCATCCTAAACGAGGCAATAAAGAGTCCTCTAGGAAACTTTAAAAAAGGTTGCCTAGATGTGGGGAAATTATAATTGGGCAAAACCCACCGACAACTTAGAGTTAAATTGTTTTACATCAGTTAACCTAGGACGAAATAAATATCCCCTTCCAGATGTGTCAGGGCGCAGTAACCCATACACAGTAACTGGAAAGGTGATTCCCTCCCGCCCCCACCTCCCTTAATGGTTGTAAATGTAAATCTACCCGAGCCCGGTGGCATATAGCTCCGGTTGTGCGGATATATATGGATCTGTTACGCCTATGGCCGGTGTGTGTAAGAGTTGACCAGGCCTGTCCCCAACCAAGATGTCATTCCTGCCATTCCCTCTCACTTCGGCGTGAGCTGTACAGAAGTGATCGGAGCGACGGGTTTGTAGGAGACTCTAAAACGCATAAAGGACGTTCTAGTAAAGTTCGGACACATAACATCCCGGTTACTTTAAAATTGGTTTATTCTGTCCCATTTTTTTGGCCATTTTACTTTTCGATGAGTTAAGGACAGATGTTACGTATCTATGCTCCATTTTCAATAATTATTACCCGCTTAAGCAATGACATGTAAGAATGTATATATATATCCTGTGTTCATGCTGTCCTATCGAGGGGGCAATTATACGGCACCTTAGCTTCCGCCAATCTAGACTGTTTTTCGATTTCTTTTCTATGAAATATGTATTTTTATCAGCTCCGTTTGCATCTTTTATATCATCGGTTTCTTGGATGGACGAAGTGGATTAACATTTTTTTTCTTACGGACCGCCCAGCAGGTCTGGACTCCCACAAATGAGCATCAGGTGAGTACTTAATTAAATCTTACGTTTTGGTCATTGTGCTGTACACTTTTTAGTATTTGGTTTCAGGTGCCGTGAGGGTGGAATGCGTGGAATCCTTGTCACTTGTAATAATGTGGATTTAGGAGCGGGGCTGCTCCATGCTTGCTTCACCGATCTGTGTGTGCACTGACCATTTTACTTTGTTATTGTTCTATTGACGAATAAACTGCAACCGTTACTCTACAATGTACGTATTGTGTAAGGAAATGTTACCCTTTTAAAGTTTGGGTGTCAGGCTGCAGTGGAAGATTGTCGTACGAATGTTTATGTCGAGTGCACTATTGAGAACCGTATGTTAGGAATGTTTTCTTTTTATTATTAATCTCCTCTATTATGAATGTTGGTGGCGCACGCAACATCGGAACCTATGGTTTAGTTTGGCCCCGTCTCTTTTTAATGTCCTAGATGGACGAATGTTTACAACGGTTATGTCAAAGCTGAAGGTCCCCCAAAACCTATAGTTTTCTTTGTTTATTGATGTCTTAAATGGGCACACGTGAGAGCTTTATCCATTCAGGCTTGCACTGATGTTTATTACGAATGTTTTAATTACGGTATATTTGTGATGAGTGCACACGCAATTCATAGCTTCCCGTAGCCGGTTGCAAATCTTTACATTTATTAATGTCCTTATTATGCAATATGTGTGGTGTCTGCTCGCTTGGTGTCTTAGGACTCATTTTCCCCTGCAGATAGTTTGTGTTGTGCGCGTCGTAGTGATGTTTGTGGTGATTGCACACTCAGGAGTTGTAGGCATTCTGAGTCTTGCACACGTGTTTACTTCTGAATATGCATTAAGGACGAATAGTGAGCAACATACAGAGGTTTAGGGGCCTCATGTTTGTTTTATAAGAGTACGTTTCATTATACGCATAGTCGCTCAGAGATTTACTTTGTGTTGAAAGTAGTATCTATTCGAATTAGATTAGCCCATCCTCAGAGTGGAAATGGAGTGAACCTGTGCAAATGTGTGTATGGGACATTTTAGCTTCCAGGTTCACTCCTTCAGCCAGGAACACTTTACATAACTTGTTGGGTGACTCTTTGACCACCATTATAACCTTTGAAGAATAGAAAATTATACATTACTAATTGTATGGTATAACTTAGACCAGTGGTTACCCCTCCCGTATCACACGGGACACTAGGGTCTGACCACTTTTCTCTACCTACTCAATAGAAGCTGCAAGCACCAACTAATTCCGACACCGACCAGCACACCATACTAGCCAGTTGGTGCGTTTGTCCACTGAACTATCTTATTTTCTATTTAGTCTGTTTGCTCGTAGTGCAAATATGCCTGCCTTAACACTTAAACGAGGTTTGAGACAATACATTGTCAAAAACGTACTTGGACATTTCAAAGACACTTTTAATTTTGTGTTTAAAGGATAGTTCCGGGACTTTTTTTTTATTGTCCCTACGGTTCGGCCATGTGTGTTTAAGCATAAATCGGTAGATCGTAGAAAACTTTCCTATGGACCTTAGCCGACTTTTCGTCCATTAACGCACTCGAAATCAGCCGCCATTTTCTGATAATCCTATCATTTCCCCCCATCGACCTGGCTCACCTGCTTTTGCGCCACTAAATCAAATCCCCCGCCCCTGAAACAGACTTTATCAAAACATTCATATTCCCCGCCTCTATCCATGACTGTGCTTCGTAGGCAAACGCGCCCAGGCGTCTTCTACGCGACTCCACACAGAACCCGGAAATCAACACAGATCAGCTCACAACACAGCGCGCCACAATTGGGAATATGAAACTGTACTTTTAAATCAAACCGCAAGATTGTAAATTTGGTAAAGTACATTTATTTGACATCAAATGTTTAGAGAATATTAAGCGATTTTCATTTTTATTTGCTCACGTTCCAAAAAGTTCGTTTTGAGGCACGCGATGTTCCTTTGCTGTACACAGGGTCTTAGATCATCTCACAATACAGCGCCACAATTCGGAATATGAAACTGTGGTTTAAAAGCAAACGGCAAGATTGTACATTTGGCAGAGTACATTTATTGGACATCAAATGTTTAGAGAATATTCAGCGATTTGCATTTTTCTTTGCTCTCGGTCCAAAATAGTTCGTCTTGAGGCAAGCGATGTTCGTGTGCAGTACACAGGGTGTTGGTTTACGATAAAATAAGCTCTTCGGTCGCACTGATAATCGCATGGCTGTTCCAACAACGAGGCACTAGGCCACCACAACGGTCTGTATGTTGCATCTAGCCGTTAGTACCGCGTAAGGGCATACTTGTACTTGGCGATTGTCCCATAAAATGGTCAGGGTGGTAAAGTTGTTCACGCGGAGAAGCAACTGGCGGTTGAAAAAGCCATCCGCCGGTGTCTGGTACTCGTGACACATACAATAATGAAGGATGTACCTGTTTTAAAAACATAAAAAATGAAATTAGTCTCACCATCAGATCTTTATTAAAATTATTCATTTTATATATTAGGTCGGGAAATTATTTCATAGCTAGGACAGTGCAACTGGGTATTATACGTCAAGGGGGGGCTGTAGGATACTGAGACAGTCCCCCAGTGCAGGTGGAGAGTGGAAGGGCCCAGGACCGAGGTCGCAGACAGTGGACCAGTTGTAGCAGGGGAGAGGGAGAGAGAAAGCAGAAGCAAAGAGGAAGGTTTTTAGGTGCTTCTGTAAAAGCAGATGGTTCTGCTCAAGATAGTGCGCGGTACAAAACAATATGCCACATAGAACAAACAAGTACAACTTAACCCGTCTTTAAAGCTACTGTATAGTAATTAAATTGCGGTATAAACTCATCTAAAGAGTTACTTACATTATATTTGCATTTTCCATTGTGTCTGTGCTTAGGGCAGCCCCGAAATACCACTCCTTCTATGCCGACGTTATTTCTTCTAATGAACGAACATTAAATGGCTTTCGTTTCTGAAATTATATTCATTATCGTTTCTTACGTTATTGCCCCACACCCCCAAAAAGAAGTCTTTTGGGATGGTCCCGGCCTGTCAAGGTCAAATAACAATAGAACCTTATACTGAGTAGTGGGCCATTCCGGCACCCGAGAAAAAATCAAATCAGCTGACCTTCACTTTGAACGAGCACACATTCCTAGTTAGCTACATTCAGTGTAAGGCCATCTCACAGGACTCACAGAGCAATCACTTTTATTTACACAATACATAGCTACACATATTCAATGGGCCTGCGACATGAGGAGACTCGAGAGAACAGACAATCAAATTACAATCATTTAAACCGTGATGTGTATTTCTCAATGAGCTCTTCTTTGGGTGGACATGGAACAGAGGCAATGTTGGGTGGCAATGCAGTTGTCCCCTGCACAGGTTCGTTCACAACTCCATGTATGTGCCTATCTAGGACATCAACAATAAGTCTCTCAATAAAGTCATATTGCATATCCTCAAACACTGGTTTGATAACCCATTGTTTACTTCTTTTAGTGAAGGCCTTATTGTAGCGAAGCGTCCCTAAAGTTCCGGTCGTCCTACTTTGTTGACGGCCAACATTATGGTTATGTGCCAAGACCGCTAGAAGAGTCCGATTTATCATGCCCTCCATGCCAAAATGCAATCGTTTTGGCCTGTACTTTAGGCACATATTGTGGAACACCTCCAAATCTCCTGTGTGGCAGAATTCCGTGAGTCCCCTCAAATCTCTTGTTATAGTTTTATCAAATACAATCTTTTCAATGGCTTTGTGAGTGGGTGATGAAGGAATCAACCACTTCTTCTTCCGTGCCTCCTCTCTGGACAAATGGCCATGTTCACAATTGTGGAAATGTTGGTTTGTGGTCCAGCGGTGAACGTTGCTACAGTGCAGCATTACTGACCGCCATTTTTCCAGTAGAATTTCCAACGACCCTCCACATGTTTTTGAGCTCCACCAAAGATGGTTGCTGATTGACTTGGACCACTGTGAAATACCTTGCATATCTTTTTTTTTACCTGCAGCCGACATTTTTTTATTGATTGTTTTTGCAAGATGCCAAACGTCAAATTGGTGATTTATATTTTTGTACTCTTCTCTCATTGTCTTGGCAATTGAAACGTGTCTGTCCGTGGCCATCAGGTCGATCACCATTCCCCGCGATTGTAGTTCTTGCAATGATGCTACAAAGCCAACTTTCTCCATGGCCACTGAGGATGTACTTTGTGACACCTGCACGACCACCGAACTCACAATTTTCTTACTTTCCATGTCCTGAAAGTGGTAGGTGCAGTACTTGGCTGAAAATCCTGGGCTGTCGCACTGTCCATCACCGGCTAGCCTGAACCGTTTGCCCGCGAATGTACTATCAATAGACATTTTTTCCATTCTCCAAGCTTTGCTAATGGCTGGAAATAGATAATCGGTTTGGTATTTGTAGAACTGAGTTTTCGCAATGAAATGGATTCCCACAAACTGAAAGAAAGACTCTAACTTTTTAAAACTTGAACCACTAAAAAGTGCAGCCGCTGCACAAAGTAGATTGCCTGCTGGCAGTTGCCCCAGCATGGGTTGTGCAGACCATGAGAAAGGATGATATTTTGTACAGGTGGCATGCAGTGGCGGCTGGTGAGTTTTAAAGCTGGTGGGGCGTAAAGTTCCCAGGTGGAATTTGGGAGCGAGTGCAAGCAGCGCGCAAGCCCGCACCACCCAAGGAGGGTGTGGGAGGGTTCTCCCCGCAAAACATTTTGAAAAATGGCCTCCAAAATGTGCCATTTACTGTCCAAAACCCACCGAAAAATGACATAAAATGCATTAGGTTTTACCTACTAATGGTGGTACATTATTATTACGTGTGCAAGTGTGATGGTGTATTTTACAGCAGCTTGTATTAAGAATCACTGGTACTATGATGTATGCATAAAGAAATTCATCATTATATAGTCAGTAATGATGGAAAAATATCATTTTGTCATGCTGTTACTGGCATTCATATGCATTCATCCTCTCACTTCTAAGGCCACTTCTACTCCTCCTACTCCTCCTGTTCTCTGTGGCCCCGGTCTTCTATTTCTCAGGCCTATTACATTCCTAGCCCTCCCCTTTTCTATAACCCCTGTCCTCTACCTTTCAGGCCTCTTCCACTCCTAGCCCCCACACCCCCTTCTCTGTACCCACGTACTGTACCTCCTAGCCCTTTGTACCCCCGTTCTCTTTCACCTGGCTCTGAAATATCCCATAAGGTGGGCGCAGCTGCACTCAACAAAAGCACTTAAATAATTCAAAGATGTGTTGGAAACAGATATATCTGCTTAAAAGTGTGCTTTTGCTTTAACAAACACTTTTGCAATTTGATTCACATTTTTCTTAAAATGAGCAAAAGTGTTGATAGAATGCATTTTCCTAACCAAGACACCATTTCATCAAAAAATAAACCTCAAACTTGCGTTGCATTTCTGGTCTTCCAATGAATCGATGTGAGCAATCGCCTCCCAGTCCCGACCCTAACCCAGGACACCGTGAACCCCCATTTGTCTGCATCAACAAAATCTGGGTTCATCCCGCCGTGAGAAAGAGGGGCTGACAGGGGAGGAGGGGTAAGCAAACCCTTCACAAACTACATCCTCTACAAAAGATCATAAAACAGCATATGGAGAACAGAAGAATAACTCATCTAAATAAAATTCAAGTTAACAGGGGCTCTGACCGTTCTGTCGAGCACAACAGACACCACAAGCTATGTCTGCCAAGAACTTATTAGATATAGTTCAAATAAGCAAAAAACATATGTTCCCAAAAGTTTCCCTCTGTCGGGTAGGGCTATTACACTAAACTCTATTAAATTATACTGGCTATTATGTAGATGGTACATCATTATTATTATTATCAATGATGATGTAGGATCTGGGGCAGATTAGATAGCGTTTTGTGCACTTCTTAGGGGCTTCAGTGGCAGTGCAGGGTTGCATCACTTACGCATAGCTGCAGCAGCGACGTGAAAGGTGCGACGGGAGTTGCTTGGCGGGATTCGGGAAGGACCACCCTGCCTATGTGTCCGGCATTGCTGGTCATTCAAATCCCTCAACATTCTACATGCACCATGCCATGGAAACACAGGGCAGTTTTCGTAAGCACGCCACTTAAGGTCCCGCGGGCGCCCCTTTTAAGACCTGCTCTTCAAATATAAGACTGTGTAATACTCATTTTACCTACCCCCAATTTAATTCGTCAGGGTTCACCAAGTGCATTAGCGAACAAATGCACTTTCAACCCGCTACCTTCCCATTTCGCACAAACTCACACCAGCAGCTTTCAGTGACTGATATATTCCTCCATACCCAATCCGCCTCCCTGAAAACTTACCATTTCCAAAAATATTCCAGCCCTTTGTACTATTCCCTATCTCCAGAAGGACGCCTGATGGTAACCGCATGCACTGCTTTGCCAAAAGCTGCGCACGTTATACTGGAAAAGTCTCTCATGTTAAATAGCAAAGCAGGATCCTCACAGCCGCACCCTTTCAACTCAGACACTCACATGGAGCTTTTTTAAATCCCCGCTTTGAGGCCATAAAAGACTCCAGTCAGAAATTAAATAGTTATAATTAGACATACCACTGCTACTGCTACCTGGGTCACTTCGATGACAGTGTATAGCACACGGAAGAGACCCAGGCCAGCCGCTGAGCCGCTAAAAGACATTCAAGGCCTCGACAACATGATAGGTGTCTTTTACTCGGGAGGACACAGCATACATCTCTCACTGAGAGTCAGGTAGAGGTAGGCCAAGTGTCCCGCGGCCGCCATTAAGTTTTAGTTAAGGAAACTGTCTTCTTAGAAGACTAATAGTTTCCTTAACTGAAACCTAATGGCGGCTGCGGGACACTCAGCCTACATCTCAGTTTTAGTTAAGGTTAAGGAAACTCTTAGTCTTCTTCGCCAATGCGGCATGGAAGACTAAGAGTTCACTTAACTAAGAAGCCAACACAAACACAATTTATATGCTCACTTACCTGGGGCTGCAGCAGCACACGTCTGTCCGTGGATGGGCCTGGTTCTGGGCCTGGGTCACTGCGACGACGAGTCCTCCACCACCACACCAGCAAGCAACTAGGATCAGATGGAAAGAACGAGAAGAAGGTGAGGCACACTGTGTGCCCATGACCGTCACCCGACTCCACCCACACGGATTGTCATTGGCTGGTAGACAGCCAATGACAATCCAACACAACCTGTTGCTATGGTCCTGCATGGCCTGCAATGCTAGCACAGGAGTCAGGTTTCCTCTACTGCTGCGCTGTTTGCGCAGAATACCGACAGTGAGGGGCCACCATTCCACCGCCCCGACAGCCTCCCAAATGTGGGAATGGGATACGTAAAGTGCGTGGAGCTCAGAGCTCCACGCACTCTACATGGTAGAATATGGACGTAGTCTACGTAGATCCGGACGCGCCCCGCTGCTCTAGGTTGGGCAGGAGCAGGCCTGGCAGCCCAGCATACTGCAGACATAGCGGCAGATTAATAAATAAATAATCTGCCGCTCTGCAAAAATTGATTAAATTAATTCCAGCACAGCAAAAAGAGTTGTCTCTTCTTCTTTCTGTGGTGGGGAGGGGGGGCGGCGCCCCCCCGCCCTAAGTAAGCAGCCGCCACTGGTGGCATGTATTTTAAGGTTAGTGCCTCGAATTGCACGAGTGTCATTAATCAATGGCTCCCCACCAACCGAATGCCCACATTTCATCCGAATAATAATATCAATCAAACAACTATCGAATACAATGAATTTGGCCTCTTTCCTTATACTGTCACTCTGCACCCCAGCTGGTTCGGCCTGTAACGTTGAGGACATGTCACTCACATGAAAGGTAGAATCTCTGATATCGTCTTCCGCTATGTTCAGTGATATTGATGGTGTTTCATTGTCGTCCACTTCATTCTCTTCCATTGCAACATCTGTTCCTTCTCCGGCAATGGGTGAATAAAACAATTTCTTCAACTTTCTCGCGGTCTTAGTTTTTGCGGGTGTGGATTCTGTAAATTGATCTCCGACTGCATCCGAACTACCAGGAGGACATTCACTATCAATGGCTGGTGGTGGTATAGCTCCGTTGTCAATCACTTCATATTCTTCCCATTGGCACGATGCATCTCCAGTCTCAAGTCCCTGCCAAAAGGTTTGACAAGCAACATCTCTCGTTCGCTTCACTAACTGTGTAGATCTAGTTCGTACACCCACTCGCAACTAGAGGACAGATTGGAAAAGGGATGTGCAGTTTAAACATAACTTAACAGTATTGAACTATTAACAGTGAAAAACAACGTAATATAGTGACCAGGACACTAACTTTCTTTTGCTTTCTTTTCTTTGAAACTTTCTTGCCTCGAACTTCAACATCAGGACGCTGTTGCTCCGACTCGTGTGTGCATGTCTCCACTTCCTCTTGCGCTGCAACGACTATATTTTCATGATAAGCTCCATCGACTCCCTGAAACATAGAACTTTCATTAGTATGTATAATAATATTGAAAACACAAAATGTACTTGGGGACCAATACCCACTACATCTCAATAGCAAAACACGAATGAACGCTTTGTGTAGAACATTCAAACGACAATTATTCACGCATTGTTGATCTCGTTAGATGGAACTGTCAAGATCCATACCTCGGGCTCCTCATAGACTTCCATTGATGATATTATTGAAGATGATGCTTCAGTAACTCCCTGAAACACAGTAATTGCATTAGTATGGTTTTCTGTTTTGTTAAAAAGAACATAAACTTTGTGAAGGCGTCAACGGCTCATCTAAATAGACCTGCACAAATGATCAGTTGTCTAAAATAAATAATGGATATGTAAATATGATTCGATTTGCTCGATCGTTGGAAGTGTCACCACCCAGAGATCTGCATCAACTACTAGGGGTGATGTTCCTGTAGAAGAAGCTCCGTCATCTCCCTGAAACATAGTACTTGCGTTAATAAAGAAGGAAGTATAGCGGATGTAATCACGTCATATGATTTCGCTTGATCGAACTGTCAGTATCCATACCTCGAAATGCATAAGAACATCAAGGGACGATGTAACTGCGGTGCACACTTCTGCAAGCTGTTGCGCCGACCCGTAACTGCATGCTCCCCCTTCTTCTTGGACTAATGCTCCATCGACTCCCTGAAACATAGAACTTTCATTAGTAATGAACACAATATTGAAAAAAGAAGACACATAGGAGGGCGACGACAGAAGGACATATCAATGGCTAAAAACGAAAGAAACATTGTGTGTAACAATCACGTTACAAGAATGCAAGATCTGATGATCTCCATCGATGGAACTGTCCGGAAACGTACCTCGAGCATCTGAGTGACATCAACGGTTGTCGTCAATACGTTGGACTCCTCAGCATCTCCCTGAAAGACAGTACTTGCATTATTTTGGATAACAATAATTATAACTGAAAACAAAGACTAGAGGACGAGTACAAGGGTGTACCATTAGGTAAAATAATCACACGATAAATTAAAACTATTGATTTACATGCCCAAAACAAGTCAGTGGCAGAATAGCTAAGTAAGATTACCCGATAGGCGCTTGAAGTGGCTGATGACTGCAATAACGACACGGATGGAGAATCTTCCGCCTTCATATTGAGTGGATACATAAATGGGGAAATTATTGTTAGCTAATGCTACACACTACCGCAAGGCCGAGAGATAAATACGTAAACTTGACTCACCAGTGGAGGGATGTGGACGAATAGAGTGGGAATAGCGGTTGAGAGCAATTTTCGCCTCGCTCGTGGTGTGTTCTTCTTTATTAGCAATGATGTGGAGTACATGTCTGAGCTAAAGTGCCTGCTGCAGATGCGGTATCGATCACCCCTCTTGTCCGCAAAGACTTGGCAGGAGACACGGGGTCTGGAGGTAGACATGGGAACAACAACCCATGCTCTATAGACCACTTTGAAGTGTGCATGGTCTTTGGCACCTCTTGGCCTTTATCGCTCCCTGACAGCTCCACTTGCCAGCACAAGTACCCCGGTGCGAACTGCCTTTGATAGGGCGGGGGGGTGGATTGGGGCGGTGGTCGTGCAAACAAGACTCGTTTGCCGCAGGGCCTCACCAAGGAGAGGCCATCTAACTGCATGTAAGAGGCAGGCTGCAGGATCTAGTACATGGAAGGCAGGGGGGTGAGTTTATAAATACCTCACCCTCCCAGGAGAATATATGGGTGCAGTTCACCCTGGAGACCCTGGATGCCTAGGCAGTTAGTCAACCTATCTAGAAAATCTAGTCAATTCTATCTAGAAAATGCACAATATGGAACCAATTTACATGCGTTCGAATGATATGTAGATGTAATTTTATATGTGGGAGACGACCATGAAATAGTAGTGGCATCACTGACATCACAACCAGAGTATACTTACTCGTTACTCGGATTACGCGGACAAACAGTGACGCGAAGTTCGTGCATAAGCACCATCATCATCCTCAACACGGTCCGTGAGAGGCAGGCTTCCCTGAACTCTGGCAGCTCGGTGATGCATTGCGGACTTGGCTCGCCTTCCGAAATGTAGGCCAAGCACCCGGAATTTTCACGGCAGCAGCAGTTCTCCTCCTCAGTTGGCATTAGCTCGCACCGATTGCACGTGCACCAGGTGGAGACGCCGTCCATGCGACATGGTCCAGGCTCTTCATCCGTTGACTGGTCCTCCCAACTGCCGTCCGAATCCCCATCGTTTTCGCGTGCTTGCCTTTCCAGTAGTTCTTGCTCGGTGTACTCGGGCCCGTACATATACGGCATTATTGTAGCCATTGTGTGGTAAAGAAAGTAAAATAATTTACAGAGATGGTACAGGTGTTCACAAGGCCTAGAAGCGGCGAAGGTAGCTGACCAGAGCACAGAAACGAGTCACAGAATACTCAAAGTAACACAGAGAGAGTAATGGAATCGAAAATCTGCTGCTGTGTGTTGTGAAACGGTGTGTTTATACTTATTGAGGAAAGAGGCGTCCTGCCATTTCCATGGCGACACGTCATTAGCTGAGGCGCAGCGATTGTTGACACGAAACATGCTTTGGCGTTGGGAAATGGGCGGTACGCGTCTGCTGATGTCAGGCTCAGGGGCGGGGGATTTGATTTAGTGCCGCAAAAGCAGGTGAGCCAGGTCGATGGGGGGAAACGATAGGATTATCAGAAAATGGCGGCTGATTTCGAGTGCGTTAATGGACGAAAAGTCGGGTAAGGTCCATAGGAAAGTTTTCTACGATCTACCGATTTATGCTTAAAAACACATGGCCGAACCGTAGGGACAATAAAAAAAAAAGTCCCGGAACTATCCTTTAAAGCATCACACAGACTTAGAATTCTCCCTAATGGCCAGTTCCCTATGCCAGGTATGCATGTCAAGGGATGCTGAAGGAGAAAGCAAAAGTACACATGCCAATGCTGAGTAATAAATCGTCTCTTGGTAAATGAGAATTGAGGGGACAGAGAGATGTTATGCCAGACTAGTATCTTGTAACTTGAAATTGTTCACAGTCGATCAATAATCACTTTATTTCGGCAAAGCCATAAAAGTATACACATATAAAACAGCAAGTGTCACCTGATTAATCCAGCGATATATACACTGCATATACAGCATAGGTTAACATATAAAATGTAAAGTTAAAACACACGCGTCAATTATAAAATGGGTGAGCTTAATACATCACTGTGTTAAAGCCTCATAGTAAAAACAGTGAGTTCATTGTAGCAAGACAAAAGCACAATTAATAAAATGACAATATACTAAAAAGAAAGCCTGCTAAGTTAAGACACACAGCATCGATGACAAAGTTATAGCAGTGCTATGCCATTTTGCTCCCTAGGCGACTTGAATATTCCACGGGCTGTAAAGCCGATTAATATAGGTTGGCATTAGCTAGTGAATTTACAGCCCCTGGATTAGATCATCAGGAAAATGACACTGTTTCATGCCCTTGATGTTGCCGGGCCTTTGTTGTCACTGCCCGTGCCCCATGTACACATACACGCCTCCTACAAACCCTACTTAGTGTACAGCATGTCAAGGTTATTGCTGTTCTATACCAGTTTTCATGTATTCATTTTGCGTGCCCTTATGTTGGTTCATTTCGCCAGGCAAGTAGTTGGGGGGCTATGCCAAAACATGTTATTACAAGTCACTTTTGTGAGAGTTTGGGAATTGTGTTGGGAGTAGTGTCATTGTACTCGCCCTAGAGGGTATTCCTTAGGTTGGTCGCAACACCTGACTGCAGAACATAATTGGAGCTTTGACTTTATGTGAAAGAGTGGTATTTGACACCAGAATAACATGGCATGCGCCACATCTGGTTTCCCTTTTAGGTAGTCCTGTCTGTTTAGCACCTGTTGCAGAATTGTACAATATCCTGCACGTCCCTGCTTTGAATTCTATTAGCACTTTATCCTCAGGCCTAATTCATTGAGATTAAGAGTGTTGTGGAGATGGCAAACATTTTACTCCAGATTTATTAATCCGCTTTCTAACGCGCTCTATGAAGAACTAGGCAGATTTGCACACTCGAAAAGGGAGAAAAATGGTGGTCAATTAATTTTGTGACTCTTGCAATAGCATATTGCTAAATCTTTATGTCCCCATAGGATTTGAGGGATAATCCAGGAGGGTTAAAGCTTTATATGTACAGGATTGGTCCGACAGGGTAGACAGTTATCATGGGTTTGCGCCTTTAAGTCATTTAAGGCATGAACATAAACGCATGGGTACAATGGCATAATATATGAGAATCTTTCCTTGCCCACGGGCACAAATTTATTTTGTGTTTTGGATGGAATTTATTCCTTAATAGGGACATTTTATCAAGATGCAATGTAGATGATTTCAGAGTTATGAATTGTAGATTTTGTAATCCAACGGAACATGAAAAATTGAACCAGCTGCTCATTTTTTGTCTAAACCTGCTACCGAATCGTATACTGCATTTTGGCCTGTTTTCTAAAATCCTGGTTAGGTGGAAGGTGAACAGTTATGGTTAAGGTGTTTGAATGGCAACCCTACCTCAGTAGCGCTTGCTGTTATTAGATTTATTAAGGACTTGAATCTAAGTGAGGACAGCACTTGAGTGATATTTTGTTTTATGATGACATTAAGGAACAGTATGTTATACAGATTTTATGTGCTTCTTTTGATTTATACATTTATGTAGAGGAATTGTATAGAATTTTGTATTTTCACCAATATTTCGTGTTTTATAGAAATCATATTTTTTCATGTGATTTAAAAATTGTAATGCTTTTTTGGTTGAAATTGTTTGTTAATATGGTCTATATTGATTGGTAAAGTATGTAGTTTGTAGTTTTACGGTTGAAAATATTTTTTAACCAAACTACGATAAAATAACTATTTCAAATGAGCACTTTATCCTTCTGAGGGTAAAACATTCCGTGCCATTATATATTTTAATAACCACTTGCTTATATAAAAGAGAAGAGCTTAACACACCCACCGCAAAACGCACACACACTCTGTTCTATTTTAATTGCAAATAACTGGCAGTGCATTTATCTGTACCATGAACATCACAGTGCATATCTTACTACCTCTATAGAGCCAGTACACCTCGCAATGTGTTTGTACATTTGTAAATTTAAAAACATTTTTTCCCACATTTAAGCTTTAGTACATAAACACGTGTTAGTGGCATATTGACTTCAAGAAGAACATTTATAAGAAATATCAATAAAGCAAAAACTTTACAAATTCACCAATGCATACTAGTCACACAGACACTAGTTTGTCATTTTGCACCTTTACACAATCTGCACTTACCTAGGGTACCTATTGGGGCCCTTTGCCTTGGGGCTGCCAGGCAGGGAGCTGTCATGGGAAGGTCAGTTATGACCAACAAATGCACCACGGGGGAGGTGGGAGGGATTGTAAAGAGAAAGTGGGCGCCGGGAGAGGGGAGGGAGGGAAAGGACGCACAACAGGGCTTGCTGCTAAAGATATTAAGCAAAATTTCCAAGAAAGGGCCCACGAGGGTCACAGACCAAATTACACTTACCTGCTTTGCAAGGCAAAGCACTCTACCCCGCTTAACGACTCTCCCTTAATCCCCCACCTGTTTGCAAACCACAACCCTACCCCTGTACATCAATACACCCGGATGCCGCCCGCCCACTCTCCTACCATCATCCCTCGCTCAACTCTAAGCTCAGAGGAGCACTCTGGCGCGCCAAACTCCTGCCGCCTCAAGCGCTCTCCCCATCTCACCCTAATGCATCGACTACTACCCTTTCTCTGACATCTATTGAGATCACCCCGATACCCCCTGCTCATACACCACGCCCATTATCTAACTCCCAAGCCAGAGGAGCCCTCTGGAGCTCCAAACAGCGCAATTCCACCTCCATTTCCACACCATCCTTGTGCCCCCTGAGGAACTCCCCTCCCTCTCATCCAACCTCCCATGCTGCCCTCTCCCTCAGCCCGCCAGGGAACTAACCACCCTCTCAAACCAAATTGGCATACCACCCCCCCTTAACTCGTACTCGACCCCCACCACCAAACCCCCCTTCACATCCCTTCCCTTCTCTGAAAGTAGCTCGTCTAGTCATTGCTAGAATGGTAGCCTCATCTCCCACCCCCTCTGAACCCCTCACCGCCTCTCACACCACTATGGCACCAAAACCCACAAAATGCAGAAAATGCGACTGGTCCTCTCCTTCGACTCTCCACTCATTACCATTTCTGCGGCAGCCCGACTCCCAGCCTCTCCTTCCCCTACCCCCATATATTCCCCTCTCCCTGTTTCCTCCCCCTTTCTCTTGACTTCTCACCCTGTACAGCATAATCCCTGCTTAGGTAGTGGTGTTATATTATAATTCCCCGCTCCTTCCTATCTCTTACTGTTGGTGGCCCATTGCTGCCTGTGCCCTCGAGGGATGCTAGGTGCCATTGCTGGGTCATACCTTGCTCCTTCTTTTGATCTGCGTGTGTTATTTGGTATGATTCGTTGTGGTTTGTTTTTTAATTGATAAGTGGATATGTTACAGATCCGTATATCCTTATTTTATAAGGGTTGATGATTTAGGGAGTCAGGGTAGGTTCTTCTCTCGGCCTAGTTCCTCTGTGTATGTCCTTATGGGAATTCTTTCTGGTTATGGGGTGAAGAGCCATGATTTGAGGAGTTTCCTGAATTGTAGGTGGTCTCTTGTGTTCCGTATGTTCTTTGGTAGTTTGTTACAGGTTTTTGGGGCGAGGTGAGAAAAAGAGGATCCTCCAAGTTTTCTCTTGTTGTATGATTTGGATTCCAGACGGATGTCGCTGCTGGATCTGAGTGGCCATGCAGTGTGATGTACGTTTAGTTTTCTTCTGAGGAATTCTGCACCTTGGTCGTGGATTGCTTTGTGGGTTATGCACATTGATTTGAACACGATCCGCTGTTTGATGGGTAGCCAGTGTAGCGTTTTCAGCACTGGTGTGATGTATTCTCTTCGAGGTAGTTTAAGGAGCAGTCTGGCTGCCGCATTTAGCATGCGTTGGAGATTATTTAGGAGTCGTTCAGGCAATCCTAGTTATAGGCTGTTGGCGTAGTCTAGCCTGGACATGATGAGTGCGATGACAGCAGTTGTTTTGTTGGTGAATGAGAGGAATCGTAGGATCCTTTTAACCGATTGCAGGAGAAAGAAAGATTTCTTGATTAGGGTGTTTACTTGTGGATCTAGAGTGAATTGTTTGCCCATCAGGACTCCTAGGTTTTTTACAGTCGGTGTTGGGGCTGGGGTTTCACAAGTTTAGTTGGCCATGGGATGTAGATGTCTTCTCGTTTTTTGTGATGATCATTATTTCTGTTTTGCCTGGGTTGAGTTTAAAGTCGTTTTAAGTTCATCCAGTTGTATATTTCACAAAGGCAGTTCTCTAATGTTGGATTGTCTTCTTGTGAGTCTTGTATTCTGTAGATTATTTGTGTGTCGTCGGCGTAGTTGTAACAAGTGAGGCCATGTCTTTTGATAATTTTAATTAGCTGTGACAGGTAGATGTTGAATAGTAGTGGTGAGAAAGATGAGCCTTGTGGGACTCTGCATGGTGATTCTCGTGGGCTTGATTTGTAAGGTTTCATCCATATTATTTCTGTTCTGTTTGTTAGGAAGGATCTGATCCAAAGTAAGGCGTTGTCAGTGATTCCGAATTCTTCCAGTCTCATGATGAGGATGTTTTGGTTAACTGTGCCGAACGCTGCAGAGAGGTCTAAAAGTATCAGAGCGGTGCTGTTGTTTGCCTGCGTTTGCCCAGATTTAAATAAGTGCTGTTCTGTTCTCTCATCGGTCTGAAGCCTACTTGTGCCTGGTTTAATAGGTGATGTTCTTCTATGAAATGTTGGGTTGTTTTATATACGTGTGTTTCCAGGAGTTTAGCTGGGTAGGGAATGTTGGAGATGGGTCTGTAGTTGGACAGGTCCTCTACGTTTCCTGTTGTATCCTTGAGAAGTGGTTCGATGTATGCTGATTTAATGGCCCGAGGCACTCTTCCTGTTCAGATTGATTGGTTGAGGATGTTCCTATAGTATTCCTTTGGCGTTCCTTGTGCAAGGATTGATTTGTAGATGTCAGGGAGGTAGGGATCCGTGGGGGAGCCAGATTTGTTGCTTTGATTTACGAGTTTGATGAAAGTTTCCACTGATGTGTGCGGGAAGTTTCGGAGTTTGTTCTGGTGTTACTTGCATCGGTCAGTGTCTTCAGTGTAGTGGTTGCATGGGCTGTTTTGTATGGTCTGTTGGATGGTCATGATTTTATTTTTTAAGTGGTGTGCAAGGTCACTGCACAATTTCTTCGATGGTATCGGAGTGTTACATACAGCAGGGTAGGTTTTTTATTTCATTTATGATTTTAAACAGTTATTTTTGGGTGTTTGGTGCTTTGAGGATTCTGTTGTAGTATTTCCTTTTCGCTTTTTGTATTTCCTTTTTGTATGAACAGGGATGCTGTTGAAGTTTTAATTTTTTCTGCAGTCTTTATTGATCCTCCATTCTAGTTCTAGTTTTCGTTTTTTCCTTTTCATGGCGCCTAGTAGTGGAGTGAACCATTTTGCCGTTTTGCTGGATGGATTGAAAGGTTTTTCTTTTGCGATCTCATCGATTTGTTGGGGTGATCCAGTTGTGAAGTATATCTATTTTAGTTTCTAGGTGAGCTTCGTTAATTTGTAGTTTTTTAATGGTTCTCCAGTTTCTTTTCATGATGATTGGTAGTTTCTCTTGTTTCTTCGTTATTGGGGAGGGCAGTTGTGATTACGAAGGTGATGATGAGGTGCTCGCTGCAGAGAATCTCAATCGGTGGTGCTGTGGTAATTAGTTTTCTGTTAGCGAAGATTACGTCTAGTGTATGTCTTGCCGTGTGGGTTGCTCCTTTGACCAGCTGATGTAGTTCCATTGTTGTTAGTTGGCCGGTAAGAGATTTTTGTGAGGTTGTGGTTTCTTCATCGAATTAGATGTTGGTCTCCGAGGATAATCAGTTGGTTACGCTCGATAGCTAGGTTGGTGATTGCTTCTAAGAAGGCTGCATCGTATGTTGGTGGTCTGTATATCTGTATGAATACCAGGATTGTTCTGGGGTTTGTTGATGGACGTATGATTAGGGATTCACATTTGTTGTTTCATGGTCTTCCGCTTTACCTTCCAGGTGTTCCTTGTGGATGATTGCTAGTCCACCACCTCTTTTGGTTTTCCTGTTTACTTGGATGCTCTTGAAGGTATCGGGCAGGCAGTTATTGAGGGTGATCTTGTAGTTGTAATCTAGCCATGTTTCCGTTACGAAAAGGATGTCGATGTCTCCGTCACTTAGGTCGTAGATTTCGGTGGCCTGTTTGGACATTGATCTTGCGTTGATTAGATTGCAGTGGATCTTTTTGGTGTAATTTTTTTTGTTCCCGGTTTTGGTTTGTGTGTGTTCAGTTAGGGTGCTTTTGTGTTGCCTCCGAACGGTAGAGGTTCTGTGAAGGCGGCTTAATCGTGAGATTGATAATTGGGTCGCTGACTTTTATTATTTCTTCATCTCTTGTCATTTGGTGTAGGTATCTTAGTGTCCATCTGTTCTTGTGATGTAGGGAGTAAGGGGTTTGGTATCATCCAATTCTCTTCTCGGGTCCCCTTTTCTTTTGCTCAGTTGTTCTCGTGTTATTTTTATCCGTCTGGAAATGTTGGTGTCGTTGGAGTATCTAGGTTCTTTGGTTGGTGCGACGTACGGTGTAAGGTATAAGGATTTTTCTCTTGCGGTTTGTTCTGTCAATCGTATTGTTTTGCTGGGTGTGTTCTGTATTGAAGGCATCTTCTGCTGGGGCTGGTTCAGCTTGTGTATCCTTGTTATTTGTACTGTGTTCCGATGCAGACAAAGACAAAAGGGACATTTTGTTCTTAGGTGGTAGGAGTGGGTCTGGGTGTTAGGTTTATAGGGGCAGTTTCCAATTGTGGTGCCTTGTGCCAGGCTACTGTTGATTTTAATCCTAAATTGTTCTGTTTGCTAGTTTCTGAGGGTGTGTCTTTGTTCGGTCAGTTGGGTCTTGGGTCAGTGGGACTTTGTTCTGTCAGTTGTTTCTAAACCTTCTTAATTTGTTCTGTCAGTAGGTTTTCAAGGGTGTGTCTTTGTTCAGTCAGTTGGGTATGGTGTTCCTTTTACAACGGGAGGGCTGTCCTGGGGGTATTGTACGTTACAGGGTGCAGGCATAAAATAAGCATTGTCGCGGAGCAATTTGCTATGCAATTCTGTAAGTTTACTAATTAAATTGGCACTTGTGTAGCAAAGTTAGCTATTTAAGTTACCCTGTTCAATGAAAGCACAGCTCAATCTGCATTCCTCTTGCCTTCAGAGCTCTCTCCACCCTCTATTCTCTGTTCACTAAAAGTTCAAAGGGGCTAATGGAGAAAGAGTGCAGCAGTCATCATCCCCATCACTCGTGTGCCAAAAGGCCTGTGTTGGAGTGCTACGCATATTTTATTTTTCAAATAATTGCAGACCAGAAATAATCGGGATAATACTGTTATTAAGCTAACTGTATCTTGTCTGCCAAAGACCAGCATGTTATTTCTTTTAAAAAATGCTTTCAATTTCAATTAACCCTTTAACTGCCATGGGTATTTCCCCCCAGTGCGAAGGCCTTTTTTGGTGATTTCGGCATGTGGCCATTCAATGCCTTGTAACCTTTTTATTACATGAGATATCTCGGCCAGTGCAGGCGGTCGTAACGCCAACCAGGAATCCTAGGTTGCTGTAGGGGGGTGAGAGAAAATAAGCAAAAAAGGCCAAAAATGTGGGGTTTTTTCAAAAAATACCAATAAAATGATGTACAAAGAAGCCTGTGTTTTTTTCCTTGTAAGAGCTAGGAACAAATGGTTTGCTGTGCTGAGTTCCCCAATTTCCTGGCTTTCAAAAACAGGTTGAGTGGAAAAGAAGAAAAATTATTTTGATGTGGTTATCAACTGTTTTGTGTGAGGTAGGCGATTGTGCTGTGGCGAAAGGCTTGGGGTTACCAGCGGGTTACCCTTTTCCTTTTGCGCCCCCGCTAGGTGCACCCACACATGTGAGGTACCTTTTTCGTCGGGACACCAGTGGGAACGCAAGAAGGTATGACATCTGTTGTTGGCGACGTGTTTCGGTGAGTGGACACCGGGAACTGTCTCTGAAATTGGCTGGAAATGAAGACAATTCTCAGACATTTTGCTCTGGCCACCCACCGAAACACACCACCAACAACACGTGGCCTACCTTCCCGCGTCCCCACACGTGTCCCGATGAAAACGGTCCCTCACATGTGCGGGTGCACCTACCGGGGGCGCAAAAGGAAAAAGGTAACCCCCTTTCGCCACTGACCATTTTGTTCATGTGGGCAACCTACAGATTTGGGCCTAGGGTGTCGAAGCCAGCAAGGAAAACAGGGAACCCCATGTATTTCCCAAAAGAGGACACCCGTGGGAACAGAATCCATTGCGCAAATTGACCCAGTTTTTATTAGCCACAATCGCAGACAAAGTGTGATATTTGGTGGGGAAAAAACACAATGTTCACTTTGTCTGGGGTTCGGGGTAATAAATTCTGGGCCGCTTCGCGCAAGTCAGACCTCTGTGCATTCCCACGGGTGTCCTCTTTTGGGAAATGCATGGGGTTCCCCGTTTTCCTTGCTGGCTTCGACACCCTAGGCCCAAATCTGTAGTACTCCTACGTCCCGTCCCCTTTCCTCCATACTTATGGGACATCTCTCCGACCTGTGGGACGGGACCGGAGCACTTTGTAAAAAGCATCCAAAAAATGTTTTCAAAAATTTGTCCTTCCTCTCTTTCTTGCGCGGGGCCCGGCACGCGGCCGTAAGCCCGCCCACCTTGGCTCTGCATCGCCCATCAGTCCTTTTCTCCACTCGTTCGGAACTGGATGCACTTGCATCCTCGGAAGATTTTCTTCCCTTTTTTTCTCTCTGGCTCTCGCTAGCGATCGTCTACTAGTCTGTCTATGTCGTTCAAACTAGACTTTCCAGATTGTTCATCGTGCCACCGTCGTTTCGCAAGGGCGGATACCCATCCTCTTTGCTTAGAGTGTTTGGGTCCGGATCACCGTTGGGACTCCAGTTTTTACTGCTCTCCGTTTCGGTCCGGGCACTTCAACGTCGGTTGGAGCGGTGGGAGGAGGTGTTCCGACGAACTACTCCTTTGCATTTACAGGCGTTCAACAACGAGAAGAAACAACGCCCGGTAAGTTCTTTACTTTTCAGAGCATCTCGGCCGGGGGATACCTTTCCAGGTTCCTCTCGGGCCGGGAGGAGCGTTGATCGCTCTATCACCGGGGTTCGCCCTGAGGTGCCTGTTGGGCCTAATAATTGTACCAGAGTTTTCTCTGAGGGTCTCTGTAAGGGGCCTGTGGCTACCGGAGCACGCTCCGAGGCCCCTCCTGTGGGGGCTGTTTGTAGACCCAGTTCTTCTGAATCGTGGGATACAGGAGCTCGCTCTGAGGCCTCTCTGTCGGCTTCCCTCAAAAATAAGACCGGGGTGCGCCCTGAGGCCTTGGTGGGGCTTGCTGTCACCGAACGGATTTTCGAGGCCCGCGCAGATAAGGCTGTCACCGGACGTGGGTCCAAGGTCCCTCTTTCAGAGACTAAAGCTACCAACATTTCTGAGAGGCCTGACAAGGCCTTGCCGGTTGTTAGGCAGAAACCTGTGCAGTTCCCTTTGGGAACACTGCAAAAGATTTAGGACTACAGGTGTTAGCAGTAACCCACTTGGTAGCAGTCTGTACAACCCAGATTTACCTGGTAGCTGTGGCTGAGCAGTCAGACTTCCCTCAAGAAGAGTTGGGCAGTATACAAAGCATACACAATAGGCACTCAGACACAATAGCACAAGCAAACACTGACCAGAGCTTTGGTATCAAAGTATATAATTATTTATTTAAAAACGCACTGTTTGAAACACTCCAGCACTCTTATTGTAAAACACTCTAAACACAGTTACTATTATGATATATACAACCCTTATTCCTTATCAGACAAGTCTTAGTTAACACCACTTATTTCCAGACAGAGGTGAGCGCTTAACTATAGATGGCACTCCAATAAGTTAATGAAAAAGGGAGGGAAAAAGACAGAATATGTGAAGAAACACCACTCTAAGATTTAAGAACACTTTTAGCAAGGCAGAAGAGCAAAAGTCACTGGTGAGCCAAAGTCCATAGGCTAGGCCCACTCCTAGAGAGAGAGCGCATAGCACAAATGCGCCCAAGATCACACAGTTACACTAGGCTTTGAAAGTCTTGCAGAGAGTTTGAAAAGAGTTTAGAGAGGCTCATAAAAGTTTAGCCAGGGTGTCCCAGGCTAACCCAGGTTCGAAAGCCGGGGGCTAAATCTACCCCGTACAGTCGGTGGCAAGGGAAGCCAGGTGGAACACGGTACCTTAAGTGGGAAGGATCCTCCAGCGGTGGCAGTTGTTCCTGGCAGCGGGTGCAAGTCTCGGCGTCGTCCAGAGGAAGAGAAGATCTCGACTTGGAGGAAAGATGAAGGTTGTTGCACTGCCAGGGAAGAAACCAGCCGCAGAGTTTTCCGGTTAAAGGTATTACCCTTTATTTCGCGGTCGTGGTAAAACGTGGTATTCCAGTTGCCGGGGTGCTTGGCACAGGCAAGGCGGCCACGAGATGCGTCGGGCAAGACGAAAAGACGGTGAAACTGGTTATCCCCACCAGTCAAAGTAAGAAGACTCTCCGGCGGGAGATCTCCTCTGTCGTTGGGAAAAGTGGTGAGACGGTCCAGCAGGGCTCCACCGGTGGTGACTTGGTAGGGCGGCTCAGCTTCTCCCTCGTCGGATGCTTAGGTCCTGTGGCGACTTCTGAAGTTCAAGTCCCCAAAGCCCTGCTTTTATGCAGAAAACCCCCATTCACTCAGCCTAGCTGCCACTCAAACATGCGGCTTACCACTTGGGCCAATCAGGACGGAGTGCGACTTGAGTTGCCTAGGCAACTCAGTCCAGGGTGCCTAAATCCCCCTCCACCAGTGGCACCACTTTGGAGGGCTTCTGTGGAGAAGCCCGCCAAAAAGTGGAACAAAGGGCTCGACTTGGGTTGGAGTCACAGAAGAGAACACAAACACCATTTTAGAACCGAGTTTTGGCAAAAAATACCAACCGGAGAATTAATAATAATTAAATAAACCGGCGGTATATTCGAGGCTATCTTAATTAAATAAATAAAGATAGTAGCCTCGAACAATGGGAAAATCCCATAGAGAAATATTTGCGGTTGAATATAACTAGTATCCACTGCCACCAGCCAAAACTCGCTCAGGGGGGACGGAGACGTGCCCCCTCGACTAACAGACCCCGGGGCAATCGAATTGCCCCGGCCAGTACGTCCACAATATGATGGTTTGTACTGGTTCTGTTCAGAATTCGAGACTAGTAAAGTCAATGGTGACTTTACATGCCCTGGGAGACAGTAGTCAGTCCCAGGGTATGGAGTCTATACTAGGGGGTCACTATGATACCCCTGTATTACTGCACTGAGGGTGCTTTGTAACACGCATCACAAAAACACATGAAGCCCTATGGAGTAAAAGACCCCATAGCCCATTAAACACATCTAGAGTCAAAGGAATACACTCAAATCAGGTCCAAGAGTGAGGGTAAAAGAGTCTCACTCTTGGCAGGAGAAGAAAATAAACCCCAAAAATCCAGCAAAGCTGCTGGGGGACTCACTAGGTTAGGAAATTCAGCCTAAACGGAGAATTCTCCCTAACACCGGTGAAGGCTGTTTCTCACTCTTGCTGCGACACCAGATCTGTTGAGGCGGCAAAGAAGGAAAGTTCTTCTTTTACCGGTAGTGCCGAGGTCCTTCCTGGGAAGGCTACTTTATTTGGCAGTTGGTATGTCGCAGAAACATTCCAGGCCTCATAGTACCGGCTATGCTGAGGTTCCTTATGTTAAGGCTAAAGTTAAGACCCCTGATCCATCAACTGGGACCCCTGCCTCACTTTCTCACGTGCCGCAGTTCCCCTCAGACGATGACAAAATGGCGCCCGTTCCTGCCACGACCGCAGCAGCCATTTTGGGTGCTATCCCTACAACTACGCCATCGGCCTCAGGTGTAGGGCTTGGTTCCTTGGGTGAACATAGTCCCTTGTGCACATCCTTATCGGGCATATTATGATTGGAACGCCCGGATGCCTCTTCCGCACAATGTTTTGTTGCCTGCGGGGTCGGCGCCTTTGATTTACGTGGACACGTCGGTGGAGGGGCCAGTTTGGCACCCGTCCCCGTTACATCTCTGGACTTGTCCACCTCATGAGAGGCCTCCTCAGGTTCCAAAGCAGTCCCCAGAGGACGCCTTTTTCGGTAAATTTTAAACGCTCATGCGTACCGACTCCATGAGGGAATATTTCAAAGGGCTTTTTAGGGAGGTTTGTCCGCCCACGCCTCCAGCCCCACCCGTTCTTATGGTGGTTCCGCCGGTGCCTCCCTTGCCTATGGTGCCTTCCCCGAGTCTTCCGCCTTTGCCCCCATTGTCCCCCGTGCACAAGACAGCGCCCGACACGGCTCAGCAGGATCCTGACCTGTCGGATGATGCGCTAGGCGATCAAGACAACGAGTACCTGCCCCGTTCTATTACAGCTTTTCATGACCGGGTACTGGACATGATGTGCTTCTTAGATGTTCCGGTGCCCGAGGCACCCGCTCCGCAGGAGGGTGTGCTTTCTGGGGCGTTCACCCTGTCTCCTTTAGAGCGTACCGCCTGTTCTTGCAGGAGGACATTCTGGTCGAGGTCCACAGGGTATGGGAAAAGCCACACTCTGGACTTTTCATCAATAAGAAAATTGATGCGAGATACAGGCTACATTCTTCAGAGGAGGTGGCCCTGTCATCTTGTCCGCGCCCCTCCTCCACAGTGGTGTCTGCGGCCACTTTGCAGTCCAGGCCTGCAGCATCCTCTTCCACGACGGCTACACAGGTTCTGGGAAAGGAGGACAAGCTCCTTGACTCTCTTGGGAGTAAAATCTTTGCCAACTCGGCCTTGCAGCTCAGGCAGGTCAATGCCGAACTGGTGTTAGCGGGGGCTAATATGCGGATGTGGAAAGGTCTGTCGGAGTTTGAGGAATTCATCCCGGTCGAGAAGTTGGAGGACTTTAAGGGTGGTTTATCTGACGCCAGAGTCTTGGCCCAGGATCTCCTGGAGGCTGCGGCTCATCACAAAGACACCTCGGCTCGGGCCTTATGCTGGGGGTTGATAACTCACGGCAGGCATGGCTGCATGCCACTAAATTCTCAAAAGAAGTGCAGGACAAGGTGTTGGACCTTCCGTTCGATGGTAAGGAGCTCTTTCATTCTACAACGGAGACGAAGGATAGCACTCAGACAGCTAAATCCTTGTTGGTCCTGGTTAAGACCCCTTTCAAAACCCAGAGACGGTTGTCCCAAAGTCGAACCTCCTCTGGCTTTAGGGGCTTCCTCGACCAGAAATCTCAGAGTGGTTACCCCTTCGGGGAATAACCGCCGTAGGCAACAACAGACTCGGTTTTTCTCCCGCTCCTCAGCCTCCTCCTCAGGTTCAGGTGGTAACACCACTGAAAAGCCTACAAAATGAGGGTTCTCCGCGCTCGCACGAGACCCCGCTGGGAGGACGCATTGCGTCTCATTGGGAGGCATGGCAGACCATCACCGAAGACAGATGGGTCTTGTCAGTCGCTCGGGCGGGCTTCCGCTTAACCCTACCCCACCCCTCAACCCTCCTTTTCAGCTGTCGGGCTCGCCCTCCCTCAAAGCCGAGGTTCAGACATTTCTCGACCTCAGAGCTGTGGAACCTGTTCCCCTCGGGGAGTGAGGGGAGGGCTTCTACTCCCGGATGTTTACGGTGCCCAAACCCAACCAGGCTGGCCTGCGCACTATCCTAGACCTTTTCCAGTTCAATCTTTTCCTACCCCAAGAGAAATTCAAGATGATCACGCCCAGCCAGATACGGTCCTCCTTGCAGATGTGCGATTGGATCAGTGTGGTGGATCTGCAGGATGCGTACATGCATTTCCTGATTTGGAATCCACACAGGAGATATCTCCGTTTCTCTTTGGGAGAGGAGCACTTCCAGTTTAGAGTGCTTCCTTTTGGCCTCAGTTCGGCGCTGCGTGTCTTCACGAAGATGATGTCGGTGATTGCGGCCTATCTTCGTCTGCAGGGTATCCATGTGTATCGTATTTGGATGACTGGCTCTTATGCAGCCCTTGTCCGTTGGAAGCAGCGGGCAATCTTCAGTCTCTCCTTCAGCTCCTGTTCCATCTTGGGCTGTCGGTGAATTGGCGGAAATCTTCCATGACGGTCTCGCAGGACTTTATTTTCCTGGGTTTTCGCTGGAACACTATCGACTGCAGAGTGTACCTGACCGGGGACAGGATGGTGGATCTGTTAGCCATGTGTCAGATGTTTGCTTAGTTGGAGAGCATGTCAGCCTGGTGGTTCCAGAGGCTTCTGGGCCTCATGGCCTCGTGCGTGTTGGCTCTTCCTCTTCTCAAGATGAGACCGACCCAGATGGCTCTTCGGAGTTCTTGGCATCAGGCTGTGGACTCAGATTCCAAGCTGATAATGATTCCGGCTTCCATGAGAGTGGACCTGGAATGGTGGTCATCCCTCAGCAACCTGTCAGTGGGTGCGGGGTTTCAGGACCCAGCCCCTACGGTGACGATCACAACGGACTCCTCCCTCCTGGGGTGAGGTGCGACGTTAGATCTTCTTCAGGTCTCGGATCAATGGTCACCTCAGGACAAGCTCCTCCACATAGATCATTTAGAGCTTCTGGCGATCTTCCTAGCGCTCAGGGCGTTCAGACCGATCATAGCCAACAAGGTGGTCCGCATACGTATGGACAATGTGATGTCGATGTATTAAATCAACAAGCAAGGGGGAACCAAATCTACCCCCCCCACACCCTCGTGGACCTGTCCATCCAGATTTGGGAGTGGGCCGTGCTTCATGGTGTTTGGCTGCTTGCAGTGCACATCCCGGGCCAGCTGAATGTCACAGCGGATGCCCTCAGCCGGCGGACAGTGGTCAGCTACAAGAGGGAGTTGAAGGCAGAGGTCCTCTCATGGATTTTCTTGCGTTGGGGCACACCGTGGGTGGACCTCTTCGCTACGGCGGTAAACGAGAAGCTTCCTCAGTATGCCTCCAGAGGGGGGCTGGGAGCCTCGTCTCTGGGGGATGCTCTCGAGATTGTGTTTAGGACATCTTAACTTGTCTGCGGATAACATGCATATTATCCAGGCGGCCAGGAAACCCTCGACTAGATCCCAATACAGAAGTAAATAGCTCAGGTTCTGTCATTGGTGTTTGGAAAAGCAGTTGGGCCCAAGGGAGGCTACGATTGACACAGTGCTGTCCTTCGTATCCTTCCTAGCAGAGTCGGGTGTTCACGTTCTGTCATGCAGAACTTACCTTTCAGCGGTCTCTGCTTATCTTTCTACGGACCAATGTTCTTACTCTCTGTGCAATCCAGAGGTTAAGAGGCATTTGGCAGGCTTGACACGCCTCTACCCTCCAGTTCGTAGTCGGTACCCGCCGTGGGATCTGAATGTAGTCCTGACAGCGTTGTGCCATAAACCTTTTGAACCCATGGCCACGGTGGACCTCACGTACCTATCCTGGAAAGTGTCCTCTTTGGTCGCCGTTACGTCAGCAAGGCGGGTGAGTGAGCTCCAGGCCTTGTCCGTGGAGCGTCCCTTCTTGGTCTTTCACAAGGATAAGGTAGTCCTACGGACAAATCCTGCTTTCCTGCCGAAGGTGGTAACTGAATTCCATCTGAATCAGTCGATCTCCCTGCCGGTCCTTTTTCCGAACCCTACCTCAGAGGCAGAAAGGTTTCTGCATTGTTTCGATGTCAGAAGTTCTATCTGGACAGAACTTCTGAGCTTGGGAGTTCTTCTCAACTATTTGTGACCTTTTGGTAACCCTCAGGGTAAGCAGGTGTCTAAGGCGACTATTTCTCGGTGGATCGCCGCCTGCATTACGGAGTCTTTCACCGTCTAAGGGCTGAAATCTCCTAAGGGTATTCATGCACACCTGGTGCGGGGCAAGGCAGCCGCGGTTGCTTTTCAGAAATAAGTTCCCTGGGAGTCCATCGCTAGGGCAGCTACTTGGGCCTCCCCATCTGCTTTTTGTAAGCATTATTGTCTTGACATGAGCTCAAGAGCTGATGCTCAGTTTGGTCAGGCTGTGCTGAAGAACCTTTTTTAGTAAGGGGTATTTCCATCCACCCGTAGTTCCTGTTAGGAGTGCTTGGGAATCTCCCATAAGTATGGAGGAAAGGGGACGGGGCGTAGGAGTATAACCAGGTTACTCACTGTAGTGACCACCTTACTCCTAGTCCATAGTCCCCTTCCCTCCATACGCCCGCCCGCCGTCCCCTCTAATAAGGTTCCTCTGTTATTGCTAATATGTCTCTGACCTGGCGATAGAAAGGACTGATGGGTGAAGCGTGGGGCGGAGCCAAGGTGGGCGGGGTTACGGCCGCGTGCTGGGCCCCGCGCAAGAAAGGGAGGAAGGACACATTTTCGGAAAAAAATGTGGATGCTTTTTACAAAGTGCTCCGGTCCCGTCCCACAGGACGGAGAGATGTCCCATAAGTATGGAGGAAAGGGGACTATGGACTAGGAGTAAGGTGGTCACTATGGTGAGTAACCTGGTTAGTTGCCCTCATGAACAAATTGTGCTGTGGCGACAGGCTTGGGCTTACCAGCGGGTTACCCATTTCCTTTTGCTCCCCCAGTAGGTGCACCCAAACATGTGAGGTACCTTTTTCTTCGGGACAGCTGTGGGAACGCGAGAAGGTATGACATCTGTTGTTGGCGACGTGTTTCGGGGAGTGGACACAGGGAAATGTCTCTGAAATTGGCTGGAAATTAAGACAATTCTCAATGGATAATGGATGAACGAGATTTTGCTCTGGCCACCCACCGAAAAACACTGCCAACAGATGGCCTACCTTCCCGCGTCCCCACACGTGTCCCGATGAAAACGGTACCTCACATGTGTGGGTGCACCTACCGGAGGCGCAAAAGGAAAAGGGTAACCCACTGGTAACCCCAAGCCTTTCACCACTGCCCATTTTGTTCATGTGGGCAATCTACAGATTTGGGCCTAGGGTGTCGAAGCCAGGAAGGGAAACGGGGAACCACATGCATTTCCCAAAAGAGGACACCCGTGGGAATCCACACATGGCCAAATTGGAGGGGCGGCCCATCTCATGTGGCCCTCCCCAGGGGCAGATAAGGGGGGGGGCTGTCCTGCACTCCTCCCTGGGCTCAGGCGTCCGTCCTAGGAGCAGATATCTGGTCCCAGGGAGGGCTGCATGACATGGCACCCACTCTGTTGCGGGTGGGGGGGGGAAGGAGTCAACGCCCCATCCCATTAGAAAATTCCCAGTCCCTTTGGGGTGCCCCACAGCCCCCCTAAAATGCATTCCACCATTTTCACTTTTTTCCTTTGGTAACCCAACTCCCCTGGGTTCAGAGAGGCACATTGATGTGCCAATCTGGCCCTGGGGTGCCCAAACCTTATTGCCCCACCCACTGGGGGGCCTGTCCCACCATTTTTGGGGTTCCTCTCCCCCCTCACCCCAAATGGGTGGCTGGGGCACCTCATGCAGGCATCCCATTGCCTCCTACAAACGGCTGCGTGAGGTACACCCCCCCATTTGGAGTGGGGGGAGAGGGCCCCCAAAAATAGTGGGACAGGCCCCCCAGTGGGTGGGGCAGTAAGGTTTGGGCACCCCGGCGCCAGATTGGCACACCAATGTGCCCCTCTGTGCCAAGGAAAGTTTCGTAAACAAAGAAAAAAAATGGAAAAGGTACACTACACTTTAGAGCGGGCTGAGGGGCACCCTAAACCGCCATGTAATTTTCTAATGTAAAGGGGGTGATCCTCTACCCTCCCCCCCCCCACACCAAATGCAGGGGAGGGCATCTCATGCAGCCCTCCCTGGGGTCAAATGCCCCTTCCTATGAGCAGATATCTGCCCCTAGGGAGGGCTACAAGGGGTGCCCCCATTTCCCCTTGGGGTGAGGGGAGAGGGCCACCCCCCTTTTCTGTAAATATATCCCTGGTGGCTAGTGGCCCCCCCACTCCCACCCAAAATTCCCTTTTTTCTTTTTTCTTGTGCTCCCTTCCCTGGGGGCAGATGATCAGCAATATGCCCCCAGGGGGGCCTGCACACTTCTTTCTGGTGGCCTTCTCCCCCACCCCCCAAATGGATGGGGGGTCACCTCATGTACTCCTTCCTGGGGGCATAAATCTGCCCCCAGGGAGGGCTACAAGGGGTGCCCCCCCTTTCCACTTGGTGTGGGAGGGGGAGGGCCAACACCCTTTCAGGGGTGGGCAAAAACAATCCTGTGTCCCCCCGCACCCCATCCCACCCCCATCCCCGTTCGATTTCATTTTTTTTATGCCCCCTCCCCTGGGGGCAGATGGTCTCCTGTCTGCCCCCAGGGGTCTTTATATCTGTGCCCCCATGCTTTGAGGGCCGGGGGAGGGCTGCTTACTGTATGCAGCCCCCTCTCCCCCCACGTCACAAACGTTTCCCCGGTGTCTAGTGGGCATTGCTAGGCGCGGATCGCGTGCCTTGCGCCCGATCCGCGCCCAGCAATGCTTTCACAAAGGGTATCCTTGGAAAGGGGAGAATATCCCCTTTCCAACAATACCCACCTCGATCTCCGGCTTGCAATACAGCCGGAGATCGAGGGGGAGAAAGGTGAACACTCACCGCAGCCCGAAATGGCTGCTGCAGTGAAAATTACTTTCAGTTTTACGTCAACGTGAAACTGAAGGTAATCCAGCTGCCTGGCAGTGAGGGGGGGACCTCCCCCTCACATAGCCCGGGGGTTGGATTACAGTTTTGTGTGATCCCTGCAAAGCAGGGATCACACAAAACACAGTGCCGAAAAAGGCGAGCTATCTCGTCCTTGGCAACAGGGAGGGAATCCCAAGGACGGGATAGCTCGTCCTTGGCACTAATGAGGTTAAGGTAGCCAAATGCCTTGTCATCTAATTAGTAACGCGCATGAATGGATGAACGAGATTCCCACTGTCCCTACCTACTATCTAGCGAAACCACAGCCAAGGGAACGGGCTTGGCAGAATCAGCGGGGAAATAATACCCTGTTGAGCTTGACTCTAGTCTGGGACTGTGAAGAGACATGAGAGGTGTAGGATAAGTGGGAGGACCTCGGGCCACCGGTGAAATACCACTACTTTTATCGTTTTTCCACTTACCTGGTGAGGCGGGGGGGAGAGCCGCTCCGGGGACAGTGGCAGGTGGGGAGTTTGACTGTGGCGGTACATCTGTCAAACGATAACGCAGGTGTCCTAAGGCGAGCTCAGGGAGGACAGAAACCTCCCGCGGAACAGAAGGGCAAAAGCTTGCTTGATCTCGAGTTTCAGTAGCAGGGCCTCACGATCCTTCTGACTTTTTGGGTTTCCAGCAGGAGGTGTCAGAAAAGTTACCACGGGGATAACTGGCTTGTGGCGGCCAAGTGTTGATAGCAACGTCGCTTTTTGATCCTTTGATGTTGGCTCTTCCTATCATTGTGAAGCAGAATTCACCAAGCGTTGGATTGTTCACCCACTAATAGGGAACGTGAGCTGGGTTTAGACCGTCGTGAGACAGGTTACTTTTACCCTACTGATGATGTGTTGTTGCAATAGTAATCCTGCTCAGTACGAGAGGAAACGCAGGTTCAGACATTTGGTGTATGTGCTTGGCTGAGGTTCCAATGGGGCGAAGCTATCATCTGTGGGATTATAACTGAACGCCTCTAAGTCAGAATCCCCCCTAAACTGTAACGATACCGCAGCAATGTGGAGCCTCGGTTGGCCTAGGATAGCCGGCTTCTGGGTCAGTGCGTAGAGCCGCTCGCCTTGGGACTCGAGTGTGGACAGAAGGGGGCCACCTCTCTCGCCCGTAGTGCACCGCATGTTCGTGGGGAACCTGGTGCTAAATCATTCGTAGACCTGCTCTGGAAGTCCGGATGGGCGTCAATTTGAAATTAGTCTCCAGTTGGGTCTATAAGGAGCCCGGACGCTTTGTGATGCCGGAAATGCATCTGAGGGACAGGGCCTCTGAATCCTTGTCCTTTTTCTGTTTTTATCGTGTGTTCTGTTATGTTTTCTGCCCAGGAGTCCATTTGGGACTCCTGGCAGTGCAGCTCTCTTTTGGTTTGGTGAACAGACCCATGGGATACCCTTATGGCACCCATGGGTAGGGGTACAACCCTGTGCCCCTAGTGTATGTTTTTGGGCACCTGTGGGTGGCCCACAGAGCAGGGTATGGGCTGGTGGCAGCTCCATGCTAAACTTGACAGGTGCTCTGGGTGTCCTCCATTTTGGGATACCCAGGCCCTGCCATTGGGATCAGTTGATTCCTGATAGAAACAAGATGGCCCCTGTGGCCTCTTGCTTTCTATTGCCTGTTGTCTTGTTTTTCCCAAAGTCCTGGGAAGCCCTGGCTCTGTCCCTTCCCCCTGGCTGGCTGTTGGGTGGAAGTTCCATATATGGTGTTGTTGTGAAGGCCCAGCTAGACTGACTGGAGCCTTCCCAGTGACTGTATGTTATGGGTACCTCCTGTGGGTGGGACCTGGGTGAATGGAGTGTGTGACCAATATACACTCCTTGTTGTGGTTGTCTGGTTTCTGGCATGAGAGACAAAGACTGAGACAGCCCTGCCCGAAACTGGCCTGAATGCAGTGTGTAGTGTTGAATGGCTGGGTACTTGTCCCAATCCACATTCCTTGTTGCGAGTGTCTGAAAGGGAGGAGTGTGGCCTGAATGCACTGTGTGCCTGATTGGCTGACTGACTGCATGAATGCCCTTCTGTGTGATTGGCTGCTGTGTGTGTGCCAGCAGTGTGGATGAGAGACAGAATAGTATATCTGGGGACCTCTCACCACTGGAAATTGTTCAGGAACGTTCAGGAACGTTCAGAAGCATTCAGAAGCTGAGTCTCCACTCAAGAGTAACTGGATTTGCTGATCCTCGACGTCCAGCTGGAAGAAGAAGACTTGCTGTGGCATTTGCTTCGACGGAACTGAAGGTTGTCGAAATCGTCGAGGACTGACCCGAGAGAGGACCTGGCTAGGCGCCCTCTTCCCGTGCTCCGAGGGACCATCGAGCACCGCTGAATCTTCGCCGAAGCTCCCTGGACGCCAGACCATCGAAAGGCTGCCGACCGGAGAAGGGGACTGCCGAGGAGACCGAAGTAAAGCACCCGGACATCGACGCTGTCGAAGTCCATTGCCGTCGACCAGGGTTCGCAGGTCTGTGCAACCGCTGGAGGCCCGTCGAAGTTGTGTTGCCCAGCCGTGGGAACCACTTGACGCCGAGCCGCCGACGACCGGAGCCGTCCGCTCCTTGCCTAAGAACATTTGACTCGAAGGACTCCCTCGTCCGCACCGTCGACTGCTTTTGTCCTGCCGGAGAAAGTCGAGGACGACCAACGCTCCGAGGAGAATCCGCCGGTGGGTTTCCCGCCACCTCACGACCCCAAAGACTCGAGCGACTCGACGCCCTTGCTGGGCTCCCGTCTCTACAATCTTTGCGGTCCAGAACTATTGTCATCGAGGTGCCCCGCACACCTCCGCCTTGCAGGACGCCGACGCCCCGACGCCGACGAGCACCGCTCGGACGAAGCTGCCGCCTCTTCGACATCGTTCTACCTCGTTTGTCGACGGACGTTCGACGCCCCGTGCCTCCCGCTTGAAAGGGAAGGCATTCAAGAAGGGCCGTCGATTCCCCGTCGCCGAACCCCGAGGTCTTCGACGTTTCTCGACGCCTCTCGACGATCCGTGACTCCTGTTTTAAAGGGGGTCATTCAAGAAGGATCTGTCGACGCCTCTTCGAAGAACTCGACTCCACCAGGTACATTGGGGGGGTAAAAACATTGTAGGAGAGAATAAGACTGTTGAACAATATATGGACTGGGCTTGTGTTATATCTCTTTATTTTACAGGTTGCCCAGGTGGGGGGATCTCCACACAGAACTGTGTCCAGTGGTAGGGGCCAGTATTCTGCCTATTGTTTCAACCCTCTGTTATCTCTCCTCTCTCTATTGCTGGTTTCCTTCTTATTGATCTGTGTGCCATTTTAACAGTATTGTGAATGCACTTTAATGAGGTCTAATATTAGTGGTACCACTTTAGAATTGTAGATATTTACCATTGCTGATTTTCCTGAGCACAAAGTGCGTTATTGTGATAAGTGTACATAACCCTTGAATATTAATTATATAAAGACTGTGTTTTCAGTAATACAGTGTGTGGACATTCCTTTGTGGGGGCTTGGGGATACACTGTACTTAAGAACCAGCCTGCATCACCTCCTGAGAAGCTAGGCCTTGATTGCTCGTCCATCGTTACCATATTAGAGAATCTTGGCTGGGGTCCTCTGTGCCTCCCCTCTACCATATAGAGAGCGGAAGTACAGACCCCCCCACCAGTCTTTACAGCTGGTGGCAGCGGTGGGATGCTTATGGTTTTAAGACTCAGTGTATAACCGTGCCACTTACAAAATATCCGCACTTTTGTTAGATTAAGGTTCGGGTGTGTTCCAAATAACTGCATTACAAGCAATGGAGCCCATTGCAAATGGTAAATTGACTCGGATGAGCTTAGAGGCTCTCCAGAGTGCTTGTGAAGCCAGGGAGTTAGACTTTGTGGATAAGTCTAGGGCTGAGCTGATAGCTGCCCTGGTGGATTACCAGACTGATGGTGAAACTCTTGAGGAAGGGGGGGATGCAACCAGTGAGGACTCTGCCCCTGGGGTTGTCGCTGAATCTGTTTCTGGGAATGTCACCATTCCTGCTGCCTCTGTTCCAAACCCCAGCAATTCCATGGAACTTGAGTTATTAAGGATGAAGTTAGCCTTTGAATATCGCAAGTTGGAAATAGAAGCTGAGCTTAAGAAAGAGGAGCTGGCACAGCAAGTGGAACTCAAGAATAGGGATCTTGCGCTCAAAGAAAAGGACACTGAATGTCAGAGAATCCAGTTAGAGAAAGCTCGAGTGGAGACTTCAGCTAGACCAATTGAGAGTGGCAGGTCCCCAGCCACCAAGTTTATGAAAGATTTGGTTGGTGTGTTTGTGGAGGGTTCAGATATCCTCCAATGGATTGAAGCGTTTGAAATGGCTTGTGCAATTCATGATGTAGATAAGAGATTGGGCTAAGTGTTTGTTAAGCAGAGTGCCTCAAACTGGATATGACTGTATTCTGAAGCTGAGTGTGGAAGAAAGGGGTCAGTATGAGTGTATGAAGTCTGCTTTGATTGCCAAGTTTGGCAAGACACCTACCCAATACCTTAAAAGGTTCAGGGATTTTAAGAAAAGAGAGAATGTGTCTTGGGTTGACTGGGTGAGTACTGCGCACATGAACATGATGGGGTGGATTGATGGATACAAGGTGAAAACTTTTGTTGAGTTGTCCCACCTCTTGTTTTTTGAGCATTTTTCTGAAGCCTGTTCACCAGAGCTGCGTCAGTATGTGGCTGACCAGAACATTTTGGACCCCTTTAAGCTGGCTAGGTTGGCTGACAAGTGGGTCTCCCACCGGGTGTCCCCTAAGGACTCCAGTGGGAAGGACAAGGACAAAGAAAAGGGGACCTCTCAGAAAGCTGAGGAGTCCCAAAAGCAATCACAGTCGGGTAAACCAAAACCTTCCTCTCCTAAGACCCAAAAATCTAGTGGGGATAAGTCCTCTGTGGGTGGGAATAAGAGTAGTGGTCCACCTGCTGCAAAGCAGGTTCCCAGTGGTTCCAGTACCGTACCCCGCACTCCTGGCACTTGTTGGGATTGTGGGGCTCTGGATCACCAAAGGGGTGACCCCAAGTGTAAAGGTAAGGCACTTGGAGTACAGGCTGTCAGCCTGACCTACCCTTACCCCGTGTCTGAGGTGGAGGCCACTGTCCTCCCCTCCTCTACCGGAATCACATTTGGTGCTCCGGTAGAGATTTCCTTAGTGTCCCTTGGGGCCTGGGACCAGTACACAGAAGTACTGGCAACTATCCCGCAGAACACCCGTAGGTTTTTGAGAAGTGTCCTCTTGAATGGCCAGCCTTCTACTGGTTTGAGAGACACTGGGGCAAGCATGACAGTGGTGGACAGGACCCTGCTCAAGCCAGAGGACTATGTAGGTGCTCCTCTGAGAACCACCAGGTTAGCTGGTGGGCCTCCCAAATTATCGCCTGTAGCCCTAGTCACACTCATGATTGGAGACAAGACAGCAAAGCTTCCTGTCCTGGTTCAGGACAATGTCCCTGCTAACATTCTGTTAGGTAATGATCTAGTGGAGTTGGGGTTGATCTCGGATGGTCTTCCCCTGACTGCTGCTGCGGTCACTAGGTCACAGGTGACACCGGGTCTGGCTGTGAGTCAGGTACCCGAGCCAAAGGCGAGGCCTAAGGCAAGAAGAAGGAAGACCAAGAAGGCCACCTCTGTGGAGGGAACACCTTCTCTTCCTGCTGTTCCGACAGCACCCATTGGGATCCATGCTCCGGACGGGCTGGGTCCAGTGGAAAACCCAAACTCAACTCCTGTGGGAGAAGAGACAGAAGACTCTCCTGTGGGAGAGGTTCTCAACCCGGAGGATCATCCCGACCTTCAATGCTTGTTAGCTGAAGGGGGACCCTCCCGGGCAGACTTCTGTAAGGGACAGAGAGAGTGCCACTCTCTCGAGGGCCTGAGGAAACAGGCCCTGTCCCAGGCACAAGGTGAAGTGCCTAGGACATTCAAGATTTATTGGGAGGGTGAGCTCCTTGTTAGTGAGCCCACGAAGCCTGAACCTGGTGCCCGCAAGAGGTTGGTGGTACCCCAGGTTTACAGGCCCTTCCTACTGCAGTTGGCGCATGAGGTGCCCTTGGCTGGTCATCTTGGGACCAAGAAGACTAAGCAGAGGCTCGCTGCCCATTTCTACTGGCCACGGATGGGAGTAGAGGTGGAGTCCCACTGCAGGACCTGCCCAACTTGTCAGTTGTCTGGCAAGACTGGAGGCAGTGTCATTGCCCCACTACCGCTGTTGCCAGTGGTTGGCACACCATCTGAGAGGGTGGGCATCGACATCGTCGGTCCCCTTGACCCTCCCTCATGTCTCTTGCTAGCTTCCGGGCAAGAAGAGGATGAGAGTGAGCCCCTTCCTGATTTGCTGCATAGCAACCCTCAGGATGGCTCAGTGGAGGGAGTACAACTCTCTCCCGATTTGACAACAGAGCAGCAGAGGGCCTGCAGGGCTTTGCTCCAGCAGTATGCCTCTCTGTTTTCACTGACACCGGGCCTTACACCGTGGTGTAAGCACGAAATTAACACTGGTGACAGTGTGCCTGTCAAAAGCAGGAGCTATCGTATGTCAGATACCGTCAAAAACCACATCCAGGCTGAGGTCGCCAAGATGTTGGATCTGGGTGTTATTGAACCCTCCACCAGTCCCTGGTCCAGTCCAGTGGTCCTTGTCCCCAAGGCAAGTTCCCCGGCGGGTACCAAGGATTGGAGGTTCTGTGTGGACTACCGAGGAGTCAATGCCGTCACCAAAACTGACGCGCACCCATTGCCCAGGGCTGATGAGCTCGTGGACACCATAGGTGCTGCCAAGTTTGTGAGCACCTTTGACCTTACCTCAGGCTATTGGCAAATAGCTCTGACGGACCATGCCAAGGAAAAGACGGCATTCTCCACACCTGAGGGACTCTACCAGTTTAGGGTCATGCCCTTTGGGTTGAAGAATGCCCCTGCCACCTTCCAGAGATTGGTCAACCATGCGCTCAGTGGGCTGGAAGCCTTTTGTGTGGCTTACTTAGACGACATTGCCGTCTACAGTTCCACCTGGGAAGAGCATTTGACACATCTGGATAAGGTGTTGCAGGCCTTGAAAAGGGCTAACCTCACTATCAAGGCCACCAAGTGCCAGATAGCTCAGGGGAAAGTTACCTATCTTGGTCATGAGGTAGGAGGGGGTCAAATCCAACCTCTCTCCAGTAAAGTACAGGACGTACAGAACTGGGAGACTCCCACTACTCAAACCCAGGTGAGAGCCTTTTTGGGCCTCACTGGGTACTATCGCAATTTCATGGCAGACTATGGAACCATAGCTGCACCCCTGACAGCTCTAACTTCGCCCAAACAACCTAGGAAGGTTAATTGGACTGAAGACTGTCAGAGGGCCTTTGATGGCTTGAAAGAAAGTCTGTGTAGGGCACCTGTGTTGAGTGCGCCTGACTACAGCCGACCCTTTATCGTCCAGACGGATGCCTGCGACACCGGAATTGGAGCTGTCTTGTCCCAGTTAGATGACAAAGGGAGAGAACATCCTATCATATTCATCAGTAGACAACTCAAGGGTAGAGAACTTAGGTGGGCTACTGTTGAAAAGGAATGTTTTAGTATAGTTTGGAGCCTTAGGCGTTTTAGGCCCTACCTTACGGGGTCCACCTTCAAGGTCCAAACAGATCATAAGCCCCTGAAGTGGCTTATGCAGATGAAGGGTGAGAATCCGAAATTGCTCAGGTGGTCGATTAGCCTACAAGGGCTAGACTTCACCATAGAGCACAGACCAGGGAAGAGTCACGATAATGCAGATGGCCTTTCCAGAAGGTATGTTGACCGTCTGGATGAGGGTGTCTATCCCGTGGGAGATTAGGCACCCTCCACCTCAGTCTGGGGGGGGGCGACTGTGATGCCGGAAATGCATCTGAGGGACAGGGCCTCTGAATCCTTGTCCTTTTTCTGTTTTTATCGTGTGTTCTGTTATGTTTTCTGCCCAGGAGTCCATTTGGGACTCCTGGCAGTGCAGCTCTCTTTTGGTTTGGTGAACAGACCCATGGGATACCCTTATGGCACCCATGGGTAGGGGTACAACCCTGTGCCCCTAGTGTATGTTTTTGGGCACCTGTGGGTGGCCCACAGAGCAGGGTATGGGCTGGTGGCAGCTCCATGCTAAACTTGACAGGTGCTCTGGGTGTCCTCCATTTTGGGATACCCAGGCCCTGCCATTGGGATCAGTTGATTCCTGATAGAAACAAGATGGCCCCTGTGGCCTCTTGCTTTCTATTGCCTGTTGTCTTGTTTTTCCCAAAGTCCTGGGAAGCCCTGGCTCTGTCCCTTCCCCCTGGCTGGCTGTTGGGTGGAAGTTCCATATATGGTGTTGTTGTGAAGGCCCAGCTAGACTGACTGGAGCCTTCCCAGTGACTGTATGTTATGGGTACCTCCTGTGGGTGGGACCTGGGTGAATGGAGTGTGTGACCAATATACACTCCTTGTTGTGGTTGTCTGGTTTCTGGCATGAGAGACAAAGACTGAGACAGCCCTGCCCGAAACTGGCCTGAATGCAGTGTGTAGTGTTGAATGGCTGGGTACTTGTCCCAATCCACATTCCTTGTTGTGAGTGTCTGAAAGGGAGGAGTGTGGCCTGAATGCACTGTGTGCCTGATTGGCTGACTGACTGCATGAATGCCCTTCTGTGTGATTGGCTGCTGTGTGTGTGCCAGCAGTGTGGATGAGAGACAGAATAGTATATCTGGGGACCTCTCACCACTGGAAATTGTTCAGGAACGTTCAGGAACGTTCAGAAGCATTCAGAAGCTGAGTCTCCACTCAAGAGTAACTGGATTTGCTGATCCTCGACGTCCAGCTGGAAGAAGAAGACTTGCTGTGGCATTTGCTTCGACGGAACTGAAGGTTGTCGAAATCGTCGAGGACTGACCCGAGAGAGGACCTGGCTAGGCGCCCTCTTCCCGTGCTCCGAGGGACCATCGAGCACCGCTGAATCTTCGCCGAAGCTCCCTGGACGCCAGACCATCGAAAGGCTGCCGACCGGAGAAGGGGACTGCCGAGGAGACCGAAGTAAAGCACCCGGACATCGACGCTGTCGAAGTCCATTGCCGTCGACCAGGGTTCGCAGGTCTGTGCAACCGCTGGAGGCCCGTCGAAGTTGTGTTGCCCAGCCGTGGGAACCACTTGACGCCGAGCCGCCGACGACCGGAGCCGTCCGCTCCTTGCCTAAGAACATTTGACTCGAAGGACTCCCTCGTCCGCACCGTCGACTGCTTTTGTCCTGCCGGAGAAAGTCGAGGACGACCAACGCTCCGAGGAGAATCCGCCGGTGGGTTTCCCGCCACCTCACGACCCCAAAGACTCGAGCGACTCGACGCCCTTGCTGGGCTCCCGTCTCTACAATCTTTGCGGTCCAGAACTATTGTCATCGAGGTGCCCCGCACACCTCCGCCTTGCAGGACGCCGACGCCCCGACGCCGACGAGCACCGCTCGGACGAAGCTGCCGCCTCTTCGACATCGTTCTACCTCGTTTGTCGACGGACGTTCGACGCCCCGTGCCTCCCGCTTGAAAGGGAAGGCATTCAAGAAGGGCCGTCGA